>NC_067124.1:17194520-17819520 GCF_021347895.1 Acanthochromis polyacanthus
TTCCCAATTTTGTGATCTGAGCTGATTTATGCTGTTATTGCAAAAAGATTTTATCCTTCAAAACACAATTTACTTTAGTGTTCTTATGATACTTCCATTACACCATTAAAACTCTACCATAAATTGGTAGAATTGGAAGAATTAAGTATCTTATCTTCTTATCTTCACTGAAAAAATGAATGCTATGTCAAAAATAAGGACATTTTTAAGTGACCCCAAACTGTTGAACGGTAGTGTATGTGTTTATTTGATTTTTGCATTTTCCAGCCTCGTTCCTACTCTAGGATTATACAGGCAGCATTGACAATTACAGATAAAAGGTCAGAGCATTTTGGTGCAAATTTTAGAGGCTCGCTTCGCTACACAGCACAGAGGCCGAATCAGTGAAAGAGTAAGTTTAAATCTATCAGAAGATCGAGGATGTTTAGATGGATGACATCTGCAGCAGCAGAGGTTAAGGAATATTTTTCTGTCTTTCCGCTATTGTGTGGCAATCTATTAATATCATATCTAGAGATAATGACAGTAAAGTGTTTTCTAAATCAACCGCTAACAGCTAATTTAACACACTTTTAATGGTGTCGATATGTAAATAGGCACAGGCAAGGTTATGTTCATTAAATATGAGGGGGAGCCAACACTGTCAGGCTTTGAAAACTTCAGGAAAAAAATGAAGTCATCATCTTTACTCCCTCAGACAGATCATCAGGCCAAAGTTGGTGCAATTTACCACATGAGCAAATTAAAGAGACGACTAAAACCCTAAAAGTGACAGCGGCTC
The DNA here is from genome assembly GCF_021347895.1 of Acanthochromis polyacanthus. Lineage (NCBI taxonomy): Eukaryota > Metazoa > Chordata > Actinopteri > Pomacentridae > Acanthochromis > Acanthochromis polyacanthus. The sequence continues at coordinate 17,195,302 of NC_067124.1, forward strand.
ACGCAAAAACACACAAACGGCAGCACATAAATTACCTGATGATGACAGCGACTTCTCTCTCAGCAGCCCAGAGACAGTTGCCATGGCAGCGGCTCCGTTGATCTGGCTGTCTGAGTGCAGCATCCTGACCCGGCAGGCTCCAGAACCAACACCGTCTGAGCCCTGGACCAGCAAGAAGTAGACGCAGCTCTCACCTTTCACCTCCACATCAGGCGCTGCGAGGACAGCGGAGACAACCGGAGTTAATACACGACAGAACATTTTTGCATCTGCTGCTTTCAGGGTGGGCTTCATCCTAGTTTATATTATTTCACATGTACATTTAAGGAATCTGCAGTGTTACAGCAGCAAAGAAGAGGGTGTTTAAGGAACAGCAGTAAAAAAAAATAAACAAAAAATACAGATAAATGCTAGTTTCGATGTCCAAATTCCTCTGGATATGGAAGTACTATTGCACATCAATTGTATTTTACAGATCTTTTCATGAGTAGAAATACTGACAGAGAAGTATTAGACTTTATTCATATTGCACCCATTCTTGTATATGTGGAGAAATTGACATTGCATAGAGCTTTTAAATGTACAAAATATTCATAATTCACAGCTCTGAATGTGTTGATATTGCGCCTAAAAGAGGTATGACAGTATTTTACTGGGAGCAAGATAGTATCACATGAAATCTCTAAAAACTGTTGATGAACTAAACATTATATATAATTTGTCTTTTTGCTGCATCAACAACATCTCCTCGGGGCTGTGGTTTTATCAGCTACATCTTGTTTAATCATGTTTTTTTCCACATCAGTTCAGTCCAAATCTTAAGTATCTACATCAGTGCGGTTTCGGTTACCGATTCATCTGCAGAGGATGATGTGGTTCTTGCATGTGGCTGCCAGTAAACGAGGTTATGAAAAATACAGTTACCCAGCAAAGACTTTGGTCTCCTGGACAGAGACTCTCTCCAGCGCTGAGAGCTGAGCTGACCGGCTGCAGGCTGAGCGACGGGAGTGACGATACAGGACAGACTGAACAGAGCTCCCACCTGCAGGATCAAACACAAAACAAGAATCTAATCTTCTATCGATCCTGAACAAGCTTGAGTGCAATCATTTCATGTATTTACTTCATTTGAAATTACAACTTTCCGGAGCACACTTTAGTTGCCGGTACCTTTCCACGCAGTGACCTCAGCTGGTCCAGCAGAAGTTTAGCTTTCATCGACTTCCCAGACAGGCCTCTGTTTGTTAGTAGTGAAGGAACTGTGCAATAATAAAGAGCAGGAAGATTTCAGACATAACCGGGAGAAAAAGCTGCAATTTCTAGCAGTAAAATAATACTTACCCTCTCAGTTGTTTTATTGTTGTGCAGTTTGTTTGTATTGTATGGGGCTCAACGGTTTGGGGAAAGTATCTGATTTTTCTGACAAGATATTGTGATTGCAGTTTCATTTGTGTAACATTTTTAAGGCTTTGGTCCAGCTTTCACTGTATAGTAGATTTAAAAGTGTGGCTGAATTAAACCTTAAACATAAAACCTTTGATATGAAGCTTACAATGTCATTTTCTGATCTTTTATACTTCCATTCTGCCACACTTCAGAGGATGATATTACACTTTCATATTTAAAAAAAAAATCTGACTGCTTTGTTGACTTTAGAGATGATTTATCACAGCATGCTTTTAAGAAAAAACACATTGTTATAGATTAAACCAGTGATTTCCAGCCTTTTTGAAATTACTTAAACAAAAGCTGTGTGAGATCGGGGTCGTATTTCAGACAGTTTTACCAAAAAAAAAAAAGAGCGATAATGGTTTTATTTCAATAACTGTTCAAAGCCTCCAATATCTCCCCAAGATTTGAGAAAAAGTACTACTGAAAACAGATTTGTGGATCAGAACTTTGTGTTTTCTTCTTTCTTCTCCCATTGATCATCTGACAAATCCTCAGATTTATGTGATATCTCTGAATATAAAGCTTCAAAAACTAATAAAGTTATCCTGTGTATAATAATAAATCACTCAGAGGGACCAAATCACTGCTTCTACTTGAATAATTTAACTATATTTCACTCCTTGCAATCATGTACTCTTACTTCATTAGGATTTTTTGTGCAGGACGTTAAGCTGCCATGGAGTATTTTTACTTTGCTGCATTGGTATTTTTACCGCTTTGAACTAGAAATTGTGTTCCGTTAGTTCTCTTTTGAAACATTCACACTCTCCCACACATGCACGCAAATAGACACACTTCACACTGAGGATACAGTTCAAACTGGGTGCTGGACATCAGGAAGCTGGGCAGCTCTGACAGATTAACCAGCTGAACCAAGTCTAGGACCGGAGCGAAGTAATGGAAGACCTGCAAATACAGAACACACAGAGAGGAGACGGGGGGAATAAATGAACCAAGGAAGGAAAGAAACAACAGGGTTAACACACAGAGCGCAGCATTTAAAAACTAAACAACAATCACAGTGGCTTCTAAAGCAGCAACTTCAGGATCTGGAGATTCAAGGGAGACGTTATGCAACTGAACACAAAATCTGATCTTCATTCCAAATCTTCACAATAAAAGCTTTTTGGTACATCCACACATGTACAAGTAAAAAAAAGAGGAGGGTTTGAGGGGAAATAAGTCATTAAGGACAATTAAATGACGACAACTACTAGGATGACTAAGAAACACTTATTACCATTAACAATCCGTCTGCTTTCATTTTCATTTGAGCCAAAATCAAAGTGGCTCGATGTCTTTTTTTACCCAAAACGACAAAAGATCGACAACGATACTAAACAGAGAAAATGAGCAGCAAAACCCAAATTCAACATGTTTGGCAGGTTTCCGATAAAGGACTTGAAATGTGATTAATTAATCATTAAACAGTGATGTTGGCTGACTGTGTAGTCCAGCTAATCAACCGATCAACACACTGTAGCTCACATTTTTTTAAAAAAAGACCTACATTCCAACAGTCATCCCACTTATTTAATGAGCTCATTTTATTACAAGCAACCAATAATATATAAATCATGTGTCACATAAAAAGCGGGTCATTTGTTAATACAGAAAATTACAAGAACACAGAGGAAAGAGAGAAATTTCAGTTTCATAATTTATTGATCATTGACCTGTTGAGAATTTAGAGTAACATGAAATTTTTAATGATCTCTGTATAAAATTCTAGTTTCTAGAGATTGTTTATTACTTCCTTGTCCAACTCAGTGAAGACTCTGACTAATGCAGCAGGCGGCACAAAGATCATTAAGACATCCAATATTTAATTGCCCTTATTACTCACAACCACCTGAAACCAAACTTTGTAATTATGTACAATTGCGCATTCCTGTGGTGGAAATGCTTTTGCATACTGAAACTCTGGTGACTGTAATTATGGCAAAAGTGACTTTGTTCTGATTGTTGTGCTACGCTTACTGAGAATAACTCAACTGTTGATGAGCTCTATTGTTCATTGGCTCACTCTTAGATTGTGCAGGAGTAGTCTAAATAGAGCAGGTTACTATGGTAGACATGTGAAATCTCAAACTGCTTTGCCATAAATATAATGCAGTCCAGTGCAACAGCACCTTAAGAATACAGTTGAATCTTCACCTCTCTGACAATTTAAAAAAAAATTGAAAATGGAGAAGCTTCATAAAGTACAACTAAAGACATAGCTGTTGTTTTGGACTGCATTAGATTTCACATGTGCACCAAAGAGACAGTTTGGAAACATTCTGGAGGCGTGAACCTATTTAAAATCTCTCACATCTGTCTCTCACACTTTCCACAACAACTTGATTTGAAGTTGCAAAAACAGATTTAAATGTAACTCAAGATAATGATGCAGCTTTTACAACTCTTTCTTGACAAACAGCTCAGTTGAGATGGAAGCTAGCTACCCCACCCACACATTCTGAAAGAGAGCAAAACATCTTGTCTGAAGCCTGAGAAAATTCACTATGGTATAAATAGAATAGAACTGGTAAAAACATTTAAGAGTTCTTCCTACTCTCACAGCTCTCATGCATATGCGTATTTGGCGCTGTCACTGACTTCTTGCACTTTATTCTGTCACAAACCAAACAAATTCACTGTTATCACACCTGTAACCACCTCTTCTTTAAGTTAGTTACTGTGCGTATAGACTGCTAAAGACTTGGTTGGGAATTAATAAAAATGTCTTCAAAAACAAAAAGAAATCTTCGTTGTTTTCATTCCTGTTTAACAAGTTCACACAGAAATGTACGTCACATCACTACAGTTACGGGTCAACGGACTATTGGTACACTCGATTATTATTCCTGAGGTTTGCCGAGGACAACATGTGGACAGTGCACAGGATTTCTGGAGAATTTAGAACTTCCCACCATTGGATAGCAAATCAAAGCACTTCCAAAGCCTAGCAGGGATGACTTCAATGTCAAGAGTTTGAATGATGGAACATTAGTTTACTTAGTTTTATCAGAAGTGAAGGGTAAATGTTTTAAAAATTCTCTTTTAAATGAACAATTGCTGGAATTTAAACCAGAGGAACTCATCATACATCTATTACATGAGGCAGGTGTGAAAGAGAATATGAGTGTATCAAATGTCTAACTTACAAAGGTAGATTTATCAACAACATATTTCAGAAATGTAGCGCAGGATATCTGGAGAGTTTAGAATTTTCCTTTGTGGATAGTCCTCATCAACGGAAAGCAAATCAAGGCACAGAAAAAATGTTGAAAAGTTCTCTTTTAATTGAAAAAATGCTGTGATTTAAACCAAAGGGTATATCCAAAAGTTTTAATCAGACTTCAGCATTTTGTCTTACTTGCAAAAATACATTTATTGGTGAGACGTCAGGGTTTCCGAAACATAAAAGTACCTTTGCCAGTCTGACTGTGAGTCTGACTGAAAATTTAAAAAACAAAAATGTCAAAACATGTAATGAAAAATAAGTAAATAAATAAAAAAGCGACACTTCAGCAAAGCCTTCTGTTGGAGCTGGTGTTATCAAGATTTTCATTTCAACACAAATGAATATCAGTTCCAAATATCCCTCTCCTTCATTACTAAGATCTGACATTGACAGCGGCTCTGAAAAACCTTATCCATTGACCCTCAACGAAAAACAAAATTTTATATAAACAGCAAGGACATTCCCACCATTTTCACTGCAGGATAAAAGATGTAGGAGTTTACAAACTTTGAAGGTCAGAAAACTGTTTAAACCCTCAAAGTTTCTCATAAAGTTCTTCCAACATAGTGAAGGCTCTTATAAAAAGGACACTCAAAGAGATTAAACATCACTAATTGAATATGTTGTAGGATAGATGGATCGGTCTCAGAAAACTTTTTTTATATATAATAATAGATTTAAAGGTTTCATTGACAGGAGCCAGGGGATTCAACAAATATACTTTGAAATTAGCCAAACAGATGCATAATTATTTTGATTTTGAGAAGAAAGCACCAATTAAAACAGTGTAGTTTGTGGGAATGTTAACATTACATTTAGTTAAGCAATATTTTCTTCCCATACCTCCTATGTCTCTCTTTAAATGTTGTTGTTAAAACCAAAGATGTCAGTGAGCTGCCGTCAGGGTGAAATCTACACATTGTGGCTGCTCAAAAGACATTTAAAGGCCATAGTTACAGTGCCTTGTGAAAGTATTCGGCCCCCTTGAACTTTTCAACCTTTCGCCACATTTCAGGCTTCAAACATAAAGATATAAAATTTTTATTTTTTGTCAAGAATCAACAACAAGTGGGACACAATCGTGAAGTGGAACGAAATTTATTGGATATTTTAAACTTTAACAAATAAAAAACTGAAAAGTGGGGTGTGCAATATTATTCGGCCCCTTTACTTTCAGTGCAGCAAACTCACTCCAGAAGTTCAGTGAGGATCTCTGAATGATTCAATGTTGTCCTAAATGACTGATGATGATAAATAGAATCCACCTGTGTGTAATCAAGTCTCCGTATAAATGCACCTGCTCTGTGATAGTCTCAGGGTTCTGTTTAAAGTGCAGAGAGCATCATGAAGACCAAGGAACACACCAGGCAGGTCCCAGATACTGTTGTGGAGAAGTTTAAAGCCGGATTTGGATACAAAAAGATTTCCCAAGCTTTAAACATCTCAAGGAGCACTGTGCAAGCAATCATATTGAAATGGAAGGCGTATCAGACCACTGCAAATCTACCAAGACCCGGCCGTCCCTCTAAACTTTCACCTCCAACAAGGAGAAGACTGATCAGAGATGCAGCCAAGAGGCCCATGATCACTCTGGATGAACTGCAGAGATCTACAGCTGAGGTGGGAGAGTCTGTCCATAGGACAACAATCACTGCACACTGCACAAATCTGGCCTTTATGGAAGAGCGGCAAGAAAAAAGCCATTTCTCAAAGATATCCATAAAAAGTCTCGTTTAAAGTTTGCCACAAGCCACCTGGGAGACACACCAAACATGTGGAAGAAGGTGCTCTGGTCAGATGAAACCAAAATGGAACTTTTTGGCCACAATGCAAAACAATATGTTTGGCGTAAAAGCAACACAGCTCATCACCCTGAACACACCATCCCCACTGTCAAACATGGTGGTGGCAGCCTCATGGTTTGGGCCTGCTTTTCTTCAGCAGGGACAGGGAAGATGGTTAAAATTGATGGGAAGATGAATGGAGTCAAATACAGGAGCATTCTGGAAGAAAACCTGTTGGAGTCTGCAAAAGACCTGAGACTGGGACGGAGATTTATCTTCCAACAGGACAATGATCCAAAACATAAAGCCAAATCTACAATGGAATGGTTCACAAATAAACGTATCCAGGTGTTAGAATGGCCAAGTCAAAGTCCAGACCTGAATCCAATGGAGAATCTGTGGGCAGAGCTGAAGACTGCTGTTCACAAACGCTCTCCATCCAACCTCACTGAGCTGGAGCTGTTTTGCAAGGAAGAATGGGCAAGAATTTCAGTCTCTCGATGTGCAAAACTGATAGAGGCATACCCCAAGCGACTTGCAGCTGTAATTGCAGCAAAAGGTGGCACTACAAAGTATTAATGCAAGGGGGCCGAATAATATTGCATGCCCCACTTTTCAGGTTTTTATTTGTTAAAAAAGTTTAAAATATCCAATAAATTTTGTTCCACTTCACGACTGTGTCCCACTTGTTGTTGATTCTTGACAAAAAATTAAAATTTTATATCTTTATGTCTGAAGCCTGAAATGTGGCGAAAGGTTGAAAAGTTCAAGGGGGCCGAATACTTTCACAAGGCACTGTATATCCAAGTGCTTTCAAGGGTCAGTGGCCACAACACAAATGATCATGAAAAGAAAAAGGAGTTCCACAATGTGGAACCATCTCAGAGGGCTGCCAGGAAATAAAAGTGACTCCTGCAATGGCAAGTATTTCAGTGCCATTGCAGGGGTCGGGGCTGATGCAGACATCAGCGCCGACTCTACTCAGTCTGAGCAATTCTTTTACGCTCCAGCAGACACTGAACAAGGCTGATCTCCAAGTACGAATCCATTTCTCAAAGACAGGTGCAGGAAGCTCACCTTTCCGAGTTGTTTGGTCACAAGGACGTGGTCAAAGAGAGAAGAAGCATTCATCCTCAAGAATACCATCCACAGGGTCAAGAAAAAGAAATGCAAGGTTTTGTTTTGGGGTTTTTTTCAGCCAGTTGACCTTCTCAGAATAAACAGCATCATGAGAAAAGAGGACAACATTCAGTGTGGAAGAAAATATCAAGCAGTCTGCAGAAAAATTTGGACTTGGGCAGCAGTGGAGCTTCCAACAAGACAATGATCTGAAACATGCATCAAAGAAATAGTCAGACCTGAATCTAATCAAGAATCTGTGGAGAAAATTGATGACTAGAGTGACGAAGAGGAAGGACTCAAACCTCAAAGATCTTGAGTGGAGCTAAATCCCAGAGGAGCCATGCAGACATCTCGTTAGTAATTATAGGAACCGTCTGATTACTGTAGCACCAAAAAAAGGCTTTGACATTGATTATTGAGATTACTCACTCTGAACATGTCATTTTCTCTAAAACATCAACAGCAGCACATGTCAAACACAGCATCTTATCTTCTTTTGTCACTTGTTTATGTCATTTCCAGCCAGAAGAGCCCTAACGGTCAAACAAAACTTCAATCTAAACCTGCTGTGGGTATGAATAATTCTGGGACTAAGTAATTATCCTGTCAGTCAGTCCTGACAGTGAGGAGGCCTAATAGTTGTTGTCTGAGCACACTTTAGATTGCGTGTTTGTGTCTGAGTACAAGTCATTATACTGTCATTTATCCCAGCAGTGTAGAGATGTGATAGTTTTGTTGTCCCCTGAGTTGTTTTTAACATTTTGTGCCAAAACAATCATCGCCATCTGCTTCTCTGTACAGCGATCTGATGATATCACACACACTCTCCCCGTCTAGCTCTCTGTGGACGCATAAATGAGTAGCAAACACAAACACACCTAAACTGTGAAACTGTGCTGTGTGAACTGAATAATGAGCACACAACAGCACAAAAACATACTATTCGCTGCCAACCACAAATGGCAGAAGATGGTTGAGACAAACACAGAACATGTAATATACAATATAAAAAAGCCACTCTGTGTTATTTGTTTTGCAGAAACAGCTAATGCTTCTTTTATTTCCTTAGTGTGCATATCACACCTCCTTTTAACTGCCTTTATTGCTAATCCAATTAATGCTAATAAAGGCTGCCAGGGTGCATGTATGGCCCATATCAGAGTGTAAATTGCTGGAGGCAGCTCCTGTGTGGTTTTATTGTTGAGAAAATTAATCTGCATTAGAAAACTCATTACTGGACTATAGCATGTAATGTAATAACGGTTATAACATACCTGGTGGCTCCCTGCAAACATGCATCTTTAAGCTACACACAACTGCCAGATACTCTCCAAAGAAAAGAAAAACACACTCAGATTATAACTGCAATAACAGTTAGCCAAGGGTTCTATTAATTCTGCTTTTATGGATAAGTTCCTTATAATCAGTACAATTCATTCTGAGTTGGTGATTTGTTGCAGAGGCAAAGTAAAAAGTAGGGGGCAACTCAGCAATTTAAAAAGGAAGAGAAACAACATCCTCATTGTTATCCAGCTAACAACCGCAGTAACTATATGTCACAATATTTATATCTGAAGCTTAAAGAGAAAAGTCAGCAGTTCTAATTTAATGGATTGTTTTGTCAAATGCGTGGATATCCTGAAGAAAACCTAGCACATGTACAGAGAGCTGGCTCTGTAATTGGGAAATAAAGTGGCTCAGACTGTATGACAAACACAATTAACAATTAATAGCAACAGTAGGTATGCACTGCAGACATCAGACAATTCTTCCTAATCAGAAAGAACATTTCAGACAGCCACAACGCCATTCTTCCTATCCACACTCTTAATTTGAGATGTATCTATATTTTACCGTTCACGTGTTTGGCATAACAGACATCTACACTGCAGCTTTTCAGTATCAGCACATGGCAACAAATAACTCCACTAAAAACTCCTGAATAAAATGTGGAATGCAAAATCTGTTAAAAAATGAAAGGCTGATAAAAGAGCAGTGACACATTTCCCACAGTCAATCTCTTGGCCTACAATAAATCTATATTCTAATGTCTTTTTCTAGCTGCAAGGTCGAGAGACGTACGGGAGGTCGGCACTCATTTGGCAGACAAAGTACACCTGATTTATTTGATTGATGGTCCTTCTGTCACATCCTCCACAGTGTGAATAAAGGCCGACCAGGAAGTGACCCTTCTGAACTCATCTCTTTCCAGCCAAAGAAATCCTCTGTGTGGAGCTCATTCTATTGTACTGCTGCTGTAGGATGGAAGTAAGTGGGGATAAAAGAACAGCTGCACCCTAAACAAAATATTCTGTTATTATCTATTCATCCTGTCAATCAGAACCTTCCCTGGACAAAACGCAGGCCTTAATCGCAGCCGTTTTTATAAGCCACAGAAATGAACAACTCTCCAACACGTTACTTTTCAAAACAAGATGTCCTCGCTGGCAAAACCTGCAGCTCTCTGGCAGAAGACTCTGCTCGCTCCTGTGGGGCAGCTGGAGGACAAATCTTTGTCAAAGAGGACAAAGCTATGAATAATTCAACTTCCGGAAGCACAAAGTGAAACAAAATCGTGATTCGGTCTGATCACAGACTTGAGACCACAACCACTTTGTCAATTCAGTGTGAACTGTTCCCGTAAGTTCAGCTGGAGCAGTCTGAAGGCAAACTCAACAGAAGGTAGTGATGTGAAGATTCTGGGAGATGGCGAAGGACTCACCTCCGACTGCAGCTGGTGGTCCGTGGTGGTGAAGGGAGTCTGCAGGAGAACGGACTCCGATATCTGATGCACCGGAGAGCGAAGAGAAAAGCCATCGAAGCGAAGCTCTGACACGTACTGAGACAAACACACAGAGGAGAGAAGATGATGAATTACTCACAAACTCTCTCAGTCACTCCAACTTCAGTTAGAAGCCAGATGTTGAAGCTCAGAGAACAGAGAAAGTGTTTAGCCTCACTGAGACTGCTCCTGACTTTACAACACATCATGCATCTACAGAGTCATTTTTCACATGTTAACTTAAAATAGTCATCTTGTGTTCTTATCACGAGTCTGCAGAGTTAAAGGCACGTACACACACACACACACACACACACACACACACACACACACACACACACACACACACACACACACACACACACACACACACACACACACACACACACACACACTGGACATACAGTACACAGCAGAAATAAAGTGGTGTTGGTTGTTCTCAGACAAGCTTTTATTCCTTTGGGGATTCTCCTTTGTTTCAACTCCCTCCAGCTGTGAAGCTTCTACTCACTGACTGCTGGAGCCCAGTACCTTCTGAAGGCTGCAAGTCAGAAAAGGTCACTTTAGTGAAGGAGAAGCTGCATGTTTGTCTCAGCAGAGAGCAGAGACGACTGCAGAAAACTTTTGACAAACATTCAGCGGGATATTATGTCCACTAGGATGCAAACAGTTTTGATAGTCAAAATATGATGCTATAACCAAAATTAGAAAACTACATAATCAAGCAAAAATACTCCTTTTATAATAAATTAGAAAACATTAACTTTTTTTTGATAAGAATCGTTGAAAGGAGTTTCAGCTGTGGTCCAGATGGGTGCTGAGTGGGACATTTTACTGCTGAAAACTGATCTTCTCATCAATCTTTAGTGGACACAAAAGCTGTCTCAAATCCTTGGCAATTGTGCACAATAATTTGTTTATGCTCATCTGACACACAGAACATTGACTCAGCTCTGTACACTTGTGAGGCTGCTATGGGGGTCATAAGAATTTGTCATCAATTCCACATGCATTTTATGGACTTGGAGAAGGACTTTGACCCTGTGACAGTGATGCAGGAGAATGGAGGTCACTGCTACAAATCATCCAGTCCTTGTACGGCCAAAGTCAGCTCTCTGTCTGTTTTATCAGTACAAAGTCAAATTCATTTCCGTCAAAGTTGCTACTTGTCTCCAATCTGGTTTGCATTGCTCGTGCACAGGATCTCAAGGAGCAGCCAGGGTGAGAAGGGTGTCCAAACTGAGAACTTCAGAGTCGCATCTTAACTTTTTGCAGATGATGTGCTTCTGTTGGCGCACTGGGCCAGTTTGCAGCCGAGTGTGAAGAAGCCAGGATGAGCATCAGAAAGTGGGTGAGCAGCTCAGACATCCAGAGGGAATAGAGCCTCTGCTTCTTCGCGTTGATGGTCCCAGCTGAGGGGGCTTGGGTATTTGATTAGGATTCCTTCTGGACACTTGGCTTTGGAGATTTTCTGGTCCTAACCAGTTGGGAGGAGACCCTAAGTAGATCCTTAACTCGGGGGGATTACATATCTTATCTGGCCTGGGAACGCCTCGGGATCTCCCAGGAGGAACTTGAAAACGTTGCTGAGGAGAGGGACAGTTGGAATTCCTGCTTACCCTGCTGCCACCAAGACCCAACTCTGAATAATTCATCTTATCTTAATAAGCGGAAGAAAATGAATGCATGGATGGATAACATAGAGCGCCTAGCATGAGCTAATACTAGGAGATTTGCTGGTCAGGCTCTACTTCATGTTCTTGTTTCCTGCTTTTCTGACTGCTGACAGTCAAACATTTTAAAAGGTTGGGATCAAACAAAGCAAAACCCCCTGAAGGCTTGAAAATTTTTCAGAGTAATGTTAAACATGCATTGTCCTTCTTAACTCTATAAATGGTAATTTTAAAGAAATACAAGACTCTGACCTGTCACCAATGAAACATATTCATTTGACATTCTTTACAAAGCAAGCATTGAACATTAAGATGTAGCTTTGCAGCAGTTTCACAATTCCTCAGTTGTGTATCCATGTTAACAATCATTACAAAATGACAAGTGAAAGTCTCGGCCACATTAAAAAAAGAAACACCACCAGTATGAAACATGCAGGGAAACGCCACTGTGAAACAGATTGCTGGTTCTCCCCAGAGAGCCATGAAAGAATCGCACAAAATTGGCCCGTTCTGTCCAGAAAACTACTGCACCTGCCAGAGTTGTCCGCATAATGAAAAATAAAGACAAGTGGGCTTGAAGGAATCTCCAGAGGAAAGAAAAATGCTGTCATCTCACCTCAGCTTATTCACTCTGCCAACAAACTGCTGCTACCTGCAGTAAAGCAGCTAATTAAGGTAAATGAATGCAAATAGGTATGTGGACACTCGAATATTGCACACATGAGGTCTTTAAAGCTCTAATTTCATAATGGGCACTAATCTGCTGCTACAACAATGTATTTGAAAGGTTTTTCTCAAGACTCTGGATCCTGACTGCAGGGATTTGCATTACTGGGTTGGATGGGGTTGATGTCAGGGTTCATTGCAGACCATGCGACTTCTTGTACACTAAACCAGTAAGACCATTCCTTAATGGACGTGGCTTTGTGGACTGGGCAAGTGTCTCTCTCTCCAAACTGCTGCACAGAAATGGAAGAACAACACAGTCTACACTATAGTACTAAGACTTCCTGTAAGATGGACTTAAATACCATAGTTTGTGGGTTTGGGTATTTACAATTTTTGGTCACAGACAGATTTTCCGATCCACGAAGTTAGAAAACAAAAAAAGGATTAAATGGCTTGCACTTAAAAAAAATCTTAATTGAAGTTTCATTTTAATGTCTTGCCTGAAAACACTTCAGCATGCAGAGCTGCCATCCCTGTAGCAAGTGCACATCCCTCTGTCTACCTGACCCACAGCAGCCCCGCATACAGGTGCTATCTGTTAAACCCATTATTTTCATCTGAATACAATTTTTACACTTAAAACCTGTGTGAAGCATTAAAAACGTGTTCTACGTACAGGAAACGGTGTTGTTGACTAAAGGGCCAAATTTTATGGCTAAATAATCCAAGTATGCTTAAAAAAAAGCAGCATTTACTTTCAACTTTCAGAGCGATTGAACCATACTAGCCTAAGCTAATTTACACCAAATAGAGTAAATGTGAAACCACAAATGTGTAGCCTAGCCGCGCTAGACAACCCACGGCAACGAATTTAATTCTCTGCCAGGGTGGGTCTAGTTACCCTCCATAAGGCTCGAGGCTGGATTCTCCTAAAACTGGCCGGACCAATCACCATGAAGTGTAGAGTCAGAAGGCGGGCGTAACTAAGTGACGACAGAGGCGCGACGATTCTGACAGAAACAACCGGCGCACAATAAACAGTTATCTTTCGACTCGGCTTTGGCCACAGCCCTTAAAGATTTGAAGCTAAAATTCAACTTGAAAGATAAACAAAGGACGGCACTGAAGTGTTTCATTGAGAAGAAAGACGTATTTGGACTTATGCCGACGGGATATGGCAAATCCTTAATATACCAGTTGGCTCCGCTGGTTGGGAAGCTAATGGGACTTAGCCACAATCCGCTGGCGCTCTAGGAACTACGTCAGCCTATTCGTTGCGCTGATTGGTTGTATACCTACCCAATTGCTGCAGAGTGATTTGAAAGACAATCTTTTAGCCCGCCTCCCTCCCTGTCGAGCGGCCCTAGACCCTTGTGCCTTCAGAACATGGGTCTAGTGCGGCTAGGCTAACAAATGTGCACTGTGGATATGAAATTATTTCATCCCTGTGCTGCTGTGGATTAAGTTGCCGATTATAATAAATTGGGCTTAAGTGACTGGTTGATTTGCTCTCATATGATCAATGAGAGTTTGTCCAGTCGGCACTGTTACATTCAGAAGGAAGAACACACTTCTATTATGAATCCAGGAGGAAAAGACTATCTGCAAACACTCCTATGTTTTCACTACTCCGATGTCCATGTCAAACAAGTCGTCGGTGTGTCTGCATTGTGTTGTCTCTTCACAGACTCAATCCTCATCTTCCTCATGTTATCGTTCTCAAGAAACTGAGTTATCAAACTGCAGAAACTTACAGTTGAGCTACTGATGTCATTGTGTTCTAGTTTTTAATATTGTTATTGAATTAAGGGGGGGGGGGTCATGTAAAGTATGACTCTGATGTGTCACTGAGCAGTGGTTTTAGGCCAGATAAAACATTCTGAAGACAAAAATGATGAAAAAGAGTTGAACGCTACAACCCAGTACCACTGTGGTTCTGCTTTCTTAATCCCACAATTACAGTCCAGTATCACAATGCATGCTCCACTCAAAGCATGCAGTTTTACTGTGTAGTATTAATGAAGAAACGCAAACCTCTCAGTAATAACATGGCAGAATTATAATTCCAAAATGACATTCATAAAAATGTGATATTTTCTGGCAGTAAGAATACATTTCATACATTTCTCAGCAGCACCTTGTTTAATATGTGCAGGAAGAAGTGCTTTAACTTTGAAGGACTGTACGTGTCGACCCAGAGGTCAGATTTGAGTCTGTTTCAGATGCATTCCTTGGCAAGATGGTGCAACAAAGTCCAGTTTTCTTCTATTTTTGTCAGTGGCATCTGGGAAGTGTATCTAAATGTCAGATTAGACTTGAACTGCATTTGCATTGTAAAATCTTTTTAAAATTCTTCTCCATCCTTCTGGTTGGTGCTAAATCCTGGACCAGCAGCTTCTGTATTTTTGTGTACCCACAGTGAAGGTAAAACACAAACTCCTGGCGAAACATGTTGTTCACAATCTTTTCACTTATTTTCACCAATAATATTCTAAAATGTAAAACGTGTTTAGGAACGAATCTATGAATTTACATCACGTAGACTTTATAATTAAGTCGAGATCAGTGCTGTACCTGCACGTCAGTAAGTACAGACTGAAAGTGGAGGTATAACTGACCTCCAGTAATCGATGGCAGCCAACTTCTTAGGCAGTGATGCTGGGTCAGCTCTGCCAAGGAGATGCCAGCAGGACGGAGACATTCCCATGACCCCTCAATGACCTGCAGTGATTCTTCCACATTCATTCAGCAGCAGAGGAGAACTTACCCCAGAGTGAGTCAAAGATTCACTCAAATTAAAAGGAAATACGTTTAAAAAAATGTACCCTGTGGCCTTGTGCACTGCATGAGTAATTTCATATGAAAAGGATCAGAGAACAAACGCTGAGGCATGAATCCAGTCTCCAAACCATGATTAGCCAGAGAGGCTTCTTAAGGAAACACTAGCTACGTGCTGCAGCCTACAGAAAACACTGCTCATAATAAAAAGCTCTGGGCAAGCAAGCTGGTAAGTTCAAGAGGACACAGCTCTTTCTCATGCCCTCTACAGTACTGGGGCCTCATTTATAAAGCTTGCGTACGCACAAAACAGGGCTAGAAAGTGGCGTACGCCACCTTCTACGCAAAGGTTGTGATTTATATAAACAAACTTGGTGTGAGAATGTGCGCACCGGTGTGCCACCCTTGATTCTTGATGCTTCTTTACGCACAAAACAGGGCGTAAATCACAAACTTTGCGTAGAAAGTGGCGTACGCTGTGTACGTTGTGATTTCTAAAAAAAACTTGGCGTGAGAATGTGCGCACCGGTGCGCCAACTTTGATGCTTGCTTAAGCACATTTTGGAGACAGAGGGAACGGCAGTGCCGGAGGGTGAAGTGGCGAATTGAAACCAGATTGATCTCAAACCTTTATTGTTATCACATATTAGACTCGTAGAGCCGGATAATCATAAACCCTCATTGTTGTAGATGTTCCTATAGTGCGTCATTCGGCCGACGACTGTATTTGCAGAACTATGTTCATATATTAACAGGAGCGGATTGAACGTTATTTCATTCGGTCGTTTGACCGAAGGGCCGGTATCTGGGGCCGGTGCGGTGATCTTTATTAAATAATTTTGTTTACTGATCACCCGGCGCCTGTATGGCTCATCCATTTGTAGGGGTGGTCTCCGACGCAGTGGCTCGGGTTCGATTCCTGCCTGCGGCACTTTTATGCATGTCTTCCCCCTACTCTTCTCCCCATTTCCTGTCACTCTTCACTGCAACTATCACAGTAAAAAGGCAAAAAAAAAGTAAAGAATATTGTTTATTTATCCATATGCGGCCGAATGGGATGAGCGTCCAACCATTAATCAGCCCTGTACAGGCACACATGCTTCACACCACAACCCCCGAGTGAAAATGAATTTGTCTATGTGAACCAAAAAAATGTACATTCAATCAGTTTACAAATTATTTGTACATCGGACATGATCATAACAAATTTAGTGGCAGAGTGGCCTGGGTCAACACATGATTCATTCATCCTGACACACAGCAGTGAAAAGACTGCCAGCCGGCGCTGCGTGAAATGCCGTGGATCAGCAGCTTATTTATATACAGATACATTCATGAGTTACTTTGCATTGACCATTCATGGTAAAATGTGGGTGTGTTGTGGGCGGAATGTGAGGTGGATCCACCTGCGCAATCTTCCAGCTGGTGTGTGATTTATCAAGAAATTGCATGCAGCTGTGCTTACGCAAAGTTTTATAAATCAGGGGTGAAGGGCATACGCCCTTTTCGTATTTTCGGCGTACGCAAACTTTAGTATGGATCCTACGCAATGTTTTATAAATGAGGCCCCTGGTCTCAAAGCTGATAACACTAAATCAGCTGTTTCTCTCCATGGCTTGTACCAAACATGGCTGCTTCCCTCGCTGCGGCACAAAGACTTTTGGATAAACGTCTGCTGTCTTCTCCTTGGCAGGAAAGCCAGCTCCCACATATCCACTTCTCTAAATGTCTTAATATTGGTGGAGCTGAAAAACTGCTGCCATCATCCTGCTGGAGGCTACACAGTCTGTCCACACAAGCATCTTAAAATCCTTATTCTTCTTCTCTCTAATAAGCTGGAACCTTCAGGACCCCCACAGTTCGTGTGTGTCAGAATACCAACTCTGCCGCATTTGTACCAATTACATAGCTTTTTGCAGCAGAAACTAGCACTGCCGGGCAGGTCATGGTTTACTGTGCACGAGGCTGTGAGTTTAGGTAAAGTTTCTTGTTTGTATCCGTCTCCATCTTTCTACACTAAGCACAGAAGAAAAATGTGAAATAAATTATGCAAAAACAGCCATCTCCTGAATGTTGCTTCCACGCTCCCCCATTTCCTGCCATGATATTTTATCAGTGGAGCTGCAACGAATAATCGATTCACTCATCAGTTGTCAACTTGAATATTATGTGAATCAACTAATCAGTTGGAGAAAAAAATGTCAAAATTCTCTCTGCAGCTTCTTAAATTGGACTATGCTCTGTTTTTGTTCCTCCTCCACGTTAGCACACAAGACGTCATCTTGAGCTGACCACCAGCTGACCATTTTCTGATATTTGATGGATCAAACAACTAATTGAGAAAGCAATCGAGCATGAAAATCAGCCTTGTTCTCCAGCAGGACGTTTCTTGTTTTGCACTCAGATGAAGCCCTATTCGTCAAACAGTCAAATAGCTTCAGGAATGCTTCATCTCTGCACCTTTCTCCTCCGGTTTAGAGGGAGGCAGCGCACAACAATTTCATTTATAATACATTTCTGGAAGTGACAATCCAACATTTACTCTGTCATTCCCAGAGCGTGAATTTCTCTCTTTAGAGCTGTTTTTTTTCTGACACAATCCATTCTGTCACTTTCATGTGCATATCTGAGTGCAAAACAGCAAGCGACTTGCCTGGGAGCGGGACTTAAATTAATGATTATTTCTACTGTCAATTAATCTGGTGATTATGTTCTCAATTACTGCATTAGCTGTTTGGTCTTTAAAATGACAAGAAACTGTGAAAATGTCAAACAGTGACATTTTCCAGTGTGTTGTTTTGCCAGAAACCAAAATATATTCAATTCTAATTTTATAGAAGAGAGGAAAAAATGAAAACATGCAAATTACAGAAGCTGAATTAGAGAATTATTATTATTATTATTATTATTATTATATTATATTATTAGGCTTAATTTTCTCAAAACATTTAGTTAACATGATTCATTAATTATCAAAACAGCTGACAATTAGTTTGACAGTAAACAACTGATGAATTATTTGTTGCAGCTCTACTGCAGAGACATTCAGACTGAACCCGTACCTTCCTCTCTCTGATGACCAGGCCTCCCCTCCACGTCTCCCTGTGGTCGATGCAGCTGTCAAGGCCATCAGGTTGGACCACACCAGCGCTCAGGGAGGAAGCTACTTTCTGCCATCTGAAAGAGGAAAAACAAGGATGTTTCAGTGACCTGAGCTGACTTTATTCTCCGAGCTCTGATTCATGCCACCAATCTTCAGTTTAGCCACAAAAAACAAGCATAGCAGCAATACAAACCTGAGGGATTGTGTTCTGTTGTTACTTTGTCATTAAGCCTGCTTCTGCTTAAATGTTACTGGAGTTCTCATCCATTACTTCAAGTGGACGCAGGCTCATATTTATTCATCTGACTCCCTCTAGTGGGAAACTGGAAGCATTTCATTCAAAAAATAAACTGACAACTGCACTATTTTTTTCGGATAACACAACACTGTTCAAAACAAAAGCACATATAACTTGAATGTTTTCACGTGAATACTTTCACTATTTCCATTTAACAAACTGAAATACTGTTAATCAAGTGGCTTAATCTGTAGTATATGAGATTAAAGATCCTTAAAATCATAACCCGTGTATTTTTCATGCCCTCACCCGGCAGTGTGCGGTGTGACGATGTTGATGTTCGCAGCGTGCCAGCAGGACATGTGTTTTAAGGCTCCCAGCAGAGGCAGCAGGTCTTTAACAGGCGGAGGCTGTTCAGCAGAACCCAGCACCAGAACGTCCAACAAGGCTTTACCTGAGGGAGGAAGCAATCCAAAGAGGACTTAATTAGAGTTTCTGTCCTCCCCCTCCAGCTTGTTTTGTCCCCACATTCATCTCTGTAGGATTTCAAGAGGAGTCGGCTGGTCAACACATCAACACCATCTTTTTAACAAGTCGGCGGAATCGCTTGTTTTCAGCTCAAACTTTCAGTCAGTGGTGGCTCCAGCTCCTCAGGCCACCTAATGTTTGAGAGTAACCGCTCCCCGTGGAGGTGGTGAGCCGAGAAATGTTCTTTAAACAGAGTGAAACATCACTTCAGGTGGGAGACTTGTTAGAAAAAGAAGTCGGAGCATTTTCTCAGTGGTGAGCGCATATTTATGCAGCACAGAAGTACAGAAACTTTTTCCACACAGCAGGCGGATTTTCAGAAACTAATTGCTTGAAATCGGGCTCTTATAACACAGTGGAGAAGTTTTAATTCCTTCTTATTGGCAGCTTACTGCTAAGACAAAATTCTCTCTTGAGGGAGTGCTCTGGGCTCTAAACTTTTCTCTATCAGTAAACTAGACAATCGCTGCTCTGCTCTGGAAGCAACAGACGAGCCGTGCTATAGACATGAGCATAAAAACAGGAATCCTCTCAGAAGTAGTGTTTGGCTAGCCTAGCCGCGCTAGACCCATGTTCTGAAGGCACAAGGGTCTAGGGCCGCTCGACAGGGAGGGAGGCGGGCTAAAAGGTTGTCTTTCAAATCACTCTGCAGCAATTGGGTAGGTATACAACCAATCAGCGCAACGAATAGGCTGACGTAGTTCCTAGAGCGCCGGCGGATTGTGGCTAAGTCCCATTAGCTTCCCAACCAGCTGAGCCAACTGGTATATTAAGGATTTGCCATATCCCGTCGGCATAAGTCCAAATACGTCTTTCTTCTCAATGAAACACTTCAGTGCCGTCCTTTGTTTATCTTTCAAGTTGAATTTTAGCTTCAAATCTTTAAGGGCTGTGGCCAAAGCCGAGTCGAAAGGTAACTGTTTATTGTGCGCCGGTTGTTTCTGTCAGAATCGTCGCGCCTCTGTCGTCACTTAGTTACGCCCGCCTTCTGACTCTACACTTCATGGTGATTGGTCCGGCCAGTTTTAGGAGAATCCAGCCTCGAGCCTCATGGAGGGTAACTAGACCCACCCTGGCAGAGAATTAAATTCGTTGCCGTGGGTTGTCTAGCGCGGCTAGGCTAGTGTCTGGCAGCATTTAGGACTCAGCAACAAAAAGATTAAAGCTGTGTAATTCAAATAAACTGAAATGAGTTTTGCAACCGCCCTAATGAGCCCACAGTTAAATAAAACTAGCAATGCAATGATAGCACGAAGCTACTGAATGTAAAGAAGTGTCAGCTAAGGATTAATGAGATGTACCTGGAGGTGGCAGCTTGTCTGACAGCAGATGTAGACCTTCTGCAGCCTCCTCCAGCAGCCTGTTCAATGAAGATATTCAGAGGAAGTCGTTTGAACCGGCACATTTAGATTTGGGTTGTTTGGGACACATGAATAATACGTTCTTCATGGTATCTTTATGACTGACAAAATGATCTCAAACATCAACTTCCTGATTTAGTTGCATAAACAATATATTAGGTTAAACATAAATCTGATATTTTAAGATGTAATTAGAGGTTAATCTTGGCATCAGGTGGAGAAAACATCATCAGTCACTTACTCTATCAGAGCAGCCTGATCGACCTTTTGGTCCGATGCCTCCAGACTGCTGAGACATTCCTCCACAGCAGAAGGTTTCTCCTCCTCACTGTCACTTCTCTGATGTCCTGGTCCCAACTCCTCCCAGTCTGAGCTGCAAAACTACAAAACAAGAGACACGCATTTAGGTGGAAAAACAAAATTCAAGCTTATGTTTCTCTATACACGTATCTATACAGCTTCAATTGTCAAATCCTTGTACATTTGTTTAATAGATGTTGCATCCAATAGCCCGAGTCAATTAAAAAGGATCAATGTGACAGTGAAAGTGGATTTACATCTCACTGGCATACAGATGTGATGGATGAGGAACAGTGTGTTTAAAGCGTGCTGCAAGCTTTCTGTGAAGGTGTGTGTGTCTTGTCATTTTGCAGGCAGTTTGTAGTACATCATGACTTTGGTAGCTTTGAGGAAAAAAAACCCTGACACTTGACTTATCACCGTTCAAGGACAAAGATGAACAAGCAGATTTGCAGTGGAGTATTTTTAGAATGCCTGAAAACACGAAGTCAACAACAGCACTGGCTTAAATACATCATTCTATCTGTGTACAGCTGAGGAGGGGTGTAAAATGTTAGAACTTCCTCCACATTTACCTCCCATTTCACTAGAAATCACAACAAGACAACAACTGCATAGTTAATTAGTATTTTATTTAAAACTTAAAAAAGCATTTTCAGATCTGTGAAGACTTTTCTTATCCATACTCATCTATGGCATCACACATGTAGTAAAGCTGTAAGCACAAACACCATGTTCAGGTCTAAGGCTGTGTTGAATCTTCTCACCTGTGTTTCTCCGAGACAAGCCTGAACAGCAAAGTACCACCTCTGAGCTGACGGGCTGCCGCTGAGAGAACAAGCTGGAAACACACAGTGAGAAACAGATTAGTAAAGTAATAACAGCAGCATCTATGTGGGAGCCAGACTGGCAAAAGATATCCACAATTATTCCTAGCCATACAGTATTTTGCAAAAGTCTTTGGCCACCATTACGTTCACTGTTTTAGCGAGCTTGTAATGAGCACATTTGTGTATTTTATAGTCTCTTTATTAAGATCCAACAAGAAAATGCAGGAATATGTACACAATATTAAACAATTCAGAACAAAATGACCTCAACAGGCTTTAATCAATATTTAGAATGACATTCTTTTGCTCTTATCACATCTTGAACTCTCTTGGGTTGACTGCCTTAAAGTTTTCTTCAGTAATCTTTATGTAAATTATAGAATCTTCCACCAGCAGTTCTCCTTTGGACTTTGTGTGTTATTTTTTTCTTTTTCTAGATGATCTCATACAGTGTCTAAAATATTCAGGTGTGGACTCTGAAGTTCAGTCCACCCTGTCAGGGAGTTACAAACACTCTTTCTTGTAACTCTCTTTTTACATATTGTTGACAGCTGGCTCAGAACACTCCCTACTTTGATTCATTGCTCCACAGGATTCATTTCCATTGACCTTCACTCTGGCCTTTGCTTTCCTTCCACTGAGTTCATTAGGGCTCAATTTGGCATCAAGATGAAACTGCCAGATGCTGAAAAAGTTATTTTCTAGACTTCCAGCCTTTAAAAGAACAGACTCTAAAAAGCTTCTCATTGGACATTGACAGTTTTCTTGGCCTTCTACTCTGTTTTTATCCTTCACCTCTGTAGACTGAGCTTGAATATTACATCTTATCCAGTTTGTTTGCCGAGAGAGGTCGTGCTGATGCAAAATTATGTTTTTCCATCTGTCACATTGTACAATCTCTAAAATTTGGAATGAAATGATTTGACTAAAACTTGATTTTATACATTTGTAAGGTTCTAGGAGTTAACTTCTTACTATATGTAATGCACAACAACAAATAACACGGACCAACACCAAACTCGGAATTATAAGAACCCTTTAACATGATGTACAACAACATACCGGGAGACTGGTACAGGAAACCTCATTACTTGCACCAAAAAGTTGAGGACATGTTAGGTTCCAAAGAAAGAATCACAGAAAATACTTCACACTTTAGCCCGGTAAAACAATTGTTATGATTCTTAATCTATTTTTTCATACTGTGCATATCTTGTCAGTATATCAGGGTTGTATCTTGGTACATAGACTGATAATGCATATGTAAGCTCATTATAACTCTGCTGAAACAACAAACCTAATTGTGACTCCTGTGATAAGTTACTGTACCTGGAAACACAGAGTTGCTTCTCACTGACTCCTGAGCTGAGATGTCCACAAGTTTGTCATAAATCTGCTTTAGTGGCTCCAAACCTGCAAAGAACAAATGAGCTGTGATGCTTCTGAAAAACAGATTTAATCAGGACAGAAACATACATTAACAGTACTTTTAGTGTTAGCATGAGGAAGCTAAACATCCATGTTGACAACAGTAGCGCATGTTGCTAACACCTCATATTCTCCAAAGTCATGGCAGTTAACACTTTAACCAAACACTATTTGTGTGCCTTTAGAGTCGTTTGACATGAGAACAACCTGAAGCGTTTATAAGAAAACGAGTTCTTGTAAGGCTACACATTGTGTACACTAAAAGCTAACTACACTGGGTTTAGCAGCGTTTACTTTACCAAACTGTTTGGATGTCGATTGAAACTCACATTTCAAACAGTCCAATCCCTCCTCATCAGTTTGGCAAAAGGAAATAACCAACACATATCGGTCCATGTCGGGTAAACATTCGTAAATTCACAGTTTCTAAGAATTTGTGGAGACGTTTCGGAGACTTCAGACCAACGACCAGCCTCCGCTCTGTCAAATTTCCCACCAGTTCTTCTTCTTCTGTACAAAGTCAGGAACTGGAGTTCAAAGACACCAAAGTGCGCCGCCGCCCCCTGCTGGACAAATACTTAACTACAGGATACAGCAGAGTCCACAAATATTCATACCCATGCCAAATTTTAAGTTATGTATTTTCTTTAATTTTGGCTTTTTATTAGTACTCTTTTAATATTAAAAATGTCATATCTATAATTATGCCCACCCCTTGAAAATGATTATAAATTATCAACTGATGATCAGTAGTTCTGTAGCCAATAACAGTTCAGTTCCACCATATAATACTGTAGTGTCTGGCATTATTATTATTAAGTTAGGTTATTCTATATAAGCCTTATTATTTACTATAGTGTAGTAAAGTAGGAATTTATTTGTACATTTTTATAGGGCTTCGTCCATGACTTGAAAAATAACTCAATAAATAACACTGCGGGGTCTTAAGTGCATTGCTTAGAAACTTACAAGAAACTTTATATTTACATTTTTTATTTATTTCATGAACTACAATATAAAACTTTGCTGACATTCTATTAAGTACATTAATATACACTGCTCTACTTTATCTACCTGCAGGCTATGGAAGCTTATATAAAAAGGTCTGTGCTGATGTCTCTATTATATTGTCTCATAATACAAATGGTAAATGGTCTGTATTTATATAGTGCTTTACTATACCTGCAAGGTACCCAAGGCGCTTTACATGATACATCACATTCACCCATTCACACACACTGATGGCGGAAGCTGCCATGCAAGGCACTAACCACGACCCCATCAGGAGCAATTCGGGGTTAGGTGTCTTGCTCAGGGACACCTCGAACACGACGGGGCGAGGATCGAACCGGCAACCCTTCGGTTGCAAGACGGCCACTCTACCCACTGAGCCATGCCGCCCAAGTTTGTTATAATACAAAAAATCTGTTCCAAACAGCAAAAATGTTCACAACAAGACAAGTAACAAACCAGAGACGTGATTTTTACAAAATGAAGCCACTCCAGTGCATTAAAAAGTGCAGGACTGAGATTTTTATTCATATATATTTGATAAGTGCAAAATATGCCACATAATTCTACCACAAAGTTGCATTAATTCTTCTTCTTCATAATTATCATGAAATAAATCTGATGATGAATTGGTTACTGATGTTAACATCACTAGTTGATCTCTACAGTGTGTTCCTGGACGTAGACAATGTAATGATGAGCGTTTTCTCCCTGAGTGAGGACTGTCAGGGCCTCCAGGCCGTGAGCATCTTCCACCACCATCACCTGATCTCCGTTTAAATCTCCGTCTGCGTTCAGAACCATCAGCTGGTTGCTGCCGACTTCCTGCTCGTCAGCAACCTGCAACTACATCAGCAGCTCAGAGTCAACATCTGGCAGGAACCACATTTTATAGCGAGGAGATGTGACGTTGTTTACCTGCTGTACGACGGTCACCGTGCCTGGTGCCATGGCAACCATGGAGGCAACAGCATCCTGAGTCTCTGATGTGAATTCAGTGATCTGCTGGATGTCGACTGACCACAAAAGACAGAAAGTTCAATTAAAGTCATTATAAATAGAAACAGGAGCAGCTATGAGTATAATCTCTGCAGGTTTATGGGAGCTGGGTGTCTGCGGGTACCGTTGTCCTGCAGGGCTGCTAAAGGGGCTTCAGTCAGATGTTCTTCTTCCTCCACAGACACATACTGAGCTTCTACTTCCTCCTCCACCTGCAGATTCAAACATAAAGCAGAGACGGTGTGAAAATCTGAGCTTTGGCAAACAAAACCTTTATCAAGTGGTAACATGGTCAAGCTAGCACGTTTGCTTCTTCAAAAATTGTTCGTTCGATCGTACGTTTGTAGCTTCAAAAATCTGACACTTATTTTAATGAAAGGATTACAGACAGAAGCAAATTCAAGTGCAACGTGAGAGGATATGTGTGGTGGTCAGGAATTCTTAGCTAAAAGTATAGAGAAACAGTTAAAACACACAGGTATCCAAATCTCTGGAGTTAAAATAACCTTTCTTCAGGGCAGCTAGTCTATGCATTTCTGTAGACATGGAATATATAATATTGCTGCTTCATTTGCCCATTAAAGAGAACACATTCTGTCTTTCAGGTCATTTTTACATTAATGTTCCTCATGGCTTCATTCAGACTGATCCACCAACACTACATGTGATATTTGGTATACATACTTGCGTGCATAATAATACATTAATAAACAAAATAATAAATAGGAAGCAACAAATAAATTAATTACAGCTCATAAACTGTGAGTGTGTGTGTGACCTCTAATCTGTCTGGGGTGAGGCATGGCTCACAATGTGACCTGCTGTTAGATTTATAAGTAATTTATGAAGTTACTGCTGCTGTCTCATGCCACAGGTATTTAAAGAATTCAGAGGAAACATTTCAAAAGAGCTGACAGCAACAAAGTGAACTTTAGCTCCTGTCTTTATTTTAAAGCCGAGATTACATTCATTAATCTGACCTGTTCTGTATTCATCGCAGTAAAGTTTTCTTTTTGGAGAAATGCCAGTTTGTAATAGGTGTGAAAATGTAGGAAAAAGAATACGAGAAGGGTGGAATTTTGTGCTGCCTGTTTTTGGACAAACCACCTTATCAAAGTTGTATCATACAACTCAGGGCACATCCATCAGTTTACGTTTCTGTTTGTTAATGCACCGCTGCAGTTCAGACCTGAGCTGATTTAATTTCGGATGCAACTCTCATCTGGATCTGACCGAACAATGTAACAATTGTGACTTTCAGAAAAGCGTGAATGTCAGAAAGAGGCTGTGTTTACCTCCCAGGTGCCTTCGACCACCTTCAGGCTGTGTTTGCTCTTCAGGTGGCGGTTCAGCTCCCACTTTGTGCCATAAACAAACTCACATTCAGGACACTTCATTCCACCTGAACACAGACACAAACACTATGTTAAAACATGTTCAGCACATATTTCGCTGTGTATAAACCCCACAGAGTCAATTTTACAACATGCAGCTACTATGGAGCAAAAGGAATAAGGAAAGATGTTCTTTTTCTGTGATTTCAACCATATTTTAAAAATGTTTAAGTCCTGCTGCAGTCAGATGGAAGGTGTCTGTAAACGAATGAGACCAGATTTAGAACCTTGCTGCTTCAGAGTGTCAGGGTTTGGTAGACCAGGTCCGGCGTTCTCGTATTTCTGATCAGGATGTTTGCCGTTGTAATGACGCTTCAGAGCTCCAGCAATGTTGCAGGAATAGTGGCAGAGAGCGCAACGAAACGGCTGCACAGACAAACACACAAAGAGAGAACATAAATTAAATGAAGTTACAGTTCGCACAACAGAAAATGGGGTTAGCAGTCATCTGCAGCTGGGAATCAGACTAGACTTATCAGTATATGTCTGTGAAGAAGGGATTCTTTTTATCCAAAATAGATGCCTGGGGAATTTCTTCCTGCTAAAGTTTTGTCATTAAACTGATATTCTGCTGACCAGGTGACATATAATAAACTGAATTTCCACGTGTTGTTGCTGGGAGCTGATGATCATTTGTTCAGACCTTAAACTCAGCGTGTTGTTCCATGTGTCGAAGTAAAGACGGTTTAGAGACGGAGGTGAAGTCGCACTCTGAACACTGGAACCGCTTCCCTGGACAAACACACAATCATTTATTTCGTTTATTAGATTTATTTCAGTCTTGTCATAAAGGCTAAAAGAGAAAATAGAACACACAAACCTAAAAAAACAGCATGAAAACAAGGAACCAGGGCTTTAAAATAATGTCTGAAAACCAGTAGGACGAAGTTTAACTTATTAACTTCAACCAGCTACATCTTATATCTCACCGTTTCCTGTTTGCATCAAACCCTCTTCTTATTTACCTCTTTAGAACCCCCAAGAACACATTCACTGCTCCACACTGATACATTAATTAAAAAGTCTTTTTTGTGTATATTTTCTGAAATAATTTCATAGTTCAACTAATTTTGGCATCCAGATTGTTCCAGAAATGTACACAAACTGATACATTTTGTCTCTTCATGGTGATATGAGCATTGATGCATTTTTAAAATTTGAATTTCTTCTTAATTCATCATTTCCAGTGTTGTTTCTGAGCAGATGCTGTTTGTTATCAAGGAGGAACTTACCATTTTCTCTGAATAAAATTGCTGCAGTCCTGAACTTAAAAACACAAATGCATTTTTAAATGTTTGCTTTGGAAAACAATACATCGATGTGCTCTTTATTTCCTGCATTTTGTATCCTAATGGCTTTTTTGTAATCACTGCCAGCAGGAAACCGATGAAATGAATACAATTCAAATTAATTCTCTCGTATAATGTTGCTGATAAATATGTAATATCTGAATGAACAAACCTTCGTCTGTGTGACTCAGTCTGTGGCTCTTTAAGGTGACTTTAGATTTGAACTTTTTCCCGCACAGATCGCAGAGGTGGCGTCTCTCTGTGTTGTGTCGGTTCATGTGAGTCTTCAGGTTGCTGCGACTGCGACCAGCGTAGTCACAAACATTGCAGAGGTACGGCTTCAAACCTGCACACAAACACACAAAACAAACTCTTTACAAATCACCAACAACTGAGCAAAGACGACAGAATGAGCTCTGGGCAGCAACAAAATCCTTCAAAGTAAGTTATTAAAGAACGGAGGAAATTGTGTGAGGCAGAGCTGACAAAGGAAGAGGACTGACATTCTGATAGTAAAACACACTGATCAGAACCACTAACAGCTGTAGCGCCTTAACAGCGAAATGGTTTATGGTCCACCATAGTGAAACAGCTTCTATAGCTGATTATTTTGTTGCTGCAACCACTGAGCTGGACAGCAGCCAAAAACTTGGACAGAAAGCAGCGAGAAACCAGATAAGCAGATAAAGTTTCTGAAGGTCGCAGGAGTGTTTTTCAACTTGTCTCAGCCTCTGGACAGATGAAGCTTCAAGGTAAAAAGCTCCCGAGGGGAAGACGAGAGGGACCTACAATTCATTCCCAAGAAAAGCTGTGGGACTGATGAAGCCGAGGTGTTCGTCTTGAACCGTTTCAAGCACATATTTGCAGTCTAACAAACATGTTTTCATAGTTTCACCAGCTGCTTGACCAAAACAACAGCTTCCTTCTACAACATCTGCGCTTCCAGTCTGGTCCGTCCTTCTGGAGGGCAGCCAGCAGGGAAACAGACAGATGGACCCTCAGCCCACAGAGTGCTGAAACAGTGGTGATGCTGTGGGTTTGTGTCGGTGCTGTCGGCTGCGTTATCGCACCTTGGTGGGCCCAGATGTGCTGCTGGAAGTCGCTGCTGTTCTTCAGGAAGTAGGAGTCGCAGTAAGGACACTTCTCCGCTCGCTGCACCATCAGCCCTTTACCTTGAGCCGGCAGCGCATCTGTCAGGGCAAGAAACAAACAAACACACAGCGGCCAGAATTAGAAAAGCGGCCGACACCTGGACACTCGGCTAACCGTTCATTTATTTTCAGTGGGGGTGAAATCTGTGGTGCTTTGAATAAGCAACAGCGGCATCTACAGGATGCTTTATCATCACAGAGAGTCAACTAATAACGTTCTATCCATGTCATATCTGCACATATCCATCTGTAAATCCATCACACTTTGTACATTGTTTTATTATCTCTTATTATATCTTTATTTTTAGCCTTACTGTACTTTTGTAATTCTTGTCCTGCTTCTACCAGCCACATCTGTAATATAAACTGAGGGATGAATAACATTTATCTCAGCTTATCTTCTGTAATAATAAAATGCTGCAACAAGAGACCAAATATATACACGTTTTTAAAGCCAAGCTATGAGTTTTGTGGCTCCAAGTTCGAGTCTTTTAACGGATTTGGTACAGACTAGAAAAGGAGAAAATATTAAGTCTCACGCGCAGTTTAAAGGAAGGGTTTGAGATTGTGTTTAGTGTGTGTGTTTCGTGTTTATCTGCAGATATATTCGTGTGTGATCTTTACCAGGGTGGGATTTTTTAATGTGGTTTTTAAGTCGATTCTCTGGATAACTGTGCTGGCAAACAGGACAGGCTGCACTCCTCCCCTGCAAACACCAACAAGATGAAAACATCAGGACACGTCCCAGAAAAACAAGCATCAATTTTCACATCCTCCAAGAAATAATGAATAAAAGAGCAGCATTCTTTCACGTGATTCGATTAGCACCTGAAAAACCTCAGTGTATCACAGTTTATTAACAGAAATTCTGTATTATTGTGAGTTTCTCAGTCCGGTTACCTGCTCCTGATGCGTCCTCAGATGAGCCTGAAGCTTGTACTTATCAGGGGTTGTGTATTTACAGCCGGGGTTGGGACAAGGCAGCTGCAGGTCGCTGTGCTTCTGGATCTGGTGCCGCTTCAGAGAGCTTTTGGTGATGGAGGAGTAGCTGCACTTTGAGCAGTAATGCGAGTGCTCCTTGGTGTGTGTGCGAACATGGACGTTATAGTGGACTTTATACCAGAAGAGTTTACCTGAGCACCAGGGACATGTGGTCAGAAGCAGCAGACATGAAGAAAAGAAAGAACAAAAAATGGATCAAAGCAGAACCTGGGAGGCTTCATCATCTCACCACAGTATTGACATTCCAGTTCTCCGTAAATCTTCCTGAGCCGCTGGAAAGTCTCCATGTTGAGTTGAGTTTTCTGAAGAGATGAAAACACCTGCTGGAAGGCACTCTGATTCAAATCCTCCGACACCTGACAGCAGAACACAACTAGTCAGAGCAGAGATTGAAATTGACAAAAACTGTCTGGGAGAAGACGAAAAATGATCCAACACAAATGATCTGAGACACACAGATGAATAAAATCTGATTAAAATGCTGGTTACAATATAATAACAAACAGAGAAGCTATGAAATATTTATTTTGGATTACTTTTCTCTTCAAACCTGTAAAGATACATATTTCTAACTATATAAAATGGAAAAAGCATAAGATGTAAATCAGACCAACCATCTGAAAGTAACGGCAAACACTTCTCATCTTTTTTAAACTCTAAAACAAACTTGCAGGTAGTTTTCCCTCAGTAATATCAGCATGTTTTCCTGAAGGATCCAATTTTATGAATAATACAGTAGAGATTTTTTTTATTTAATTGGTCCACTGGTGCCAATATGATGAGCTTTTATGAAAATACAGTCGAGATTTTGACATTCTTGAGTTTAACTTACCTTTTCTGAGAGTCCACTTTCATCCACCAGGGGGCCTGAGGGCAATCGGGTAAACTGGGAGGAGTTGACAGGTCCTGATGATGAAGCTGCTGATGAAGATGTGTTTGTGTTCTCAGCAGCTGGATGAGCATCCTCTGAAGTTCTGTCCTCTAACGTCAAGTTGTGGATCCTCTCTGGAGTTGCAGAGTCTATTGTTTTCTCTTCAGGTCTTTCAGAGTTGCACGTTTCTGTTGTTTCATGAGACTTCTCCGTGTCTGTTGCTTCATCTCGTCTGTCTGAGGAACCTGTTGCTTCTATCACCTGAACTTTGTCTGCACTTTCTTTCTGAGGTTGATCTTCCTCCCTCTCTTCGCTCAGCTGCCCTCCTTCATTCCCTCCTCCCTCCTCTCTCACCCGTTCATCCTCACCCTCCTGCTCTGCCCTCTGGTCTGGTTTCCCGCCTCTCTCCATGTCCTCCTCGCTCCCCCACATGCCTCCTCCAGGTTGGACCACGTAGAAGCTGCTGTTGATGGAGTCGGTGAAGGCCTGGCTCTGGTCCAGTCCTGGGTGACACTCCTTCAGGTGAGCCTTCAGCCTCTGTGAGCTGACAAACTTCTCGTCACATACGCAGCACACGTACAGGAACAGGTGCTTCCTGACGTGAGTGGCGAGGGTGGCCATCTTGGTGGCGACGTGGTCACACAGCAGGCAGGCGAAGGGACGCTGAGGCCCGTGGACCAGCAGGTGGCGGTCTCGCACCAGGTGGTTCTTAAAGCGCCGGTTACAGGTAGAGCAGTGGTAGAGGAGCTGCCGGAGGCCCTGACGGGTCTTTAACCTGGATGCACAAATGAATTAGATCAGAAGGACAGTAGGTTGGAGGAATGATTCCCAACCACAGATACAAAGAGCAGCAACCAGAGGACACATGGAAGGTTTAGATCAACTCATCTGAATAAAACTAGAATAATTCAGTTAAAGAACTGAGCAGAGCGGAACGAGTTTGAGCAGAAAATCCAGTAAAAGTTCAGAATAAGCAGAAGACACAGATGCCAATAATTTAATACACTCAACAAAAGTATAAACACAACACTTTTGTTTTTGCTCCCATTTTTTATGAGATGAACTCAAAGATCTAAAACTTTTTCCACATACACAATATCACCATTTCTCTCAAATATTGTTGACAAATCTGTCTAAATCTGTGATAGTGAGCACTTCTCCTTTACTGAGATAATCCATCCCACCTCACAGGTGTGCCATATCAAGATGCTGATTAGACACCATGATTAGTGCACAGGTGTGCCTTGGACTGCCCACAATAAAAGGCCACTCTGAAAGGTGCAGTTTTGTTTTATGGGGGGGGTCCACTCCTCTTCAATGGCTGTGCGAAGCTGCTGGATATTGGCAGGAACTGGTACACGCTGTCGTATACGCAGATCCAGAACATCCCAAACATGCTCAATGGGTGACATGTCCGGTGAGTATGCTGGCCATGCAAGAACTGGGACGTTTTCAGCTTCCAACAATTGTGTACAGATCCTTGCAACATGGGGCCGTGCATTAGCTTAGCTGCGCTAGACCCATGTTCTGAAGGCACAAGGGTCTAGGGCCGTTCGACAGGGAGGGAGGCGGGCTAAAAGGTTGTCTTTCAAATCACTTTGCAGCAATTGGGTAGGTATACAACCAATCAGTGCAACGAATAGGCTGACGGAGTTCCTAAAGCGCCGGCGGATTGTGGCTAAGTCCCATTAGCTTCCCAACCAGCTGAGCCAACTGCTATATTAAGGATTTGCCATATTCCGTCGGCACAAGTCCAAATATGTCTTTCTTCTCAACGAAACACTTCAGTGCCGTCCTTTGTTTATCTTTCAAGTTGAATTTTAGCTTCAAATCTTTAAGGGCTGTGGCCAAAGCCGAGTCGAAAGATAACCGTTTATTGTGCGCCGGTTTCTGTCAGAATCGTCGCGCCTCTGTTGTCACTTAGTTACGCCCGCCTTCTGACTCTACACTTCATGGTGATTGGTCCGGCCAGTTTTAGGAGAATCCAGCCTCGAGCCTTATGGGGGGTAACTAGACCCACCCTGGCAGAGAATTAAATTTGTTGCCGTGGGTTGTCTAGTGCGGCTAGGCTAGCCATGCATTATCCTGCTGCAACATGAGGTGATGTTCTTGGATGTTCTTTGATGTTCTCTGAAACGCCTTTGGAGACGGCTTATGGTAGAGAAATGAACATTCAATACACCAGCAACAGCTCTGGTTGACATTCCTGCTGTCAGCATGCCAATTGCACGCTCCCTCAAATCTTGCCACATCTGTGGCATTGTGTTGTGATAAAACTGCACCTTTCAGAGTGGCCTTTTATTGTGAGCAGTCTAAGTGAAAGAAGTGCTCACTATCACAGATTTAGACAGATTTGTCAACAATATTTGAGAGAAATGGTGATATTGTGTATGTGGAAAAAGTTTTAGATCTTTGAGTTCATCTCATAAAAAATGGGAGCAAAAACAAAAGTGTTGTGTTTATATTTTTGTTGAGAGTATGAATTCAAGATAAAAAGTCAAAAAGTAGTTAAATGAGCTACCACAGCTTAAAGACAGTTGGATGGATAAACTGTTGAAAGTATCCTAAAAATATGGATA
This sequence comes from Acanthochromis polyacanthus, assembly GCF_021347895.1. Classification (NCBI taxonomy): domain Eukaryota; kingdom Metazoa; phylum Chordata; class Actinopteri; family Pomacentridae; genus Acanthochromis; species Acanthochromis polyacanthus. The sequence continues at coordinate 17,228,875 of NC_067124.1, forward strand.
AATACCTGGAAATTGTTAGCTAAAAGAATGAAAAAACTGTTGGAAATTGTTAACTAAAACTACGGATAAACAGTTACAAATTATTAGCTAAAATATGGATAATCGCCTGAAAACTGTTACCTGAAACCTGTTTGCTAACAGTATTCAAATGACACTATTACCATAAAGTATTAAGGAATGGTAGGAAAATAATAGTTAAAAATATGAATAAATAGTTGGGGATAATAACTACAGGAAATTATTAGCTAACATTATGGATAAACAAATGAAATAATCAGTCAAACAAAATAAAATATGCAGGCGAAATAGATAAAATTTGAAACAAGCTAGTGCAATATTCAGGAAACAGTTTGGATTAACACGTGAAACTGTTAGAAACTGCAAGTAATAGAGGGATAATAAAATATAAACTAGTGCTGACAAAACTGACCTAAACATTGACAGATCAACTGAATGAGAGATATTTAACAAAATTCACTTTTATATGATTAAGTGCTACAAAATCCAACTTAATGTCCAGGTTTTGGAGATTTTCAAAGTTTAAAACTGTGGCTTTCTAGTTAAACAGAACCAAGGCATCTACCGTATAAGCCCCTAAACCCCTCATCCCTCCATTTAAATGAAGATGTAAAAGCTTCCGTTTGTTTGAATTTGGTCACCTGGCACTATTGATTTTATGTTTAAAATACAGCAATAGAAGTCCGGATAACCATCATTAAATAGAGCACAGAAGGAAACATAAACATCATTCTCAGAGGAGTTCAGAAGTGTCTTTTTCTATGATTTTCAGGTGAATTTTTACTGATGTTTTTGACACAAATTGCAGGCCGAATCGGTGATCCAAACCACACTAATTTCCCGGTGCTTGAATCCATCCATCTCATCTCATCTCATGCAGCATCTTTCCCTCTAATCCCTTCAACCTTCCCACATCCCCTCACAGGATGGAAGCCTCTGATCTGACCTGAGCTGCTGGTAGCTCTGCTGAACCGCCGCGTCCTTCAGGTTGTGTCGTTTCTCCATGTGATTCAGCAAGTTCTTCACATCAGAGTACTTCTTCTCACAGAAGCTGCAGTGTTGCTTCACCTTCATATGGACTCGCTCTATGTGGACCTGCATGACGAGAAGAAGAACTGCAGCTGCATCCAGAAAAAAAGCCTCTAGACAAAGTATCCGATTGGTCTAATGTAGAAAACAGAATGAAAAGATGGCAACAACCTAACACTGACACAATGACTTTACATTGTATTTTGAAGCCTGTGTATAAAAACTAACTATTCTAAAGCTACATCAGTTATACTAAAATATGTACAACGGTCATAACATCACCTTGAGGTGACCAGGGCTGAGGCAGGTGAAAGGACACTGATCACAGCTGAACTTCTCTCCTGTGTGCTTCCTCAGATGAACATTCAGGTTGGCTGAAGAGAAAATCTAGTCAGTAAACAGAATCACACTGTTTCCTGTTAATACTTCAACCTGCGCTGTCTGAAAAAGGCACAATTTAAAACAATCTCACTCTGTCTTATGTTTAATACGCTGAAATCTCTGCATAAAGTATAAAACCATTCCTTCTGAGCGCCGGTGAGTCTGTATTTACCTTTGATGGCTGAAGCGTAGTCGCAGTGCGGACACTGAAAAGGTTTTTCCTGAGTGTGAGTCCTGAGGTGGGCAACCAGTGAGTGTCTGAACTTAAAGATCTTATTGCAGAATTCACAGGCAAAGATCTTCAGCTGACTCTGCTGTAAACTGGGAGACAAATGTGGATAAATTGTTGAGAATTGTTCCTTAAAAATATTAATAAACAATTGGAAATTGCTGGCTAAAAATATGAATACACAGTTGGAAAATGTTAGCTAAAAATATGGATTAATAGTGGTTAATTGTTAGTCAAGTCTGCTGTGAACTGGGAGACTGATTACCAGTTCGTTGCTACTATTGCAGTGATAAATTGTGCTGCCAAAGTTGCAAATAAAGGAACTTTTCAACTGGCTCTATAACAAAAACAACTCCTCAGAACCACAAAGCCAAACATCTCTTTTCTGCTAGATTAGGAGGTGCATTTCATCTCCAGCGCTTCAAAAACTAAATTTATTTTGAAACTTTTTTAAATCATTCATGTAGTACTTGTCAGCATCTTGCTTGATAGAATATTCCTGGAAGCCTTTGCTGGTTTCGGTTGTTGTTGTTGAGCTAAAAGCAGAAAACAAAGAGATCAAATCAGCAGATAACAGGTCGCACTGCTGCATCTACAAATTCAATTATCAGCAGTAAGATATTAGGCTTCATTGTCAGATATTTAACTTATTGATTATCAGTTATTTTGACAATGAAACAACTATTAACTGGACATTTTCCATGACCCCACCTTGTTTCCTGGTCTGTTTTAGGGTCTTCATCACATGCAGCAGTTTCACTTGTAAGATCCTGTGACTCAGACTGGCAAACGGCAGAACGCTGGATGCAAAGAAACATTCAATAAATAAATTCAAAAATATACAAGCATTCACACATTCAGTTCACTTTAAGATGACAAAAGCAAACAAAAAAAATCAGCATTTTATCACAGAATCACCACCTTTTAAATGCTAAAAATGCAACTATTTTACCAAAAAACATGTAATTGTGTCTTAGCAGGATCCGGTTATTATTTCACAGTTCAGTGGTGTCAACACACAAAACACTCAACACCTTCAGTAGAAAGAACTCTGAATGAAAACTGTGACCAGAAACATCTGTTCACCTTCCTGAGTAACTCTCTATAGTAAAAGAGACGCTTCTGCTTCATTAAATTATGATTACTGATGTGTTGGAGGCAGAAGTGTTAGAAATATCCCCAAACCTGGGCATTAAACCGTCTGACAGCTCAATGTTACACCAAGGAAATCTGTTTTCAAATGCGGCAGAGCCTTTGTTGTTCCTTTGTTTACCTGAGGCTGTGCTGCTGCAGACTCTGTTTCTGTAGAACTCTCTTCTACTGGAACCATTTTAAAAACACCTGCTGAATTAAAGTAGCATTTATAAATATCGGTTTTTAGTATTAAAAAAACAAAACAAAAAGAAAAAACAAACAGAAATCTCAGACTGACCTGGAAGAGTTTCATCTTCTGTCAGAACGACGCTGATAACGGATTTTCTGTTTCCTGTTGCTTGACCTCCTTCCTTAGAGACGCGGTTCCGATTGGTTCTCTGGGATCTAAAGTTCCCAACATCTGTAAAATCAAAGGCAAAAAAAGAGATTTAAATTCAGAGAAACCATCAGTCATCTGCTCAGGAGGGAATTACTTTTAAGAAACCGCGTCCTGATCTCACCTTTGTCTTTCGTCTGTCCTGGTCTCGCTGAGTTTAGTTTGGTTTGGTTTGGATCGGCTCCTCCAGGATCCAGATTCTCACAGCCTTCACCTTCTGCTCCACCAGAGATAGTCCCTGAAAATAATCATTTCTATTGATCAGAAAATTAAACAGCCAAAAGCAATAAATATATAGAAACTATACTTAATTGTTTTTTATTTTAAGTATAGTTTCCAACGAGCTTCCTCAGTTCACCTCAGCTTCCTGTTCTTTGAAAGCATCTGACCTTTCTGGTACTGATCCTTATTTTACAGTTCTGTTCTCACCCATCTCCTCTTCATCCTCGTCTTCGTCTTCTTCTCTCAGACAGATGTGTTTGAGGATTTGTCTCCTGTTGCTGAAAGAGCGACGGCAGCTCCTACACTCCAGCCCCGACACGTCTTTATGGCTTTTACCTGAGCAGAAAAAAAAAAAGCAGATTCAGAATGCAGGGATCATATATAACACTCTAGAAATAAATTTCTGCAAAGCATTTTAGTAAAAAGTATCAATCAAAAGGCAGAAGCAAAAGCCAGCTGTCCAAAATATTACCAGCAAAATTTACTAGCTGACAAAAAGGATAAAAAGAATTATGGGTCACATGTAAAAGGGGACAGTACCACTTTCTACTGAGCTATTTTGTCGCTCTCCTTTATCTTTGTTCCTCTTTTGCTCTTTTTCAGATTTATCCTCTGGACCGTGGGAGGAGGTTACTTTGCCTTCTGTCAAATCTGTGCGCATCTTCTTCGTAGAGCCTTTCGGTCGCCCTCGTTTTCGTTTCACTGGACCCTCTGTGTATCGAGAAGCAACAGCCTGATGTACTAAAATACTAAGAGTCAAAAAAATGTCTATAAATCATTTTAAGTCAAGAAAGAACAAGAAGACAATTCTTGAAACAATTAAATGTTTAACATCAGTCAGAAAAGAGAAGAAACTTTACATTAAAAGAGAACCTGGTGTACTGGAATGGAAAGAACTGAAAGGAAGTAATATGGTTATGACACACTCAATGTCAGGAAAAAAAAGGGAATGGGATAAAGGCTTCATACGCAGAAGGAACAATTCCACATTATCATCAAATAGTTTAGTTTTAGTGCAATTAACTCCTGAATGGGTGAATGTAGTTGTACTGGTTACGACAGAACTTCTAGATTCATAGAACATTTATAGATTTAGTGACAGTAATCCTGGTTATTTCATGGCTCTGACCTGCCAGACTCTCCACAGCCTCGGCTGCGAGCGGCTGCAGCATGATGATGATGTCATCTGAAGGCTCCTGTTGAGGGTGAAGCTGGGAACAATGGTCCTGCAGCTGGGAGCGACTGGGAGAGAAGAGGTTGCATAGCCGACACATGAACACAGAACCAGCTGGAAAGACAGGAGGGAAAAGGTGACAGGTCAGTGGCTCAAATATTAGATTTCTCTGGTTGTAGTTTGTATGTGACTGCAGTGTGTTTCTTTCTAGCAACACAAACATGGAAACTGCAGATATGATGTGTCCTTTTAAAAAAATGTCTAACTTATATATATAATTGCACATATAAGAAAAATATTAATGGGAGGGAAAGAATTTGCCCCATTTGTTGCTTATATACTGTTTGAAGATAAATGGTTCAGGATGTATTTTTCTAGATAAATGTTTAAAGATGGTCTGTAAATCTGACAATATAACAATTCTTCAAATTCAACAAGTCAGAAACATTAAAAAATCTACCAAAAATCCTGCAGTATTTTTATGCTGATTGCTTCCCTGTATCTCGAAAATTGAAAAATCTCCAAAATTTGATCATTCTTGTCAAATCAGGTTCCGACGCTGCTGCCTGGACATAAACCAGCACTAAGAAATATGTTGTAACTCACACTGGCTACCTGAAAAATTCTGCACCGATTTTAAAATTCTGTCAGTCGGTTTAAAAGGATTAAATAGCCTTACTCCAAATTACACTACAAACCTTTAAACCTGGAGAACATTTATACATCAATAAATGAGGCTTGGCTGGTTATTCCTGTAAACAAAGCTGATCAGACCTTTGCTGTTACAGAATCCAAACTGTGGAACATCTTTAGAATCTTTAAATCTCTTCTTAATACATCCTTTAATCACCTCAATACATATTTGATACATGACTGTGATTTATGATCCTTTTTGTGTTTTCTGTTTAATGTACTCGCTGTTTTAATGATCATATGTTTTTTAATGCTGTTATGACCGTTATAGTTACTTTCATCTGTTCCTCCTCATGTAAACATGAATGTGTGTGTCTGTGTGTTTTCTGTGCTTCCACAATCCACTTCTATCAAAGTATTTTACAAGATTAATTTTGTTCATGGAAAAAAGGCGAAATCTGACTTCAAATTCCCAAGACAAAGCAGATTTTCAGTGATTATTTAGTCGAAAACAAAGGTATGCCTCAAATTCTTTAATGATAATATATGTATTATAATAACATTTTATCATGATCTTGTGGAAAACAATTAATACATGAACTGGAGTAAATTAAAGGTGCTTGTTGGCAAACCCTATTTTTAATGAATCACCATTTTCTGTCTCAGTCCGCGCCGTTTAATGCTGTCTGAAAACTTATTATTATGATTATGATTAACAGTGAAACCAGATAACAGTCAGATGGAACTTAACGCCTTCAGTAACAAACACGTGAAAGCCTCCGCAACACACTGTTCGTAGTTTCACTGCACAGATAAAGTCTGAAAATAGCTTACACCACATGGTGAAACAAAATTAAATCATCTCAAGAACTCAGCAGTTTGTTTATTTTGGTTTGTCCTGAGCTAACATGAAAACCTGACAGACATATTCGAGTTGAAGCTAATAAAAACTCTGACCTGCTTTCTGTCCCTCCATCTTCTCCGCCGACTGAAAAGCAAATAATGAGAATTTATCAAAGGCCGTGAAACAAATAGTAGCTAAATATAACCAGTAAATCAAGATTTAAAGCCTAATTTTACTTTACGTTCGTACAATTTTCTGTCGAATCTGCGACACTCGTCCGTCCAGGCAGCGGAAGCAGAACGTCGCGGTGAAGCTGCAGCACACAGCGCCCTCTGCGGCGGGAGGACGGAACTGCGGCGGAGCAGAGAACTGCAGGACCAGCAGCAGTTTTAATGAAAGCATCACAGTTTAGTCCGTCTTCTTTTTATTCTGACGCTGTTGACTTGAACTTAAAATGGTACTTCTGCAGATTACGGACACAGTACTTTATATTAAAACTAGACTTTAAAGTCAGTAAGTCTTTTCACAGTGTCAGTCATTGCTCAATTAAAAAAAGGCTGTGAATAAACGCCTAATGGAAAAGCAAAACATATATGTACAATATGTCATTAATTTTTTTAAACACTTAAGTAAGATAGAATAAAATTAGACTAGAAAAGTCAGAGATTATACTGTTAAGTAGTGTTGCACATAATATTGAAATATGTATATATTATATTGCACATGATAGTCCTAAATGGTCATGTTTCCAGAGGTTTGATCAAATAATCAGGTTTGATTAAGTCATCACTTAAACTGTATATTTAACAGAACAGATTGTATTCCCAATTTTTCAGATGAGTTCAGAAATTAATGATAAAACCTACAATATTACATATGACAAGAAAAAATTGCTCTGTTAATTTGGATATTAAAGTTAAAATCTGACAAATCCAGAGCTTCCCTTTAAGCAGATATATTAATGTGATAGTGGAGAGACTCAGGCAGGGCAAAGACAAAACCTTTATTAAACAATGCAAAAATGTACAGACATACAGACATTTACAGCGTGTTTTTACATTTTTTTAAAAAAGTCTGCGCTCAGGTCAGTCCCAGTGATCAATAATATCTACCAATGAAGCGCACACTCAAACAAACAAACACATGCACACACACACACCTTATCAACAAGTCGTAAACTGTCATCCATTTGTTTGAAATGCTTTCAGGTGAAGGTGTTTGCTCTTCTCCTTAATACTGCCTGTTTAATACAGCTGAAGATGTTTTCAGAAGATAAATGAGACTAAACAAGAAGCAGAAACATGATTAATACAGGAAAAACACACACAAATGAAGTAAACTAAACCTCAAAATGCGATAAAACTGTAACCTCGACTAAATAATGTGAGGATGAACAGCAATATGAAACCAAAACCTCAATGTCTTCATCTTTCAGGCCAAAGTTGGCTTCAGACTAAAATATAGTCTTTGTTTTCATCTGATCTTCCCTGACACCGGAAAATAAATCTCTATCTACAATAAGTGATTTTCTTATTTACATATAGTTTACATCCCTCATCCACAATGTACTGAGTGTAATGTGTATTTATTATTTCCTTTTTTATAATACATACAGTGACAGCCTGTCCAGAAGTCAGAAAATAAACGTATTAACTTGCGTAGGTGTCAGTAAACAGTAAAATATAAGCACGCACACATTCTGTATGTAAACATCTTATATTCAATCACTGACTGAGATAAACCAAATAAAAGCTTCACCACGATGATGCATGAAGCTGGCTTTAATAGCAATGATGAGCCCTTTTATACCTGAAACCAACAGGAACAACAGAAAATACAACTTCAACCTGAAATACTAACGAAAACTGAGCTGCTGCGATGATTTATTTCTCATGTTTCAGTATGAAAAAGTTCGGCCTCCCTGAAATAGTTTAAAAAGAGTCTCTGAGGGTTCTTCATTAAATAAAATGTTGAGGGAAATAATAAAGTATTTTCTACCCTGTTAAACTCACTGAGGTCACATCAGGTTTGAAGAGTTGAAAATATAAGTCAAACGTTCTTCACGTCTAATAAAGCAAAACAGTCGGCTATAACACATTATTTCCATCTTTGTAGCTCAAAAAAATAAACAAACATGCCAATAAGATAACCAGTAAAGAAAAGAAATCATTACACACAAGGAAACAAAGAAGAATTTCTGTAAAAATAAATATGCAGGTGCAGGAGGGCTGATGAAATTTCTCTGTTTTAGTGTTTGTGGCATAAGGCTTGTTTTAATTCCTGAGATTCGTCTGAATGTGTGTGTTTGTGTGTGTTTGGTGTGTGTTCACATAGTGCAGCACTTGTTCTTTTGTGTTTGGCCGTCTTTGAACCGGAGACGATGCTTCGACCGATATTTCTCCAGGTAGGTCAGCTGTTTGCTGTTGATCGCTCCACGACGTTTCCTGGAACACACAAACATTAAATAGTGGAAATCAGTGAATTTATCCTTTATAAGGTTTTAAATGTGCCTCGTTGTTTAGCAGAACTCTCACATCAGCACACCACAGCTGGAGCTCTGACGAATCTCTTGGATGTTTCAAGATCTTGGGCCAAATATGGAGACAATCGAGCCGTCACAGTGGCTTCATGCAGAGCTCGATGCCCCGATTTCAACTTTTATTGCAGTGTAACGTTCTTTACCTATTATTTAATTGCCTTTATTTATTCAAATTTGTGGTTCAGGTCACAGTGTTTTATTGTGTTTTTGTGATCTGCTACATTCATTTTATGGGATTTTGTTCAATTCTTGTTAATTTTTAGTTTATTTTTTTAATAAATTTGACTTTTTACTTTGTTTTTGCCGTGATAATAGGACAACATTTCCCTTTAGTTTTCCATCAGTTCTTTTTGTCACTTTGTGGTAAAATATAATAAGGATTGTGTGTATGTACTGCTTCTCAGAATGCTAATTTGTGCTGATATGTGGGCTAATATAAAGTTTAATACTGCTGTTTTAACTAGTAGTGCATTACAATTTAAGTAGTGACCCCAACATATTTTATGCTACTGGGTTATTTACAGCTGCAGTAATCTGGAAAAAACTGCAGATTGTGTTGCTATTTAAGTGATCTCACCTGAGCTCAGTAAAAGGTCCATAATTGGCTTAAAATATCCAGTAGCAAAAAACCTGAAAATGGAGCCAAGAGGAGGTGCCGGACTCGTAGTTTCTTCTCAGACCACTTAAATTTACATTATGCTTGAGGTTAGTGCGGAATTATGGGTCAATGATGCCAAAATACTGCGTTCCTCAGTTTTCAAACAAGATAAAGCAGCGATGCAAGCATTGTGTTGTTTCTTAAACCAAGTTTTTATTTAAATTGCTAAATAGTTTCTTGTTTGGTATGTATTAAAGTGAGAAAGAATATAGTTACAGCTGTTCTAGTGGTGTATGATATTCATTTTGTAGGATTCAAATTAAAGCACAAATGCTCTTTAGCTGTTTTATGTGCACGATGAATTTAAAACATATAAATGTACTCACTGTCTGATGAGTTGAAATCGCATCCTCATACTTCATCCCACTTTCTATCAGAGCCCAAAAGCGACCAGCACTGGAGCTCTGCATGTAAACAGAAACACATGCAGTCACATCTACAATTCTGCTCATCTGTATTTAAAAAACTTCTTCTAAAATAATATTTCTCTGCAGAAAATGAAACATTTAATAGTCACTTAACATCAGTCAGATTTTATAAGCTTTAACCTTCATGTAAAGGATCAGTTAATCTTTGTTTTGTGTATTCCCTTCCTCTGTTCCACTAAACAGTGAATTAATGTGTTTTAAAGTGTTTCTTACCTTCCCAGTCCAGCTACACAGTGAACAGCTACACAGCTTCCTGGATCCTCTTTAAACTTCTTCTTCAGCAGATTCAGCCATCATCAACCAGCTTACTGGAGGTGGAGCTCCATCATCAAAGGGCCAATCCTGAAAAAGAGGTCCAGCAGTTACTGTCATTCTGTCATTAAAGGTCACTTTTATGTTATTCATGGCTTCATTCAACAGGAAAATAAAACTCCAGTCGCTGTGATGAAGATGAAGATGCTGTGATAAAAGAGCTGATTTCACTGCAGCTGATAAACTGACTCATGTTTTCTGAAGAGAAAATGAGTTCACAGTTTGATCTGATGTTAGATCCTGATCAGTCCTGTCTGCATGTCAGGGATAATTTAAAACTATGAGTAATTAATGAAAGATATTTCTGTTGATACATGTGCAGAAATGCATCTGTCTATGTGCAGACGTTCACATGGCTTCTGCTGCTGTGAATTTATAAATTCTAAGGAAAAACTCCTACAAAAATTCCTACAAAATGAAACTTCAGCTTCTGTTTAATGTTTTGTCAAAATCCAGATTGTTTTTATTATTGCTGCATCTCTTTAACCTTAAGATATATGGTCCCTAATGCTGTCTGGTGTCAGGTTTAATAAACTCAGAAGAAACAAGCAAACAAGCAACAAATGAAGCTTCAGCTCCTGTTAATGATTATTTTAATAACTGGTGTCATTTTGACTTTATCTTAGTAAATGTTTTTTTTTTAACGACATAGTGAAATTGTAGAGCAAAGTGAGTGAGAAAGCTGTCTTTGGACTAATAACGGTGAGGAAAAGATGAAAAAAAGCCTTCCTTAAATTGCTTTGCAGAACTCAAAGTATGTTGTGTGTATATGCTCATCTCTTAATGTGACTGTATGCAGCTCAAAAGTGTGTTGATATGTAAATGCTGCCAACTTTTATGTAAAATTATGATTCAGACATGAAGTTGACACCTTCAGTTACCTTCATACTATTGTAAAACAGTGCATGTCTGACAGGAGCTTACAGTAAATGTGTGTTTTTTTGTATCATGTTCTCACCACCACGGTGATTCCGTCATTCTCCAGTGGCGTTTTGTCATAAGTGACGTCACAGACTCGGACCACGGTTGTGGCTCCATAACGCTTCAAGTCCTGGAGAGATGATAGGGATTTTAACAACACACAACATCCAATTCAATATTCATGTAATAAATTATTTTGTCAAGTTCCTACTCACCTCTATGAAGGAGCTCAGCGTGCTGTCTGTGGGGTTGTGTGTGATCAGGAACCTCATGTTCTTGTGGCAAAGTTCTACTGGAGCCGGACGGTTCATGTTGGCCAGTGTCACCTTTGATATCCCAGACGGACCTCCGACCTTCAGAGTTAGATGTTAGATAAACAGTCAGAGTCTGGAGGATGTTCTTGACACACGTTAACACTGACAAGAATTCCAAACATGAGTCGTAGTAGGGAACAACAAACCAGAAAGAATATGCAGATTTACAGATTAGCTGCATTATTTAATGTGCCATTGAAGCAGCAGAACCACAATTTAATCAAACCTGTTAGTCTTAAAGGAATATTTAAGCATTTTGGGAAATTAATAAATCTATCTGCAAGATATAAATGTAGAGCTAGCAGGTTGTAAGATTATCTTAGTTTGGGTTAGCATAGCTTAGCTTAGCTTAGCTTAACGTAAAGCCTGTAACTGACAGCAAAGAAATACATCTGTTAAATCACAATAAGTCATTGTCACATTTTGTTTTTGAACCAGAACCAACGTGATAATAACTAAAATCTCCAGGTTCTGCTAAACACATTATTTTGTGTCTGCAACCAGCTTGCAGTCTTCATGCTAAGCGAAGTAGCTGCTGGCTACAGCCTCAAAATCTGTGTACAGACACCAGAGTGGTGCCAAACTTTTAATCAGACTCTCAGCAATTAAGACAATAACATTAGCAGATTCAAAACTCAGAAGAAACATCTGAAAAGTCACTGACAGTGTTTAAACCAAATGCAGCGCTACAGAGACAAAAAGTCCATCCAAAGGTGTTTTACCTGGTTGCATATGTCTTATATTATTTAAGGTGAACATCTTATATGTAAATTAAACCTACAGAGCGTTTTCAGAGCGTATTCATTGCATTCAGGTCATTCAGGTGAGCTAGTTTAGAGGTGTAAATGTTGTTTAATACTGGATACTGTAACAGGTTTTAGCTTCACTTTGTTTCCATTAGAGTTCAGTTTAATCAGACAGAGTAGAGATCTGTCTGTAAGTAAGAATAATATTACTGAATATTAAGTTTAAAAAATGGCAAGTTGCTTAAAGTGTCTGTTCTTGACTTGTCATTGAAGATAAGTGTTTTTCTATGATCTTGATTCAGACCTGCTTCATCTTCCTCGAGGTATAAAAATGCAGTATTGCTGTGAGTACTGATCAGATGTATTACAGTGATATTATATGTTAGGAGAACAAAGGACGAAAGTCATAAAGTAAATGTGGATAAACTAAACCAGACAGGAAAGTGGACCTAACTGTGTGAATGAAGGAACTTGTTTTGCTGCTGATTCATTTCACAGTGTTGAAGTTTTGCTTACCGGAACACATCTGAAGCATTCTGGCATATATTCTACTGTATGTGATTATGTATTTATAATGAGAGTTTTTTTTTTCCTTTTGTGTGTTGTCTGCAGCTCTCAATGAGTTTCAAACCCAAAAACACGTTTTGGCCTTTCTTACTTTGTTTGGATGTTTGGCTTTCACTATGCAGAATAACTCTTCTGGCGAAAGTTCAAAATTTACAATTAAAACCTGCATTTAAATTGTGAATCCTGTGAACAAGACTTGTGTCATTATAGCTAATTTGGAAGGCCTGGTCTGAAAAATTGATTTATAAATTCACAAATGTGAAATGGAAACCTGTACCTGACCTTCAGTGATGAAGAAGGCATATTTGTGTAGCTGTTAAACTTTTGCAATGAATAATATTAGCGTGGTCATGCAGTAGATCCTGGACTTGTTTCTGTAAGCGAGGAGAAGAAATATCTTATAAATCACTTCTAATAATAGTAATCCCTGTCTGGAGGGATCTTAAACATTACTTACTTTCTTAAAACGCAACAAAGAGTGAAAATGGAGAAAGAAACAATGTCTGCAAGATCTGGGACATAAAAATATCCTGTGGGTAAATCTCCACTCTAGAAAGGCAAACCAGTCTTTTAAGAGAGAATCCTTAACCAGCCACGTGAGAAACGCAGTAAAAGGTGAGTTAAAGTCTTGTTGCTTCACTATATTTAGATGTCCAGTCTCACACCTTTAGTCTCCAGCTGCAGCTCTCTGTTTGTCTTCAGCTTATAGCTGATCTGCAGGTAAGTCTGAGCTTCCTTCAGTTTATAACCGTTTAAGGTCTTTTCCAGCCGTGTTGTGTGGGTTTTTATCCCATAGCTGACTGTCTCCTACAGTTCGTGTCATGTTCCTCTGTTCTAGTTGTGATTCTCTCTGATCCTCAGCAGCTCTGTCCTTTTCTCTCTCAGGTATCTTCCAGGTCGAGGGCTCCACCTGTTACCCATCGGCCGGCAGGTTCAGAAGGCCGCTGCTGCTTCCTGGTTCACACCCGGAGGACTGTGTGGTCCAGCATCATCCCAGGTGAGTCTACAGGTGTTGAGCGTGGCAGTAGTCACCAGTCCGCCGCACAAACTCCATCAACCAGCAGTTCTGCAGCACGAAACAGTTAAAAGAGTTCAACTTCAAGAGTAACGAGAAAAGCTTCACGTCAGGTATCAAAGATGTTGTGTTTTAGGGCCTGTATGCAGATTACATTTGTCTGCAAAATACACTAATGAAGTCACTGATTAGTGGTGCAAGCTAACTTTGGCTAAGAACACAAACAGACATGAAGACACACATTTATTGTTCTTATTCACGACGACATAATATGTACATTAGAGGAGTTCCTGGTCAGCTACCCCAGAACCCAAAACATTAATGCCAGGCTTAAAATCAGACCACAACAACAGCCAAGCATATTTAATAAAGAGCTTTATGAGCCAGAGGGGCCACATTAACTCTGTAGATTATTAGTTGGTATGAATATCCATTGAACAACTTTAAAAACAGACTGGCGCTGAAATCAGAAGCACGGTTAAATTTTACCCCTTGAATCCAGACATGTTATCTCAAGACAATCACCAAAATTACTCCAATTACGAACCAGAAACTGTTAAACAGAATCTGAGCTCAAATCCGGATTTTTTTTTTAAATAAAATGGAGCATTCAACAGAGCAGAAGATGAAATTTAATAATTAGCATTTTTTGATGAAAATCTAACTGAAAAATCTAAGTTTAAACCTTTTATTGTTGAAATCAATGTCAAATAATTTAAAACCAAACTACAGGTCATGTACATGTTCTGTTTGCAAAGAAACATATAGATTCTGCTTCATCTGAGATATTAACCAGGATAACTTTTGGTGCAACACAAACTCTACAAACCAGGTATACGTGCAGGACAAACGGCTTGAGGCAGGCGACCAGAAAACTTAGCACATCTGCACAAATCAAACTTCCGTCTGAGAAAAATAATAACCAAATCTAAAGGTGGTTTTGGTAGCACTTCAGCGGTCTGAGTGGATGTTGTGATACTTTGGTCCAGCAGCAATAAAGCAGAAGAAGAAACTGTTTGTTTTGCATTAGAAGAAAATCCTTCCCCTGTTCAGTTCATACGTAAGTTGTGGAATCAGAGCTGCTCCTGGATTAGGGTTCAAACAAAGCAGAACAGTTTGTCTGATGAGAAACAGAATCCCACAAGGAACACCAGCTGTAAGAATTTTTAGCAGCTCATTAAAAACGCAATTTTGCTCTGTACTTCTGTATTTGTCTGTTAAAAACAGGAACTGAGATTTAATTAACTGTTTACATTAATTTGAAGGTGGAGATAATTTGGTCTAGTGAGTAATAAAGGTGTAAAAAGTGAAACCCTCCAGTCAGTCACGAGCACAGACGCTCAAACAAACAAGCAGTGAAAGCCCAGGCTATAATCTGACCACACACAACACACACCACACACACACCACACCACGACACACAACACAACACAACAACCACACACACACACACACACACACACACACACCACACTGGTCCAGGTTGTGACGATCTATAATTTAGGAATTATCCATAATCAGGACAGAGGTCAATATTTCTCTCTAAGTATTCAAAGAAACATTTGTTTTAGAAACTTCCAGTGATTTAAGCAATTTAATTTTTTTTATTCAGGTAGTCAGACTGGATCCTGTGTAATCTTTGTTGAAACACAACCTCTTCTGACAGAAAGTTGAAACAACATAGCGGGCGACCAGACGCAGTAATTCCACTTAAAACTGTAAATCCAGAGAGGCAGTTGGCTGGTAAAGCAGGTACTGTTCCCACCGCGGGGTCAGACATCCAAACAGGTTAAAATGGATCTCAGAATTATTTGAGCCACCGGCTGCCGGACTTTTCTCTGCTCTGTGAGGCCTGAATGGAGAGTGATAACTTTAGGTTACCCAATGATTAGGTAGTAGCCTCAAATAGGATAAACGCTACCAGAGTGCAATTCACCTGCTCTTAGGTAAACCCTGTTTACTGGAGCAGGTTCAGTGCCACAATGAAGCTGTGATAAAAACCGACATTTGGTTTGTTTTGTCCATGTCAGATCTTACCTCAGTTTGCTGCTCAACCATAAAAATCCAACCAAAGTGAGCAGCAGAGTATCCACCAGCGATTGCTGAGTCCCAGTACCAGCCAACTGCCCTGTTATAAGTAACTGCAGCTGTATTTATAGGCTGCTTCGATACCAAGTAGCCGTTTCTATGACACACAGATTTGTGGAAACAACAGTCCTGTCTCCTGCTCTCAGGCTTGTTCCACTGAACTTCTCTGATTATCATCTCTGGCAGCTGGTTTACAGGAATATCCTAATGTCTTTACCATCATGTTAGTGTTCACAAGCTGAATCCTGTTTAATCACAGCAACACAGTACAATACTGAGTTCTTACCTATTAGTTCTTCAGCTCTATCTCCAAACTACGACCATGCAGATCTTCTGCAGTGAAATAAACCTGATTCAGTGCTTTTCTGCTGTCATCTGGAACCAAAGAGTGTCTGCAGCCACCTGTAGCTCTGCTCTATCTCGAACGTCCTCCCAGAAACTGCTGTGGCGTGCTGCATGTGCAGGATTGCAGCTCTGTGTGGCTGCAGCAGTGTGCACGACTGAGATCTGCTGTGAGCTGCTCTAATCAGGCTGAGCAGCCATCTGACCCTGACAGGCCTGTCAGCAGCAGACTCTCCTCAGATAATGCTCTTAGAGTGCTTCTCCCTCCTACTGATTCATCCACTTCAGTCTTTTCTGCCTTGGTTGAGCTCTCAGTGAGGACAGCAGCTTCTCTCCTCCAGCTGGCTGGTGGTCGCTCAGTTCAGCTGCAGTTTTATCAATGTGCAGCAGCGTTTCCCAGTTTGTGCTCCTCAAAAACGTCGATTATTTGCAGCAACATGTCCGTCTGGAGCTTCGCTTGTTTTTCTTCTCTGTCTCCCCCCGATCATCTAAAAATAGATCCTTTGAGCTCCAGACAGAATCAGACAAGTCGACCCATTCACTGTCACTGAGCTGAATTAACTTCCTCTTTAAGCTGTAAACTCTCAGGTTATTGGTTTCTAACTACCCTGTGAAGCTGCAAATGTTGTCCAATAACTTACATCAGAACATTATTAAAAATGTCCCTCTAATTTACCTACTGATGAAGTCTGAAGGACACATGTTGTGCTGTTCAGGGTGGTTCTGTTTACGAGGTTCTGGCATGGATATGTGAGTCCAGAGAGTCACAAGACAGTCACAGCTCAGACTTTTTAAAACCAGACGGGGCCTCAGCTCACCATCAATCACTCTGACTGGAGGTTAACGTCTGAAAACCAGCTAAAATTAACTGAAGCACCACTTCAAGTCTTTCCAGGTCACAACAGTAAAACCTGGATGGTTGTCTCCTCATCATGAGCCGCTTTTATCCCATGTTTAATTTTCATTATGTCACCTTTCTTAATTCAGATAATGAGCACAAATACGGCAATGAGTCAGGATCATAAAGATAAAACATGTCTTTGCCTTGTTGGAGTTAAATTGAGAATTTGGGTGAATGTTGTCACACTGTAAGTTTGTGTTTTTCATATTGTCCAATAATGTCTGATGCATTTAATGTCAAAGCTGTTGGATTCTACATGCAGTGGAAACAGAAATGCTGAAAGGGCCGATTACAGGACTGATCCATACGATAACCTTTAATTAATCCCACAGCGGGGAAATCTACATAATTTCAGCAGCAAACTTATAAGAAATATCAATAAAAAAGTAAAAGTATACATCAGTACTAGTTCAGACTCTTTAAATTCTTCTCTATATGGAAATAATATTACACATATTAGTAGTTTTGCACAGAGTAGAAATACTGATAGTGAAATATTAATATTGCACAGAATTGTTTTGCAATTTGTACAGTTTCATTTAGCCGACACTTCTATCTAAAGCGACGTACATCTGAGGGTAGATACAATACAAGGAAGGATCTAGTCAAGAAAAAATAACCTGGATAAGAGCCATAAAGCAAGTTCGTGTTCGTAAATAGAGTTTTTGAATGTATGTTCTGTCTTTGTCGTTGTTTTCTACTGAAATGTATTTATACTGTGAATCTTATTTCTGTTCCTAAAAAAAGTGCTTCCATGTTCTCCTTCTTTAAGGTTTGTCCACCAGAGAAAGTCTCTGCTGCAGACTGAACATGGCTGCTGCAGAGGTTTGTGGAAATGTGATCCGACGGCAGCAGGACAACCCTCAGCTCGGCCTGAAGGAGTCTCAGTGGCCTCGATTGACTTTCAGTTCAGTCCTGAGCCGACCCTCAAAGACTTTGAGGACAATTTACTTCAGCTGCAGGGAAACAACAGAAGAGCTCCAGTTTTCAGAGAGCAGCTGACAATCAGTTAATTAGGAATAAGTGTGCAGAGGTTTGTCTGTCAGATCCTCTAGTAAAAAAGAAAGGGTAACTGGAGTTAATTTATAGTCTTTCAATTCATGCCTCAGCTGTGTGTTAATCATGTGAGCTTGTTGGAAACAGAACATCATACTAAACAAATACCCACAGCACTGGAGAAGGTTCTTTGAAAAAGAAATCCCAGCTAAATAGAGTGACTTAACATTTGCCTTTCCGTTGTGCTTCTTGATTATTCTTGAGTAGCTGTTGTTGTTCTGATCCGTCTCAGGAAGCTATTTTTATCATTATGCAACGATCGGTTCTATTTAAACCTCCATCACCTCAACAGAGCAGCTCTAATCAGCTCAGCAGCTTCTTTTATTTGTGTCGCATGAAAACAGACCAATAAAGTGGGACGGATAATCAGGCACATTACTAAACATGTTATCAGCAACTACAGCATTAAACCTGCACTTCACAGCAGATTTACAGCTGATCACCTTCAAAAAGCTCCTGTTTATCTGGAAACTGTTCGTAAGTGACAATAATCCAAATAAGTTTTATTCTGAGTCGTCCCTCAGGATGAATGATGCCAATATGATGCTAGTGGTTGGTAACTCTGTCTCACATCACTCAGCCGTGTCAAATACGACATAATCCACTGAGCGACGAAGAGGAAACTGGATAGGAAAAGGAAGCAGAGTTCCTTACACACGGCAAGTCTTAGTGAATCCCAAACAACACCTAATCACACAGTATCAGAGTTTAAATATTTTATTTGTATAATACCAATATGGGTCAAGTCTGAGGAAGCTGCTCTAACATGTTGTGCAGAACTGAACTTAGAGTTTAAAATCATTTGATTCTGATATGAGACTGAGCAGAGCCTAAAAAACAAACAGAAACATGTTCCCTGACAGTGGAAATCAGGATTAAACCGCAGACGGCCTCTGATCTGAGCTTCTGAACACAACAACACAACAAATACTTTAAGGGTGGAGATAGAAATGAGATCCTTTCGGAGGAAAGAGGCACGGATTGGACAATGCAACAGTATGTCCCGCCTCTGACAGGTTTGTTTTTAGCCAATCGCGGGATCTTCACAACGAGCGGAGCCAATTGGTAGATTAAACTCTTACTAAAACCCGTAGGTAAAAAAGCACAAACATCTTTACCATCCAGAAATGCGCAAAGCGCCTCTCGTTGTTCTTCCTTCAAAGACGCGATGGGAGATTCAGCTAAAACTGACTTAATAGCAGCATCTACAATCTACACGATCGTTGTCCTCCTGCCATGTTTGTTTTGATCTACTGGCGCTTGGTGTCGTCTTCACACCCGGATATCCCGCCCCACACACGAATACTACTGCGTGATTGGCCCGTGCCAACTTGGCTCTGTACGAACAGTGAATGCGGGAGCGGAGCTCGATGGTTTCTTGAGAGATTTGTGAACTCACAAATATCGCGAGAAATCAACTTGCTGGCAAGGTTAGTAACAACAGCATGGCCAAGAAAACACTGTTTCCCGTCATGGGGACCCCACAAATGACATTTCTTTTGGTTTTCCTATGGTTGTGAGGACATTAGGTCCCCACAACCCCTATAATTACCTGCTCACACACACACACACACACACATACACACACACACACACACACACACACACACACACAAGCACACACAGTTGTGTTTCTACGACTTTAGAGGACATTACATAGATCATTTAACCACAACTTACTCTAACCTCCACCATCATTGCTACCAACCCTCATGATATCCTTAATTCCAACCATAACCTGAGCCTTTACTTTAAAACTTAATCATTTTTGTAACTTACTTTTAGTCCTCATAAGGAATACTAATCCCTATGATGTGATGTATTCATTCAGTGTAAAATATTTGATATTTTAGGATTAAAGTTTCCTTATATTATGTAATATTACTGATTACCTCAGTGTAACTGCCAGTATCATGTTTAACTGTTCCATTCCAGCCTGATTGTAGCTCACATATTTACTTCAGTAATGTATTGTAGATATGTCTTTTTAGATACTGCATTTCTGGTGTTTTATTTTCACTATTTACTGTTTTTCTAATCAATATCTGGAACAAGAACTTCCTTCAGGATAAATAAAGTTTTATCTTATTGTGGAAACAGATTTAGGTCCTCACAACATGAGTATTACTCACAGACAGAAACACACACACACACACACATAGGGTGCTTCCATGACTTCAGAGGACATTAGTGACCATTTGTAGACTTAACCTAACTTCAACCACAGCTACTAACCTGAACCTGACCTATCATTTAACATGTGATAAATCTCCATAATGTGACTCCATAAACAGATTTAGGTCCTCACGTCATAAATAATACTCACTGACAAACACAGACACACATCTTGTAACTAACTCAAACCTTAACCTCAACCTGACTTGGCCTTAAATCAACCCTAAAATTTCATGATTTATGTTGCTGGAACTCATTCTGTGTAAAATTGTTTTAGGTCCCCACAACAGGAGTAAGACAAACACACACACACACACACACACACACACACACACACACACACACACACACACACACACACACACACACACACACACACACACACACACACACACACACACACACACACACATATTCAAAGACACACACACTCACACGTACAGGCGGCAGCAGCTGCTATGTGTAAAATTAGACTGTTTTGAAAGCTGAGAGTCCATCAGCAGGACTTTCACCTACAGACTGGACATTACCATGACGACCAGCTGTCAGCGGGACACTATACCTTCACTATGTACATGTATATACACTCAACAAAAATATAAACGCAACACTTTTGTTTTTGCTCCCATTTTTTATGAGATAAATTCAAAGATCTAAAACTTTTTCCACACACAATATCACCATTTCTCTCAAATATTGTTGACAAATCTGTCTAAATCTGTGATAGTGAGCACTTCTCCTTTACTGAGATAATCCATCCCACCTCACAGGTGTGCCATATCAAGATGCTGATTAGACACCATGATTAGTGCACAGGTGTGCCTTAGACTGCCCACAATAAAAGGCCACTCTGAAAGGTGCAGTTTTGTTTTATTGGGGGGGGCACCCCTCTTCAATGGCTGTGTAAAGTTGCTGGATATTGGCGGGAACTGGTACACGCTGTCGTATACGCCGATCCAGAGCATCCCAAACATGCTCAATGGGTGACATGTCCGGTGAGTATGCTGGCCATGCAAGAACTGGGACGTTTTCAGCTTCCAAGAATTGTGTACAGATCCTTGCAACATGGTGCCGTGCATGATCCTGCTGCAACATGAGGTGATGTTCTTGGATGTATGGCACAACAATGGGCCTTAGATCTTTGAGTTCATCTCATAAAAAATGGGAGCAAAAACAAAAGTGTTGCATTTATATTTTTGTTGAGTGTATATATGTGTGTACATGCACGTGCACTGAAGAGGAGAAAACTATATCACTTCTCTGTAACTTATTTCCTTTGGGCTTCCATCTCACGGTCCATCCTTCTGCAGCTCCATGAGATTATCAAGACGAATGACCTCCTTAGCTAATGTTAAAATGCATTTAAAGGTCTGTACGGTCCGTAAAATTACACAGAGCTAAAATAAGAGTGAATATAAAAACCAGTGAGATGAGAATCCAACCATCATGCTCCAGGAAGTGGACATGAAACTCCATCTAGTGGGCTCTGCTGGGAAGAGACAGGAGGATTTATTTACCGTCTTCATCAACTAGTGTCTGGATTCTGAACTCCTGTAATTAACATGTTCTAAATACTCGTCACTAAGGGAGGGAAGACTACAGACTTATTTCAAATTTTGATTACATTATGTTGTGTTTCATAATATTATCCAGTGTGTTTATGGTTTAGAAGATAAGATAAAAACTTTCAAATATTGCTTAGAAAAACTAAATGAAATCTCCAAAATTTCCAGCACGACTGTCTACTATTCTATTCTAGTTTCATTTCATTTTATTACTTAATTCCAATCATGTATTGTAATATATAAAGCAGCAAATAAAAGTCAAAAATCAATAAGACACAAGTAGAACACATTACTGAAATAAGCAAATATAAAAAAATAAGGCAAGAACAGAACAGGAAAAGGAATGCTGGTGATTATAGTGAGGTAAAAAGTAATATTACAATTGAAAAATGGGAGAAAAATGAACTATTTCACATTAAATGAAATGAAACCGAGGATGCATATTCCATCTCTCATGTCAGATCCTTGAGTTTGTAGATATTCCAGGTGCAGATACAGAAATATTATGATCTGGGACAGTTTATTTGATGAATTGCTGTTGTATAAAGCCAGATTGAGCATCAGAGTGGTTTAATATTAAAGTTGCACCGACCCAATAACATGACCACTCCGACATGCAATTATTTTTGCGTTGCTGCTGCTGCTGCTTGGTGCCACTTTGTGAGATCACTGTGCTCCTGCAGAAAAACATTAAATGAAATGAGTGTATCTGTGAGAATATGGGACATCGTTGGTGTGAAATAGGCCACGGGGCCAGCCGAGCTTAGTCAGGGTTCCTGTGATGGTGGAGGCTCTGCAGTGACGTGAGGCTGAGTAAGACCCATCTGCTGCTCAGCCAACGGTAACTGGATTAAAGCTGCTGCAGCTCTGATGGACTTCTGAGTGTCGCTGCAGTGGTGGTTTACGTCTTAAGGGAGGTTCAGTCTGCCGTGTTTCCACTCAGACAGCTGCTGCCGTCTGATGCCCACCTACTGCTGTCTGAGGGTTTCAGATTTAGGTATCCAGGTGATGTCTGGATCTAGTTTTAGATTCAGTATTTAGTTCAAGACTGCATGATCATGACCACAAAACTGCAGCATTAAAGTCTCTCCAGTGGCTTCCTGTCCGTTTCAGGAATGATTTTCAGATTTTATTGTTTGTTTTTAAGGTGTTAAATGGGTCAAAACCTCAGTTTGCTTATTTTTATATTTTCATGCCCAGTTAGAGCTCTGAGGTCAACCAACCAGATGATCTTCACTGTTCTAAGATCTCTACACTAAAACAGAGGTGATCCAGTCTTTCTTTGTGTTTTCATGCAAGAAAAACTGAGACTTCAGAAGCTTTTAAGTCACTACTGAAGACCAACTTTCCTATCCAAGTAGAGCTCAACCTCCTGACCTCTTTTATGATGTTGTATCTTCAATGGCCTCCTGAATTTATGTTTTATTGTGCCATATCTTTATTTCATTGTGTTTTTATTCAGGTTAGTCAGTGTGTTTGTGACTTGTGTGTTTCTATTTATAATCAAACAGCCTTTTGGTTTAACTGTTGTTTTAAATGTGCTTTACAGATAAAATGGACTTGACTTGACCTCGTGATTAAAAGAACAACCTGATTTTCTGCTGCTAATCCAGAAACATTTAACTCTTTCTCATCGTACACAAATGTCACTTCATATAATGATCATTAAACCGCCTTAGAGAAACAGAGCACCGCTGACATACTGACCTACGCGCCTCACATCTTCTGACCCTGTAGATTGAGATAAAACTGCTCAGATGGAGACATCTGGCGTCCATCGATGGCTTCATATCTGCAAATCTACTTATCTTTATTATGGCCTGTAGAGGCCTCACGCTGTCCAGTCACTATTAGGTTTCTGGATGAGTTTCAAGGTCAGAATTTCTCAAACTGCCACAAAAATTATTTTTAATGTCGCTACATAATCATACAGTTATGAGAAAAAGTCACTGCACACTGAAAAAAAACTGTCACACATCTCTTTAGTACAATATCAACACAGTCTGTAAACTATGAGTATTTTGCTCTTTAAAAACTCTGCGTAGCATTTATTTTTCTACATAGGATATACTTTATTGTCCCCGTAGGGAAATTTGTCTTGGACTTGTGCTGAAGTGCCTTTAAAAAAAAGAAAAAACTTGAATGCATGCTATTTTGTTAGTTCTCTACTATGTATAGACAATCTGTGCAATAATAATACTCTGTCAATATTTCTATTCATCAAAAAATCTGTGCAATAACACTGATAAGTGTAATTACTGTTATAGTGGCTACTTTTAGAATTAGTACTTATGCGTATCTTGGTTTCTTTTTTTAATTTTACTCTTAATTTTGTACAACATTCTTTAAATGTTTGCACTATCTTTGCTGCTGTGACACTGCAGATTTCCTCAGGTTGGGACTAATAAAGGCTTATCTTATCTTACAATTGTTCCTGTGAAACATGGACAAACTTTCTGTTCTTGCCTCATAGAGGCTGATTTTAAACAAAGAGGTTCTTACATCGACATGAAATTTATTTCTCCACAGTATTAGATGATCATATTAGTTGCACGACTTTTCAAACTGCTTTAAGATGAAAATAAACTGTGCTTCCCAGATGAACCCCTGCAGTGACTCTAAAGCTTTTTCAAGGTCAGTCTGAATGAACCTGTTGATCTGTGTTTTGCGGCGACGCTACAGACTGGTGGAGCTCATTTTAAGTGAGCGGTCAGAATTAAGTGCAGAGTTCAGAGCAGCTATGAAAACTAAATGAATATCCTCCGTCAGCAGACTGGACTCCATGCAGCAGAGCTCTGAGGAACAGATGGTTCCCTGAGATTAAACCGCTGACCTGCTCTGCTGAAGGTGCTGTGACTTTGTTGATGCCTCGCAGCAAAAAATAACAAGATTTACATGCGACTTTACCTCCAGTAACACCAGATCAGACTTGTTAAAGGTCACATTCATGACATGATTTTTGTGTTATGCAAATACTTCTGTAATAATGAATGAAACAGAACAATACATTATTTGCAGCCAAATTACAAAACAGTTCATAAATGGCCAAAAACAATAAACCCAACTCAAGAGATCTAGGAATGAAATGATTTAATGATCCATATTTTATCTGCAACTAATATTTTAGTTAAGATACATTAAGACTGACGGAAACTTCAGTCCAGTGATGTTTTAATTTGCAGTGTGAGGATGTTGTGGATAATTCCGAGTAGAAATTCTGTTCGGTCAGTGTGGGAAAACAGCAGCCGGAGGTCAGATTAAAACAGAAAAGGCCAGTTGGCCACGTGTGCAGCAGGTTGGAGTCAGAGCTTAGAAACAGATCAGTGTTGAGGATATAAAAACCAGCTCAACTACCAGCCTGTCACATGCAGAGCTGCTGTTCTCCTGCAGGATCTGATACCCGGACGCACGGAAAACGCTAATTAGGAGAAGAAATAGATTCATTCAATTCAAACATTTAAAAGAAGCGGAGGGTCAAAGATCTAAACTGCAGCCATGGTTCTGGAGGATGAGTGCGACTCTGTCTTTGAGCCCCAGATCACTGTGAGTAGTAGTTGTTATTAACCGTGTGATTTCAGTTAACAGATATTTTTAAAAATGTGACCAAATTATCTTTTGATCTTAACTTTATGTTTCATATTTCAGGAGGAACATGTGGAGACTCAGTACGGGAACGTTCACTGCACCTTGACTGGAACTCCGAAGGCAAACCGCCCGGCTATCCTCACCTTCCACGATGTCGGACTGAACCGTGAGTCCATGTTTACATCCTACAAACTTACATTATGCACCTGAACACTACAGGGTACACTGATATGCTGATATCTAATTTAATATTAGCATTTTTTTTAATTTCTAATTGTCAGGAATCTGCAGAAATACAGCTGGTTGTTTCATGAAGGGAAACTCATGCATCACAGCAACTAGATTTATACTTTACTTAAACATTTCCTTATTATATGCTACATATTGAATAAAACCTTTTCACATTTTCTAAATTTTCTCAATATATATGTTTTTTGCTTTCTTATTTTCCTGTATTAGGTTTTATATTTGCATGACTTGAAATCTATAGAGCTGATTTTGTGTTTCCTCTCTGCAGATAAGTCCTGCTTCGAGACTTTGTTCAACCATGTGGACATGCATGAAATCCTCAGACATCTACCAGTTTGTCATGTTGAAGCTCCTGGACAACATGAAGCAGCCAAAACTCTGCCCACTGCGTCAGTACACCATCTTTATCACTATAATATTCACATTTCACGCTGTCATTGTTGAGTTTTAAAGCAATAAGATGACGGTAAATCTGATCCTGCCCTTCAGGTACACCTACCCCACCATGGACCAGCTGTCCGAGGCTCTGCCTGCTGTCCTCAAACACTTTGGGTAAGAAGATGGTCATCAGGTTCATCAGAGTTAATCTGGTATCGAACACTTTGGTCCTCTAAGTCTGACTTTAACCAATTAACCTTCCTGACTTGACAGGTTGCGGAGTGTGATCGGTTTGGGAGTGGGAGCAGGAGCTTACATCCTGGCGAGATTCGCTGTGAGTTCAAAACTTTTCTCTAAACCCCATCAGAATTTAAAAAGGTGCTGATGTCTGGTTTTCTCGCTTCAGATTTAACCATGAAAAAAGAGCAGAAACCAAATTTAGTATAGTTTCTAACTTGGTTTGTCCTAGTCAGGAGTAATACTAGAAATCTTTGCTACACTCACTGACTATATCTTTACTGAATAAATAAACCTACACAGAAACAATCAGACATGCTTTGATCTACTGATAAACAAGAGTTTTGGTAGTTTCTAATATCAACGGGAAATGCTAGAAAAGTCACGTCAGTGTAGTATGAATACACTCATGCTTCCTTCAGGGATAAAAGATACCATTTACAATAATAAAAGTAATTTGTTAGTAATTTTCTTACAGTATGACTTGTTTAACAAAGTCCTGATTTCTCCTGTGTGCAGCTGAATCACCCTGATCTGGTCGATGGATTAGTTCTCATCAACATCAACCCCAACGCTGATGGAATAATGGACACGGTGGCAAACAAGGTAGGAAATGCGTGACGTATTTGGATTATTGTTGGATTTCATTCAGGCAAAACCTCCTGTATTTTATTGATTCTGACACTTGAGTTTCCACGTTTCCCTGCTTCACCTGCCCATGATTATTATTTTACATCTGATTTACTTTACTATTTCGCAGATCACTGGATGGACCCACACTCTGCCGGACTCAGTCATCACACACCTCTTTGGAAAGGTAAGTCCACTCTGCAGCAGCTGGCTTCAGTTTCCATGACAACAAAAACCAATCCAAACCTAATGAGGTTAAACTGGACTTACAGGAGGAGATCCAGACCAACCACGACCTGATAGCGACCTACCGCCACCACGTCACCGCCACCATGAACCAGGCCAACGTCAGCCAGTTCTTCCGCTCGTACAACAGCCGCGGAGCTCTGGAGGTGGAGAGGCCGGTTCCTGGAGGAAACATCAACGTCAGGACGCTCAAGTTAGTAAAACATGTTTAACCAGCCAGTGCGCTGAATTAGAAGTTAGCTCTTGATGCGTGTTTGCAGCAGCTCAAGTTAAATCCTCTCTGCTGCCTTCAGGTGCCCCACTCTGCTGCTGGTGGGGGATAACTCTCCTGCTGTGGAGGCTGTAGTCGACTGCAACTCCAAACTCAACCCCACCAAGACCACACTGCTCAAGGTGACACATGAATAGAGGGAAGCTACAAAGTAGCAAACATACGTGCAGCAATGCAATATTTGATGCGTTAATGTGATATTCTATAAAACTGAAAACTTGTTGCCTCGTTCTCCAGATGGCCGACTGTGGAGGACTTCCTCAGGTGGATCAGGTGAGCTGACACTTTATATTTGCTTCTCTGATGATACTGTAGAATATGTGCTCTTCATTGGTTGTTGATGTATTTAATTATTTTCATATTTGTCTCAACAGCCAGCCAAAGTCATCGAAGCCTTCAAATACTTCATCCAGGGCATGGGATACTGTAAGTGAACTTAACTCAAGACTATTTTAGTGTTTCCATTGAGTTCCTCTCCTGCTTTTTTTCTGACAAATTTGCATTCTGTAAATAAGATTAATGTCACCCTGCAGTAAAAATCAATACTGTTTGGTATCAGAAGCATAAACAGACATTTGCACTGCCATATAAGGCTATTGGCGTCTGATTCAGAGGATTTCAGATCTTTCTCTCGTCATCTCCAGTGTCCAGCGCCAGTATGACCAGACTCCGCTCCCGGACGACCTCCAGCTCCAGCATTTCCTCCTTCGACGGCCCTCGTAGTCGCGCTCACACCAACGACATGCAGCGAGGCCGGACACAGTCCCACGGTCCCGAGGACAAACGCGGACGCTCGCACACCGACGTCTCCATGGAGAGCCTCTCCAGCTCCCACCAGAACATCTCAAAGACCACGGAGATGGCCTGTTAGCTCCTCTGAATCCAAGCACTTCATTCAAATCATACCTCACTATATGAACCCATCTGTATCCTCTCTACCCATCTTCACTCATCATGCCCTTTAATCTGCACTATCTCCACCTGAGATCATACAGTAGGCGAGACTTTACTCCTTTATCTCCCTCTGTGTTCCTATTTATTTAACCCTCTTATATTGTCTCTTCCTTGTATTTTTCTTGTCTCTTTGTTCTGCTCTAAAGTGTTATTGTGTGTCTCTATTTCTGTATCATTTATTCTCTTCTGAAGTGATATTAAATTATATGAGAGAACTGAAAGCTGTCGCATGTTTATCTATAACTCGGATGTCATGAATGAAGAGTCTAATGATGCAGTGTTTCCTGGTAAAAGCTGCTTGTTCATATCTGTAGGAATATGTATTGACTGTATGCAACTATGACAGCTGTGTATTATTGACTGCAGGAGTGTGTGATGGACATTTCAGCTCATAAAATGCTTGAAATTTAGCAATTACCTGTGAAATAAAGTGATATTAATACTAAAGTGGTGTGTTCAGTTATTAAATCATACATATGGAATGCTAACCAGCTCCAGATGGATGGATGGATGGATGGATGGATGCATGGATGGATGGTACTTGTCTAGTTTTACCACTAGATGGAGCCCTGCAACCTCCTCTGGCTCTGCAGGTTTCTGTCGCTCCTCAATCCTCCCTGATTTTTTTGAATCACTGCATTTAAATCACATAAAACCCCATCTTGTCCCCACATACAAGATTTTTAATATCACTCCTCTAGCGCAGCATTGTGGCTCTTTTTAATATCATTCTTTCCTGGAGGCCTGGATTAAAGCGTGTTGTATAACAGCTCACTCACATTCCTGCTTTATTTGTTCTTTATTTATTTCTGCTGTTACTCCTTAACATGCCCACTCATATCACATTCAATCATTCATTCATCTGACTGGTGGTCTGCTAAGTCTTATTATCTGTTTAAGCTATTTGGCTATTTTTGGTTACTTAAAAAAAATCTAATTATGCACCAAACATGTGGCCACAAGAGAAGAACAAAAGAAATGTGCAAGCATTTGGCAAATTAAGTTATTAGTGTTGGACAAAAACTGAAATGCTTCAGAACAGTCTTTCATTTTCAGATCTGGCAACACAATTTTAAATATTAATGATGGGAACTTCTGCTTGAAGAATGTCTTAATGCAAAAGCATGTCCATTTTGGCATCCTAATCAATATTTTTAGAATTTCACCAATAAGACCAACGGTGTAAAAGTACAGTGGAGGTTTCATTGTGTGGAGTTGAATAGAATAGAACAGAATAGAATAGATTTGTTGTTGTCATGCATGGTGCATGATAAAAATAAAAATATCTGCATTGATAACAAGCTAAATTAACAATAAAATCAAATGTCCATATAAAACAAGACTATATTAAGAATAACAACATATGCAAAAAGGTCAAGATACATACAATACTGTGTGGGCGGTAAATGAAGTCAACTAAAAACCAATAAAAGCTAGAATAAATATGGGCAGGAGATTGCACATAAGCAGCAATAGAACCATTAAAAGTGACACTGCGCTTTACTGTTTTGAGTTCAGAAGTCTGATGGACCATGGGAAAAAGTTGTTTCTCAGCCTGTTTGTCATGCATTTAAGACTGCAACTGAATTTGACTTTCTCTTTTTATGCTAATGTAGAACAGAATTATTCTACTTAAATATGATATTTTAGTGGCAACAGCTGGCCAGCGTATGTAATCATGACATGGGGAGTTTTAATCCACCGAAGTGTCTCCATCCCTCACAGCACAATTTGCATCTGTGTGGATAAAAATAATCTTTGAATTGAGTGTGTCTGCATGAGTGTGTGTCTGGTGTGTAGGTGGGATGTGGGCCTGTCAGTGCATGGATTGTTTTGTGCTTTGATTGCGCCACAGTGCAGACACCAGATCCAACAGCATAATGGAAGTCAGCATCAAAGTCACAATTATTATGTTTGTGTTTGTGTGTGTGTGTGTTTGTGTGTGTGTGTGTGTGTGTGTGTTCGGAGTGCATCTTTATTTCAAAGCCTCTTTTGTTTGGCTCACATTATAATATTGTGATGAATAATGTATGACAGAAATCTCTTAAAGGGGAACTTCGTTTTTTCAACCTGGGGTCTGTTTTCATATGTCATTTCATACATGTGAGTGATGGAGAAATGAATTTTCGACATAGTTCCAGTATTTAGCCAGGCAGGCAGCTTAGCAGCTCAGCTAGCAGCTCAGCTAGCGAGAAGTAAGGGGCAACTGGCGGCCCCGCATCAAAGTCCGCCCTAACATGCTTTTTTCCCCCCACACTGACCGGCTCGGATAGTCTCAACGAGTGTCCCACAACATACTAGAGACGAGAAGTGAATGAAAACCTCCACATTACTTGGCGATCGCTATTTGTTGTGGTCTGTATCCAAATCTCGGGACGCTAGAAAGCAAATCTTGTTCCGAAATCGAGCGATAGCTCGCGCCAAAACACCAGTGGAGGAAACAGCTGTTTGCCTCAGGTGAAGGGAGACCATAGACTGTATATAAAGTGGACGTAGCATCTGGCTCCAAAAATGAAGCCCACCCGGAAGTGTCAAAAACTTGCAATATCACGCCGTCCGCTAGGGTTGGCTCCAAAAAGCTTTTGCTCCATAGACCCCAATTCATCACCGGAAAAAATAAAATTTGATAAGACTGATTTTCTACAGCTCAGGATTTTTTTCCCGTTAGTTTTCATGGTCAAAATGAGAGATCAGGTGGCCGATCTTAAAATAAATCAATACTGAATTTTAAATAAATCGTTAAAGTTGGCGGAGCCAGGGGGCGTGGCTATACTTGATAGACAGTCTTGTCTGGAATGATTGACAGCAACAGAAGCCTCTGCGGTAAAATGTGGGTGGGATAAGAGAGTCTTCAGCTCTCAGTCTGGCCCGCCCATAGACTGGTCCTGCCCCTAGTTGCTCTCCGGTCCAGCCTGTTTGATGACGCTTTTTACATCACTGGCTCCAAAAAATCCAAAATGGTGACCAGGAAGTAGCAAAATCCGGGCTTCATTTTCTCGGCACTGAAACAAACGGTTGACGTCACGGTTAGTTCGCGCCTGAGAGAACGAGTGGAGCGATTTTGTGTAGGATTACATAACAGTTAGTTTTTTCTAAACCTGGTAAAACTAATGGGTCGTCAGTGCGCATTTCCGAGTTGTGGCAACAGAATGGTGCGCAACACTTCACGTAGTTTTCACAGACTACCGTACTCGGAGAAGGAAAAGCTAAAGTTGTGGCTAAACGTTTTACAAATGGACCCTGAAACTCCAGTTGATACACTTCGACGTAAAAACTTCGGTAATCCGACACCGACACAAAATTGCTCCACTCGTCTCTCTTCACCTGAGGCAAACAGCTGTTTCCCCCACTGGTGTTTTGGTGCGATTTCGGAACGAGATTTGCTTTCTAGCGTCCCGAGATTTGGATACAGACCACAACAAATAGCAATCATCAAGTAATGTGGATGTTTTCGTTCACTTCTCATCTCTAGTATGTTGTGGGACACTCGTTGAGACTATCCGAGCCGGTCAGTGTGGGAAAAAAAACACGTTAGGGCGGACTTTGACGCGGGGGGGCCAGTTGCCCCATACTTTTCGCTAGCTGAGCTGCAAAGCGGCCTGCCTGACTAAATACTGGAGCTATGTCGAAAATTCATTTCATACACTCACATGTATGAAATGACATATGAAAACAGATCCCAGGTTGAAAAAAAACGAAGTTCCCCTTTAAGATTTCGTATTTTCACGAGACTTCAGCTCTTGCATGTTCCTTCTGTGTCCTTTAATTTCACTTTGCTCCGGTGCATATCAAGCTGCACTAAAAAACACTAAATCCTGGATGTTCAACTGTGATTACTGCCCTAAAGAAGAAATGATCACGACACAGCAAAGTTTATAGATACTGTTTTATTAAACTCAACCTTTAAACAGACATTGTAACAGTCATAGAGTGAAACTGCTCTGAGATTTCCTCAGCATTCAACATTTTCACTTCATTTTACATTTACAGCAGAAGTGAGAACACAGCCGTGTCAGGTCACTTAAAGGTCAAATGATTCAAAACTGCATCACCATACACTGATTTCATTATTTCTACATAAAAAACTTGCTCTTATGTACAATTAAAAATAACTAAGATTCACTGTATTAAAAATACACACTGGGAACTCAAAACAACAAAAATCAGTCAACCTTTCATTACTGTGATTAAAATTTTCTATTTCTTAATACATTGTATGATCTTCTGTATTTCTGATGACACTTGATTCTTCAATATTTCACTGAGTTCTAGAGAGATGTTCTGTAATGATAAAGAGACATTTTTCAGCTGTTTGCTGGAGTGGTGTGTTGCTCTAACTTTTTTCTCCTTTTTTTTAAGAATACCTCAAAAGATGTCATATTAGAATCAAGCCCAAAATGACACCTTTGGCCAGGACTACCACAGTGAATGCATAGTCTTGACAGTGAAGCACAGATGTGGGTTCTTTGAATGTTCTCCTGCTGGACTATTCCTCTTCTTCCATCTTCAGCAGACTGGGACTCGTCAGTCAGAATTCTGGTTTATTATCAGACATTCATGGTGCATCTAGAAATGTCATCAACACATTTTTGCACTCATGCAGCTCCATATCATCACACTCCCACCTCCATGCTTCACTGTCAGGACTATGCATTCACTGTTTTAGTCCTGGTCAGGTTCACACCAAACATGCTGGACTCCATATGAGCGAAACTAATTTATCTTCATCCGACCAAAGAATGTTCTCCAACATTCATCAGGCTTCTTTTCATGTTCTTCAGCAAACTTTCATCTGGAAGTGTAGTTCTGAGCAGCAACCAGGTTTTTTTCTTGTCCTCCGTCCATAGAGGTTGATGTTCTGAAGTGTCCTTCACACTGTCTGAGCTTCACACAAACTCTGCTTTCCATTGATAACCCCTGTGCCAAGTCTGAAGCAGCTGCCATCTGATTTTCACAGCTAGACTTTGAAAGTGGTTCACTGTTTTTGGAGTCATTTTAGGAGGAGCAGCCTTGATTAGTGGTACTACGGCTCCTTCTATACCTCCTGATTACTGCTGACACTGTGCTTCACTGATTTTTAGTTGGTCATTGATCTTCTTGGATCCTTTTCCGTCTTTGTGAAATCTCAGTCAGATTTTGAGGCATTTTTTCTCCATGTCGAGCCATGATGCAGACATACAGATAGACCCACTCCATATGTCCAAAACTAAGAAAGTTAGTTCAAGAACCAAGTTCATGTAGTTCAGCAACTTGGAAATCACATGCCATCTGTTTTTCACAGGTAGATTGTGAACAGCAGTTCACTGTCTGTGGAGTCATTTGAGGAGGACGACCACTGCAGCCCTGATTAGTGGTACAATGGATCCTTCCTTATTTTTTCTGCAATTTGCTGATCTTAATTGATTACAAATCTTCCTCAGGGGACACAAGCCAGTGTCTTATTGTGCCGGTCCCAAGCCCGGATAAATACAGAGGGTTCTGTCAGGAAGGGCATCCGACATAAAACTTTGGCCAAATCAAACATGCAAATCAAATGTATGAATTCCATACCGGATCGGTCGAGGCCCGGGTTAACAACGACCGCCATTGGTGCCGTCAACCTACAGGGTGCCGGTGGAAAATGGACTACTGTTGGTCGAAGAAGTAGGGGAGGAAGGTGTGTTCGTAGGAAGAGAGAGAAGAGGAACACCAAGAGTCTAGGACTGAGAGTAGGGACTTTGAATGTTGGAACTATGACAGGAAAAGGTAGAGAGCTGGTTGACATGATGCAGAGGAGGAAGGTGGACATACTGTGTGTCCAGAAGACCAGGTGGAAAGGTAGTAAAGCTAGAAGTTTAGGAGCAGGGTTCAAGTTGTTCTATCATGGTGTAGATAGGAAGAGGAATGGAGTAGGAGTTATCTTGAAAGAGGAGTTTGTTAGGAATGTCCTGGAGGTAAAAAGAGTGTCAGATCGAGTGATGAGCCTGAAGCTAGAAATCGAAGGTGTGGTGTTCAATGTTGTTAGTGGGTATGCTCCACAGGTAGGATGTGAGCTGGAGAAGAAGCAGAAATTCTGGTTGGACCTTGATGAAGTGAGGACCAAATGGTGGAAGCTGAAAAAGGAAGCATGTTGTATGACTTTCAGGAAAGAGTTGAAGCAGGCTTTGGATGGTCAGGAGGTGCTTCCAGATGACTGGACAACTACAGCAAATGTGATCAGGGTGACAGGTCGGAGAGTACTTGGTGTGTCATCTGGAAGGAAAGGAGATAAGAAGACCTGGTGGTGGAATGAGGAGGTGCAGGAGTGGATCCAGAGAAAGAGGTTAGCTAAGAAGAAGTGGGACACAGAGGACTGAAGAGAGTAGACAGGAGTACAGGGAGATGCAGCATAAGGTGAAAGTAGAGGTGGCAAAGGCCAAACAAGGGGCTTACGATGACTTGTATGCTAGGTTGGACAGTAAGGAGGGAGAGACTGACCTGTATAGGTTGGCAAGGCAGAGAGACAGAGATGGGAAGGACATACAGCAGGTTAGGATGATAAAGGATAAGGATGGAAGTGTGTTGACAGGTGCCAATAGTGTGATGGGAAGATGGAAAGAGTACTTTGAAGAGTTGATGAATGAGGAAAATGAGAGAGAACGAAGAGTAGAAGAGGTGACTGTTGTGGACCAGGAAGTAGCAAAGATTAGTAAGGATGAAGTGAGGAGGGCATTGAAGAGGATGAAGAGTGGAAAGGCACTTGGTCCTGATGATATACCTGTGGAGGTATGGAAGTGTCTCGGAGAGGTAGCAGTAGAGTTTCTGACTGGGTTGTTCAGCAGGATCTTAGATAGTGAGAAGATGCCCGAGGAATGGAGGAGAAGTGTGCTGGTGCCCATCTTTAAGAACAAGGGAGATGTGCAGAGTTGTGGCAACTACAGAGGAATAAAGCTGATGAGCCACACAATGAAGCAATGGGAAAGAGTAGTTGAAACTAGACTAAGGGCAGAGGTGAACATCTGTGAGCAGCAGTATGGTTTCATGCCAAGAAAGAGTACAACAGATGCAATATTTGCTTTGAGGATGTTGATAGAGAAGTACAGAGAAGGCCAGAAGGAGCTGCATTGTGTCTTTGTAGATCTGGAGAAAGCTTATGACAGGGTGCCCAGAGAGGAACTGTGGTTTTGTATGAGGAAGTCTGGAGTGGCAGAAAAGTATGTTAGAGTGGTGCAGGACATGTATGAGGACTGTAAGACAGTGGTGAGGTGTGCTGTAGGTGTGACAGAGGAGTTCAAGGTGGAGGTGGGACTACATCAGGGATCAGCTCTGAGCCTCTTCTTGTTTGCAATGGTGATGGACAGGATGACAGACGAGGTTAGACAGGAGTCTCTATGGACTATGACGTTTGCAGATGACATTGTGATCTGTAGTGAGAGCAGGGAACAGGTGGAGGAGAAGCTAGAGGCGTGGAGGTTTGCCCTGGAAAGGAGAGGAATGAAGGTTAGCCGCAGTAAGATGGAGTATCTGTGTGTCAATGAGAGGCAGCGAAGTGGAAGAGTGAGGTTACAGGGAAAAGAGATCAAGAAGGTGGAGGATTTTAAGTACTTAGGGTCAACAGTACAGAGCAATGGAGAGTGTGGAAAAGAGGTGAAGAAGCACGTACAGGCAGGCTGGAACGGCTGGAGAAAAGTGTCAGGTGTGATAGAAGAGTTTCAGCTAAAATGAAAGGAAAGGTTTACAAAACTGTGGTGAGGCCAGCCATGTTGTTTGGTCTGGAGACAGTGTCCCCGAGGAAAAGACAGGAGGCAGAGCTGGAGATAGCAGAACTGAAGATGCTGAGGTTCTCTTTGGGAGTGACCAGGATGGATAGGATCAGGAATGAGTACATCAGAGGGACAGCACATGTTCGAAGCTTTAGAGATAAAGTCAGAGAGGCCAGACTGAGATGGTTCGGACATGTCCAGAGGAGAGAGAGCGAATATATTGGTAGAAGGATGCTGAGTTTCCCACTGCCAGGCAGGAGGCCTAGAGGAAGACCAAAGAGGAGGTTTATGGATGTGGTTAAGGAGGACATGAAGGTAGTTGGTGTGAGACAAGAGGATGCAGAAGACAGGGTTAGATGGAGGCAATTGATTCGCTGTGGCGACCCCTGAAGGGAAAAGCCGAAAGAAAAAGAAGAAGAAGTATGGTCTCACAATCATTGTAGCATTTTTTCTTCCCATGTGGAGCCATGATGCAGATACGTACAGTCCATAGGTCCAAAACTGAGAAAGTTCTGCTGCTCACAGCTCCTTTTAGAACCACATTCATGCAGTTTGACAAATTGGAAATCACCGTCTGTGGAGTAATTTCAGGAGGGCCACCTCTGCAGCTCTGACTAGTGCTACTATGCCTCCTTTTATACCCGATTACTGCTACAATTTGCTGATCTTAATTGACTTCAAATGCTCCTCTGTCCTTTTCCATCTTTGTAAAGTCTCACAATCATTCTGGCATTTTTCCCCCACTTGGAGCCATGATGTATGCATGCAGTTAGACATAGTTCATATGTCCAAAATGGAGAAAGTTCTAGTGCTCACAGCTCATCTTAGAACCATGTTTATGTAGTTTGGCAAATTGGAAATCACAGGCCATCTGTTTTTCAGAGCTAGATTGTGAAAGTAGTTCATTGTCTGTGGAGTGATTTTAGGACAATGACCACTGCAGCCCTGATTAGTGGTACTATGGCTCCTTCCAGGTTATTGCTGCAATTTGCTGGCCTTAATTGATCACAAATTTTCCTCTGTCCTTTTCCATTTTTGTAAAGCCTCACAATCATTCTAGCAATTCTTTTCCATGTGGAGCAATGATGCAGACATAGATAAACACAGTCCATAGGTCCAAAACGGAGAAAGTTCTAGTGCTCACAGCTCATTTTAGAACCATGTCAGTGGAGTTTGGTAAATTGGAAAGCACAGTTGGACTCTGTTTAGTTTCAGTGCTCACATGTGCACTTGTTGGATTGTGTTTAGCGTTTTTAAAGTATTTGCTTTTGATTGTTCTTTTTATGAATTACAACACTTGTCAATTATTAAGAGTTGATGCATTTCTTTTGATACAAACTCCTGTTTCTTAGATTAATCATTAACCTTTATACACCTGTGCAGCCATAAAACAACGTGTCAGGTAGCCATGATTTCTTCACGTACCTGAGACATGATCAATGAGGAGGGGAGAATTCCTGCATTAACAGACCCACAGTGGGACACGCCGTGGTCACGGACACGCAGGACCTCCAGCTCCCCCAGCTGCAGCCATGTTGGATCATCAGGCTCCTCCAGCTAGCAG
Organism: Acanthochromis polyacanthus; assembly: GCF_021347895.1. NCBI lineage: Eukaryota > Metazoa > Chordata > Actinopteri > Pomacentridae > Acanthochromis > Acanthochromis polyacanthus. The sequence goes on from NC_067124.1 coordinate 17,266,398, forward strand.
CTAGCGTCAGTGGACACCGACTGCCGGGTACGGCGCTGTTGTGGACGAAAACATACCGGGAGAGACGCACCGCCACCCAGCCGGCTCCGGTACCAGCCCGGTGTTTCTGCCAAATTCTCCCCTCCAGGCTGCGGAGGAGCGGGGCAGAGGGAGCGGCCGGGTCCGGGTCTGAGGCGGTGAGTATCGATCCCTGTCAGGGGAAAGAGCCTCCGTTAGCCGAGCTAGCTTAGCATTAAAGGGGCTAACACACACACATATTCTCACACACGCACACACATACACATATAGAGACAATGGGGTTAACGGCGGTGCAGATCGTGGGTGTGTTTCAGGGTTTCGAGAGGGAATTGTGGGTATAAATGATGCTAGTTCGGCCCCAATAGTCGGTATTCAGCGGACACATAGTGCTGCAGCGTCCGGAACCAGCTCACTGAGCTCCAGGGGGAGCAGAGGTCCGAACCGAGCCTGGTTCTGTCATTCAGAGGAACAACAACAGAAAAACAACATCCGATCTGCTCACACTGGGACCGTAGCTGCAGATGTTCAGAGACAAAAGGATTCAGAACCCGGTCAGTACCGACTCCACCAGACCCAGTTCATGTGTTCTATCCGAACAAGGCCTGTTTCAGCTGCACGAACCGTTTATTTAGCAGCTCGGTGGGATTAAACTGAATCCGCAGCTCTGTGGTTCTGATTTCTGGCGTTTGGACCTGAAGCGGGTTCTGTCATGTCTCCTGCAGATTCATATTTTCCTGCTGATCACGTCCAATACCAGCTACACAGGTGGATCTATGTGTATTTATATTTATTTAAATGCAATATTGGACAACAAACAGTCTGCTGGAATAGAAATCCTTCATTGTCTGTCAGTGCATTCACACAATCAGACATTTAAAGGTACAGCAAGAAATGTGCAAATATAAAAACCTAGAACATGTGCAAGTGCATGTCTGAAAACATTTTATTCTTTAAAGACAGCTTATTTAGAATTATTAGGAATTATAAAAACAGTGGTGTAGCTTTCACTTAAGAGCAACTGGGTGCTGCTATAAAATATATAGTGCAGTCTATGAAAACTTTTGAAGATGACTTCTTTGGTGTGTTATAAACTATAAAAAAACCAGATGTTGAACCTATTTATATAGATAACATACAACATATTTTATTGTTTTTCTTATTTACATTAAAACACTCAGAATCAGCTCAGTCTCCAGCACATTAACTCAAACAGTTATTTAGTTTTACTCCAAAAAAGAGGATGTGAATGTGTTTTTCTGCATGTCCGTTATCAAGAAATGTCACTGTGTTCCTGAGAAGTCCTTTTCAGGGAATCACAGGCACCTTTCTGTTTGGATGTTATTGAACACTAGTTAATGTTTGCTCGCCGGTGCAGCAGTTCTCAGCCTTGTTTTCTGTTGCTCGACATGAGTCAGCCTGCTGTATATATTCCTGACCATCCTGTCTGAAACCGTGAGATTTTCTATCGTGATGAACATTTCTAAGATGAATTCCTTTTACAGTAATGACGGTCTTTGTGTGAAACATGTCTGAGAGGTTGCCGTGTTTTTGTCTCCATGTCGGCTGTCTCTTCTCGTCTCCGTCCTCTGATGTGACGAGGCGGTGATGGGGAGGAAGCTCTGAGGATGTCGGATTGATTCTTATCCTGTCTTCTGTCAGTGGGGGAGAGATAAAGATGAGAAGAAGGAGGAGTGGATGAGATGGGAAGCATCAGGAGAGCTGCTAGGAACAGGAAAGAGGAGGAAACTGGAAATGAAACTCAGCCCCCAGGTGTGTCAATCAGTGGGTGGGTGTTTCCTCCCCTATAAGTGACAGAGTACAGTACAACCAGGAAGTGGAGGTTCAGCAGAGGAGCGTAACAGGCGTTTGTGCTTCGGCAGAGGTTCGGTCCTCTGCGCTCCGACTGCCATCATGCAGTTCTGGGATTTCCTGGGCTGCACCAATGGAGGTATGTACGTGTGCAGACATACTGATGCCTCGGTGCTGGGCTCTGATTGGACCGGCCGCTCTGTGCTCGGCAGGTAGAGAGCGTCTGGCAGGCTGAAGGCTGAAAGGAATTTGTACTGCTCACCGCTGTGCATGCAGTTGCATGTGAAAAGCTCTCAGACAGGTAGAGAGTGGAGCAAACAAAGACACAGATCTGGTGTCAGCTGCTCTGTTTGTCTTTGATAAACCTGGTTGACTGCAGAAAAAAACAGATTTGATTATTGAATTTAGTGGCACAGATGTGTCTTTTTTTGTACTTGTTGCCCTGATTGCATTTGGATCCTTATCTTCAGGAAGCGTAGTGTGACTGTGTGCTGCTCTGACTGTACGGTGATGCGTTTGTCTTTTAAAAATCCTACAAACCTTAAAATGGGACCTAGTAACTGCTGCTACACCTAGACTTACTTCTGTTACTGTCATCGCTATTATTCTTGTCACTGCCTCTGAAATAGTTCCACAGAAGTGCTGTCACACTTTTTATACACTGACATAAACTGCAATAAAAACCAATGAACAGTTGCAGTTAACAGTCTGCTTATTCATACGATTCAGATAAACTGAGTAGGATGACTTTGACCCTGATTTTGTGGGGTTTTTTGCGCCCAAATCAGTTATTCTTTCACGTCCTCCTCTGCATCTAAACCTGTGTTCGTCCAGGTAAAAGCTGTTGCCTGCGCTCTACACTTGATGCTTGAGGAACCTGATCTCCTGGACTCCTCTGAGCTCAGCCATGTCTGGTCATTCTGCTACCACAAAGAGTTAAACATCAGCTTTCTGCTTCTGTACAAACACAGTGAAACAACAGCAGCCCACAGCTATCAAATGTCCCGTTTCCTCGTTCACAGGCCACATGTAGGTGTGCAGCAGAGTCCAGAAGCAAACAACAAACATCCAGCGTTTTGTGCTTCAGAGAAAATCTGACGTTAAACTGAAAGCAGTGAACAGTTTTTTTGTGGCTAGCTGCTCCTCAGGCCAGTGGAAATGAACGCTTTTGTGTCTACAGCACAAGTTTACAAAAACACAGGCACCCCCTTAATCTGTAAAGGATGTAGAACTCTGCCTTGTGATCTCAGCTAAGTTGTGTTGTCTCATGTCTTGCCTCAAATGTGGTTTCTTTATTGTGCAGTATTGGATTCCAGGACAGTTGTGCTTCCAACACCCATCCTGTGCCTCAGGCCATGTTTTCCACCGCTTGCTCTGAAGCTGAGATACCTGATGTTTGTGTCACGATCTGCGCGTTTACTACGCAGAAGAAGACGCTGTTGGTTATTGTTCTCTAGCTCAGACATTCATGAACGTCTTTACAGCCGCTCAGTCTCCTGTCTGAAAATGACAGCAGGTTTGTTGATGCTGTGGTTGTCAGATGTTGGGACGATACAGCAGCAGGTTGTGTGAAAATAAGAGTAAAAGCGGGAACTCTTGTGCCACCATCAGTCTGCCCTTATTTGCATCCACAGCTCACTGTTTTGCTTAAGTTATTCCATTTGGTCAGCTTCTCTCTGGTGCTGTGATTGTAGAATGTAGTCCTGTTGTTAAGGTTTACATACAGTCCTAGTTATGTCTTTGAAGCAACTTTATTTGACAGATTTGACCTGACATCACCTTCAGTTTGGCTTGTATGGAAATAAATCAATCAGAACAGCTGTTTGTAAAATCCATACAGAGCACGACATCTGTTTAAGGGATGGAAAAGTCACATCAGACTGTTGAGTTCACATTTATCGTGCTGGGGCTGCAAAAATCTGAGGTTTCAGAAATGATTGCGGCTAAAATCAGAATCAGCAGTTAATAAATATTCATTTGTTTTTCCCCTTGTAATGTTTCAGACAGTCAGTAGGTCACACACACACCTGTATTCACCTCAGAGTCACTTTACTTTGCTGTGTTTTGCAGAAATGCATCTAAAAGTTAAATATATATTTACAGTTCAGCTAGCCACCGAATTCATGTTTAAATCTGAATAATGTTTCCACTTACGAGGCTGTGTGAGTTCGCTGCTGCAAAATAAAGTGCAGCTCAAGTGTCTTTTAAGTAGCAGCAGATATTTTAACCCGTCGCTGGTCCAGTTTAAATGTCACATCACTGCTGTCTGAATGTTTTCTCTTGTCTGTTCTGGTGTCAGACTGCAGTCACTTATTTTACTGTTAGGAGGGATTCATATGAAAACACATGGCAACGCATCAAGAAAGTTGTGTGTTTAATAGGAGGTTCCTGAAAGTCTTGGTAGATGTGAGAGTTCTGCGAGACCCCAGAGACTCAGTGGTTTGGAATAATTGTGTTTCTAAAAGTCTGAACGTTGACTTTGGTGCAGTGGCTGAGGTAGAGCTGTAAAAAGGCATGTTTGTGTGAAAAATGAAATGATAAATCAATGAATTCAGACAAACTGCAAGAGTAGCAGAGAATAAAATTCACGCTGCTTTCGTGTACAGTAAAACCCCTGACTTCATATAAAAACATTTACTCTTCAAATGAAGGCGATAATGGGATTCGCAAATGAAGCAGCCACATGAAAGATTTAATACACTTCACAGGAATCATCTTTCATTTAAAACGAATGACTCCACATAGGAAAAATAATGAGCTGGTCCTGGGTTAATAAAACACCTGAATGTGTAAAGTTCTGCATCCAACAAATCCATCTTTAATCTTCGCTTGTTTGATGTGAAAAGCACAAGAGGAATATTGTGTTTTTCTTGATGGAAGTGAGTGATAACAGGCTGTCAGGGAACAGATGTTGGGGAACTATAAAGGATTAGTTCTGCGCTGCTGAACTCTGTGAATTGATGCTGGAACATGCAGCGGATCATTATGTTGAAGCACACACACACACACAGTTTAACAAACTGAGCATGTGGTTGTAGAAATCACAATATTTGTTGTTTGATCTCTGCTGTGTGCTGTAGTTGGAACAATAAGACAACGTATAGAAATCTTTCAGTGATAATTCAGTGCTGCTAATTTAAAATAATCAAACATTGTTCAGCTACAGCATTAAAACACTGACAGTTGACTGATTATCCTGTCAAAGTGTCACGTGTCACAGCTGGGATTCACATAATGAGCAAACTGCTGTGTTGGAAGCAGATAGAAGCATCTTATACACAAAAAGACAGACATGGTTATAATCTGCAGCTTTTCCCTAAACTCATCTTATATTTTGTCTTTCTTGTGAGAAACGTATAAAATTTTTCACGCGTAGCCTTCGATACAATACGAGTCAGCCTACTCAGCACCTTGAACTATGTTTTAATGCCATGTTTTTACCTGCTCTGACTGTTGAGCTCTGCAGGGTTGAAACTGAAGCGATACAACTGTTACAGTCAGAAGAATAGAGCTGAGCAACATGTTCATTTAACAGAACAAGCAGCTGCAATTCCAGTCAGACCTACTCTTGTCCTAATAATCTGGTTGCGATATTGATAATCCTGTTAACATTCACACAGTGCTGCTCTGACTGCTGCAGCTGCGTTACTTTCTGTTGTGTTACTTGTTTAAATTTTTCATATTTCTCTGATATTCTAGTCTGTATAATGTGTCCTTCTGGTGTCTTAGACCTGTCCATGTCTGTGTATCTACTCTCAGATGTACGTCGCTTTGTTTACCAAGCAGCTTCATACAACATTTATCCTGACTGTGGTTGTTCGGTTTAGTGGAGCTAAATAACGTAAAGATTTCCTGGATATGTTGAAGCTGCTTCATAGTTCAGACTCCAGATCTCCAATCAGTAACCTTGCCAGCAAGTTGATTTCTCGCGATATTTGTGAGTTCACAAATCTCTCAAGAAACCATCTTGCTCCGCTCCCGCCTTCACTTTTCGTACAGCACCAAGTTGGTTCGGGCCAATCACGCAGCAGTATTCGTGTGTGGGGCGGGATAATGGGCGGGATATCCGGGTGTGACGACGACGCCAAGCGCCAGTAGATCAAAACAAACATGGCAACGGAGGACAACGATCGTGTAAATGCTGCTATTAAGTCAGTTTTAGCTGAATCTCCTATCGCTTCTTTGAAGGAAGAACAACGGGAGGCTCTTTGCACATTTCTGGATGGTAAAGATGTTTGTGCTTTTTTACCTATGGGTTTTGGTAAGAGTTTAATCTACCAATTGGCTCCGCTCGTTGTGAAGATCCCGCGATTGGCTAAAAATAAACCTGTCAGAGGCGGGACATACTGTTGCATTGTCCAATCCGTGCCTCTTTCCTCCGAAAGGATTTACATGGAGCGGTCCCAGATTGATATTGTGGAGTACTATCAAGTACTACACAATTATTAATCTGGCTATTGCCAGGTTATCCAATCAGCGGTCTTCACAACATCTCATGGACTTCACAGAGTGGGTCCATGAGATGTAACATCTGCAGTAGTCTCAGTACTGCAAGACCATCTGGAGTAGTCTCAGTACTACAGTAGTGTGAGTACTACAGTAATACCTCCTCCTGACAGGCTGCTGTTGTTTTCTGGATCAGGTTGGAGTTGTTTGATGCCCTCAGCGTGGTGTCAACCAGCGGAGCCTTTGTGGTTCACAGCCAGAAGCGATAGTTTTAGTGCTCTGAGTGGGAGAGAGAGAGAAAAGGCTGATGGAGGAGGCGGAGGAAGGTCTGAGCAGCGTTTATACGCTGGAAAATGTCTGAGCAGCTCTGAATTCAGTACAGGGTTCTTGTCTTTAATCCCACCGTGGGGAAATCAGCATTTTTAAGCAGCAAACATTGAGAAACATCAAAAGAAAACTAAAAAAATGGACAAAACATATACACAAGTACTAATTCAGAATTAACAATATTGCACATCATTTATGTTTTTGTATTGCATAGATTCTGTCATGAGTAGAAGTAGTTGTATTGCACAGATTCTTGTATATAAAGAAAAATGGTTTGAAATGTGCTAAATATTCATCGTGCATAGGTAGAAATGTGTTGATTTGGGCCATTTGTTCATCTTGAAAGGTTAAATTTTTAGCCGTTTCTGGTGATCCTGAGATCTTATATCTGCCTAGATGTTTTCTTTAAACCAGAAAAGTCTATTTTATCCAAACTATGCAGGCATGGTGATGATATGTTGTACATCTGTTCGTTATTTTAATCATTTGGATATCGGTAAAAGTTCAAACTAAAGGCAGCTGTAGGGGCCAATGTGTGGCTCTTTTCATAAACTGTGTAATAGAACCGTCCTGATGTCACCTTCTAGTTTGTGGATTTTTATAGCCTGATGTTTGGCATTTTAGCTGTTTTTATTTTGTTTGTTTTGGAAGTCAAGTTAGACGTTTCTATACATTCTGTCTTCTTCTTGCAACCAGAGGAACTGCCCCCTGCTGATCATTAGAAAAAAAACGGCTCTTCTTTTATAATTCTATTTTCAAAGGCAGTCGTACATCAGTACTACACATAGATGCATTTTTTTACCACCAAGTAACATTCCAATACATGCATAATCCTCTGGCCTCCTTTGCTGGATGTGCTGCCAGAATCGGAGCCTAATGTTGCCTTTATCAGCAGTGAATATTAGACTGATGCAGAGAGAGTAAAGCCAGCATCGGTGTTGTGTTGCTGTTGTTGTTAGCATGCTACTTGTAGCCAACAGGGGGGCACAACTCTGCCAGGAACAAACTGGATTATGTGATTAGAGGAAATTATGTGAAGTGGCAGAACACACACTGAGCAGCTGTGAATGAAACCAAGGAAAATGTTTGAGTCAAAGTAATAAAAAATATCATAAAATGTTAGAACTTAACAAAAACAACAGCCGAAACTGTGTCCTAATTCTCTGTGACGCTTTTTATTTTTCTGACCTCATGTTGAGTTTTTCTGTGTGTTTACACTCGGAAAGTTGGTAAAATAAATGAATAATGACACAAAATGTATTTAAATTTGTAATGTGTGGGATAAAACTATCTCTTCTGTTGTCTCACAATGCTTTGTTTGAGGGAAATGGAAAAGATAATCAGTCAGTCACAATTCCATTCAGCAGACTGACTGTATACAGTACTGTATACTGTGTTTTTGTAATGTGTGTATTTGCAGTCGGTACAAAAAATTTGAATACTCTGCATTTGGTTTTGTTGGGTGTCCCTGTATACATTTCGAAAGGTTACACATGTTATAAATTGGCTCAATATAAATAAAACTGAATTGAACTAAATTTAATTTTGACACGTTTGCCAGCTTTTGAGAATGTCACTGAAAAATTTAACTTAACTGTCTTGTAAGTACTTTTGCCAACCTGTAATACACATATTTTTTTTGTTTTTTAGGTGTTTTATAAAGAACCGATGAGTATAATTAATTTGTAAAAATCATCAAAATTACAAAAAGAATTGTCGTATTTTCACCCAAATGCATCCATCATGGTGAAACATCTGGATGTGCAGAGAAATGTGAAAAAAAGCAGCGTTTGTTGTAAAAATGTAAGCGAAAGAATATCCCACTATTTTTTTTTTTTAAACAGTGTTGGTAAAACCTTTGAGCACTTGGAAAAAATGCTGTTTGGAATTCTCTACAGTTCTAGCCATGGTAGTGCTGTTTCCATGGATGTGCAGGACTTTATACAGTGAGTAAAAATGAAAAAAAAACGCTGCTTGAGCTTCAGAGGGTTAAAGCTAGTCTGTAATAGTCGGCACACAGCTATAGCTTAATAAACCCAACAAATGCACAAACATCTCTCACTAGTTTAGCTGTTTGCAGTTTTTTTGAATTGCAGTTTTAGCGTTTCATGTAGTTCTCCTGAGAAAATCTAAAAAAAAAGTACATTTCCTGCAAAATACTTGTGAGAGCACTTGAACATTCCTCTACTACACCACAGTCGTAGTAAAGCTGCACAGCGCTGGGACACAGCTTTCATCCCACTCGTATTATAAGACAAAGCCTTGGCATCCTCATTAGCTTTACAGCCCTGCTTCGTTTCTGTTGCTTAGTAACAGATGCCAGCTTGGCTTCAGCGTTGGAGATTTCGTCACGTTGCTCATTTTGCACGAGAATGTTTTTAAGAGTGTGCGGAAAGCAGAAGGTGACTGAGGCCACGAGACAGATTTGAGAGTTGAAGTCGACCAGGAGGTGAAATTATTACAGCATGGCGGAGCAGAAATATTCTGCCAAGTCATGGTTCCCGCCTCGCTCCAGCTGTCTGGATCGCGGCGCAAATGTCAGATCGTCCTGATTCATTAGAGCTGGTTGGGTAGATCGTCCTGATTCAGTCACTGATTGGTTACAGCTCACCAACAAGGAAACAGGTGAAGGTGCTCTGTGGGGTTTAAAATTTTCCGTCTCTTTCTCTGCTGTAAGAAGCTTATGAAGCTGGAAGTAGAGTTTCTGCAAACAAATATTGACAGTTTATCTGTAGTTGGCCCACCAGACTAATGTTTTCTACCGAGTGCTTGATCAGATGTGTGAACAAATGGCTGTTAAATGTGCTGAATGTGTTGGAGGTTCAGGAGCACCACAGTCTTTTCCTTCAGTCTGACAGTAATTCTGCTGTTTAGTCTCCTTCATATCGCCACTTAAATGATTTTAATGCTGCGACTGAGAGTTATTCAAGATTTAATAGTTTTTATTTGTCACATGCTCATACAGTATGTGCGGTGAAATGCAAGGTGACTGTTTGTCACGCCTGTGCACTAACAATTATGAAGGACAAGTCTTTAAAGAACCACAGAAAATTAGATTTATTCACTACGTAAGACACGGAATTATATTTACGGATTTATCAAAGTAACGTCCTTTTTTCTCTTATCTCTTTTCTGTTCCAGACATTTCCAGAATATCGTACTACGCAGGTGAGTCCATTATTTTTATTTAAATACATGCAGGTGTTGGTGTAACTACCTGTCAAATAATAGTAACTCCATGTTTGAATTCTTTAAAGCATGTTATCTAAAAACATATCCACGGGGTTTGTATGAATGTGAATGCTATATGAATTCCTGCATCAAGCCTGTGTTGTCAGACTCTTTGCACTCTTGTCAAATAAGTCAGAATTGAGAGCTAAATGTAATATGTCATTATAAACAGAAGTAACATAAGCCATTTAAATGGAAAAGACATTTTCTGGTCAGTTTATTCATAAAGGTTTGATGTTCTTTGGTCTAAATGTTGACTCGTACTGGTGTTGTCAGATCACGGAGCGGGTGGAGGTGGAGCTCCATGGTTTTACACGTATAGATGTAACATTTGATGGTCCTTAGCGCCACTCTCCCTCCACGGCTGTTGCTAGGTAACTGTTGATGGATGAAGGATGCTGTATGTGAGTCATTCCTGAGAACCACCAGAACTTGATCTACATTTCTTAAAACTTCATTTTTGCTACTCTTCAATGAGAGACGTGTTGCCAAATCTGAAGTTAGGTTTGAGGTTTACTGAAATGTATCTAACTTTGCTAGAAAATAACCGCAGCATGGCACCCGGTGTACAGAGACTTGAGGATCTTCCTGTAACTCTGAGAAAAGTCATTGACATAATTTTAAATGTGATAAGACTCAAACATCTGGCTCATGCTGAGGTGGCAGCATCTATTACTCTCTGTAACTTCAAGATGAGCCTCATTTTCACCAAGTGATTGTTTGAACTGAGCTTACACTTTATTTATTGTTCGGTTGTCTGAAATACATTCTTGTGCAGGACATATTTTGAAATCTCCTTAACTTTTTTTTTTTTTTAAATGGGAAAACTTGGAGAAATGCTGACAAGTTTGTCATAATCTTCAGAGGAAGTGCTAAACTTACTGCTATCAATAGGATTTTGTAGTTATGCAAATGGTTTATTTTTGACAAACATTTCATCGAGCCTTGTAGAAAAAGGGATTTGGCTGAAATATTGTGATATTTAAGTTGGATTTGATCAATTTTCTAGACAGAAGTGCATGAGTAGGCCGAGGACCTTCAGAAAAGACGGAAGTCCAATGATTCCTTCTGTTTGTTCAGTCTGTGGCTCTGAGAGATGGTGTTATTTTGGTGTGTTTTTATAAAGATAGCATGACTTTTCAGCCCACCTTTTGAGGATTAGACGGTTAATCCAGAGGTGCCACATTAGTTGCATTTTGTAGCCGATCAGTGCTTTTCACATTTGCCAGATTCTTTTCCATCTTTGTCAGTAAAAACTGAAAAATTAGTCTAAAATCGGAACTTTTCTTCCTTATGCTTTTGTGCCGTTAAGACCTTCCTTCTGACTCCATTTGATGCCTCCATTCTTCACATCGTAGTCTTAAATACAGTTCTGACTTGTCTGACAAAACTAGGAAAGCTAACATGGAGGAGAAAATCACAGTATCCACTGCTATGATTTTTTTAAAAGCAAAGTGTTGACATTATTTTGTATGCATCTTCATATTTTGCATTGCTGTGTGATTTCTGGATCACACAGCACTGAATGCAGTGAAAAATAACTTGGACTGCTCAAAATTAGCTCTTAAATGTAGCAATGTGTGGCACAACATGCAGCTTTTATAAAATTCTGCATTCAGTTTGTCTTCATAACGCAACTGAATAAGCACATTTAGTAAAACAAGCTTCTCCAGTGGAGTGAAATCTGCAAGAAGAGAATGAGCCGTCTTCATCCTCCACGCTGTCAGTGCTGTCAGCGTTCTGCAGCTGGAAGCTTAGCGTAGCTTAGCATCCTGCGCCCTGTCACATCACAGGGATTGAATGTCAGAGTGTTTTACTGCAGGTGGAATCTGTCTGGAGGACAGAGGGCAGCAGAGACCGACGGACGGACGAGGAGGAGGATTTATGGAAGGAAACGTTTAGAGTGGTGACGGGTCAGAGAGAGGAATGTATGTTGTAGAGGCTGATCCTGGTTAAACCTGGTGTTTGTGGAATTTGTTCATGTTAGGGTTTATTAGTGTATTGATTAGGGCACACACACTCCCTCCCTCTGGTCCTGCCTGTTAGCGATCCGAGCAGCTTTTTGCAGCAGCTTACACAGAAAACACAGCGGAGGAGAAACGCTCACTCCATTTCCTGTCCAACCCTCACCTACCTGCTCACTGCTGCTCCTCTGAACACTCTGTGTTTGTGCTCTCAGTTTGTCTGCTCGAGGGTTTTGTCGTACTAAACATTGTGCTTTAGTTTGACTGCGGCACTCTGAGGTTGGTTGTTGTGATGAAGACTAAAGGACGCACAGCTGACTGAGACAGATTTAAAGACGCTCCTGCAGCATCCTTTCTGCCGTCTTCTCTTTGCTCTTCATCCAGGTCTCAGTCACTTCGTCCCTCGGCAGCATCAGATACCTTCTCTGACCTGGTTAAACTCCTGCAGCATCAAGGCTCAGCTGCTCTCTGGGGTTTCTTTCCTCCTTCATCCTGTCGCTTTACTCCTACTCCTCTCTCTCTCTCTCTCTCTCTGCGATTCATATTCTTTCTGTTCATTCTTTTTTGATCCTTTCGCTCTCATCTCCTCTACTTTTCCCTGTTTGCTCTCCTTCTCCCTCCTTCCTCTCCCTCACTATGCTCCATTTCTCTCTGTCCTACATTTTAGTCTCTAGCTTTCACTGATGCCTCTTTCTTTCTTTCTTTCTCTGGTCTGTTTTTCCTTTTAAACAACTCTGTGGATTTACAGAACAAAACTACCACCTTTCTTGAAGAACTGCGCTTTGATGTGATTATGGGGAATATGCTGTCAGTAATATTTTCTGAGCTGGAAATGTGACATTTGTGGCTGGAGGGAAGAAACCGTCTTTGATACGTTGGATCAGTAACTCTGCTCCGATGACCTGAATCTGATATTTGCGAGGATTTATTTGACCGTGAAGAAATCATCCGTCAGCTCAGGAGCCTTGAGTCTGTTTTGGAAGCTTCCACCTTTTACTGAAGTGTCCTTCAGAAAATTACTGTATTATCTGCCTCCTCAGGGGTTGAACTCACCGAGCTGAAGGAGCCAAAACGAGCCTCCTGACAGGAGATCAGTAGAGATCACATTGCACAATGCTAAAGGTATTTCTCCCGGTGAAAGGTCACAACACAAATCGGACGGATTGATTACTCAGACTTCCTCAAGAAGTGAAATGTAGATTCAGCAGGCTGCAGAGGAGAGAGTCACGGTCTTGTGATCAGTAGCTGGATATTTTTCACCAGACATTCAGATTTGAGTGTATTTCCGTTGTTAAGTAATTAGATTATTATGCAAAACAAGGCCTGACTTCAGATGAACTTCGTCTGGACGGATTTAGCATCGAGGCTGGAGGAAAAATCTCTGCCTCAGTTGAAGATGAAAACATTTGCAGCTCCTCTATCAGTTGGACTCTGATAAATAACAGAGGTCGCTGGTGTTTTCTCTACCTGCTGTGTCACCAGATTTCAGAGTACAAAGGATATTTGACATCCTTTCTTTCTTCTTATTGGATTATCTGCTTTACTGGAATTAGTTTCAGCCCTGGGACACTGTTTTTATTGATTTTATTTATTTTTCTACCATGGATGTCTGTAACCAGTGAGAACAAAGTGAGCAGCACAGGAAGTTGCACTCTCTAACTTTTTGAGGTCATTTTTGGACAGTTCCAGCTACTTTTCTTTTACTTTTTAAAATTTGTCTACTTTTTTTGTGTTTTTTTTTGGAAAAGCCAGATTAGGATTTGGTCCTAATCTGAAGCTCTATGCTTTTTTTGGGGCCCAGAAGTTTAGTCTGGGCCCGGTGGCCCGACCTACTCCCCTTACAGAACCAATGGAGAACAGCGGCTGCATCCCTCTCTGCTGGAGTAAAGGAGCCTGCATTTATGCACAGCATCCTTTACCAAGTATGTACTGAAGAGTGTTGGCACTAAAATCAGTTTTTACTATCAGTAAACCTGCACCAGGTACAGCTAACAGTAGGTCTGTGTTACCAGACCATTTTCTGCTTGTGGTTTGAACCTTGTGCAGCTTCTGGCGGTCAGAATCAACCCAGTAGGATGACTTTTAGAGCAGAAATAGAAAATCTCCTGTGTAGGTCTCAGTGCTGGTTGGTTAAACTTAGAGGAGATTAATGTTGATTGGTTAAACTCGGAGAGGACGACAAGCACCACTTTGTGTCCTCTTGATGTGTTTGTTGAGTAGCAGTGTGGCTAACTTATCAAACCTCCGTTGTGCTGTTTCCTCTGTGCTCATAAACTTCTATTTGTTGTTGCACATTTGGAGTTTAAATCATGGTCAAAAACACTTCAGGTGAAAATAAAAGGCTGAAAGGGCAGATTATGGTGTTGTTCCTGTAAAAGTTCTCAAGTTCTGACTCTCCAATAATTGTTCATTGGCACAGTGTTTTTTAGTTAACTTGCTGTTTCATGATGGTTTAATCAGACGGGGACAAAACTGAGCTGCAAATTTTATCACCTTCTAACAATATATCACAATGCGCTAAAGGTTGTGCAAATTCTGTTTCCTGCTTCCGCTGTGTGTCAGTATTTATTTATGATTAGGTCCAGTTGCTGTGATGTCAGACTTCATTCATAATTCCAGCTCTTGATAACTAGAATAACCTCAGATTGTCCCAGCAGTTCATGCATGACGGGTTGTTTAATGAGCTTAGCTTAACGTAGCAGGACAGAGTGAAGATTAAACTTACTACATAATCACATACATTTATTAATTTCCTTATTTATGTAATTTTGGATAAAGTTTTAGTCCGAAAAATGCAGATTTGAGTCCTGTGAAATGGGCTGAACTTAACTGTTTGTATGTCGGAAAATAGACGTTAAGTTACTCTGAACCTCAGATCAAGTCTTTATACAAACATTAGATGATTTACATTATGGATAGTTGAGGCAGGTCACCAAGTATAATAAGAAATGTGCAAATATGGAATCTAAAATATCCAGTAGACAAAATGGTACTGTGTGCGAGTGTCTCAATGAAAACAGTGGGCTAGATTACCCCTTTAAAGAGAGCTTTTGGTATTCTATGAATTCTAAACACAGTAGCTGATGTGGCATATTTCTGAACATGTATGGAAAAGGATGTTGTGTGAAGAGATTTATGCTCAACAACAACAACAGCAGCGTTTAGTAAACACATGCACACACTTAGTGCTGCTCCTCTGGTTCACATATACATTATCTATTACTTATAGTGATTACACACGCTTGCTTTCAGTCCAGATGAAGTGATCCTTGACATAAAGACGTGCATGGATAGGTATTGCTGGAGAGGGGGAGGTTCAGGGAGGAAGATGAGAAGGCGGAAGGAGCAGAGGTGGTTCAATAGGACAGAAGGATCAAATGAGATGGAAGGCAGGAAGAGGAGAGAGACGACGAGATGAAGGGCAAAAGGATGTAGGAAGACGGATACTGAGGTTATCGGGGAAACAAAAGAGAGGAGGAAAAATCTAAACCATAGAAAGGAATGAATGTGGAGTAAGCACAGCAAAGAGGTTACATCGTCTCCCACAGGATCAATGGAACCCCAGTAACCCAGAAACCAGTTAAACCAGCAGATAAACCGTCCTGCTGATGGAGCTCAGATTTTGGCACTGAGAGGAGCTGCTGGTCTGCCTCATTTCATTCATCCTCCTGAGAGCGAATGTGACACGAATGTGTGAATTGAGTGCATTTACATTGAAGTGGTGCAAGCGACAGCAACTCATAACCAAGGAGAAATTTTTGAATTGAATCATGTTGAATGTCCCGTTCTGTATGTTTTATGTTCTTGCATTGTGCAACGTGAGTTAATCCATTGGCTTTCATCAATGCGGGTTTAGAATAAAGGTTAGGTGCTGCAGTATGTGCTCCAGATCTGGAATGAAGATGGGGTTGTAAAGGCTCACGGGGTTTAAGGATCAGGCTAATTCCTGGGTAGGTTTACAGTGGGTCAGATGAGGAAGAATCTGGGTTGCCAATGAAATCACAATGTGACAGCAACATCTTCATACAGTATTTAGTTTTGACAGTTTGGTCAATATTTGTGCATTTCTGTCATTGAAACCGGAAACGCTCCATTAAGATGCAGTTTATATAGATTTGTTTTTTTTTTACATTTTTTTCCCTATAGTTGTGCAGCTGTTTTACATTATTGGACAGAATAAAACATGATGCAGTCGGATAATTACAGGATGGAAAGTGTTTTAGGGTTTTTGTATGTTCAGTCTGACTCAGTTGATGTAGTCTGTCGGTATGATTCTGATTTAAAAACAAAAAAAAACCGCAGCATTATCCTCCCTATGTGCTGCTGTTTTCAAAATTTCCTTAGCTGCAAAAAACGCCAGCTTCTGAGCACCAGGCTTCATGCTGAAAATGACAAGTTTAGATGACATTTTGGGTTCTATAGGACGAGTGCCTGTGGCTGTTTTATTGAATGACTGTATAGAGCTCCAAAGAACTTGTTTAGGACTTTTGAGAAAATATATCATGATAAAATGTTTATTTTCAGTCAATATAGGTAATTCTTAATTATTTCTAGTGACATACAAATAAACAGGAAAAGGTTTATTATGAATTTAGTCACTTTAGCCTACTAAAGGTTGCACACAGGGAATAATTTTAACATAAGCACAACAATGAATAAATATACATAGTGTAATGATCGTACCATGACAACATTAAATAAAGTAAATATAGCCCAGATGTGCACAGAGAGCGACAAGGGCAAAGTTTTGTTCATGGAACTGAATTTTCATGGTTGTTTGCATGTGATGCATTTGACTGAGTAAGACGTTTTGCTGCCATTTAATTGCCTAAATGTGTTCACAACATTTGCTGCCGATATGTTCCTGCATGTTTACGGAAAGTTTCTATTTCCAAGTGGGATAATGGGTGCAGTTTTATTGTTATTTTATTTTCATGGTGTAATGCACAAGAAGCTGCTGTTTAGAAGGAGTCAGAGGTTTCTATGTTGGAAATGATCAAAAACAAGAGTCCCTAATGTGTGCAACAGACTGTAGCTTTATATCCAGAGTCATTCATAACTAATTTACATTATTTATTGCCGGGCTAAACAGAACTTCTAATCAGCGTCAAGTGACATTTAAGCAAAACCAGCCGACTCAAAGTATCTAATAATCATTTATCATGAGAACATTACATGGATTCCTTCTAAAACTTCCCAGAGGAACACTAGTGAAAAACAGAAAAACACACTTTCCTGATAGTGTGTGATGTAACAGGATTTAGGGCATAAAGTGTCTGAATGCAGGTATTTTGCTTCTCTAATAGGATTTAGGAAAGCCGTATGTAGTATTTAGGTTACCGTTCCATGTATGTGATTTCGTATGCAGAGTTGTGTTACAACATTACAGAGCTTATTATTTGAACTGATTACTGAGTGAATGAGTGAAACGCAGCAGATGGCCGACTGCGACTCTGGTGCGGTTGCTTCTATTTAAAAATCAGTTGCAGTCGAAATAATGGCCCCAATACATTTTTTAACATGTCCCTCTGAGACGAGGCAGGAAAGCTGCTGCTGCTGAAACAACCCCGAGATCTGTCGGACAACTGCATCCGAAATCCTGCACAGTCTGAGCAGTTTAGTCACAAAGCAGATCTTAGTGTGGAAATCACCCGCTGAAAAACACTGCGAACTTTGGTGTGCTGTGTTTCGCAAAAGATGCTGTGAATGCCGTTTTAGAGGCAGGATATGGTCGGGTTTATGCATAATGTGAAACTGAGAAATAATCAAGGAAGCACACAGTGTGGAGTAGACGCATTTCAAGGGCGATTAGTGTAGCTGAACTTTCAAAGGCAGGCTTGTTAGATTTGTTTAAATTTTTAAATGTGAAAGAAGCAAACATTGGGTGGGAAATCCTTGAAATTTGAAGCATTCCCTTAAATACACGGAGCCGATCTCCTCGTGCCTGTTTTCAGCAGCAGCCTTTAAAAGAGCAGAGGCGGGATTATAAAGGTTTTCTGCTGCAAGGCTTCAAAGTTGTGGTTAACTTGAGAGAGCCAGTATAATGTTCTGTTCATTAGGCTTCATCAGAGAGTCATTAGAAAGGCCATTGGTATTGTTATAGATGATTATATAGCGGTACTGTCAGTGGATTTGTTAGGGATTGTAATAAGCTACCTAATAATCTAGTTGTATCATGGCTCAGTAGCTTCATTTTAATTGGATGATGATATAAGAGGAGCATTAATAATCTGATCTACACTAATCTGCTGTATTAAAGCCTTTAGGGTCTGTGGCCATCATACGCTGCCCTGTATATATTACACTATTAATAGTAATTGGAAAATCCAGCAGCACAGTTGTCTGCAGAAACCAAAGATGTCAGCTTTTTCTCTTTGCTTATGTTTTTTTCACAGTATCCATGTGTTTTTGAAGCTACTAACTTCAATTCTGCCATTTCTCTAAAGTTCTTTTTAGATATCTGATATGTAACATCGCTGATTTTTGTTAAAGTGGGTGCATTCTCTCATTCATTAAAACATTAATGTTCTTTTTGTCTTCATTGAGACAGTAGCACTAGTAGCAGAGAGAAACACCTGTATTTGTAAAACACCTGAGACTGGACAGTGCATACCGTGACATAATGTATAATAGTGCATTAATAAAAGACTTATGGCTGTGTCTGAAATCAGTCGCTACACTATGTATGGTCACCCAAAGTATCCCACAATGCATTGTGAAAAATGGTGCACAGCCGATGCTCACTATCCAGCAATATGTCCCATCATGCATTGCATTGAAGGAAAATTGTAAGAGAGAAAGTTGAGGACTGGCGGCATTTACTCAGATTTCTGATGTTATTTTACATTGTTAAGATGTATTTTTTTTCGTGTTAAGACATATTTCATAGTGTTAAGACATGTTTTCTACAGAATATATCTTTTTTTTATAACTTATAAGCATAGCTTGTTGAAATGACAGCAGGCATGAGACAAACCCATGAATTAAAATACTAAAATAAAAATAAAATTTGCATTCATATTTTTAATGGAAGCTGAGTGATGTATCACAACACAAACGGAGAAAAAAGTTATTTCATTTCTTAATTTTTGGAAAATACACTGAGTGCAACATGAATTTATCACAGAACTTCTGGCTGATTCACTACTTAACTGCTCAGTCTGATTAGCTTTAATTGAGTGATGGCAGTGATGTAATTAATACAATGGAGACTCGAGTATTTAATAAACTCAGAGAAAAAAACTCTGTAAACAGCTGGAATCAACAAACTAAACTTCAGCTCCTGTTTGTCAAAAATGGAATTACACTTATCATTGAAGCTCATTTATCTCTTAAAGCATATGTTCAACACGGGAAACTTTTATTTTTGTGGACATTTCAGTTTGTAATTGGTGTAAAATTATCAGGCGATGAGAATGAGCAAGTATCTTTTGCTCTCCATGATGCTTTCAAACAGATATTGGTGCTGAAATGTGGAAATAACCTTCTCTAAGTCTTTGTATACCGCTCAGAGCACTGTTGTGGGTCTGTTTTTGTCTGTTAATGTGATGTCCTGCAGGTCAGGCATGTTAAGAGATTCAGATTTGTGTTACTCAGTCTGACATGGTCACACCACTTTTATGGAAAACTTGACATCGATGAAGTGCTTTTAGATTCATGGAAATGTCTGAAGGAGGGTTTCACAACATGTTTCACAACAAAGACATGTAAAAACCTGATGTAATCTCAGCAATACAACATAATCTAGGGGGCAGCTTCCCTTCTTTGTTTTAGAGGCTTCTTTCCTTAGTTGCAGAAATATTTGGTTTCTATCCCAGAACAAGTGAGCAAAAAAGATGATTTCACTGAAGATCAAGGTCAGGCCATCCACTAGAAATCAAGTAAAACAGCAAAACATGAATGTGCCTTTATTGGAAATTAGAGGAATGATTGATTCACTGAACAAATAAAAAACAGTAGCAACAAATACCGTGAAAAGTGTGATGATTTGATCAAATTAGGAATCTTTCAAGCTGAAACAATCCCTACAATAAGACTGCATCAGAGCTGCATAGACTCACAGTTATAATAGAGCAGAGTGCTGAGTCAAGTCAGCAGATCATCACGTCCTCTTTTGCACTCAGGCATGTTTCACTTTCTGTCTTCAGGAGGCAACTCGAGGTCAAACTGTGCAAAGTGCTGAATCAACTTTCCCTTAATCAGCCTCCATCTTTCTCTCACTATTTCTTCTTTCCTTTTACTGTCAGAAATAATCCGACTGTGACAAACTGAGAAACGCTGAATCTAACTAAACATAGTTGTGTTTATTGTCTCCATATCTTGTGGATAAATTTGATTTCAAAAGAAGAGATCATTAAACACTTAATAACGTGGTGCAGAATTACGATGACGCAGGTCAGTTTTCTATATTTTGCTGGAGATCACATCTCAGTACTGGAAATTAGCCACTTTAAGAGCCGTTCCCTGTAGTGATGATGACTCAACAGAGCCTGCTGGGACGTCCACGCAGTGACAGGACAGGAAGCTTCAGGGTGTGACTTCTGCACTAAAATAAGACAATCCTCCAGTGGAAAGGGGCTTCATCAGCAACTTCAAAAGGGTAAACAGGGGCAGAAACAAGAAGTAAGAATACGTCAACGATTTTTCTTGCTTTCTGGCAGATTACAAATGTTTGCATCTTTTGGGCTCTGCAGCATTTTCATTGCAGCCTCATATATTAGTCATGTAAATGTGAGGCAAGATACACTCCTGTTCCTGAGAGGTAGAATATAAAACATCATTTTTCAGGAGCTCATCTCAGTATTGTCAATTTACTGGTCACTCATTTATGTAAGTTATTAAGTAACTTACTTTGTGAGGTTTGTGACCAGAGAACTACAAAGTTATTGGATATAAGATAAAATAAAACTTTATTAATCCTGAAGGACATTCTTGTGCCAGATATTGCTTTTTTTTAAAAAAGAAGCAAAAATGACACAACATAGAAATGCAGTGCTTAACAAATAGGAAAGTACAGTACACTACTGAAATAACATGAGTAAACTCAAATTAGGCTACAATAGAACATTATGAAGTAATGCCGGTAATGATAATGAGGTAATATCACACATGATGATGGAATATTGAACCTGAAAAATGAGATGAAAATGAAATATTTCGCATTATACTGACAATATCAGACCGACTTAACTGATCTGTGTTCAGTATTGTTAAATATATTGATTTATTCCACTCTAAAATCCATGTGCCATCTTTGTTTTTAGCACCACCTTTGCCTAATGTTGTCTTGCAAAAACATAAATCCGGCTTGCAGTGTTCCAACTCATTGACATATATCAATATATCGATAGATTGGTATCATATCTAGAATCAGTGTTGGCAGATAGCTGACCTGAGGCTCTAGCATATGGTATATAGAGAAGAAGTCAAACTGATCAAACACCCTCTTGGAAAGGCTTCTGAACCATGATCCTCCCAGTATAGACCAGTACACCCAGAAAGATTTCCGTGCTTCTGATTGAGCCTCTTCTCTCCGCACCCACTCCATTGTCTCAGCAGTGTCCACAGCTCTATCTGAATGGCTGTCACATACTGAGTACCAGCCCAATCACAACTGTTGTTTACACAGAAAGACAGATGAGCATATTAGCAGAACAAAGCAGCTCTGATGAATAAGCAGAGTTTGACGTATTAGCTGCTTTCACAGTGGCTAAGGCTATGCTAATGCTAGCGGCTAAGCTAGGAGGCAAACACAGATTCCCCTGGAACAGAATCTGGAAAACAATAATGTTCTAAAATCTGGACCGTAGTGGGAAATAAAAGTGACAGAATAGAAAAAAAGATGGCAAAAACAGAAGAACAGCAGACAGAACTGCAGGAGACAAACTGGTATTGATCAGATTGATTGATTTACACTGCAGGTAGGAAAGAACAACCAGGAAGTTCACTCATAGACAGTCTGAGTAGCTTCCTGTTAAACCTCACCCTTAAATAACCTGTCTGTCTAGGGTGATTGGACGTCCAGTTGAAATGCACCGGGATTGATTTATTTAAATCTGTGATGTATGTTGAGTCCATTAGGTTCCTGTAAATACACCACATGTCAGTGTGTTGTTGGTTCATATTGACTCGGTTGACAGACTCACTGATTAGCCCCACTTCATCAAACACAGAGGCATGCAGTATTTGCATGTATGTACATGTTAGACAAACAGACATCCTTATTATAGTCTGTTTTGTTAGAGGTATGTAATATTTACCTAATGAGTTTGTTTGCCTTTAATTCCTTTTTATGTCTTCATGATTATTAATATATCATGTGGTGCTGACTGAGAGGCATTTCTCAGATTTGTCTTTAAAAGCACTGAGGAAGCAAGTTTTTTTCCTTTTTTTTTTAACATATCCCCTTTTCACCTAATGTTTTTACCTGTCAATTTTTCCTTTTCATCTGGGCTCTGTAATGTTGTTTCACAAAGTGATGCCTGGAGATAATGAACTTGTTTCCACCAAGGAAACCAGGCAAGTTAATTTCAGATTTCTTGTTACCATCACTCTGCTTGTTCTCCTTTTCAGAATATGACGGCCAGTTAGCCCCAGCGCTAGCATCGGAGTCAGGCATGGCATCGTCTTCCTACTTGGAGCCCAACCTCAATCACTCCTCAGCGGGTGGTTGTGGGGTTAAATCCCGGTCCGGAATGCCCGGCGGTCCGGGCACCAGCGGCTCCGCTGGAGGTCTGGAGCGACCTCCGGGCTCCATGGACCGGGTCCTCAAGATCTTCCACTACTTCGAGACAAGCAGCGAACCGTGCACCTGGGCCAGTAACATCAGGCATGGAGACGCAACAGATGTCAGGGTGAGGCTCTAACATCTCTCACCTGTCCAGCTCACCTGTCCCCTCTGTCATGTCTCTGATCCTGTTCTTCTGTTCCAACAGGGCGTCATCCAGAAGATAGCAGAGATCCATAAACTGCGCTGTGTGTCCTCTCTGGGCCTCCGTCTGACCCATCTGCACTCGGATGCTCTCCACTGGCTGCATCCTGATCTGGGCGTGTCTCATGTAAGGGAGAAATATGAGAAACAGCACCCCCAGGAGGAATGGAGGTAAACCTATAAAACTCTCACGCTGTACATCACACCTTAGTTCCTCCCACCAGAGATGCGTGCAGAGGAGTCGAGGCACCCAGAAATTTAACAAAAAGAGACCTCCTGTCCTCAGAGCTGTGATGTCTAGTAAATGAGACGTGTTGCACAGCTGCATCGTCTGTCCAATTTTTGTTTAGCTGTGAACTGGAATCTATGTCAGATGAGCAGAACAGTATTCATTCAAGTTACAGCCTAGAGGATCCTTTTATTTCACTAATTTCAGCCTCTTCAATCCTCAATTCTCCAGCCTGGAAATCAAACTTGGTGCATCATAACATAGAGCACCTCAATTTCTGCGATGCACATCAAGGATGGAGGAGTAAAAAACAAAACAAAAAAAAGGATGGAGGAGGAACTATGATACTCAGGTGAATGCAGGTGTATCCTCACCACGTCCTCAATAAAGTCTTTTCCACACCTAAAAGATGCAACACACAGCTGAATATTTACACCATGTCGGCAGCAGGACTGATGAATGTGTCTGTATGATATTCAGTATTAATATCTGTCACTTTTTATCTTTATGGTAATGCTTTTTGTGCCATGACTATTTTATAGTTTTCACTGCACGTGTGTTAAATCTATGACATTTGTACGCTCTCGTCACTTTCTACCACATTGTGATTTGAATTTTAAGTATATATATTATATGTCATCGTTAACCCTGTTCTGCTCATCTGATCGATCATAAAGCACAGCTGTAGGTTATAATAAAACATTCGACAGATGATACACCCAACATATTTGATTAATGCTGCTTTAAACTGATGCTTTGAGGTGAGGCCGTCTCATTTCAGTACAAACCTCTCTGCTTGCATCTCAAAGACGTGAGGAGGAATCGATAAGTGAAATGAGATAAAGGGATTTTTTTTACCTCGGTTTTCAGTTCACAACACACCTCATCGTCGCTCCGGCCTGATTCTTATTTTCTTGAGATTTTAGGAATAGCATCCTTCAAGATGGCACACTGAGATCAGGTTTCAGGTCAGAGGGAGGAAGATGACGGACAGAGGAGGCTTAAAACAGAGAAATGGGCCTCAAATCTTTGTTCTTTCTTCTGGCCAGCGGGAGGCGACTCCTCTGGTTGCAAACTGAAGAGAGAATGTACAAAAGTCTCTTAGAAAATGACTCCTTTGATTTGTTACCTCAGTGAGCATCTTCCCAAAAGAGTTTACAGTCTGAATCGGAATTTTCAACTCTTTTTGTGTACATCATGATGTTTATTTCATAAATCATGAGCCAATTTAGACTTTAAATTTAGAATATTTAAAAAGCTGGGTATGTTTAAGTCAAAGCTTTCCCATTCCGGCTAAATTTGAGGCCATGTTTTCTCTTCACTTTTTCCCTCAGGAGTACCAGAAAGTAATTCTGAGCTTTGCATAGACTCAAATACCCTAAAGATCATCAGTACTTGTGTTAATATCCGACAAAAGGACAACTAAACGGGTGTTTCTGTCTTTAATCATGATGATAAACAGCCCTGCTAGCTAACAATGTTTAATACGGCTACATTAGAAGCTGCAGCTACTTAATTTATGGACCCTGTGAAACCATTTGTTAGCTTCAATAAACCGCACAGCGAGATCTGAAGATACTGAACTGCTATATGAAGCAATAAAATAATAGTACCACTGCTAAGTATTTAATAGAGAGTTCAGCCCAGTACCTGGCTTCATTTCCTTCAGATTTAAAGCTCTTGTATAATAATCTATTTCCTCATTCATCCATATCATCCCATTATGAATACTGTAGTTATTAAAAGAAGGTTCAAGCCTCGGGGCATTTACTTAAATTCAGCTGGTGAACGTCGCTTGCATCCAAAGCGTAGTTCTTCTGCTTCTTATTTTATAATTCATAAAGCCGTATTCCTCCTGTTTATTGATGCTAATATACTGTTCTATGGAGAAGAACATCCATAGTTCTCTGTGCTGCAGCCCTCTTCACTTCCAGCTTAAAAACTGAGCTGGCACCGGGCCTCCTGCAGTTGATATTGTTAACAGCTCGATTTACAATTCAGTCCTTTGTCCTGCATTTGATGCGCTGCACCCAAAGTCATTAAAATTGAAATGAATTCAGCTGAACGAGTTGTTCACACGGCTGACATGCAGCGGCGGAGCTCTGCCGGCGGTTGCAGCTCGTCCTCGGAGGGCGGCGGAGCTTCATCTATTGTTAGAACAGCAGCAGCAGCAGCTCTGGGACCAGCCGACTCCATGTCGCTGCTGCTTTCTCTCAAGCTTCCGCCTGCGTTCGGCCTCACCGTTTTCCACTTTGATTCTTTTTCCTCTCATCTCTTCTCAAACACACATCACTTTTCCTCTCCCAACATTCTCTTTTTGCTTCATTCATTATAGAATACGGATGTTTCATTCATTCTTTCTTAAGCCTTGATCTGCTTTGTTATCTAACTACATTCAGCTCGGAGCTCACTACTCTCCTGACCCACTTCTTCTGTGCTGCAATACGTCAGCCATAAGATAACATGTCACCATGAGCAGTGATGGCCCATGTGGATATTTCTGTGTCAGAGATGTAACTGTGGCGATCTCGTTCTGAGTTCTGGTTTGACAAGTTTTTCGCTTTCAGTTAGTTCACTATGAACAGAATGTGAAACTACATCTCACTGTGCCACCAGACTTACAGTAATACTTGGTGAGTAGAAAGAGCTTCATCTGTCAGCTTCAGTTTCAGGACGATGTGCTGGCAGTAAGAAACAAAATGCATCAGATCCATCTGTGCTGTTCTGTCTCTAATACTCTAATAGTTTAACCTCCATGTGAGACCCCCAGAAGGCAAAATCATTTACAAAGTTCCTTGTGATGAAATACAACATGCTGCAACATATTGTATAGTAATGATATTATTTTGTTTTCTCTTTTACCAGTTTCGTGATATTAATTATTACCTCAATGTAATCATACTTTTTATTGTTCTGGTATTGTTTTAACTACTTCTTTTATTTCAGTAATGCATCATACTTAGAAGATCTTATTGCTTTGCTGCCTTTTTAATCACTGCATTTCTTATGTTGTGTTATTTCGTTTTTTCTGAGCAACATCTCGCACAAGAATTTACTTAGAAACGTCCCAGTTTTTGAAAGAAAAGCAGTTTTCTGTCAATGGAGATAACATTAAATTAATCAGAATCACAGTCTAGACATTGTTAATGTGGTAAATGACTATTTTAGCTGGAAACGGCTGATATTTAATGGAATATCTACATAGGGGTACAGAGGAACATTTCCAGCAACCATCACTCCTGTGTTCTAACGCTACATTGTGTTAGCTAATGGTATTGAAAGGCTAATTAGTTATTAGAAAGCTCTTTTGCAATTATGTTAGCACATGAATTAAAGTGTGAATTTTCATGTAAAACATGAAATTGTCTGGGTGACAGCAAACTTTTGAACGACAGTGTATATAGACAGTTTTAAGGAAGGTGTCTCTAAACTGTAGGAATGTGTTTTAATATGAATTCCCTATTTTATTTTATTTTTTTAATATTTTTTGGAATTTAGCTGATCCTTTTTTTGACTATAAAAACTGTCATTTCTTTCGTTGCTTCTACACCTGAAGCTGGCCCAAACTGACTCTTTACAGTGTGTTTAGGTCAGCTGTATATAAAAAGGCATTTCCTGTTTCTGTGTCGCACAGTTGTTTAGTTTGGATGCTACACATTATTTGATTATGTTCATGCATTTGTGGTTACTCAACTTCACTGTTCTCATTCTCAGGTATGAGCTGCGGATGCGGTACCTTCCCAAAGGTTATCTCAGCCATTTCTCTGAAGACAAACCTTCTCTAAACTACCTCTATCACCAGGTGAGGAAACACAGAAAATACTGAAGGAACAAACAGACGTCTGTTTGTTTTATATGGTATCTGCATACACGATACATGATTTTAATTTACACAACCTTCAACTTTAGTTGCTGCCCTGTAAAACCTACAGAGGTATGATTTTTAAAGAGTTGTGCTGTTTCTGCAGGTAAAGAGCGACTACATGCAGCATATAGCCGACCAGGTGGATCAAGATGTTGCATTGAAACTGGGCTGTTTGGAGATAAGGTAAGAAATCGACAACGGGTGACCAGAAATCTGTGCAAACATTCTCATGGGTCACTCCTAGCATTTACACACGTGGACAAAATTGTTGGTACCCCTCAGTTAAAGAAGGAAAACCCACAATTCTCACTGAAATCACTTGAAACTCACAAAAGTAACAATAAATAAAAATTTATTGAAAATTAAATAATCAAAAACAGCCATCACTTTTGAATTGTTGATTAACATAATTATTTAAAAAAACAAACTAATGAAACAGGCCTGGACAAAAATGATGGTACCTCTATAAAAGATTGAAAACTATTTGACCAGAGTGACATGATTAACTCAGGTGTGTCATTTAATTGACATCACAGGTGTTTCCAAACTCATAATCAGTCAGTCTGCCTATTTAAAGGGAGACAAGTAGTCACCCTGCTGTTTGGTGAAAAGGTGTGTACCACACTGAACATGGACAACAGAAAGCGAAGGAGAGAATTGTCCCAGGACATCCAAAAAAAATTATAGACAAACATCTTAAAGGTAAAGGCTATAAGACCATCTCTAAACAGCTTGAAGTTCCTGTGACAACAGTGGCTCATATTATTCAGAAGTTCAAGACCCACGGGACCGTAGCCAACCTCCCTGGACGTGGCCGCAAGAGGAAAATTGATGACAAATTGAAGAGACGGATCGTTGGAATTGTATCCAAAGAGCCCAGAGCAACCTCCAAAGAAATTAAAGGTGAACTCCAAGGCCAAGGTACATCAGTGTCAGATCGCACCATTCGTCGTTGTTTGAGCCAAAGTGGACTTCATGGGAGACGACCAAGGAGGACACCACTGCTGAAAAAAACTCATAAAAAAGCCAGACTGGAATTTGCAAAAATGCATGTTGACAAGCCACAAAGCTTCTGGGAGAATGTCCTTTGGACAGATGAGACCAAACTGGAGCTTTTTGGTAAGGCACATCAACTCTATGTTCATAGACTCAAAAACCAAGCATACGAAGAAAAGAACACTGTCCCTACGGTGAAACATGGAGGAGGCTCAGTAATGTTTTGGGGCTGCTTCGCTGCATCTGGCACAGGGTGTCTTGAAAGTGTGCAAGGTACGATGAAATCTGAAGACTATCAAGGCATTCTGGAGAGAAATGTGCTGCCTAGTGTCAGAAAGCTTGGTCTCAGTCGCAGGTCATGGGTCTTCCAACAGGACAACGATCCAAAACACACAGCCAAAAACACCCAAGAATGGCTGAGAGAAAAGCGTTGGACTATTCTAAAGTGGCCTTCTATGAGCCCAGATCTGAATCCCATTGAACATATGTGGAAGGAGCTGAAACATGCCATTTGGAGAAGACACCCATCAAACCTGAGACAACTGGAGCTGTTTGCTCATGAGGAGTGGGCCAAAATACCTGTTGACAGCTGCAGAACGCTCATTGACAAATACAGAAATCGTTTAATTGCAGTGATTGCCTCAAAAGGTTGTGCAACAAAATATTAAGTTATGGGTACCATCATTTTTGTCCAGCCCTATTTCATTAGTTTGTTTTTTTAAATAATTATGTTAATCAACAATTCAAAAGTGATGGCTGATTTTGATTATTTAATTTTCAATAAATTTTTATTTATTGTTACTTTTGTGAGTTTCAAGTGATTTCAGTGAGAATTGTGGGTTTTTCCTTCTTTAACTGAGGGGTACCAACAATTTTGTCCACGTGTGTACTTGACTTGTCTCTTGGAGGCTGGAGCAGGTAGATAAGACATTTCTAACTAATTCCTGGTCACACACCTGTCTGAGAAGCATCTCTGTGCACAGCTGATCTGTTTAGTGGATGTTGGTAAATTATTGGACGCTCGTTAAAATAGACTTTATTGACCCCTCAACAGCGAAATGTACATGTTGCAGCAGCTGGATACAGATGTGGCAAAGTACAATAAGAGTAAAAATAAAGATGGAATATAGACAATGTGTAAGGCCTGATGAATTTATGGATATGTACAGATATGATGCTTTTCATGTGAGGCATTTGAAGGACACATGTAAATTATAGTTTCAGAAAACACCCAGGGTCACACTCTCTCCTCTGAACTGCATCAATGTTTTGTATTGAAGCCTAAAAAACAGCACAATGTCTCCAAGAAACTCATCCGACGCCGTAACGGCTAAACCAAGGCAGTGAGGAGTCAGAAATGAGAAATAATAATCTGTTCTAAGAAGACCTACCTTTGGTCATTTTAGATCCTAAATCATTTTTACAAAAACTTAGCTGTTGCTTTATTCCTGTTTCTTTTTTTTTCTTTTTTTACATGTGTTAAGAAATTACCAGTGTATGTAAGAGCTGATTTTTTTATTTTTATTTTTTTTTTAAAAAGGGGTAAAATTGAGTGCATCTAAATGATGTGATGGTGAAATCAATGTAAAAGTTAGTCTGGAGTCCTGTGGCTGAATTGCAATCTGTAAACTTGCACTGTGTTTACATTTTGTAATTCTTTATGTATTTTTTCTTGTACAATGTGTGACAGACAGACAGCATCTCAGTTTCTCTGTATGTACGGCACATGCGGAGATATTGATAGTAAAGTCATTCCTTGTATCACATTTATAGAAAGATTTCCAGAATATTTAGCAAATAAATTAACAAAAAATCGTGTTTAATTATTGTCACCATTTAACTCTGTTTCTCTGTGAACTTTCCAGGAGGTTCTTCAGAGATATGCCCGGCAACGCTCTGGATAAGAAATCCAACTATGAACTACTGGAGTAAGATACCAATATTTTCTGGCCCACACTGGTTAATTTGTCGCATCTCATTTAAATTTAATGTTTTTTTTAACAAATCTTGTGGAGGCAAATTAGTGATAATAATGATTATACTGTTTTCCTCTTTAGGAAAGATGTTGGTTTGAGAAGGTTTTTCCCTAAAAGTCTGCTGGACTCCCTGAAGGTGAGATTAAAATTAAGCTTTCAAACCATTCAATGGTTTTTATGTCAGAAGCAGAAACTAACATCCTCCTGCTCAGTGTGACGCTTTTGTTTGTCCAACAGACTCGATGACTGAAGGATTTCTGGCTAAATGTCTGATTATCTGATTGTGTGGAATTAAGTTAAACCTGCTGTTGTCTCACAGTGTTTTTCTTGGCTGTGAACCAACTTTCTCCCATAAACTCCTGGACTTGTTTTCTTCTCTTCTTTCTACCAGGCGAAGGCTCTTCGTAAGCAGATCCAGCAGACTTTTAAGCAGTTTGCTAACCTCAACGATGAGCAGAGCATCCACAAGTTCTTTGAGATCCTCTCTCCCATCTACCGCTTCGACAAAGAGTGCTTCAAATGTGCTTTAGGGGTGAGTCCACTCTTAATTTACACAGATCATGTTGCATGTAGAAACTGATGGTTTTCTAAACCTGTAAATGCAGACAGATGTGGTTTGTTTGGAGGTTGGAGCCTGTTTAGCTTACGCAGAGTAGTGCGTGGCCTGCAGCCTAAAAACACCTCAACCTGGACAGGTTGACGCAGCTACAGACAGTAAAATCTAATAAAATTTGAGGGGAGGCTTAACTAGCTGCAAATATCCTCCCTCACCAAAACACCCGTAAACAGAGCCCATGAGGCAGCCAGTCCTCAGTGCAGAGGAGGCTGCAGCTGGTTCCTAAATCCCTTAGTTCTGTCCAAATACATGTGTAACGTTCGTGCAGAACAAAGTGAAATAGGCTGAATCTCGCTCCATCAACTAAAGAATACTGACTGTCCACAAAGGCAGCATCATTTTCTTACACTCTGAGAAAACTGCCAACAGGATTCATGCACAGGATTCAGTTTTATTTGTCAACGTCACAGCCAGTAGTAGGATAGTTTTAAGCAACCTCTTTAAGTCGACCCAGTTTAAATTCTCAAATGGAAGCCCAGAGAACACTTCTGATACGGTGGTCAGAAGGGAACTAAGGGCTTTAGATGCATGAACCTCTGAATGGTGTCAGATGGAGCCTTTCAGGTGTCAGGCCCAGAGCGTTAAGCGCTCAGGGTGGTGAGGAAGCATCTGTCCGTGCACCTGTGACACTAAATCTCTGGACAACAGCAGCAGCCAAGACCTGCCAGCTCCACCATCCATGACCTGCTGGGCCAGTCTGGGGCTGTTAAAATTTAAAGTTAGCTAGCTAGCATTGAGGACAGGAGAATTTTAGAAAGGTTTCATTCTTTATTATTTCCACATCATGTTTTTGCCTTGTAAGTAGAGCATTTTAAACTGTGGTGAGATTTTTTTGAATGCCTCCTGTCTGTCCCCTCCAGTCTAGTTGGGTAATATCGGTGGAGTTAGCTATTGGACCAGAGGAAGGAATCAGCTACCTCACAGATAAAGGCTCAACGGTGAGTATCCGCTTCAGTCTGGTAACAATTCTGGTCTGAAGGAGGCTTTAACTGCTCTATACTGCAGGCTTTAACTGGAAGTAACATCCCACTATGCTGCCCTCTGCTGGTCTCCTGTCAGATGTTCTCATCTCCAGGCTGGAAAGATTCTTTAAAAACCGAGAGGATACTTGTTTTATTTATCTAAGCCAGAAAAACACAGATGTGTGATCACCAGGTCACAGTGAGCTTTGTTGTTCATCTACTTTCTCAGACTGTTAAATGTCACTTTCATAACAGCATCTTTGCATTAAGTGACTCAGAGCTGCACATTCTCCATGAACACATTCAGATTAGCCTTTGATGGCTTTTGATGTGTTTGCTAAATAAATGTCACCGATACTGTGGAAAAATAAAAATCTTTGAAGAGATTATTTCAGCTGAACAAAAGCCACCAACATACAGTGAGTCCGAAACAATAATAGCAATATAAATAGATAAGCTACTAAATATGAGTTATTGCAATTCAAATCATTGTCCAGATTTAAAAACTGACTTAAAGCTGAGTCAAAACCTTTTTATTTTATATTAAATAAATGTCGTATTGTTTTTGGAATATGTGTGTATCTGTAAATTGAAACAGCATCCACTTGTAGTTCCATTCTTGCTAATTTTGGTCAGGAGTTGTTGTTTAACCAAGGCGGAGATTTTTTCCTTCTCAACTGTAATGAAATTCATGAGGCTCAGAGACACATCAGTTTTTAGTAAAGCTTTTTTTTTAGGGAAATGCTACTTTAACAGTTTCAGTGAAACATTGCTAAATTTAATATATGTGCCATCCCTCCTTTAACCTCAGTGGCAGCAGCACTGCAGCTTGTTGTTCTCTAACTGAAGTTGCAGCAGCACAGTCTGATCTTCTCTGAGCTTTTTGTGGTTGGGATCAGGTGGAGACAGGAGTGGTTCAGAGGAAGCTAATCGTCCTCTGAGGCTACACCTTTTCCATTTCAGTCTTCCAGCGAGTGAAGCCTGATGTAGTGAGTGAAGCCTGACGTATTGATCCTCTGATGCTGTGGTCTCTTTTAGTCTGCTGTGTTTTAGACTCAGCTGATCCGGTTTCCTCAAAGTGTTTTAGGGCATCATGAAGTGCCTCCTTAGAAACCTCCACAACAACAAGTCGACTTCTGACTCTTCCACTTAGTTCTGATGCTGTGTTTTCTTACTGAATAACGTTGTTCTAAAACCTCAGGCTGCAGATTTATTCATAATGTATATATAATAGATACAATTACTATAAATGCTGCATTAATGGAATGGTGCATCAGTTTTGTGCTAAAGAGCTGCTTGACTGTGATCTAGAAAATGCAGAATCTGTAATATTTCTCCAGACCTTGTTGATGTTTTTCCAACGTTAAATTTACTGCATGACTTGAATGAAAGTATGACTGATGTGCTTTTAGATTTATAAACTGTATGTTGCACAGGATTGTTAACGCATCTGTATGTTTGTCTCTGCAGCCTACGCATTTAGCTAACTTTAATCAGGTCCAGTCCATCCAGTACTCTGCTCTGGAGGAGAAGGACCGGAAAGGCATGCTGCAGCTGAACGTGGCCGGAGCTCCGGAGGTAAAAAACACACAACCTGCATCCTCTTTATCCTCCTTTACTGTTGATGGTGCTATTTGCTTGGTAGGTTTAGAGTAAAACCACTTTAAAATCCTGATATACTGATGCAGGAACTCATGCAAAACCAACTTTGTGCAAGAAATTGAGTGTTTGTAAATGTATTTGAAGTTGTATTGCTGCACAGTGGAGCAAATAATGTAGTGAAAACATTATTCATGAGTAGTAAGTCATCCATGTGCAGTTGAGTGTGTTTGCAGCAGCTCACTGGAAGCATCTCCACTGCAGTGACGTGCAAGGATGTGCATGCTCGGTAGTAGACGTTGCTGCTAATAAAGCTGTCATTGTGTCTCTGTGAAGCAGCTCTCTGTCCGCTCTGACACTAATCCTTCTGTCTGCAGCCGCTCACCGTCACTACGGCGGCGCTGACCACAGCAGAAAACATGGCCGACTTGATCGACGGCTACTGTCGGCTCGTCTCCTCGGCGTCTCACTCGTTCATCGTCAGAGTCCACAAAGGTAAGACGCACATGATGCATCACACTGTTCTGTTCTCTTTACACCCACAGTTTGATGTTTGGTTGTGCACAAAATATGGCTTTGACTTAAAAAAAAAAAAACACAATAAATGATCCTCCAGGCTGAATCTGCTGAATGTGATGCTTCATGTCTGTCTGTGAACATCCAGTTTGTCTGGTCTTCTCTAAAAATAGCTTCAGGTACAAAGAAACAGCAGCATGAACATGTGATATTACCTCAGTGTAATTACCAGAGTTACTTCTTACTGTTCTGTTCTAGACTTATTTTAACTACTTATTTTATTTCAATCGTGTACAGTACTTATATCTTATTGATTTCTACTTTTTAGGTTGCATTTCTGATGTCTTAGTTTATTCTGAGCGATGTCTGGCACAAGAATTTCCTTCAGGATTAATAAGATTTATCTTATAAAGCACTAATTCACGTGTTTGTTGTGTCTCTGCAGAGGGAGACAGAGCTCTTCCTTCTATACCAAAGTAAGTCTGCTAATTACATTTACACTCATTAAGGGCAGAATGAAGCAGAAACAAGGTGTTGGCTTACTGTTGTACAAACGAATCTAGTGATGGTGAGAAAACATCCACGTCTTGTTTTATTTTGTTTTCACATTTTGGCTTGATTGCAATTTCATCTAGTGCTGACAGTAGATTTATTCAGTGACATCTTGATCCTGGTAAAGATTTAAAATGCTTGAATTGTTCATTTAGCTCCTATTATAACGTATACATCCTCATTTAGGTTCTTAATTTGTTGGTTTGTGAAGCAGCACACATGACAGGATGTGGGAGGATCCTGCACTTCTCTGGATCCACAGTCTGAGCTGCAGATAGAAGCTGAATTCTCTGGTTTGATAAAAGATTTTTTTTCTTCTCCGATGCAGAGTTTCAAACCATGAGCGGCGGATGGAGAAACGGATGGACGGCGTACGAACCCGAGCTGTTTGCGTCTCAGGTATGACGCTCCGCTGACTGGCTGCTCGGAGTCGCATAAAGGCTTCATAGATGTGTTTATAAAGCCTCATCTGTTACAGTGGAGAGTCCTCGTCTGGCCAGATGTCCCGCTGGAGAGCTTTAGTCACTGTCGCTGTCTCTGACTCACTGACATGAACAGCGCCTTTAATGTAGCGCCGAGGAATCAAACGACACAAAGTTTAATCTGGTTTACAGATAAACTAATGCTTCCTCTCCTCTGGTTGTGTTTCATGCTGCTTGTGGCTTCTGCAGGTCACATTAGTGGCGATGGTAAACAACATTCTTTCTATTAAACGTCTTCATTTCTGACACTGTGAGACTGCTGCTGTGGGTTCAGTATCTCTGTTTTTTACCATGACTCAGCCTGTTGTTCTTCGGCTTGTTTCTCTGGAAAGACAGAACGTTTCCATCCCTCCCCTTTCCTCTGCTGTCTGCCTTCCTCTCGATTGTACTCTTCAGTTTCATGCCACAGCTGTTCTGTGCTACACTTTAATGTTGCGCATGTGTCTGCAGTCGGGTATGGTGACTGTGTTTTTTAAAGGTACTTATCACGGTGTGCTTCTGTTACTGCTGCAGCTTCCACTCCCGGTCTCTTTGAAGGAGTTTTCACTGAAGTTATATGCAGTGATTTGCATTTATTGGACATAATAGCAGTTTTCATTTTTGCTGCATTTTGTAGTTAAAATAAAACTGACTTGCGTTGTGTCAGAAAAGTCACTTGAGTTGTAGATTTGTTTCTTGACTCTCCTTCTCTTCACTTTGCAGAAACAGACGACTATGCTGAGATCATAGATGAGGAGGACACCTACACGATGCCTTCAAGTAAGTACAAACATATTCAGCAGCTAATGTGACAGGTGTCTGCAGGCTTCTTTGAGAAGGTTGCTGACCTCTATTTTGATAAACGATTAATCAGTTTGAGTAGTTGTCTGACTCCACCTTGTTAAATTTGAATATTTTCTGGTTTCTCTGATGGTAAACTGAGGTTTTTATGGGTTGTGGACAAAACAAGACATTTAAGGATATCTTCTTGGGCTTTGGGAGAACTTTATTAATATTTATATAATTTTCTGATATTTTATCAAATAACTAATCAATAAATAAAGAAGATAGAAGACACGAGGATGTGTTGTGGTGCTCCTGTAGGTGACCTCTGAGTGGTTCCAGTTTGATTGGATTTAGATCAGAGAGAGGAGACTTCTATTGTAACTCCATTTTAAAAACATGTGACTTTGATCTGATTTTCTCAGTTTTATTTTAAATATTTAGGTGCGTGTTGGTGATTCTGGGTTAACAGCAGATAATAGCTGCTCTTATGTAGAGGATTAAAGTCATGTGACACCTTTTTAAATAACATTTAAATGTTGCTTCTCATCTTGAAGACCGTAACTTCTCCACATTTTCAGATGAACCATTTAAAAATGTTTCACTTGATGGTTGTTGGTATAAAGTCAGAATGTTATCTGTAAATCACATACATGATCAACTGTGTGTTATTGAATCAGTTCGTCTCTTTTTAGAATTAAAATGTGACCGATCTTTGAATGAATCTTCATTTTCCGTTGTCACATGAAGTAATGCTACAGTAAAGAGGAAGCTATTTAAACCACATACTGCGTGTTTTATTACATCTGCAGTTTATATTTGTCTTGGAGAATTGCCTTCCTCATTCTTTAGTTGTCTGAATTGTAGTTTTTCAGATGACTCTGGCCTGCTGATCTCCTATTTCCGTTCCTTTTAATAGGAGACATCGCGTACATCTGTGCCTCTGCATTATTACCTAGAAAATTACATGAACTAAGAGTTTAAACATGAACACGGCCTGCTGTGCTGCTGCTGCTGTTTGTTGCTCACCAGGTTTAGGCTGTTCTTCATATGAAGCTCACTGTGATGCTGCAGTGAAGCTGAAGAGGCAACATTAGGAGGCAGTGCAGATGGGAGGTATCACTGTAATACAGGATGGGAGCCCAGAAGTTTAAATATTTTAAGTAAATCTCCCGTTTAAACTGCCACAGAATGTTGCCTGGTGTCATAAAAACATCCTGCACATTTTCCATGCAGCAGGATCCCCACACGGCTTTGCATTTTGACCATTCTTAAATTACGGCTGTTGATAAACACAAACAAAAACGAACATGGAAAGACTCAATAAATTACTGAATATGTGTTCTGTACAATATAAAAACAGTCTGACCAGTCATTATCTTAAAGATGCAATGACTCATTTAGAAATCTAGAAATGTCCAGAGTGTCAGTGACAGTTTTTTCATTAGAAACAGGTTTCTAAGCTGTTATCTGCTGTTTAAATTGTTTTCATTATTAAACATTTCTGACTAAACTGGCTAACGGTGACCAATGTTGTTTATCTACAAGACTTTGATAAACTCTCGAACAAAACACGCTAATATTTTCATATAATATCAGACATTTGCTTGTAGTTGAGCCCGAAATGATTCCTACTTGTACCGAATACTGAGTTATAGTGAGTGTTTATTGGAGCAGCAGGTTTCTTCTGGTTGCAAATCACATAAACACATTACAAAGGGACACTAAGACACGGGGTTAGAGGATTCATTTTTTTAGCTATTCCTGCATTTTTTTGCACAACAAAAAGAAAAAAAAAAACCCATACAGTTAGGCTCTTACGTTATACATGCTGATGCCAGATTTTGATGTGAGTTTTTATTTGATAGCTTCTTTTGGGTGAAAATGACATTTTATGACAAAGAATTATGTGCTAATAATACAAATTTGGTGTTCCATTACAAATAATGCTATCATTTCAGTTGTGTATCAGATCCAGATGTAAATACCTGGAAATAAAAGCTGAAATGTTGATCTCTTGTTTCATTTTCATCGTTTGATATCAATCCCAGATGTTTTCAGTCTCCAGCAAAAATAAAGGAAATGGCCTCGCTGTTCCAATACTTTAGTAGAGGAGTGTATATCTGACCAATTGATCTGTATAAAGAAAAGTGTTTTTGTGTTATTGTTGTTGTGTTTTTTCCCTTTTTGCTAAAATTGACATGTCCAAAATTATCAGCAGTTTTCAAGGAAATGCAGCTACTATACTGTCCCAGTATTTCTCCCATGTTCTAGAGTGTTTTAATGCTCTGTAAACCTAGAACAGCTGACTCAGTGATTCAATAGTTAGTAGCTCATCAGGTTTATCACTCAGAGCTTCTGCTACAAGACGTTTAAAGACTACAAAGTCATGTCCAAGTGTTTTCAAAGTCCACAGTGCAAAATATTATCAAATAATAAAGGTGTCCCATGCTGTGAAAACCCCTCAGAGGTTGTTTAGGAAAACAAAATATACTTCTGCACTGGAAGAATGTTCATGTGAGGTTTATAAATTCATCATTATCTCTAACTCTGTGTCTGAACATCTTTTGTCTCCTGTTTATTTCCAGTCAGAACAAACCTGTTGCTACAATAAAGACTCGCTATAAATCAGTTTAGCATGTGTATTAATAACCTGAGTCCTAACTGAAGTACAGTATCTCTGATCCATCTGCATCTCTCTCACAGTTCACATAATTAAGCAGTTTCTAACTCTGTACTCACAGCTAGTTATTTCTGTCTCCTGTCACTAACCTGTTTCCCAGAATACTATGGACTAGACCAAGGTAAAGACTGGCCCGAACCATGACTCTGGTTGTACTGTGATGGCACTTTGATTTGATGGTTGTTGTGACCCTCTTTTTACGTTTGCTTGCAGTAAATTCAGACTTTATTTCTGTTGATCTGACCTCCCCCCTCTGTGATAGACTGCTGCTATCTTCAGCCGAGTGTTAAGACATCGATCCTGTGTGGTTCTTACATGATTCTGGACACAAACAGAAGCTGAAACTAATTATTTTCAGTCAAATTTTTCTCAAAACAATAATACTTTTACAGCTCAGAGTAACAGGTCCGATTAGTTAAACCAGGCAGGGTTTCTCTCCAGGGAGGGGTTTTAAATAGAAGCACACATGAGTATATTGTGACATTTTAAACCACTGAACTGGTCGCTTCATTTTTTAACCACAACCCTGGATTTTATTTTAAAACTCAGGCTACATGGGTGACATTCAGAGGCAATAATTATGGCCAAGTTTACTGTACAGTTTTATTTAGACCGTCACTGGCTTTTTATATCATCGTCTCTAAAAGTCGCTCATGTAGATGTTTATACAGCAGTTATTTTTATGAACTGGCATTTATATCTTCATGTTTGTTGTATTTATGTGTTTATTGCATGGACAAAGTCAGGTCAGCAGAGTGAGGCAGAGCACACGGCAGCTTTATACAGCCTGCTTCACAGACATGTCGGTTTTTATTTCTTCTTAAAATTGGGCATTTTTATTTTTACTGAAGAAATACCAAAAGAGCATTGATTGACCAAAGAATGTGTCTTAATTTATCCTGTTAGTTTCAGTATTATAAAACCCACCTGATTTTATCTATATCGCATTAGAGCTAACGATTCATGCTGGCTTTCATTACTGGCTGCTGTGTTACTCTGCATGTGTACTGTGGTTTGCTGATGCATGTGTTTGACAGTGAGCTCAGTTTATGAAACCAAGCTTGTCAGAGCAGAAGGTCGGGACCTTTTAAAACAAACCAAACATATTATTCAGTTTTGTGGTGAAGTGAGCCGAGTCATATTTAAGTGACGGAGATTTTCTGTGTTTAAAGTTGGAAGTAAACAGGAATATTTCTTAGAAAGCGCTCTGACAAGCTTGGAAACTGCAGCGTCTGTGTGCGTTTGATCTGGAAGTCTCTGTTCGTGTGTGTGTGTGTGTGTTCATGTCTGTGTGTGTTGTGTGTCCACCAGCCCGGGACTATGAGATTCAGCGGGATCGGATCGAGCTGGGCCGCTGCATCGGTGAGGGTCAGTTTGGAGACGTCCACCAGGGAGTCTACATCAGTCCGGTAACGGTTTTATTACTCTGCCTGTAAACGACCATTATTTAGCCTCACGTATAGATTCTGTCTGACTGTCCAGTGTTGTCAGTGTGTACTGACACTTTTACAATTCCTGTTATGCAGGAGAAGACGTCTGCAGGGAATTATTGCAATGTGACTAAATCTTTGATGTATTTGGTGCATATATTGTGTTTGCATTATAAAGCTATCTAAACTTCAGAGGAGTGACCAGTGTTGTCTGCCTTCTTTTGTATTCACAAGACTTTCAACATCAAAACGCAGATGTCTTCATGCAATAACAGACATTTCCTTGTAGTTGGCCCTACATTGTTTATACTTGTACCAAATATTGAATTACAGTGAATATTTATCTGACCAGCTGGTTTCTTGTGGCTGCAAACGACATAAAGAAGTTACAAAGGGACAGTAAGGCGTCACGTTGGAGCTTTTAATGATTCATTTTAACTATTTCAACATATTTTTACAACAAGAAGCAAAAAAAATGAGAAAACATGCAGTTTAGCTGAAAATTCTCCATACTCATGGCAAACTTTTATTCATGATGAATTTATATTTGACTAGTAGCTTTGTTCTGGCTTTTAAAAAAAAAGAACATAACTGAGAAAGTGTTTTTATGTTGCTGTTTTTAGTTTTTACTAAAATTGGCCTATCCCTGCTATCTGCTGCTGACCAACTGTGAAGTTGATGCTGTGTCAACTGTGTCAGCATCATTTTTGGTGTTTCTTAAATCATTAAATTCAGACCATCAGTTCTCTGAGAGTAGAGGTCCTGATTCCTTCCCTGAGCAGGCTAAAATGTGCAATAAATGTTGAATTTTTAACCATATTTTAGTGATTTTTGCACAAAATGTAATTTTTTTTGAGGTGGTGATGAACTGCAGAGTTTAATCCAAGTGTTCAGATGTTCCATAAATGCCTCTCATGCAGACTGGTAATAATGCTACAATTTACCAGCGTCCCCTAAACGCCTCATGAATCAGGCTTCTCAATGCAGCTGTGCACAGAGAAGCCTCTAGTCTCCACTCAGTTACTGCAGCTCATCAAAGTCAAACAGATGTGCAATAACCTGATTTACTTGAGCTGAAACCAAGTGAATTTATCTACAGTGCCTTGTGAAAGTATTCAGCCCCCTTGAACTTTTCAACCTTTCGCCACATTTCAGGCTTCAAACATAAAGATATAAAGTATTAATTTTTTGTCAAGAATCAACAACAAGTGGGACACAATCATGAAGTGGAACGAAATTTATTGGGTATTTTAAACTTTTTTAACAAATAAAAACCTGAAAAGTGGGGCGTGCAATATTATTCGGCCCCCTTGCATTAATACTTTGTAGCACCACCTTTTGCTGCAATTACAGCTGCAAGTCACTTGGGGTATGTCTCTATCAGTTTTGCACATAGAGAGACTGAAATTCTTGCCCATTCTTCCTTGCAAAACAGCTCGAGCACAGTGAGGTTGGATGGAGAGCGTTTGTGAACAGCAGTCTTCAGCTCTGCCCACAGATTCTCCATTGGATTCAGGTCTGGACTTTGACTTGGCCATTCTAACACCTGGATACGTTTATTTGTGAACCATTCCATTGTAGATTTGGCTTTATGTTTTGGATCATTATCCTGTTGGAAGATAAATCTCCGTCCCTGTCTCAGGTCTTTTGCAGACTCCAACAGGTTTTCTTCCAGAATGCTCCTGTATTTGACTCCATTCATCTTCCCATCAATTTTAACCATCTTCCCTGTCCCTGCTGAAGAAAAGCAGGCCCAAACCATGAGGCTGCCACCACCATGTTTGACAGTGGGGATGGTGTGTTCAGGGTGATGAGCTGTGTTGCTTTTACGCCAAACATATTGTTTTGCATTGTGGCCAAAAAGTTCCATTTTGGTTTCATCTGACCAGAGCACCTTCTTCCACATGTTTGGTGTGTCTCCCAGGTGGCTTGTGGCAAACTTTAAACGAGACTTTTTATGGATATCTTTGAGAAATGGCTTTTTTCTTGCCACTCTTCCATAAAGGCCAGATTTGTGCAGTGTACGACTGATTGTTGTCCTATGGACAGACTGTCCCACCTCAGCTGTAGATCTCTGCAGTTCATCCAGAGTGATCATGGGCCTCTTGACTGCATCTCTGATCAGTCTTCTCCTTGTTCCAGGTGAAAGTTTAGAGGGACGGCCGGGTCTTGGTAGATTTGCAGTGGTCTGATACTCCTTCCATTTCAATATGATTGCTTGCACAGTGCTCCTTGAGATGTTTAAAGCTTGGGAAATCTTTTTGTATCCAAATCCAGCTTTAAACTTCTCCACAACAGTATCTCGGACCTGCCTGGTGTGTTTCTTGGTCTTCATGATGCTCTCTGCACTTTAAACAGAACCCTGAGACTATCACAGAGCAGGTGCATTTATACGGAGACTTGATTACACACAGGTGGATTCTATTTATCATCATCAGTCATTTAGGACAACATTGGATCATTCAGAGATCCTCACTGAACTTCTGGAGTGAGTTTGCTGCACTGAAAGTAAAGGGGCCGAATAATATTGCACACCCCACTTTTCAGTTTTTTATTTGTTAAAAAAGTATAAAATATCCAATAAATTTCATTCCACTTCACGATTGTGTCCCAATTGTTGTTGATTCTTGACAAAAAATTAATACTTTATATCTTTATGTTTGAAGCCTGAAATGTGGTGAAAGGTTGAAAAGTTCAAGGGGGCCGAATACTTTCACAAGGCACTGTACCTGGACTTGTTTTCAGTTGATTGTGGCTTCACTCTGGATCCCCATGTTGATTAGTAGCAGCTTTAGA
Source organism: Acanthochromis polyacanthus (assembly GCF_021347895.1). Taxonomy (NCBI): domain Eukaryota; kingdom Metazoa; phylum Chordata; class Actinopteri; family Pomacentridae; genus Acanthochromis; species Acanthochromis polyacanthus. The sequence goes on from NC_067124.1 coordinate 17,308,587, forward strand.
TTTGAATAACTTTGTTGGTTTAAACTCACTGTTGATGCTCCTTTACCTGTGAGGAGTTTCACACATTTTTTTTTTTTTTTAATTATTTTTTACATTTTATTATTATTACAGTTTTAACAGTTCTATAGACACAAGAATGTGGATACTCATGTCATATTTAAAGTTTAAAAAAGTTTTCTTGTCTTTATTTCTTGCAGGAGAATCCAGCTCTGTCTGTGGCAGTGAAGACGTGTAAAAACTCGACGTCAGACAGCGTCAGAGAAAAGTTCCTCCAGGAAGCTTGTAGGTTCCTTCAGAGTGTTTTTTATCCACATTGAACCTGATAGTGGTTACTGAGGAGTAGCTTCAGTAGTACAGATAAATGTTTGTAAGTGTTTTCTGTATTTCCCTGCAGTGACGATGCGTCAGTTCGACCATCCTCACATCGTGAAGCTGATGGGAGTGATCACTGAGAATCCAGTGTGGATCATCATGGAGCTGTGCACACTAGGAGAGGTAGGACCTGATGGGGTTTACCTTAAAGTGCTGTTAGATGTGCACGTGTTAGAAAGATTTAATTAGTTTCATCACAGACAGTCTTAAACAATGTGAGCCTCATTGTTTGTTTAATAAGACGTATGATTTATCGAGTGAAAATAAGATTTTGAAAATTATTAATTCAAAGGTTTGAGTGTAAATCAGATTATAAAAATAACATCTATAGTGCAAACACGTGAACTGTTTATTTGTCTTTAGGATTTTTACAGTTCTTTGTTCAGTTTGCACCATCACAATGACTTTCATAACTTTCATTATCCAATCTTTTTCCTCATTCCACAAATACATAATTGTCTCTTATTTTACATTTGTCATTGTTGCCTCATTAAATTTTTTAAACAAATATAGAAAAAAATCTTCTTCTTGTCACATTTCATTTCTGTTTTGCATTTTTATTGGACTCTACCATTAAAATAATGTAATAATTTGTGAATGATAATCACTTATTCATTTTCTAATTATTTTATCTCTTTGTGAGGCGATCTGAGCTTCGTTGGCTGTAAACTGTTTGGTTCGGATCCAGAGTGAAAACAAAAGATGGACAAATGTGATTTTGGGTGTTTTTATATATAAAAAAATAATTAAACATCTTTTGTTTAATTTCTTACAAGGCAGTTAATCACACTTTGTTTTGTTTCTGTTTGTGTTATTAGTTGCTTGTTTTACACTTCATTTCACTTTGGTTCTGTTTATCAGTCGTCTGTTTTTCGTGGTCAACTTTTGTTCCAGTGTAGAATAGGTCCGGTTGTTTTCTCAGCTCCAAGTCAAACATGTTTCTGATGAATGTTGGACTCCACCAGCGTCGCTCCTTGGACAGAAAGACGAGGTCAAATCTGAGAAGCGAATTTGCTTTTTACAGATGATGTGGTTCTTTTGGCTTCAGCTGAGTGTGAATCAACCAAGATGAGAGATGGAATCTCCAAGTCTGAAGACATAATTCTGATGGAAACTGTTGGATTACTTCCTCTGGGTTGAAGTCGAGTTCCTCCCCTAAATAAAGGAGTTTCAGTATCTCTGGATTCGACACCTGAGTGTGAGACGGATGGACGAATTGGTTCAACATCAGCAGTAATACAGGCATTGCACTGGACCATAATGGTGAAGATGGAGCTGAATTAGAAGCTCACAATACAACCCTCACGTATGGTTAATGGCCTCTACGCGGCGACCAGATGAACGAGATCATGGATATGAACGGCTGAAACTAGTTTTCTCTGTCAGGTGGCTGAGCTACGAGTTAGAGATCAGGTGAAGAGTTCAGACATGCGGAGGAAGCTCAGAGTGGATTCACCTTGAAAAGATCCAGCTGAGAAGGGTCAAGCTTCTGATCTCCTTCTGGTCTCCAGAACTCACTGGAGCTTTTACATATCTAATCTGGCCTAAGAACACCTCAGGATCTCCTGTAGCTGGAGAACACTGCTGAGGAGAGAACATATGAAGAAACAGGTGGAACTGAAAGTTGTTGCTGCTCTCATTTTTTCTCTCTTTTTTTGTCACTCTTCCCTCCGTAGTTACGATCATTTCTCCAGGTGAGGAAGTACAGTCTGGACCTGGCGTCCCTCATCCTGTACTCCTACCAGCTCAGCACGGCTCTGGCTTATCTGGAGAGCAAACGCTTTGTGCACAGGTACTGAAACTGCAGAATATTCAACATTTAATAAAGAATTTATTACAGCAAGCTGTAAATGTTATAGCAAAGTGGCTGCAGCACCACAACATTCAGATATATTTTACTGTTCACTAGATAATTATTTCCACATAGCAACAGTCAGATATGAAAGAAGATTGTTCATTGGTTCCTTACATAAACCCGCTGCTGCCACCTGTTGGAGGGAGATATACAGTTAAACTTAGTGTTCTGTTATGAATCACAATAAATCCTGATCTGGTGAAAACTGGCCTTTAATTCTGTTGTATCCTCTGCAGGGACATCGCAGCCAGAAATGTGTTGGTGTCTACAGTTGACTGTGTGAAGTTGGGAGACTTTGGTCTGTCGCGATACATGGAAGATAGTTCCTATTATAAAGGTAGTTCAGTATTAAACACACACTTGTTTAAAGCTCCATTATTATTTACATAAACAGAACTGATCAGATTCCTTCATTCCAGCATCTAAAGGTAAGCTGCCGATCAAATGGATGGCTCCAGAATCCATCAACTTCAGACGGTTTACAACAGCCAGCGACGTCTGGATGTTCGGTGAGTTTAAACTTCTGTTTTCTTCTGATTTCAGTAGATTTCATTTCAGGCTGTTTTATGTTCACTCTGTGCCTTTAGGTTGGTCTTTCTCATTGGATATTCTGTCTTTCTAAGGTGTCTGCATGTGGGAGATTCTGATGTACGGCATCAAGCCTTTCCAGGGCGTGAAGAACAATGACGTGATTGGTCGGATAGAGAACGGCGAGCGCCTGGCGATGCCGCCTCAGTGTCCTCCGACTCTGTACAGCCTGATGACCAAGTGTTGGTCGTACGATCCCAGCAAGAGGCCGCGATTTAACGAATTAAAAACGCAGCTCAGGTAATGAACAGAGTGGTTTATTATCATTAAGTTTCAGTTGTCATTTGTATTTATGTTTTACTTAAAAGGAAGAAGTATAAACTCTTCAGATTTTGGATTTCTTTGTATTTTGTGAGTGAAATAACTCCAATGTGAGTTTTTCTTTTTTTTTGTTTAAAACTTATCCAGTAACCCACAGTCCATCTCAGTCTGATGCATAACATTGATTCTAGTCTCAGAATACACTGAACCACTGAGTTTAAATCATGTACAGTCACATTAATGTTTTTTCTTTGCTATTTTTCATTAACTGGTGTCACTTAAGGAACAGTTTCTGGATTTTCTTACACTTTCCCAACAGCAGGTGCCGCTGTCCATCTGTATTAACCTCAATAACATTGAACAAGCAAACAGCTTTTACTTGTTCAAGACATTAAAGATAAATTATCACACAGTCAGAAAACAGAAATGATGAGACTTTTTTATTAAGCAGCAGACTGGATGTTGTTTGTGTGTCTGAAAACTTAGCTGTACATTGTGGAAGCGTGCATATTGAATTAAGAGGGACTCGTGTGAAGTTTGTTCTATAGATGGCATTTCTTTTTCTCATTTATAATACACCTTTTTCCATGTTTACTTCCCATTACATTCATATCAGGCACAGTGTAGTATCTACATCTAAACAAAACTGTCCAAACACAGACTGTACTTCCTGTCTGGGCTGATGACACTGGTTGTCACGGTAACGGATGTGATGATGACAGAAATAAACAAGGAATCACACCTTACCTCCTTGTTAAATGATCTGTAGTTGGATGTTGCTAGATTTTCCATCAGGACTGAATATTGGGCGTGTTGTGATCAGATAAGATGTCACTGCTGGAGATTTAAACACCTATGAGTCAAATATCATCATATTAGTAACAGGAAAGGTGGTTCACTTTGGGAAGATTATCAGGTACTTTTAGGATGAGCAGCCAAAACTGAACAAAATGTTTTAATGCAAATATCAAGAAGATCTGTGTCAATAATCAGGTTAAATCAAAGACTATAAAACTGACATGTTCTGTGTTTTATCTCAGCCAAACATGTTTAGAATTCATGCTAATCAGTGGATGTTCATAGTTAAAACTCCAACACAGAGACAGAAAAACAGCTGCATATAAACAAATTACATTTAGCTTTTTAAAGTACAGTAAGTTTACACACTAAAATACGACTTCCTGCTCTGCTTTCTGCAGCAGACAGACAGTATTTGCTTAAATCTAAGGTCTTTCCTTTGATGAAACCGAACAGGTGAAGTCATATTTTCGCCGTAGACGTGAGCTTTTCCCAGACACTGTTACTCAACACTTCATCACTGCTGAGACGTGAACAGACCTGCAGTTTTTTGGAAGTGATGCTTCAGCCGTTCCCTGTTGGGAAATGAAAACACTGGAGGTCAAGTTTCAGAAGAAAAGCTGAAACTCGATGAAGCTTTAGTGGATTTGCACATGAACAGTGTCGGTGCTTTTATCAGACTCCTTCCAGTTGAACTTTATATTTTTTCTTTGTTGCATGTCAGCAGTATTCCATTTTATGAATATAGATACTGGTTACAAAATATGCTCATCTGCATGTTAGAAGCTTAAATGTAGTTTAGAGCTGCTCTGTGTTTAGTGTTGACATAGTAATAATACATTTTATTTGTATTGTGCTTTTCTGGACATTCAAAGACACTTTACAGGTAAAAGGCAAATAATAAAGCATAAAATCTGCAGCCACAGAGCATCGGTTCTGTTCTAAAAGGTCTGGTCATGTGTTTTCTACACCAAAATCCCCATTTCTCTGGAAACACTGAATATTTTTGATCATCCTGAGCTCCCTAAAATCAGATTAAATTGTATTTCTTGTAGGTCAGTCGTGGCAAATGTGCAAGTTTTCTTTTTGCAACAAGCATCAAACAGTCTGATGCTGATGCAGAAACGATAAAACCTGCGGCCCAAGTGCACAGTTAAAGCTCTATAAAGGTCTATAAATATGTCTCCTTCCCCAAAATCCTAGTTTCTCTGGAAACGCTTAATATTTTCAATCATCATGAACTCACTAAAATCAAGAGTGAACTACACACGTGGACAAAATTGTTGGTACCCCTCAGTTAAAGAAGGAAAAACCCACAATTCTCACTGAAATCACTTGAAACTCACAAAAGTAACAATAAATAAAAATTTATTGAAAATTAAATAATCAAAAACAGCCATTACTTTTGAATTGTTGATTAACATAATTATTTAAAAAAACAAACTAATGAAACAGGCCTGGACAAAAATGATGGTACCTCTATAAAAGATTGAAAACTATTTGACCAGAGTGACATGATTAACTCAGGTGTGTCATTTAATTGACATCACAGGTGTTTCCAAACTCATAATCAGTCAGTCTGCCTATTTAAAGGGAGACAAGTAGTCACCCTGCTGTTTGGTGAAAAGGTGTGTACCACACTGAACATGGACAACAGAAAGCGAAGGAGAGAATTGTCCCAGGACATCCGAAAAAAAATTATAGACAAACATCTTAAAGGTAAAGGCTATAAGACCATCTCTAAACAGCTTGAAGTTCCTGTGACAACAGTGGCTCATATTATTCAGAAGTTCAAGACCCACGGGACAGTAGCCAACCTCCCTGGACGTGGCCGCAAGAGGAAAATTGATGACAAACTGAAGAGACGGATCGTTGGAATTGTATCCAAAGAGCCCAGAGCAACCTCCAAAGAAATTAAAGGTGAACTCCAAGGCCAAGGTACATCAGTGTCAGATCGCACCATTCGTCGTTGTTTGAGCCAAAGTGGACTTCATGGGAGACGACCAAGGAGGACACCACTGCTGAAAAAAACTCATAAAAAAGCCAGACTGGAATTTGCAAAAATGCATGTTGACAAGCCACAAAGCTTCTGGGAGAATGTCCTTTGGACAGATGAGACCAAACTGGAGCTTTTTGGTAAGGCACATCAACTCTATGTTCATAGACTCAAAAACCAAGCATACAAAGAAAAGAACACTGTCCCTACGGTGAAACATGGAGGAGGCTCAGTAATGTTTTGGGGCTGCTTTGCTGCATCTGGCACAGGGTGTCTTGAAAGTGTGCAAGGTACGATGAAATCTGAAGACTATCAAGGCATTCTGGAGAGAAATGTGCTGCCTAGTGTCAGAAAGCTTGGTCTCAGTCGCAGGTCATGGGTCTTCCAACAGGACAACGATCCAAAACACACAGCCAAAAACACCCAAGAATGGCTGAGAGAAAAGCGTTGGACTATTCTAAAGTGGCCTTCTATGAGCCCAGATCTGAATCCCATTGAACATATGTGGAAGGAGCTGAAACATGCCATTTGGAGAAGACACCCATCAAACCTGAGACAACTGGAGCTGTTTGCTCATGAGGAGTGGGCCAAAATACCTGTTGACAGCTGCAGAACGCTCATTGACAAATACAGAAATCGTTTAATTGCAGTGATTGCCTCAAAAGGTTGTGCAACAAAATATTAAGTTATGGGTACCATCATTTTTGTCCAGCCCTATTTCATTAGTTTGTTTTTTAAAATAATTATGTTAATCAACAATTCAAAAGTGATGGCTGATTTTGATTATTTAATTTTCAATAAATTTTTATTTATTGTTACTTTTGTGAGTTTCAAGTGATTTCAGTGAGAATTGTGGGTTTTTCCTTCTTTAACTGAGGGGTACCAACAATTTTGTCCACGTGTGTATGTTTCCTGAAGATATGTTGTAGAAAATGAGATTTGTGCAGCGAAAGGTGTAATGTAAAGTCCCAGAGTCAGTTTTGAAACATTATATGATGTAGTCTTCAGTTTAACTGCAGTTCTTGTGCAGTCTGTAACTGAAATATTTATTTAAGAAAGTAAATAGATATTTCTAGTTGCAGTTGAGCCTCAAATTATTCATAACGTTTCATTTTAAGTAAATTTGTATTTGGCTAGCAGGTTTCTTGTGGCTGGAAATGACAAAAATAAGCAGCGAAAGACAGTAAGACATTGTGTTAGAAATGTAAGTGATGAATTATGATTATTTTAACTGTGTGGTCTCAGTTTATAGTTTATTAAAACGCTCTAAAACAAGGTGCATATTACTGATGATTTGGAATGTTATAGAAACTGCATTTTCTCAAAAATTGTTGATAATTTCAAGGGGTATGAGTAATTTTGGACATAGCATCCTTTAGAAATTTTAAAAAACTGCATAAAAATAGTTAAAATCAGTAATTAACACACATAATAAACTTTCTTACCATCTGTTCTTGGTCAAATATAAATTTATTATAGATCTAAATTCAGTGTGACTTTGAATTGTTTCCAGATCAGCTGTTTATTTTCATGTTTTTTTGCCTCCTGTTCACATGTTAATTCACATTGTTGAGGTGTTAAACATCTTCAGGGAAGCAGCAGCAGGAAGAAGCCGTCATTGTTTCCTTGAACACGGTAGTAGGAAAACCAGAGCACATATTTAACTGCTGTGGTTTTACGAGTTTAAACCAGCGTGACTCACCTGAAGCTCCAGCTCAGGTTCTCTGTGTCAGCATTCCTTGGTCTCTGATAATTCTGCTCCGTTTTCTTTCCAGCTTCACTTCTCAGCTTCTTTTTTTATTCCTGACCTCCTTCACCTTTTCAAACCATTTCCTGACCTTCATTTGTGGCCTCACATGCTGCAGCCATGCTCATTAGTTGGACATGTTAGTTTTACTGGTCTGGTGGAGGAGAACATGTGCTGTGGGTGCTAAGAGCATTTATTTAAATTGACTCTATTAGATGTTGGCATGACTGAGAACCTCTTCCAGCATCCTGGATACCAAGTCAATATTGACCGTGTTTGCTGAGCTTTCTGCCTATTAATAGGAGAAATGGAGCCATATAAGGTTGTACGTTTGGTTTGCTTTGGGTCTGGCTGGCTTTAGTATCATAATATCAATTATAGGTCTGTGCTGCCAAATATGCAGCTCTCAGCTCCGGCTACAGCTTTCCTAGACGTTGGACCAACATGAGTGTTTACAGTGTGGGCAGCTGCCAGGAGCTGCACAGTTCCACAGAACTCACAATGAAGGAGGGAAAAGGCACTAGAAGCTCTGCAGTTCTGATGGTCAGATCACTTTATCCTGACAGTCTGAGGTTCCAGTTAATTCATGTCATGGGGACTTTATAGTGCTGCTGGTTTGTTGAGCTTCATCTCGGTGCTTCGTTCCGCTGCTTTGCTCCCCTAAAGGTTTCTGTTCGATCTTTAAGGTAAAGTATGATCTTCCACTTACCAGACTTTTCGAGATGTTCTGCTGAACATTCGACTCTGAGTTTTGGAGCTGCCTTTCTGTGCAGGTTTTTGTTGCTTCTCGTTTTTTTGCAGTTTACTTTGAAAAAATAAGGTGAGATTTAAGTTTTTTGAAAGAGAACACTCGGGTGATCTTGCTCTTTGGCTTCAGCTGAATATTTCTGACACTGTAATCCTAAACCTCCATTATTTATCATTCCAGAAGGATGCCTGTATCTAAGTGTGATGTTAAATTAGTTTAGATCTGATAAATTCTTCACTTGTGGTTGAACTGCAGCTCTCAGGTGGGAGACTATGTGAAAGTACAGCAGGCCGTCGCTGAGCGGCTTCAGACTGTTGAGTCAGTCTGAGCATGTAAAACTGAGGAGGTTTTGTTGTTCCAGGTGCTCACACAGATTCATACATGAGCTCATTTACTGTTAAACTATGTGGCAACGCTGGCAGGTCGACTGGTGACTTACATTTCTGATGAACTGGTCGTTGAATATGAAGTTATGCTGGTAAAAATTTAGAGAAAAAGCATTTATGATCAGACAGAGCAGCTGTTTGTTGCCTTTAACTGTTTAACTCCAGATTTACATCATTTAGCATTAAAATAAAAACTTCTTCTGCAGATAAGATTAAGAATAAATGTGAAACAGCTAAAAAATAAACAGTTGAAGGTGTAAAGATATGTTTCTGAGCTGATAAAGTAATAAATTCAGGTTTCAAACAGATTATTTTATTGACATATTTGGCAATTTTTTATCACGTTTAAGATTACAGACAGTTGTTGTTGACCTTTAAATATTTTGATAATTATTTCTTCAGTTTGAGTAATTTTTTTAAGAGATAAAGGTCAGAATTTTCTGATTTCAGCCTCTTAAATGTGAGTATTTTTCTTTTTCTTTACTCCTCTGTGACAGTAAACTTTTAGATTTTGGACCAAATAGGAAATATGAAGACGTCATCTTAGACTTTGGAAAACAATGAGCGACATTTTACTTCATTCTCTTACATTTTATATGCAAAAATTAATCAATTACTTCAAAAAATACTCAAAATATTAACTGACAGTATTGGATCAGCTGATTAGACTAATTAAAGATGTACATTTCATTGAGTTTCTGATGTTTGCGTCGCTATTCAGTGCCTTTATTTAGGTCTGATTGTGTTGCCGTTGTTGTGTAGAGTAGCGCCGGTTGTGTTGTGATGGAAAGAAGCTGGACGGACTCTGACAGCTGCAGACACACAAACACTCAGCAGGAGACAACAGAACACAAATAGAAGTGATGACTGAAGGATTGTTTCAGGTTTCTGTTCTGGATTCAGGCTTCGGTTGGGTTTAGCCGCGGTTTTATCAGGAATCAGGTCAGTGAGTAATTTCTGGGATTCTTTGGAGTGTTTGGGTTCAGGGTGTGGAGACGTTGCTTCATCTTTACGTGATTCAGTTTGTTGTTGGGCAATGTCAGCCACAGATTGACTGCTTTAGTTGCTTTGAGAGTTTTCCTGCAACCTCAGCAAATGCATGGCGTCAGTGTGTGAAGTTAAAAGCAAATGGGAACATTCTGGATCAAATGTGGCGTATTCTGAAACGAAATGCAGAAACTTCACCCCTGGGCAATGTAGACTTAGAGATTTGGTTCTGTTTTTAAAGCTATAACTGGTTCTTTACTGCAGCTGTTGTTTGCTGAATGTTTCGGGTTTTATCTGAGGCAGCGGTGAGATATTTCACTAAATGGAATTAGATTTTCCTCAGACTGGTGGCTTGTGTTTGTGTGTAGAGCGTTCATTATGCAGGAGGCTCAGCAGCCGCCGTTATGAAACTCAGAACGACGTGTTTTAATGAGGATGTCAGTCTGTTTTCATATTTACAGCAGGAGGCAGAAAACCACTGAAGCAGGCAGTTTGTTGAGTGAATGCGCATTTCTGAGAGTCAAAAAACAAAACATCCTGCTGGCAGTTTCTGTAACAGAGTGAGTCCGGTGGTATTGTGTCTTTATAGCTCGTTCTAAATAATAAAAGTAGATTTGTTTGGCTTTTTTCGCTTTGTTAAAGGATGTTTTTCTGGGTTACTCACACTGTAGAAGATTTCACACCTTGTCTGATGTCAGCAGAAAGACAGAAACCGTTCATTTATGTCGTTACTCACCTCATACCTGGACCTGCTGGAAAACAAAACTTTGTGTGATGTTATACGGCAGAGTTGACTGATTATCAGCCAGTTATTACAGCCAATATTTATTCTTTTCAAACCAGTTCCTGCTGAAGTAAAAGGCACCACTTTGGCTCTGACGCAGCCATCTATCACCATGGTTACCAGCCTATTAACACTGAGGGATAAATGTGGAAAAGTTTTATTTCAACACATGTAAAACATGTTAAAGTGTTCATCTCAATTTCATGTTCATTTCTGTATTTGTACAGTAACTTGTGACAACAGCAGCAGCCTTATGTATGTATTTATCATGACAGCAGGTTAAATAAAACCCTTTCTGTCTTGTATGATCATGTTTTTTTTCCCTTTCTTCCAGCACTATCTTAGAGGAGGAGAAGGTCCAGCAGAAAGAGAGGAACCGGATGGAGATGAGGAGGCAGGTCACCGTTTCATGGGACTCTGGAGGTTCAGACGAAGCTCCACCTAAAGTAAGACACGACCGAGACACGTCTTTGTATGAACGAGACTAAAACTGGTGTGTTTGTGGTGCAAGTCCACAGCTTTGATCACAACTTCACATATTCTGATGTTAAGTTGGTGTTCAATAATCACCATAAATTCTACTTTAATGAAAGTTTTGCATTTCAGTTGTTCTTGGTTTTGAAAAAGGGGTGATTAGTTAGACTTAGTGAGTGGAGATTCTGCACTGGACCGTGTTACATTTAGCAACTATAACACAGTCCAGTATGATCTCAACAATAAACAGAACCTCCATTTAAAATTTTAAAAAAAACTTTAAAAGCTTCATAAAAGTGGAATTAATGTCAGAGTTGTTGCCTTTAAATACATCACATTTCACGCGTGTCTGATAAAGTGGTCAGTGGGGGTTTATCTGTTCAGGGATTTTCCTACATAGAAGAAATTTTTGGCAACTTAAAGAAATTTTGCAAAAAAAAAAAAAAACTCACAAAATGATTAGAATTGCAAATATTTTAGCCAGTTTTGCTACTAATGTTCAATTTCTTCTAGCCTAATATAATTTTTTGTCAGAAACAGGCAGAGAAAGGAGCAGTTTTCTGCTTCACTGTTTGTGCACCGTTAATGCTGACAGAGGCAGGGAAATCCCCGATAATGTCCACGTTGCTGCTTTATTGTTAACAGCGACTTACCTGATTTGTTTCCTCAAAGTTTCTGCAGGAGTCTTGTGACATGTTTGGTTAAATTACAGCTAAGGTCAGAACAAACAGATGTGAGAAGGTTTGTGCTCTTCAGTCCAGATTTTTTCTACAAGCTCAGTCTCATGTTATGGGAGAAAATTCCCCCCACAAAATTCTCTCAAAGAAATGTGCAAACAGTCAGAAGTCTGTTTATGTCACATTTTAGATGCTTCAACAGCTTTTGTGCATAGAATAAACATATGACTGTAGTGATGACATCTGGTCTCTAAAAATGACCAAGATCTGGAACAAGATCAGTAGAAAACTTCTGTTTCTGCTCGTCTTTCATCACATAAACTGCTGCTCAAAAGGTGGACGTCCTAAATGATGTTTTTACAGATATAGCAGCACTTGTCAACCTGTTCCTCCCCCACCCTTCAGCTTGTTGCCCCAGCTGCTGCCTGCTTCACCCCCACTAACTGCCCCGATGCCCTGCTGTTTGCATCTGTTAGCTGCTTCTTTGGGTTACAGCTGAGGCCATTTGTCTTGAACAGGAGCTCAGGAGTGTGACAGATGTTTTCTAACCCTCTGAACGGTTTAGTTCATTTGCTCCTGCAACATTTTTCCTCACTGTTGGCTCATCAATCCTGCACCTTTATGGAGATTAAAAAATGCTTAGAACTTATAATGCCATAAAGCCTACAAAATTTGGCAAATGGTTTTTGAAAAAAAGTGAAGAAAAAATCTAAAAATGAACATGTTGAGCATTTTCAAAATACCCACAGTGTTGCTAACAGATCTAATGTTAGATGTTGAACTACCTCTGCTTCCTCCTCAGACTTCTTCCTCTTTACCCTCCTCATCAGATGTTTCACCATGCTGAATGTATCTTCCATCAACTTGCTCCTCTGTTTACTGTTTTTGAGCCATGCTGCATTTATTTTATTGATCCAACAGCTTTGATGTTCCTAAGTAACATTAAATTGTTAAAGAATTACCTAAAAATGGCCCAAAATGACTCAAAACTTGTCTAAAATAACTTGTCTAAAGTGCCGAAAAATGCCCAAATTAACTTAAAACTATCCAAAATTACTTGAAACTAGTTGAAATGACTCAAAAAAAAAAGTTCAAAACAACAGTTTTGAACAATTTGGACAGTATTTATTCCATTTCCACGTGTCTGCTCACCAGCTGTAGAACGATGTTTCACCATGCTGAATGTTTCTTCCAACAACCAGCTCCTCTGTTTACTGTTATTTTATTGATCCAGTGAGTTTGATTTTCCTCTAAATTTCTATAATTATAGTACATGTCTCTGTCAACACAGCCGAATAGTCCCTGAATTTATGCCACATGACTGATGGTCGAGGCCGAGTCAGTCATAGTTTCTTGGTTGTGTCAAGAAAGTAGAAAAAAGTTCATTTTGGTAGCATTTTTTGCAGAATAAGGATATTTTAATGATGATTGGATTAATTTCCCCGACAAAACCATTTGTCACACATGATTAGTTCAAGGACTGTCAGAAAGGTAAAAATCCAGCATTTTAAAAAATTTTTTGTAGTTTTTCTCTATGATAAAGAGTATAATTTGACACTTTTGAAAAGATTCCATGTATTGTAAACCTCCCGGTGTGTTTCAGGGTTCAGAAGCCGTCAGTCGGGCTATTTGTGTCATTTAATTGATAATAAAAGGAATTAAAATGCTTCTTCTTTAAGCAGCAGCTGGACTGGTTCAGATGTGATTCACTGGATGTTTTAGGATTCAGAATTCGTCTGCCTCCTCTCCCTGTCTTTACCTTTTTATTTCTACCTGTCCATCCTCCACCTGTCTCTGTGTTTGCAGCCCAGCCTCCGTCCCTCCCTGCTGCCCACCTTCACTATGGAGTCTGTTTCCTCTTATTATCATCATCATTATCATCATCACTGTCATCCAAACCAACACTTTGCCTCTCAGCTTTGCCTCTGCTCTGGGAACCTTCATCCTTCACCTCCTCTGAACTCCTCCTCCTCCCCCTGTCATCATCTTCCACCAAACATCTCCTACTACAGCAGCTCTGTGTCTCCTCCTGAATCTATTCCCTCTCTGCTGCTTCACTCTAACATCTGTTCAGACAGACACCACAGCACCAGTCCTCCCACTAACAGTCTCCACGTCCCTCCAGTTCTGTCCCGGTCCAGTCCGACCCTCAACGTTTGTCCCCAGGCCCACCAGAGCATCACTCCTAACCCTAAAGCTCTGCTGCTGTCCAGCTTTCACCTTCATCCCAGTGATCCCAGCAGCCCACTCTGTCCTGGCTCTGCCCCCCTGGTCCTTCCTCCAGCCCTCAGTCAGCCCTCCTCTACCCCTCCCAGCCTTCCTGTAACCCCTTACCCAACTCCCTCCATCTCCTCCCAGAGAGCCCTGAAGGCAGGTGGTGAAAACTGCACCGAAGCTTCATTCTGACAACAAACTGCATCCAGATCAAAAACAGCTGCAATGTTCCTGTTTGTAGAGCCTCTGATTAATATCCAGGAAAGTTACAAGGGAAAAATCCACATTGCTGAGAAATTTTTCATTTTTTCCCATCTTTTTTAGTTTAAAACATGAAATATTACAGAATAAATACGAAACAATCAAAGTTACAGTTCAGAAAACATTTTGTATATTTGTTTCGAGTTTAATACTAAAATTGGTGTGAAAAACAAAAACAGTAATTTAACAGCGGAGACGGACATCAGTTCTGCAAATTAACTTTACTACTGTAGTTAAGGTTTTATTGTTGAACAGTTTGCTCTTAAAATGACTGAGAAAATAATGTTTTCAGGCCTTTAAAGTTTAATGTCCTTGTTTCTTGCACAGTCACTTCTCTGTTTTCTCACCAGTTGTCCATTAGTGTGGTTTAATCAGTCACTTTGTGTCATCTTGGAAATATTTGCAGTCATGGCTTAAAATTTAGGAAACATATTACCGTAAAAAAAATACTGTTTGTTTAACTCAAAGTTTTTACAAAGAAATTGTGCTGGTGGAACTTCAGTTTTAGCTAATTTTTACAGTCAAAATTAGACATTTAAAAAAGGAAGTTGCAGCATTTTTTGATGAGTTTTCTTCTAATGACTAACCTCCAACCTTTAAACCATAATCATGTTTTTTTCAGACTGTAGCATCTCTGTGTTTGTGTGTTTGCTGGCTGCATGTGTTTTTCCTGCTGTTGAAACGTCCTCTGTGACTGAACGCGTTTCTAAAGTGTCGTCGGATTATTGCTCCTATTTCTGTCCGGTTCAGATGCCTGTGATGAATCCTAAATCCTCTGAACTAACAGTGTGACCCATACAACACACATGGAACCTTTAGAATAGATCATGAGCTTAAAAAGAAAAACATGAATACTTTTTAAAAAAACCTATAAATATCACTGGTATGTACATTTGACTTTACATTCTGTATTTAATTAGATCACGTTCATTTATTTCTACTGAAGCTTCAAAGAACATGTGAATGTTGGATTAAGGCAGCTACTATAAATACATAAAGGCGGAGTTTAAAGGTCTGTTTCTTCTGACTTTCTGTCACCTTCAGCTACAATTGAGCCCAACGTTATTCAGATCCATGACTATTTTTGACTTAAAGGGAATTTTTATTACTTCTGGCTGGAAATGAAGCAAACAAGTGACGTAAACTGATTAAGACATTGTGTTAGAGATGCTGAATTTGAACTTTTTCTGTATTGGATTTACATTTTTACTAAAAAATTGCCATGTCTGTTGATATAATTGCAGATTTTTGAGGAACTACAGCTTCTGTTCCCAAAGAGGGAAGATTTTGATCATGAATTCTGTGGACTTGAAAACGGGGGCAAGAAAAACATACAACAGCATCCCTGTAGTCAAACATGGTGGTCAAAATGAAACCTTGAGACCTTGTCAGAGCAAACAGCATCAAGAGTAGATGATCGCAGTAATATTCTGGAGGCAAATATCAGACAAACTCCTGAAAAACTTTGTCTTGGGCAGCATTGGACCGTCCAACAAGACTATGATTTGAAACGTGCAGCCAGAATAGTGAAGAAATTGTTAAAAGAAGGATGCTTCCAGTCAAATAAACATTTACTATGGATTATAATTTAGCCTGACTGAATAATTTAGGCTTAACTGTACTATCTATAGGGATGTGTTAAGACAGTTACTAAGAGGGAGTTTAAAGGTCTGTTTGCTGTAACGGCTGACTTGTTGTTGTTTTCTGGTTGGTAGCTAAACGGTTCATTAGTTTTTGTGGGTTAACCAGTTTTCTGAAGTGAAAGTTGAGTCTTCTGTCATCAGCCTCCAACATTTTAAATTCATGGAAAGAATCTCTGAAAGTAAAATATAGTCACAGTTCTGTTCCTCTTAATGATACTGTACAGTACAGAGGACTCCTTTCTTATGGAGTTATGTAATCAGATTACATGTTTTCACAGTGATGAGTTAGTTTAAAGAAAAATGTGAGATGATCTGCCTTGAAATCATTTTTAAATCACACAATCTGTTTAAATGCAGAAGAAAATGAAGCTTAGTTGATCCTGCATTTATGTTTTAGGAGGTTTGACAAACTGCATTCTATAAAACAGTCCCAGGTTAACAATTCATGCTTGAATTTAGGTTTTCTCTGGTATCATTGAAGCTCCAGACCATGTTGGTGAAACTCTGGAGACTAGAAGCTTCTCTGTGCACAGCTACTAATCTATTGGCGTTTAGGGAACACTAGGAAATCCTGGTGTCTTAATATGGCTGGGAACAGAGCTTTTGCTGTAGAGCATCAGTGTCCTGAATTGAAATGTTAAAAACACATTGTGGATCCTTGTTAAAATGTTGAAACTAACTGTGGTCAAAGTCCCAGGTCATCTTTACAAAAGCAAAAACTAAACATTTTATCTGCACCTTTATTCCAGTTAAAGATCATATAATTAACGTGTACGGAAAGCTTTGCTTAAAATATATTATTCTGCACCAAAAGGAACAGTGAAAACATGTGATGCATCTAAAATTTGAAGCTGATTGACCTGAATGAAATCTGGGTTTATTCTTTCCTTTTACCTGAGAATTTTAGGTAACACATAGATGTAGGGATGTTTGAAATTGAATTTTTTTTTCCCAATAACCAATACGCTGATATTGTCCAACTCTCAATTTCCGATTCCGATATCAACCGATACTGATATATGTGGGCTTGGAAATAATTCCAAACCACAAACATATTGTTAGTCAGACACAGCAAACTTGTTAGCTACAGACTTGATGATGTGATCATTTGCGTGCTGGTAAATGCCAGTGAAATTCAGGCATTAATTTATCGGTTTTTATGATAGGCATAAAAAAACGATAACGACATTGAGTGATATTACATTTTTATGTCAATATCGGACCGATAATATCAGTGGTCCAATATTATCGGACATCCCTACATAAGGGTACATGTTTTATGTGGAAAAAAGAACCTCGTTGATTATCATTGTCACAAAACTGGGACACTAACAGATCTGTAAAGAAGCAGAAACAACTTTTTAAAGTAGAAAACCATTTGGTCCTTCATTCTGAAATTCAAATATTCGTTCAAAAGTCTCCATATAGTAGCTGATTCTGGTGTAAAAATTTGGTCGACCTCCAGTCTGTCTCTTTTTATTCTGATTGTTCCGTTAACGTGAATCTGCTCGGTGCAGATTCAGCTCTCCCAGAAATGATTTTGTAGCATGTTGACCGACATGCTGAAGGTTTCTGTGTGAACATTTGAAGCTGGTTTGTGTCTCGTCTTCAGTGTCTGTCTTGTCTGCTTCTCTTTGTCTTTTCTTTGTCCCTTCCTGTTTTCCTTCCTTGTCTTTCTTTGCTGTGTCTTTGTCTTGCTGTCGGAGGTCTGGTCCAGAGAAAGCTACTATGACAGACTGTGGAAGGTAGAAGTTCAAAGCCTGCTGTGTCCTTCTGAGAGGGAAACAGTTCATCCACCTGCAGCAGCTTCATGTCAACCAGCCGACAGAAGATCGACTCTGTGGCTTCACCAAACATTTCTGTTTTCAGCTCTGACCAGAAACCGAAAAGGATCAAACCTCTCAGACTCCACTGAACTCTGATCAGCAGAAGCTTGGATTTAACTATTAACTTTTTTTTTAAATTGTTTTGCTGATTAGTCATATTTACACATTTTTTTCTGGTCAGCAGCAGTAAAACTGACAGTTTGCTAGAAATAGAAGTGTTTGGTGAACATCTGTGTGTTTAAACTGCATCACATCTAACCAGCAGCTAGCCAGTTTACCCAGTAATCCATGTTTTAACAGGACCGCTAGTTAGATCCGGTTGAACTAACAGCTTGTTGGACTTGCGGCCCGGTGGGTGGTCCCTGTTCTGATTGACAGCTAACCCGGCCACACAAACAGCTCCTGGGTTTGTGTGTTGATGGTCTGAATGACTCCCATCTTGTAACGTTTAATTGTATAGGAGGAAGATGATCCAACATGGTGACTGTGTTTTTTCTTCTTTCTGTGTATCTGTAGCCCAGTCGACCCGGATATCCCAGTCCTCGGTCCAGTGAAGGTTTCTACCCAAGTCCTCAGCATCCTGGACACTACCAGGTAAACAAAGAGTAAATTATGTGAAGTTTTCTTTACTGTTAATCTGGCAGCAGCTGAATATTTTGACTTCATGTCTGAATGAGCTCCTAAAAGTCATGACTGGTGATGTAAGTTCGACCAAGTAGTACGCAAGCGACTTTTTTTGATCTCCAATATTGGTCTAGAAACGCCAAAGAGGAAAAACAAAATTACTGCAATAAAGGCGGTTAGAGACATTTGATGAAACATTTACAGGAGCTGAAGTTCAGTTTGTTGCTTGCAGCTGTTTGTAGGAGTCTTTCCTCTCAGTTTATTCAATCCCTCAACTCAACTTTATTATTTGTCCCTTGAAGGGCGACTTGTTATGCGGCAGCTTACACAAGCACTCCCAATAAGCAAACAGCAAAGAACAAATTAAAGGAAATGTTTTTTTTGTTATTAAAAGTTAAACAAAAAAACAGTAAAAATGCAGTAAAAACACAATAAAAAGCGTAAAAGCATAAATTTAAATGAAAACAAATGTGACACGAAACATAAGATAGACATGGACGTTAGCAGAAATCTTATGTAGTCTGCTTAATCTTATATGTGTCAACCATCACTTAATCAGCAGCATCAAGACAGTATAAAGTAAAGTAAAAACAGGATAAAGTGCATCGCAGTGCATGATAAAGTACAGCAGCAAAAACACAGTTTGTTACCTCCTCTTCTCAGCATTTATAACTCAGATAGAGGTAAGCACAAAGGAGAACTTATGCCTGTTTTTGTGATCTGGGGTACTCCCAGATGAAGGCTGGAGGGGAGCAACTTATACTCCTGGTTAGGAGGATGAGTAGCATCCATAAGAATAGACTCAACACTGCTGTTCTTAAATTGAGAGATTTTGTGCATTTACATGTGTGGAGCGACAGAAGTAACTTTATTATTAATAATTATAATAGCCAGTGGCTAACCATGTACCGTTCTCCCAGATGGCCGGGTATCCAGGCCCTCACACTCTTCCTTCGGTGCCCAGCGCCTTGTACCCCCCACCAGCCGCCATGATGGACACCCACCACGCTCACACTCACCCCCGGCACCACGTGCACAGTCACTCACATGTACAGCACCTTCCTCAGCCGCATGGACCGGACATGGCTCTGTGGGGATCTGCAATGGAGGTGAGACTTCAAGTTATACAGACACACACAGACCTGCACACACCAAAACACACAGTTGAACATGCTGTTGAAGATCAGCCATAGACACTTTATATTGTTAGTAGCAATAATACCGAAATGTATTGTCAAAATCTTGCATCTGCAACAAAAAAATCCAGTGAAAGTGGTCGATATTATTTTTTTTTAAATCATGGAAGTAAAAGTTGGTTTTATTTTATAAAATATGTCAGCCAGTTAAACCTGACAGTAGGCCATTAAACTGATCACTCACCAGTCCTCTAGAGTGACTCCGGTCCTCAGGTGAACCTATAACCAGGTTTTTCTAAACGGGTTTCTTTTCAGGTGAACTCAGTTTGTGTGTTTTCTGCTTCACACCAGCAGCTCCTTTATTTTCAGTTTGTGTTCGTCGTCATCTCAGTTCAGCATCTCATCAGTCTGGTGTTCGTGTCTGTCTGTCGTGTGCATGTTTCCCTCCATGTGTTTGTGTGCACATCTGTTCTGCTGCGCTTGTCTTGTGTTGCACATTGTGTGCGTGTGTGTGTGTGTGTGTGTGTGTGTGTGTGTGTGTGTGTGTGTGTGTAGGACGGTGCAGTAGACTTGCAGCAGTGTGTAGAGCAGCAGTGCCTGTTAATGGAGGAACAGCTGATGATACAGCAGCAGCAGATGGAGGAGGATCAGAGGTGGCTGGAGCAGGAGGAGAGGCTGCTGGTAACACACAGCAGACACACAAAACACACAAACAGACAAAAACACGCTAAACTCAGGCTGCAGCTGTAGATTTACTCTAATTCTCTTCAACATTACTGCCTTCATACTGCAGCTCTGTTTAGGCAGAACTTACACAACCGAAGTAAAAATCCGTTTGTATTTTAGAGGCAAACAAACAAAGATCTGCTGCCATATTTTAAAATACAAAAGCGATCTTTTGTATATTTTGCCACTTTAAGACTAATTTCATCCTCAAATCAGCACAAGCATCAGAAAGTGTCTCTGCATAATCATGAACATTTCTCTGTCTCAGAATAAAGAGAACCAGCCGTGATTTAAGAGCTTTGATGCGTTCTTGTTGGTTGTTCTTTATTGTTCTGTGATGTTGTGCATGTTTAATTGCATCAGTGTTCACTTGCTGTCTTATTATTTGCGTTTAAAGTGTTTTTTGAGTTGCTATGTGCATGAATCATGTTTTTGTTTATCATGGTATCAATACACTTTAACTGAGACTTTACTGGAAAGTGACCATGAACTTATTTAAATATGAAGTGACACATTTAGATGCTGTAAAATTATCTGAAAGGGGCTCTAGCTTTTTCAGGAATCAGAAATATTTTATAGACCCTGATGTTACAGTTGCTCCCATTCAAAGTAAACAATCGAAGCAGAATAAAATAGATAAACATAAGTGCAAAATATGAAAAATAATATAAACATAAGTAGAAACAGTTTAATTATAAATGTGAAATGGGCTTTTCCTTGAAAATAAAGTGTAATAAGTGGTGTGTAATTGCACGTTATTGAGTGTTTACTGAAGAAGTGAACTGAGAAATTGTTCATCTATTGGTACTGAAACATGGTGAGCAATTTGGCTTCATGTGTGCTAGAGTGTCTTTAAATAAAGTATTTCATCCTCAGTCTTTCTACGCATTCATGGTGGTTCTCTGCTGATATCTAACAATCAGGAAGCACATTAATTGGAGGCTGTAGGCCAGAGAAAGCTGCTGTCTTCTTCAACAGAGTTTTAGACATAATCGGGCTGCATGTATGTATTGTTTTGCTCTTTAACTTCATACTCTGAGCTGATATTTGTGTGAAATTCCTCCCGAGATTAATTCTTTCAATAGTGATTAGTTAAAAGAGATGAACTAACTACAGTAAATCTGACTGCAGTGTGAGCAAAGACTTTTAAAATATGGATAAAAATGGACGTTAGACTCTTCAGCAGAACTTTTGTGGAAGACGTATGAAAGACTCATTTATTTAACACCCATGAATTACATTGTATAAAATTGTACTAAAATTTAAGTACTGTTTTGGGAAGTTCCCATGTCAAGACAGAAAATGAAAACCAACTATTTAATCAAGTTAAAATTTTCTCCTATTTTATTTCTTTTTCTGGTCCTGATCTGATCTGACTTAGTATCTGTCGATTCCATTTTGCTAAATAATACTTAAAGTCCTCATTAGTCAAGTACCTGCTTGTACTCTCACTGTTTAATACTGTAGTGACTTGAAGAGGCAGGAACTTCCATGCTGGGAAACAGAGATCACTGTGAGAGTTTAGACAGTAGAGGAGCACCGTGACAAAGACCTCCCAGTTCGAGGCTCAGGGGACTAGTTTTCAAGTTATTCTATAGTAGTTTTTCATTTTTTTTTTCTGGGTTTTTCTTGTAAAACTCTGACACACACAGATGAACAAACACAGAACTCCTCAGAGAGATCTGCTGTCTGTTATTTCTGATAGAAACCCCCAGTGACAGAAAGACAGGGTTTTCCTGTTTGAAGAATTTTTCTTGTGCTCATATTCATGACTTTTCTTTTTTTTTTTTTTTAAACCTTCTTGGGATCTTAGGATGTGACTCAGGGGATTAGTTGAAGTTTTTCTATGGTAGTGACTAGAAAACAACTGGCCACCACTTTCCGTTTTGTGGTAAAACTCTGGTGCACACAGACGAACAAACAGCCTTAAACTCCTCTGAGAGATCCACTGTTTCTGATAGAAAACTCCAGTGACAGAAGGACAAAGTTGGCAGGAGGGAGGAACATTTTCCTGCAGGAAGCATTTTTCTGAGAGCAGTGATTGAAGGAGCTGTCTGGAACTTTTTTGGCTCAAGGATTTTATTGTGCATGTTTGTGTGAGAGAGAGTTTGTAGGCAGGTGTGGCCTGTGTGAATTCCAGGCTAATGATAGGCTTCCAGAGTCTGACAGTCTGTCTTTGACCCAAACCATTAACTGACAACACACAAGATTACTGAAAAGCTGAGGAGGCGTTTGCTCTGTGTGTGTGTGTGTGTGTGTGTGTGTGTGTTCAGGCTGGTTTTTATAACGCTGTCACTTCAGGGAGGAGAGGCAGAAGGTTTTGGGAAAGGCAGTGAAGACATGCTGCCTCTCTGACGGCTGGCTGGCAGCATTGCTTCATCCTCCTCTGATATAAATGAGCTGGAGGCAGGAAGCTGGAGTTCAGTCTGAGTTCTTCTCTCCATGAAGCCAAAGACGAGGATTCAGGAAAACGTTCAGACTGAGCTGTAAGATCAGGAGATAGCAGCAGAGGCTAAACACCTCACACGAGTCGGACACAAAACATTCATCAGCAAACTTTGATGAAATCGATGGCAATGCTGGTCTTCAAGTCCTGTCTGGGAAAGCTGGTACGTGAGGGTCAGTGAGGAAGCTGTGCTGCTTTTATTTTGACTTTGTTTGTGGGACTTTTGTGGCAGCAAACTGGTATTTTGTTCCTGTTTTTGTCTGAAATCTGGTATTTAACAGGATATGTGGAGGGTTTCTGTGTTAGTGTCATTTCTTCATTCATTCAGACTTTAGATTCATTTAGGTTTGGAGTTACATCTGTTCAGAAACGTGAATTTGAGTCAAAAAATCGGAGGTGAATCTATGTAGTTAAGGGTCTGAGTCTGCACCAGCATGAGAGACTGAGCTGACATGAGGCTATAAAAAAGTTTAGAAAGTCTAACTTTATGGAAAAGCGATGTGGCGCACTGTAACTGTAATTACAGATCTTTGAGTCTGTCACACTGGAGCTCTAATTGATTGGAGTTAGAAATATGACCAGTTCTGAACTTAACCCTCTTGAACCCCAAACAGCTTCTGGTGTTTTCAGCTCCTGGTTTATTTTTCTTCACTGTGGTTCATTTTTCTCTGCAATCTGAAGTCCTGCAGCTCTGTGGAAACAGAACATCATGAAGAAGGAGCAGAACTCGGATACGACTTGTGCCATTGTTTCTGCTTCTACAATGTCTGTTTCTGATAAGTGTTTTTTAAAGATACCGTGCCCCTTTGGGTGCAGAGGGTTAAATACTTCTGGTATATGGAGATCTAAAGTTTGTGGTGGTCTGTGTTTGTGTAGAAACCGGACTCAAGGAGTTCTAGAGGAAGTCTGGACAGAGAAGAAGGTGGACTCCAACCACCGGTGAGTTACTGTTCTTAGTGTTTTTAGCAGCAGCTGGTCTCCTCTTCTTCTATTTTAATCAGAGCTCAGCTTCCTGTACGTCACATTCTCCTCTTTCTAATTTTCACGGTCAGAATCAAAGTTTTCTATCTGAACTGTTTGTGTTTTAAGGGGAGGATGTGTGCTGACGGAAGTCCGTGTTTTGGTTTTGGTTTGTTTTGATTGGAGCAGAGCGGATTGATCCAGGAAGTGACCCGTTGGTCAGAGATGTGGGGTCAAAGGATTCCCACAGCATCACTGGATATTTATAGAAAACTGCTGCAGAAAACAGAGTTGGTCCCAGTGTTGGTCACAGATTCTTACTGGTGCTCTGTAGTTTACTGAGTCTCTCTGTTTGTGCTTTTATTACAGTGAAAATCACCACTAGAGGAGATCTGACCAGTGCTGACGGTTGGAGCATTTACAGCTGAAATCTTTCATTTAGTAACTGAATGTAAAACTAATTACCTTTCAGAAACAACTATTTTGATTATTGATTGTAAGTCATTTACAGACACAAATGTCAAACAGATCCAGCTTTCTGAAACCTATTAGGACTGATTTTCTGGTGAACTACATATGTGTGGGTTTTATACTGCTGGATGGGAAAACAAGCGGTTGACCCGTTGTAACCCCATTTAATAGTTTCTGTGCATTTTCTGTTTAATTTTTGTTCACTGGTTCATTTTTCAATCGAAAGTCCTGCAGCTCTGTGGAAACAAACTACATGAAGAAAGAGAGAGAATTCAGAAATGTCTTCTGGGCAGAATGCTAGCGCTCTGTTCACAACCTGCAGTTCAATCAAAAAGTCCTAGAATTTTTATCACTCATGACTGCTGCTTGCTGCTGATTCACTCATGGCTTCATCTTTGCACAGAATTTTGAGTTTTTTTTGCAGAATCTGGTGCAAACGGTTTAATTTTGGTGAATTTTGAAATGAGACGTAAAGAAAATGATTTTGGTTAAATATCGCAATTTTAACCCAAGATTTGGTTAATATTCCTGATAGAGCCCTACGTCACACGTCAGGAGTTCAAGGACTGTCATGAAGTTTAAAATCTGCCCAATTTTTTCAGCTTTTACATTTTCTAAATCTGGTAGTGGTGTAATTCTGGTGATTTATTTTTTAAAATAACCCTTCTACCCTGTCAAAGACTGTTTCGTTGTGCTTTCACTGTTCTCTGATGTTTTAGAAACCAAGCAGTCGTTTGTTTGTGTGTGAAAGAAGATGCAGATTTATTTATTTATTTATTTTTTACTTCAATGATCCCTTAGAAGAGACACTACGTCGTTTTTAAGTCCCTCTGTGATATAAGTTCAGTGATTTGCACAGCGACTCGTACAGAACCTGCTGCTGGTTGTTTGCTCTTAACACTCAGGTGGGGCTGAAGTCTAACTTCATCACTTCTTCTCTCTCTTTGCCAGACTAATGTTTCCCTCCACTGATTTAGTTTCTTCATCTTAGATCTAAATCATGTTGTTGGTCAGAGATTCTGTGCGACTTTATCCAAACTTCTCGGAGTTGCATGTTGCTGCCAGCAGCAGTTGTTGCAGCAGTCTGGAGATATTTCCGTCTCTGTAATTCATCTCCCTGCTTGTCCTCCTCCCATTGAATGGTTGTGGTTTGTGGTGGGAAAATCTCCCTGGTTTGTGTGTGAGTGTATGTGTGTGTGTGTGTGTGTGTGTGTGTGTGTGAATTGCAGTCGTGGAGTATTTTTGGGTGTCGGTGGTTGTCAGGCCTCAACACTGCGACGGCACCGAGGCTCTGCAGTCCTCACTGCAGTTTTCTCACACAGAGAAAACAACAAAGATGCAGCAATAATACAACAAAGTAAATATGTGGGTCTGGAACCACTCGGAGAGTTTGTGGCATCAAATCATGAAGACTGGCTGCAGGATTCTCTTCCAGTTCTGAACCGGAGCTCCAACAAAGGAAACACTGTTTAGTTAAGCTCAGCAACACAAAGCTGGGAACTTTCCCTCTGAGCCTCGGTGTCGTGTGACGACAACATTAACTTGGATTCCTGACATTTTTCAGGCTGCTGCTGGTTTCTGCCTGTGAAGTTCTAATTTCCTGCAAAACTTCTGATTATATACGTGATATGCATTTTCTAACCCAAGTGTTTTGTTTGTTGTTTGTTTGTTTGTGCAGACAGGAAACCAGCACATATACCAGCCCGTTGGCAAACCAGGTAATATACCGGCCCTCCATAATTACACTTCACCACTTAGTTTTATTCTGTCAGTCTGTTCTTACACAGCTGTGTTCTCTCTACTCGTTCTGTCTCTGCTTCCATGTCAGTGTTTCTGTCAGCGTTGGTCTGCAGAGTTTACAGTCTGCTGCCTCAATCTGACAGATCTGGTCGTGAACTCTGCCACTGAGCAAACCGACTTCAGTTTATCTGGACAGACAGCATGTCAGGCTCAATATGTTGTTGCTCACAGCATGGATAAGATAGAAAACAGAAAACCATGCAGGTTGAAATGGATTCACAGTTTAGAGTTTTATATCAACAGCTGCGTTTGTCCAAAATGAGTCAGAAAATGGTAGAATTAGTAACTAGAACTTCTGAGCAGTAAGACAGGAATAAAAAAGAAAAAACAAAAGACGAATTCCTTTATTTATTGTCAAAAAATCTACAGCCTAGAAGAAATGAGATATTCTGTAGAAATATGTTTCACCATGCTGAACGTGTCTTACAACTTGTTCCTCTGCTCACCATTTCTGAGCCGTGCTGCATTTATTTTTATTACTTTTATTTTCCTCTCAATCTCTATAACTTGTTTCCACACTTGTCTTCTTATTACACAACCTGCAGTTCAACCTACTTCAGTCAAAAAGTCCCAAAACTTCTGTCACTTGTGACCGCTGGTTGCTGCTGATTCACTCATGGAGAGCAGGATTCTTAGTTTTATCTTTCAGCTTAATCTGGTGGCAACGGTTTATTTTGATGAAATATCGCAGCTTTTATCCGAGCATTGTTTAATTTTCCTGATTGACACGAATGTCACACATGATGAGTTCAAGGACCGTCACAAAATGTAAAATCGGAGAAATTCTTTCAGTTTTACAGTTTCTGGATCAGATCAAAAGTGGCATTTACAGTCTGGTCCAAACAGTTTATTTCTGGTGAATTTTTAAATGAGATATTTCACTGGATTAAAACCTGACGTCCTGAACAATGCAGTTGTAGTTTATGATGCAAACAGAGACTGGAGCTGCTCTGTAACCAAGACAGAATCATTCCAAGCATTCAGAGTGCACTTCTATAAAACTGAGTAGAACTAATTAGTATTTTACGTTCCGTCTCCTGCAGAGCATGCAGCACCCCCAAAGAAACCTCCTCGACCCGGAGCCCAGAGCCAGGTGGGCCTGGCCTGTCTGAATACTGGAGACAGCTACAACGACGGCGTCAAGGTACACACACACACACACACACACACACACACACACACACACACACACACACACACACACACACACACACACACACACGTTCATACTTCTATCTTAGTGAGGACATCCATAGGCGTAATGCATTTCCTAGAGCCTTACCCTAACCTTAACCATCACAACTGATCGCCTAACCCTAACCCTTACCCTAACCCTAAGCAAACCTCAATTCATACCTGTTCTCTAAAAACAAGTCTTCACCCTCAAACATGGCTGTTTCAAAGTGAGGACCGGCCAAAATGTCCTCACTTTGTAAAAATGTCCTCACTTTGATAGTTAAATGCAGAAAGTGGTCCTCACCATGTAGCAAGTACAAGAACACACACACACACACACACACACACACACACACACACACACACACACACACACACACACACACACACACACACACACACACAACATTTACGCCACATTTCCAGAACAAATACTCAACATACACACAACATATACGCAACACACACACTACAGACACACAACAGACACCTCTAGATGTACACAGCAGTTGTATTGAAGCTGTAGCTGCTCATGCCAGGATACTGCTTTGACCTGATGTGCACATTGCATGTTGTAGATCATTAATATTTTTTGTCTTCTTCCCTCTGGCTGCTCTTCCTCCTCCTCTTCCTCCTCCTGCCTCATGTTGACCTGTAGCCCTGGAGGGTAAGCAGCTCACTGAGTGTGCTCTCTGTTGGTCTCCGTCTGACTCCTCCGTCCGTCCAGCCAATCACAGCATTTAAACACCTTAATTCATCCTGCTGGCTCCCTCTGAGCGAACATCCACATCTAGCTGCTTTCATTCTTATAGAAACCATTTTCAACTCATTGAACCACAGTTTTCTAAGCTACGTGGAAAATCTTTTAGATCTTCTCTGCTGCTCTCAGTTTCTCCTCTATTTATGACATTTGAGATGTTTGTCCATCTTCTGTTTGTTCTTTAAGGCCCCGATAGGAGCAGCTAGCTTTGTTTTCAAGTTGTTGTAGGATGACATCATGTGTACAAAGTTCCAGAATACAGGGATTCACAGTAGGTGGTGAGTAAAATGAGTTAAGGGTTGAGTTTAGATGAGATAATATTTTAGACATGGATTCAGACAAGAGAAGAGGTTTGACGGAAAGTGAAGATGATGTGAGGCAGAAGATGAGAAGAGCTGGTTTATGTCAGTGAAGATCTAGTATGAAATAAATTCATCCTGATGTGGTCTGTATTGGACAGACAGAGCGACGCTGCTATCTAGTGGCCAGAGTAGAGAACTGATCTGAGTAACATTTGTCTGTTCCGACTCTTTTTTTTTTTTTTTTTTTTTTTTTGTTAACCCTCTGAACTCCAAACAGTTTCTGTGCTTTATTTGCTTCGGTCTCATTTTTCTTCACCGTGCTTCATTTTTCAATCTAAAGTCCTGCAGCTCTATGGAAACAGAGCAACATGAACAAGGAGAGAGAACTCAGAAAAGTCTTCTGTTAGTGAGACACAGTTAGAATGATGGAAATCAGAAAAAAAAATCAAAGTTGAAGTAACAAGTTAGAGTCAGCATGGAGCATTTACACTGGAAACAAAATACTGTTTACATTTCTATAATCTCTACAGTTTTTTTCTCTTCAGCTGTAGGAACGTGTTTCACTAAACAGGATGTGTCTTCCAAAAGCCTGCTTCTCTGTTTAATGTTGTTGAGCTATGCTGCATTTGTTTTATTGATCCAGTAGGTTTTGTTTTTGAGTCAATATAATTTAATTTTAGGCTATTTTTCCTGCTGTTTTGCTGCTGGATGAAAACTCAATAGTTCTTTATGTTTTTACTGTTTCTGGCTTTAATAAAAATCGTTTTTTGTTAATGATGACGAAGCAGCCGACAGGTTTTGGGATCCAGAGGGTCAAAATCAAAGCATGTCAAGGTGAAAAAAACATAACCTGCGCAAATCCATTCCATCACTTCCTCCTTAATCTGTTCGTTTTCCTCCATGACTCCAGTCTTTGGTCAGTCAACAGATTTTTTATTTCCATCTCAGTTATCCTGCAGATCCACACAGTCAGCTCTGGCCATGATTGATTTGAGAAGCTCATTGCTGGTTTTCTGTTACCGTCGGTCGTCACACTTCTCTCCTGATTATTTGTTCTTTCTTGAACCTGTCACTCACCGTTTCCTCTCCTGTCATTGGTCAGCTGCAGCCTCAGGAGATCAGCCCGCCTCCCACCGCCAACCTGGACCGCTCCAACGACAAGGTGTACGAGAACGTGACGGGTTTGGTCAAAGCTGTGATCGAGATGTCGAGCAGGATTCAGCCGGCGCCTCCGGAGGAATACGTTCCCATGGTCAAGGTGAGGAGGAAACTCACCGCTGCTTCTCACTGTCCAGAGGATTTAAAGAAGAATGATTTGTGATTCACCTGTAGCTGGACTCTCTCTGCTCTTTAAGAACAAATGCAGGAAGTCGTGATGTCTCTGATCTGTTCTTCAAACCAAATGAAGGAATCCTGTGTTTGTACTTATCAGGTTAACTGGTTGTTGTGAAAACTGAATGTGTGTTGTTGTTTCCAGGATGTGGGTCTGGCGTTGAGGACGTTATTGGCCACAGTGGATGAGACTCTACCTCAACTTCCTCCCAGCACACACAGAGAGGTCCAAACACACACTTTAGTGCCAGCATAAACACACACATGATTTGATATGGTCTGTATCATCAGATGGATGAATGACAGGTTTCCTTCCACAGATTGAAATGGCCCAGAAGCTGCTGAACTCTGACCTGGCAGAGCTGATTGGGAAGATGAAGCTAGCCCAACAATATGTGATGACCAGGTAGGTGCCAACACAGAGACTAAACATACCAACAACATCTCCATATATACAGTCTTACCTGTTCCCCTCTTGTTCCTATTCATTTGTATGTTTTAATTTAAGGAAAGGTTTATGTGCACAAGAGTCAGTAGCGCTAGCTGTTAGCGCTAGCTGTTAAATCTGAATTTACCAAAAGTTCATGAAGCTGCAACTGCATAAAAACTGTAAAAGATATCAAAACATGAATTTACATGAATAGCATTAAATCTTTGTAACCTGTTCAAACTTTGAATGAAGTTCTCCAGTTTCAGTTTCTCCTGTAGAATCTGTCAGAGCTGCAGGGATCCAAAGATGGCTGGTTTTAGCAGCCGTCCAACCAACTTCCTACTCATTTTCACTGCCAAAAGTCATAGCACACTATTGCAGGCCGACCTACACAATTTAAAATAAAATTTTATGGGTTTTCTGAAAGCTGTAGGAGGAGGTTTGGAGCAAAGTAACAAGACTGAAGCAGAACTGAGTTTAGAAACAAAAAGTAAAAATCTGTAGAGAAACAGACATGAGCAGAGAAGAGCCTGCAACCAGCAGCAGAGACTCTAAAGCTGAGCTGAATGAAACAAGTCCACATAAATTAGGTAAATACCAAGAATTTAATGTTTTATTCTGAAATTATTTGACTTTCTTGGGCTCCAGCTAAACTCGAAGTTTTATGGTATTTAATATACAGGGTGTCCCAAAAAAAATTACATGGTTTAAAATGTCTGTATCGGAGTGACCACATGGTCAGGAGAAATGAAACCTTATTTTGGACATAAAAGTATTTTTTCTGTAAATTTCAAATGAGAAATTCTGGGGGGTGGTAATTGATGGCAATTTGTTCGCATAATTGGTCATTTCCACGTCCAAATCTGCTTTCCTGTTGGTGCTTGTTTATGAATTTTTCTAAGAAATTCACGTTGTACATTCACATTTGACTGAGCTTGGGTGTACTTCAAAACACAGAACGTCTTTTCTGTTGCAGTAAACGGCATGTCTATTCCTGAAAGCAGAAAAATAAAAATGATTTTTTTTTTTTAGCAAAAAAGAGCAAACACATTTTAACAAATCATTAGGTGTTGAAATGATATCCGTTTTTTTGGGGGGGACACCCTGCACTTTAAAGAAAGAAACAATTTAGAAAAAAATTGAAGCAATAGTAATCTGTGCAGAATCTTCTCATTTTTGATGCTACCACAAGGGGGCGCCACATGCTGACACATGGCATCATCACCTCCCTGCTCCTAACATTGCATTTACTTCCTGTTTCTCTGCTGTGTCTCAGCCTGCAGCAGGACTACAAGAAGCAGATGCTGACGGCGGCTCACGCTCTCGCCGTCGACGCCAAGAACCTGCTGGACGTCATCGACCAATCACGGTTGAAGATGATGGCCCAGTCCCGCCCACATTAGCCGACAGCGGGCCGAGCTGACCAACAGCAGCGTCACGGTGGTTCCTGTTGGCGGGGCAGAGCTCCAGACTCTGGATTAGTGACCAGAGAACCATCAGAATCTGGATTAAAATCTCACCACTGTGACTTTACAAGAACAGAGCAAAAACACTTCCTGAATCAGGGACTGGCAGCTTCGCTCTCTTTGGACTGGAACACAGTGACGACCGGAGGAAGAGAGGAATAAACTGCAGCTCTGGGCCTGAGATCCAGTCAGAGGTTTAATCAGTGGGGGGGGCATCGAGTGGATTTACAGCTTTTAGGCAGAACCATCGATCTGCAGCGTGCATGAAGCTTCAGAGAGGAGGACTTTACATCAGCACGGTTATGAAGGCTGGTACTGAACTCCTTCCTCACCACAACCACAACCAGAAGTTTCCTCTCCGGGTTCAGGTGGATGTTTCAACCAGAAAACT
Source organism: Acanthochromis polyacanthus (assembly GCF_021347895.1). Lineage (NCBI taxonomy): Eukaryota > Metazoa > Chordata > Actinopteri > Pomacentridae > Acanthochromis > Acanthochromis polyacanthus. The sequence continues at coordinate 17,340,224 of NC_067124.1, forward strand.
CACAGGAACTGTTCTTGGTCTCCATCCCATCCTGGGTTCCCTCCGTCTCACCAGCTTTTATTTATAGACTCAAATCACACAGAGGAGACGGAGGGAGGACCAGGAAACCTCCCGTTTCACTCACTTCTCCTTCCTCTCAGTCTTCCTCAGCTCCTCTTTGAGCAGATTTAAAGACTCCAAATGTGAAGAATCCAACTATGTCTGGGTGAACACTCAACTCACCTTTTTTTATTGGCTGGCTCCATGTTTTTGTTGTTTTAAGCTGTTTTCTTCTTCTCCTCCTCCTTCTTCTTCTTCTTCTGTGCTGAAAACAAGCAGATGTTCAGTCCCAGCGGTCAGAAAGTCGTGGGTTTGATGGTTCAGTGTGAAGAGGAGGTTCTTGTGTCTCAGACTGGTCACTGAGCTTTACTTCTTTCTTCTGTAGTCCAATTGTTGTTCCTCATACGACGAGTGTCACACCTTTACCTGTCCTACCACCCACCAGTGACACACAGTCCCAGTTTCTGTCAGGTGTCACACTTTAAAATGCCTCCAGGGGAAACAAACACATGAAATGTGGAGCCACACGACTGGAACTCAAAACACTTAACAGAGAAAACCGCAGATGTTAATATGGAGCCACATAATGACTTCTCGCTATATGAGTTATCCTGGTGACTGTACTGGTGTAGCATGGTGTACTGGTACAGAGAAGAGCATATTTGCACAGCACCTAAAAAACGTTAAGAAAAACCCCACACATCCTAACTTTTTTAATCCTATTTTACCCAGATGTGACTCCCATGTTTAGCCAGCAAAGAAACTATCAGATATGTGGGTGTTATGGGGATAAAAATGTAAAAAAAAAAAATAATAAATCAAAAAAACAAACAAAACAATCTATTTTATCTCCTCGTTGTTGTGTAAATCTGCTCATGTTGGTATATTGTAAGCTATACTGGTGTGTATCACTGGTCAATTGTACAGAACTCGTACTAGTAAACACTGGTTTTTATTTTGTCTTCTGGGCTCAAGCAGCCATCTTGTCAAATAGGAGGAAAAAACAGTGAAATAAAATAATGACGAAATCAGTTTCTCCTCTTCTGATCCATCTTATGCCTCCAGCTCCTGTAGTTTTATAGTTTTTATTTAAATGTGGAGCATTTTATTTTCCATCTAAGTGAGCATTTCATATTTTACACAGGGTTTCAGTTTCATGATTTTTTTAATGTTAGCTACATGTTTTTATACTCTAATGTAGAATCATATTTTACATCACAGCTGCACCTTCCTCTGAACCTCCAACAACCAGGTGAGTGTTTTGTAAATGTGTAACATGATGATGTAGACGAGTGATTTCAAAACAGGTGTTTTAGGTGTGACTTAAGGTATGGAGCAGTGTTATCTAAATATGATTATGTTTTGGGTTTTTGGGGGGGCTTTTTAAGACCTTTAAGATGTACAAGAGACAAAGGAATACCACCAAGTCTGATATGGGCTCTCTAATAAACCTCCAGAACATAAATTACATTTGAGCAGAGTGATCATGGAACTTGTTTCCTGTCATCTGTTTCATAAATAGCCATTGTTTTCAAAGAATGACATTTAGAGGAGTTGCACCAACATGACAAATAATTCTCCATCGTTTTCAATTTTACAATGATTTACCTTAAAAAAAAAAAAGTTGATTCTAGTCAGGGTGATCTCAAGTGAGGATATCAAGTTAGAAGTTTACAGTTTTGAAAATGTTAATGTAGTTTTCTTATTAGGTACAATAGAAAATCATATTTTATGTCTGCACAGTGATCAGAGGAGGCAAAATAATGTTTAATCCACTACAGGAGAGACCAGATGTTTTCTATCTGCATCAGCATCAGCAAAAATCCATGTCAGTATTGTTATATCAGCCTTTATTGGACCATCAGGTGCAGAAACCCAACAGAAGTTTGCTGAGGTTCCAGTTTATATAAATATAAGTGCTGAAAGCCTGAATGCAGTTTCATTATAACAATAAGTATAAATATGACAAATACTGGAATATAATAATTCTGTCTATTCCAGTAATAATCACATTGACAAAGAATTATCTATCAATATGATCAATACTGGGATACCATCGCAGCACGTCTATTAAACAGTATTTACAGGACCCATTATTCACAGCAGGTTGCGGTTCAGCAGCAGCGTTGTGTGTTTGTGTGTCGAGTCCACTCTGCTGAAGTTGCACAAGTTGTGGGTGTTGCAGCAGCTCACGGCGTTTCCGTTTCCAGCCGAGTCCACCGACACCGTGGACGCAGCTCCTCTACAGGTGGCTCTGCTGGAGCACTGCTTCACGATGGCCTTCAGGTCACCTGGACAGCAGACACCGAGTTATTTATCACCACAGTCCCGATTTCTACAGATTCAGAGGCGCAACTGGGGCGAGACGCTTCAATAATCACACAAACCTAAGTGTGTAGATAACATGCACACACACACGCTCTTTAGTATCAAATTCATTATTTATGATAATGGGACGTTTTCTAATGTTCTATTTTTATTTTATTGCTCCGCCTTGACAACAGTCACTTTACATTTCTTGCTACTACTAAAACCTATTGAATCCAAACCTGTGACGAACATGTCTGAGTGTTTATCACTTCAGTTTTTGTACATGGAGTTGATCACTGCATTCCTTCATCCACTAATCTGTTTTGACACAGATAGTTCAGGTACTTTATGTGGAGAATTTACTGAAGCTGATTTCTCACTGAGTCTTCTTTAGAAATGATACTGAGGTCTGGTATTAACCCTCGTGTCGTCCTGCAGGTTAAAATGGACCCGTTTTAAAGTTTGAAAATGTGAGGGGAAAAAATATTTTCACAGTGAAACTTCTGACGTCCACATTTTCAACATTTTTGAGAGATCTTTGAACGTTTTGTGGAGAAAAAAAGAAATGTAAAAAAAATGTTTCTTTAAGAACATTCACATAAAAATCAACCAAAATCCAGCTGGATTTTGGTTGATTTTTATGTGAATGTTCTTAAAGAAAATATTAGAAGTTCTACTGATATATATGTAATCACTTTAGATATTTTTAGGATTTTTTGGAAGATTTTTACTCATTTTTTAGAGAATATTTACAAGAATTTTCTTGCCAACTGTGGGTTTTTTTTGTTTTTTTTTTAAACTTTTAGGAGAAATTTTGAAGGAATTATTGGAATTTTCTTCCTGAAGGTTTTGCAAATTTTCAGAAATCTGGGGAATTTTTCTGCTGAATTTTTGATTTTTTTTTTTTCAGACAAGGAATGAATATGTTTTGGTGCCTGTAAATGAGGACAACAGGAGGGTTAAAAGAGTCATTTTGTCAGAAGCAGCTGACTGGAATGAGGCCTGATGAGTCTGTAACAACATGAGGCTCCTGAAAGTCTGCACTGAAATCAACTAAAGCCAAAATTAAAAAGCACGTTTTACTTCTAACAGACTGCGATTTATTAGATCTGTTCAGTCTGACTGGATTCTCATGCAGAGACAATTACAGACTGGAGGCCTTCATGATGAACCACAAAGTCAAAAAGAAAAAAATCTCCTTAAATAGAAAGACCGAGACTCCCAGAGTTGTCAGAACTCGTCTGTCTGGTGGATTTAATTATAAAGAAGGAAACAAACTGAACCTCCCAATTCATTGTTCTGCTTCATGCAGCCAACATCTGAACTATCTGACCACCTCTGCAGCTTCATACAACAAAACTACATGAAAGGTCCCAACAAAAGTCCCTTCATTACTGAGGCTCTGTCTTTTTATTCAGTCATTTATGTGTCTGTCTTTATTTGAAATAAACCGAGTTAGCACATTTCTGCAGAGATGTTCTGCATTGTTTGGAGACATTTTTACACACGTGGACAAAATTGTTGGTACCCCTCAGTTAAAGAAGGAAAAACCCACAATTCTCACTGAAATCACTTGAAACTCACAAAAGTAACAATAAATAAAAATTTATTGAAAATTAAATAATCAAAATCAGCCATCACTTTTGAATTGTTGATTAACATAATTATTTAAAAAAACAAACTAATGAAATAGGGCTGGACAAAAATGATGGTACCCATAACTTAATATTTTGTTGCACAACCTTTTGAGGCAATCACTGCAATTAAACGATTTCTGTATTTGTCAATGAGCGTTCTGCAGCTGTCAACAGGTATTTTGGCCCACTCCTCATGAGCAAACAGCTCCAGTTGTCTCAGGTTTGATGGGTGTCTTCTCCAAATGGCATGTTTCAGCTCCTTCCACATATGTTCAATGGGATTCAGATCTGGGCTCATAGAAGGCCACTTTAGAATAGTCCAACGCTTTTCTCTCAGCCATTCTTGGGTGTTTTTGGCTGTGTGTTTTGGATCGTTGTCCTGTTGGAAGACCCATGACCTGCGACTGAGACCAAGCTTTCTGACACTAGGCAGCACATTTCTCTCCAGAATGCCTTGATAGTCTTCAGATTTCATCGTACCTTGCACACTTTCAAGACACCCTGTGCCAGATGCAGCAAAGCAGCCCCAAAACATTACTGAGCCTCCTCCATGTTTCACCGTAGGGACAGTGTTCTTTTCTTCGTATGCTTGGTTTTTGAGTCTATGAACATAGAGTTGATGTGCCTTACCAAAAAGCTCCAGTTTGGTCTCATCTGTCCAAAGGACATTCTCCCAGAAGCTTTGTGGCTTGTCAACATGCATTTTTGCAAATTCCAGTCTCGCTTTTTTATGAGTTTTTTTCAGCAGTGGTGTCCTCCTTGGTCGTCTCCCATGAAGTCCACTTTGGCTCAAACAACGACGAATGGTGCGATCTGACACTGATGTACCTTGGCCTTGGAGTTCACCTTTAATTTCTTTGGAGGTTGCTCTGGGCTCTTTGGATACAATTCGAACGATCCGTCTCTTCAATTTGTCATCAATTTTCCTCTTGCGGCCACGTCCAGGGAGGTTGGCTACTGTCCCGTGGGTCTTGAACTTCTGAATAATATGAGCCACTGTTGTCACAGGAACTTCAAGCTGTTTAGAGATGGTCTTATAGCCTTTACCTTTAAGATGTTTGTCTATCATTTTTTTTTCGGATGTCCTGGGACAATTCTCTCCTTCGCTTTCTGTTGTCCATGTTCAGTGTGGTACACACCTTTTCACCAAACAGCAGGGTGACTACTTGTCTCCCTTTAAATAGGCAGACTGACTGATTATGAGTTTGGAAACACCTGTGATGTCAATTAAATGACACACCTGAGTTAATCATGTCACTCTGGTCAAATAGTTTTCAATCTTTTATAGAGGTACCATCATTTTTGTCCAGGCCTGTTTCATTAGTTTGTTTTTTTAAATAATTATGTTAATCAACAATTCAAAAGTAATGGCTGTTTTTGATTATTTAATTTTCAATAAATTTTTATTTATTGTTACTTTTGTGAGTTTCAAGTGATTTCAGTGAGAATTGTGGGTTTTTCCTTCTTTAACTGAGGGGTACCAACAATTTTGTCCACGTGTGTAGTTGTTTTTGTGTTTGAGAGGTTGAGTTCCTTTTCCTTTTTCTTTAAAATATCCCAAAGATGTAGCCTAGCCGCGCTAGTCAACCCACGGCAACAAATTTAATTCTCTGCCAGGGAGGGTCTAGTTACCCTCCATAAGGCTCGAGGCTGGATTCTCCTAAAACTGGCCGGACCAATCACCATGAAGTGTAGAGTCAGAAGGTGGGCGTAACGAAGTGACGACAGAGGCACGATGATTCTGACAGAAACAACCGGCGTACAATAAACAGTTATCTTTCGACTCGGCTTTGGCCACAGCCCTTAAAGATTTGAAGCTAAAATTCAACTTGAAAGATAAACAAAGGACGGCACTGAAGTGTTTCATTGAGAAGAAAGACATATTTGGACTTATGCCGACGGGATATGGCAAATCCTTAATATACCAGTTGGCTCAGCTGGTTGGGAAGCTAATGGGACTTAGCCACAATCCGCCAGCGCTCTAGGAACTCCGTCAGCCTATTCGTTGCGCTGATTGGTTGTATACCTACCCAATTGCTGCAGAGTGATTTGATAGACAACCTTTTAGCCCGCCTCCCTCCCTGTCGAGCGGTCCTAGACCCTTGTGCCTTCAGAACATGGGTCTAGCGCAGCGAGGCTAACAAAGATGTTCTGTTGGATTCAGGTCAGACAGTTCCAGGTTGTAGTTTTTGTTTTGTTCTTGTTTAGAAACTCTTGTCATTTTTGACAGTTTTTTTTTGTCATTTTGGACAAAGATAAAGTCATTTTGAAATGTTTTTGTTTCTATTTGGATGTGTTATAGTTACAAACACTGAGTCAATCTGTACTGATTTTGAGCCATTCTGGATGATTTTTAAGTCATTTTTGGTTAAATGTTTTTGTGATCAACTTTTTTTTTATTCATGTGTTTTGCAATCGCATTTGCAGTTTTACATTTAGTTGCATAATACACCCCCCCCAACCCCACACACACACAAACCTTTTTCCCCCACATCTTCCTTTATGACGGGATTGTTTTTTGTTAATTTTATGAATATCTTTGTATGATTTACCCGTCATTTTTAGTTAAATTTTGAGCGCATTTGCCCAACATTTATGTGATTTGGGATGATTTTTAAGTCGTTGTAGGCAAACTTTGAATTTTCCACTTTATTCTAGCATAGAAGCTCTTGTGTGATGTTGTTCTTTGGATGTTCTCCTGATGGAATATTCCTCTTCTTCTAGCTTCTGCAGACTGAGACTCATCTTGTCAGTTAGAATTTTGGTTTGTCCTCAGACATTCATGGTGCATCTAGAAATGTCATCAACAGCCTTTGTGCTCATGTAGCCCCAAATCATCACACTCCCACCTCTGTGCTTCAGTGTCAGGACTTTGCATTCACTGTGGTAGTCCTGGTCAGGTTCACACCAAACATGCTGGACTCCATCTTAGCCCAACTAATCTATCTTCATCTGACCAAACTTCTTTTCATGTTCTTTAGCAAACTTTATCTTACAGCCAACTCATCTGAATTCTGATTCTGATCTTGTGTAGCTTATCAAGCAGATCACTCCCAAAAATCTTAATCAATGTGTAAACTATCAACAAATGTAATCATGTTTAAACAATTCCGGGTCAGAAAAATTAGAGGAAATTCTTCGACAAAATACAAATATCGAGCTTGTTTAAACCCACAGTGATACTGTCTCTTCCACAATCAGTGCTTTGTGGTTTTAGTTCACACAATAAATTGTCTTTTTAAACATTCAAACTGTTCCATTTATGCACACAAGAGTCCATGTTGTCTTTTAGCACATGTGATTTAGATACACATGCTGTTTAAATATGAGGAAACTTTGATAACATCACGTGAAATTTTCTTTTTCTCAAGTGAAATATTACAATTAATGTAACTGTTTATTCTGATAAGACATTTTAAACATCAGGAGAGGAGACATTTGCTGACTATAAAGTTATAAATCTTCAAATAGACTTACATATTTCCAGTATTATTGCATTAACCAGGATAGTAGAGATTTAAAACCTGCATAACCTCTGACAAGTTATTTATTAGTCACCTAATACATAAAATAAATATTCTATGACAGTGCAAACTATGCATTATATATAATAATAGAATCCTGTCTTTTACACTCTTTAGCTATTTTCGGCTAAAATGCGAAATTATCTGTTGCAGAGACGATTCTGTAAAATAAAAATCTGGTCTGCAAACTTCCAGCAAAAGCACTGAACCTAAGAATCACCTGATAATAACAGTTAGAGACAATCTGTGATTCTCGCACTCAGACTGAACATAAAACCTTCTGTCAGTAAAGCTGCAGTTCGAACAGTCTGAGGTGAACTCACCTGGACAGAGGAGGAGGAAGACGAGCAGCATCCTCTGCAGGTTACAGTAAGTCTGCGGTCCAACCTGCTGCTCTGTTGTTTTAAAGAAGCTGCTCCACCCGGCAACAACATTCCGGCTCCTCGTTCTGGTTTCACAGATACTTTACTCTGTTTATCTGCTGTCAGTAAGACCAAAGCTTCTTTAGCTGCTGGAACAACTGATGTCATGATGTCAGTATGTTCAGCTCCACCTGAGCTGTAGAATGACAGGAGATTCATTCATTCACTCACTGAAATACTTCCAGGTTTCAGGTCTCTTTTACATTACAGTTAAATACATAAACCAGAGCCAAACCAAAACGTTAAAAACAACTAAAACAACAACTGGAGGTCAAATAAGATGAATTTAAAAAGCTGCTTCAGGTCGATTCTGCAGGTTTTTCCAGGTTTTAGCTGTAATTAAAGTTCCTCTCATAGACATGGATTTTATTTAGATTTTAATGGTACTGCTACTTTTAAAGATAAACACTTAACAAATGAAGGACAGAATAAACATTGCTTAATTTTCCTCTTATGTACTGTATTTAAATGAAAATAAATTTATCCATCCTCTCTCCATCTCTTAATCGTCTGTAGGGTTGTGGGGGGCGGAGTCTATCCCAGCTGACTGAGGGTGAAGGTTCACCTGGACAGGTAACAGTCAACTTCAACTTTATTATTTGTCCTTTGAAGGGCGATTTGCTATGCAGCAGCTTACTCAAGCGTTCACAATAAACAAACATTAAAACAAAAAGAAATATTTAAAAAATGCTTAAAAACAACAAAAACAATAAAATATTGCACGAAGCATAAGATAGACGGGGACATTAACAGCAAACTTAGTCATTCATTTAGTCAAGTGTAGTTCAGTGCCAACAGTCAGTTAGTTAGCAGCAGCAGGACAGAATAAAGTAAAGTTTAAAAAAAAATCAGGAAAAAGTGCAGCACAGTACGTGATAAAGTACAGCAGCAAAAACACAGTGCATTACCTCATCCTCTTCACAGCTCAGATGGAGGCACAAAAGAGAACTTGTACCTTTTTTGCTGCCTGGGGTACAGCCAGATGAAGGCTGGAGGGGAGCAGCTTCTACTCCTGGTTAAGAGGATGAGTAGCATCCATAAGAACAGATTCTGCTTTCCTTTTAACTTGTGTCTTAAAAATGTCTTCAAGACTGTTAAAACACACCCCAGCCACTTCAGAGGCTACTTTTACTATCCTCTGAGGGAGTTCTTGTCCTTGTTGCCAAGGTTACCATACCTGCATATGATAGAAAACGAGATGATTGACTGGATAAAGGAGCAGTGGAAGAGCTTCATCAGCGTCCTATCAACCTGAAAGACAGCCAAGACACTTCAGAATCACCAGTTAAAGGGGAACTTCGTTTTTTTTTTCAACCTGGGGTCTGTTTTCATATGTCATTTCATACATGTGAGTGATGGAGAAATGAATTTTCGACATAGCTCCAGTATTTAGCCAGGCAGGCAGCTTAGCAGCTCGGCTAGCAGCTCGGCTAGCGAAAAGTATGGGGCAGCTGCCCCCCGTTCCGAAATCACGCGAGAGCTCGCTAGCCGAGCTGCTAAGCTGCCTGCCTGGCTAAATACTGGAGCTATGTCGAAAATTCATTTCTCCATCACTCACATGTATGAAATGACAAATGAAAACAGACCCCAGGTTGAAAAAAAATGAAGTTCCCCTTTAACCTCAGCATGTCTTTGGACTGTGGGACTGTTTGAAAAAGCGTTTTGTTATACTGGTAATAAAAAGAAGAAGCTGAAGTTGCTGCTGGGTCAGACTGTTATCAGCCAATCATGAGGTGAAATCAAGAGCATTCACAGCAAAGTTTCCAACTGTCGTATAGCTTCTATAAAAATGTGTACTTCAGAATCTAACATCCAGACAGCCCTGTACTTCTGTGTGAGGCTTGTCTTATTGCAGCAAGAATTAAAGAAACTCTGCTTTGACTTCGATGACTGGAGAACCCAGTCAGAACCCAGCAGGAGGAACATGGAAACTGCACACAGAAAGACCAGAACCTTCTAGCTGTGGGGCCACAGTGAGCAGCACTGAACCCCCGTACCGCTGCATCATAAACCAGCCAAAGAGTGTTGTCAGTTCCTTCATTTCGATGCAGGAAGTGGCATCATAAACTGTTTCTTTCATCAAGTATCCTTTTATTTTTGCGAAATGAAGTTGTCACTTGGTCGCAGTGTCATGTCTTTCCCGTTAACTCATTTGATTTGAATGGTAAAGTGATACAAAATAGTGCAAAGAAAAGAAACCCACAAGTGTCATCCTTCCGTATAGTTGCAGGAGACTTGGCTTGTGCAGTGATCCACTACGCTGGACAGATGTTTTCATTTTGGACAGATGTTTTCATTTTCAACGATGAGACCGAACACTGATACAGCAGCACGTCTTATAATTTCCTATTTTTATTAAAACATGCAGGAACTTCTAGAATCTATAGCCATCTAATATCTTCTGATGATACCCACACCATTAAGGTGAGGAAGGCTTGGGAGGACGAGCTTGGCCTAGTATTTGAAGATAGTTGGTGGGACGCAGCCATTGATACCATTCGCACAAGCTCAACTTGTGCGCGTCTAACACTTATACAATTCAAAGTATTATTTAGAATTCACTATTCTAAGGCCAAACTGTCACAAATATATCCTGACGTTACAGATAGCTGTGATAGGTGTCACAATTCACCCTGTAATTTAACCCACATGTTTTTTTCTTGCCCCTCTTTGTTCAATTTCTGGAAAAATTACTTTGATTCGATGTCCAAAATACTTTCGATTCCTATAAATACTTCCCCTCACACTGCTATCTTTGGTGTCCCGGGAAATTATACTCTATTCAGTCACAGACAATTAGAGGTCTTAGCTTTTACTTCCCTAATAGCAAGACGTCATCTTCTTTTGCAGTGGAAGTCAACGATATCTCCCTCCAGTGTTCAGTGGCTTAGAGAGGTAATGTCTTTTTTAAAATTGGAAAAAATCAGTTATTCTGTCAAAGGTGATATGAATATTTTCCAAAAGAAATGGGACCCTTTTCTAGCCTACTTTAATTCTTTCAACTCTTCTTAATTGAATAGGCCCCCTTCACCCACTCACTCGCTCTTTGCTTTCTTTCTTTACTTTTCTTCTGCCTACCTTTTTTTGTTTTCTTTTATATATATATATATATATATATATATATAAAATTGTTTAAGTTTCTATTTTCAAGTTGTTGTTGCAAAAAACTAAAAAATCTTCAAGGGAAGTACAATTTGGTGCAGGAAGAAATTGTATAGATTTGGAATCATAGAGATAAGATGTTACATGACTTGTATAAGTTTAAATATTTTCTTTTCCCTTCAAATGTACATGTATATACAAGGCCAGTGTGACTGTCCTGCAGTTTCTATGTCAAACTTCCCAATAAACATATTAATTTTTTTAAAAAAACATGCAGGAACTTTAAACAGATTCACTTTCAGAGTTTCTGCTTCAGGAGGATTCAGCATTTCTGTTTTCAGTGAAATGAAGCTGAAGTGAATTAAAACACCTGAGCAGCTTCACTTCATCAGGATCTAAACATTTAGTCAACAGGATCTCTGTCTCACCGGTCCCTCAGTCCAGATCGTTCTCATTTAATTAACTGACTAACTCAAACCTCGGTCCACCATCGGCTTGATTCCCTGCAGCCTGAAAACAGGCTGTTAGCTCCTCCTAACTACCCTGTGTGACACTAACAGTCAAAAATAATAATTCTGCATAAACACAGAATTCCTTCTTTTTGCCCTTTCAGCTGCATATTTCCTTCATTAAGACAGACATCGTGACGTTTGTCTTCCAGTGTGATGTAGAATCTCCACGTTATTCCCATCGCTCCATACAGTGTACATGAACTTCAACTATAGTTTATGTTTATTCGATTTATTTATTTTTTTAAAAACATCATCAGGCAGGTGCATCAGCAGAACAATGAAAAGGAAAAATAGATTTTTTTTTTAAAACTTAGTAAATTACATTCCAGGCAGTTCAGTCAGAAATAGTTAAAAAGCTCATTGATGCTGTTTGTCGTTCATTAAGTCAAAGGAAACAAACGAGCACTTCTTGTTTCTTTAACAGCACAGAGTCAGGCTTTTAAAACAGCTCTGAAAGTGACGGGAAACTGAAATGAAATAAGGATTTCTCGAAACAAGGTTGTGACTCGATCACCTCAACAGTTTCACCGCAGGACGCCTGAACGCAGCATCAGAGCAAGAGTCACTTATTTACATTCCAGATCTTCCACATCAGAATAAAAAGCTTAACACTGCAGATCTGAGTCTTTCTGCAGGTTTTAGTGCAACAGAATTTTCATCATTACAAACAACGTTGAAACATTATTTTACATTCCAGTAAAAACAAGCTGCATTTTGGAAAACTGTGCACAAGATGAAATCCAGGATGACAATGGAAGCAAAGATGCAGCAGTAAAATAAAAGGTTTATTATGAGCACCATGTAGCTTCATAGAAATGCAGTTTATTGAATCGCATTTATATACATTTAAATTGTGCCAACACAATAAAAAGTTCTGACTGTGCAGCTCAGAGTAAACCTTAAAGGGAGAATGTGAAGCATCAGGATCATGAATCTTAAAATCTAATCTAGAGGTGATTGTTGACTAATGCTGATGAAGCTGCTGGGAGTTATGTATGCTTTATAATGTACCTCATGTTCATCAAGAGCAGAATGAAGTGATCACAAGTGTTGAAATGAAACTCAGCTGACATCAGAGAAGATCAGCGGACGAAGAGTCGACCTCATCGTCCAACAAAGAGCCAGAAGCTGCTCCAGCCGCTCAGTTCTGTGTCCAGCATTCAAGCTCTGCTCACTGAGTTTTCACCTTCTTGCTGTGAGGAACTGATTCTCTTCTTCTGGGTTTAGAGGCGAAACGTCTGCAGAAGGTATGAAATAAAGCAGGAAGAGTCATTTAAGCAGAGAGAAGAAGAAACAGGAGCTGCTGTGTTGCTTCCTAAATGTCAGTGTGAGTTCAGGAGGTTTAAAATAACTCTTTATAACAGCTAGCCTAGCCACGCTAGACCCATGTTCTGAAGGCACAAGGGTCTAGGAACGCTCGACAGGGAGGGAGTCGGGCTAAAAGGTTGTCTTTCAAATCACTCTGCAGCAATTGGGTAAGTATACAACCAATCAGTGCAACGAATAGGCTGACGTAGTTCCTAGAGCGCCGGCGGATTGTGGCTAAGTCCCATTAGCTTCCCAACCAGCGGAGCCAACTGGTAATATTAAGGATTTGCCATATCCCGTCGGCATAAGTCCAAATACGTCTTTCTTCTCAATGAAACACTTCAGTGCCGTCCTTTGTTTATCTTTCAAGTTGAATTTTAGCTTCAAATCTTTAAAGGCTGTGGCCAAAGCCAAGTCAAAAGATAACTATTTATTGTGCGCCGGTTGTTTCTGTCAGAATCGTCGCACCTCTGTCGTCACTTAGTTACGCCCGCCTTCTGACTCTACACTTCATGGTGATTGGTCCGGCCAGTTTTAGGAGAATCCAGCCTCGAGCCTTATGGAGGGTAACTAGACCCACCCTGGCAGAGAATTAAATTCGTTGCCGTGGGTTGTCTAGCGCGGCTAGGCTACATAACATCTACTTAATGCAGGTCTGATGCATGTTTTAGAGTTAGAAATTTATTTTGAACAATTTTAGAAAAATATCTAATGGGATTTTTTTTCATGTCACATATTCAGATTTGATTTTAAATCTGATTTTTTAAAGTCCATCTTCAGTTCAATATTCACAGATTTAAAATGGAGAATTAACACAAGAACATCAACAGGAGGAACAGGAATCAGTCAAATCACTCGTGTTGAATCCCATCCAGACTGAACTGCATTTGGCTAATTAATTTCATTCAGTTCGACATCAGCAAACTGTTCAGTCTCCGTATGTTTTATGCTGTTTGAGCAGCAGCTTTACGTTCAGGGTTTGTGGTGCGTTCAAGTGTTTGTACCGTCTCTGGTAAAGGTAGAACAGAAACAGCAGCTCGTCTCTGAAGCAGGAGAGCTGATGGGAGGAAGAAAAACCTCCAGAAGGTGAGAAGAAGGAGGCGAAGCAGCACAGATCTGAGATCAGCGTGTTAACTCCCTGTGGACAGAAAATCACGCATCGATTGGTCTGAAAACTCGAATCCTGGCTGAGTTTGTTAAAACGCTGAAACCTTCTGAACCCCAGAAAACACCAGCAGGTTTGAAAGATATTAAAAAGAAGAAATTAAGTACTTTATCGTTAAGAAACTGTCGAAACAGAAATAAACATCACGTGTTATAGAAGTTTAAAATCACAGTAATTCCTCAACATCATTTCAACGTGTCATTCAAAAATTCAAACCAAAAATGTTGTTTCTGCGAAGAGACTGAGAGGAAAATCAAAGGTACTGGATCAAAAAAATAAATGCAGCATGGCTCAGACGCAGTGAACAGAGGAGCAAGTTGTTGATACATTCAGCATGGTGAAACATCTTTCTAGAGTAGAGAGAGCAAGTCTGGAGAAGAAACATGGAGACAGAAAAATATCTACAGTGTGAGGAGACAAAACCACCACAGAGAGACAAGAAGAAGAAGACGTGGAATGTTAGATTAGCGTCCTTAAACCATCCTTACTAATCCTTACTCATTTGTCGGTTAGAAGGAAACACTAATGTAACGTAAAAGATGGCAAAATGAACTTAGTCAATCTAAGACGTGAAATGATCAAGACAGAAAAAAAACAAAAAAAAAACACACAAAATGACCATAAATGAAGTAAAACAACAGAAAGGAGACAGAATTACCCATCTCAGTCTGTAGAGGTTGCAGAAATGTACAAAATGTGTAGTATGTGGAAGCGAAACAACCACATAAAACGAGTCATAAAGCGACACAAATTAACCAAAAAATGAGTAAAAGGAGAACACAGAGACACAGCCCTAACAGACACAAATCGAGAAAAACAACATTAAAAAAACAAAAAAACATGAAAAACAGGACACATGATAAAGCACAAAACAACATGAAACAAGAACAAAGTGATACAAAATGAAAAAAGTGAGACACAGATAGACAGAAAGGAGACAGGTGCTCCATTACTTCCAGTGTTGGTAACATCTGCGGACTCTTGGAAACATGTTGGACATGTTGGTTCCAGGATTTGGTATTTTTGTAAAGAAATAATCAAAGAAATGACAGAGGACATATCTGAGTTCTCTTCTTCTTCGTGTTATTTTGCTTCTACAGAGCTGCAGGACTTCAGATTGAAAAATGAACCACAGTGAAGAAAAATGAGGCCAGAGTATATACAGTCATGGGCCAGGGCGAAAAACCAACGAGCTGTTTGGGGTTCAGAAGGTAAAATATCAGATAAACGTTATAGACAGAAACCTTTCCTCACCCTGTACATCAACACCGTCCCCTGTAGGTGACCCACAGACCTCAACTGGAACAGAAGAGCTGAGATTTCAATTTATGGCCTTTAATAACAGCCAGATCATGTGTTAAATGTTAAATCTATTAATCTGAGTAGACCTTGTGGTTGATGAAGAGCTGAGGGACCATCGACAAGAAGCCAAAAGCATAAACTCCTGATGGGACCAAAGGGAAGAGAGTCAGAACCAAACTAACAGTAGAGGTTCATTTTAAATAAAACAACAATCCAACGACAAACTGCTCCATAGATGAGCTCCACTCACCCGTCACCAGACTGTTGATCAACCAGGAGTAATAACTGTTGGTTTAATATAGACTCATGTTAATTCCAGTTAGTAAAGAAACACAACTAAAGACAGAACCTTAAACTAAAACCACATTATTCACAATAATTACTCCGATCTTCCAGACGTTTCTCTGTATCAATTTACTTTTACTGCCTTTGAAGTTTGCTTGAACCATCTCAAATGGTAAATTCTTAGGGATTTTTTAAAATACTTTTTTTCTACAATAAAAATAGAGATACTAAACATATTCTCTGATTAACTGTGGTGTTTAATTAACTTTAATGAAATCTAATCCATAGTTTTAGTCATTTTATCTTCTCTATGAGAAAATAAAACATATCATTGGTCCTATTACGCTCATCAGGGTTCTGTGTGGCCAAATTATAAAAACAAAAAACAAAAAAACACTTCAGGCAATTAATATTGTGATAAATTTTTTTATCTGATAACATAAATAACATGACAAAGCTGTCACTTGAAGTACAGATGTGAGTATATATGTACATATATGTGAATAATCCACCATTTAGGTGAAATATGCAACATGATACTTTCATGCACTGATCAGTTTAACACGTCTGCTTTCACATGATTAGAAAGAAATTATTCAGAATAATCCAGTAGAAGATTATTTTATTGACTGTCTTTGTAATGCAACTAAAAATGTCAGTAAAAAAGCCAGAAATGTTCATTTCATCAGCTCTTCCATCCACCAAACGTCCTACTTTCACTCCTCTTTATACTCTGAATGTTTTTATTGACAGGTTTGTTTGTTCCATCATAGACTGATTTATAGACATTTAATCCCTAAAAACATGGTGAAAATTGATGACTTTCTGATTTTCCATGAAAAAAAAAAACAAAATTCTCCCAGTAAAGACATGAAATGTGTCAGAAAATACAACAAAAATGCCAATTTTATCCAAATTTCCGAATGTTTTCAGTCTGACTTTGCACTAACAAACCTCAGTAAATCTCCCTCAGTTTGTATAATTCATGTAAAAGTTAAATCATGAGTTATTTCTGTGGCTCATCTCACCTCTTCTGGCGTAAGTAGGCGAGAGAGAACACGGCTCCACTGATGCACAGAGGATAAACCAGGTAGGACAGATATCTGCAGGCCTGCAGACAAAACCACAGAAGAAGAATTCAAACCAAACGAAGCCTGAAGCTGAAACAAAGCAGAGAGCTGCAGATACCTGAGCATCGAACTCCAGCGTCCTCCTCTCGTCTTCATCCATTTTATTCACCTGCAACATTAGCAGCAGGTTTAAACCCCAAACCTGAACAAACTGATTTAAACCAGTTTCCAGGAAATACTCACATGCAGCTTGTTGCTTTTACACGGCAGCTGGATTTTAAAGACTCTGAACAGCTTCCACACCTGACAGGATGAAGATTAACAGGTTAGAGGCTTTCCTCTTTGTTGGATGTGTTGTGTTTCCAGATAAATTACCTCCACAGAGGCTCCCAGTCCGACCGGCAGCAGAACCAGCAGACTGGTTTCCTCCAGCAGGTGGAGGAAGATGAGCAGCGTGCTGAGGCTTCGCCACAGAACTACAAACACAGAAGAAGCAAAGGTGTCCTTTATTAAAGCTGCAGATATCAGCCTCATTCACTAAGACACAGGTTTGTTTCTTACCGGATTTCTTCGACATTCCCACCATGCTCTTCTTCTTCCTCCATGAGCTGATGTCATTTTTTAAAGCCAGAAATTCACAGATGAGCTAAAAAACAGCACAAAATGTAGATAAAACATTTCTATTTTACAATGCTTAATTTGTGACACAGGTGAGCCTCAAATTATTCATATTCAAGCCAAAAACATGATTTATAATTCATATTTTATTGGCCAGTAAGCTTCCTCTGGATGGAAATGACACAAACCAGTGACAAAATGCTGCAACTGCATACATATGTTTTGTACAGTTTAGCTAAATACAATGCAAATGTCATATACTTTGTCATTACCACCATCTTTTGTTTATCTCATTTCCAGTCAAAAGAAACATGCTGATCAAATAAAAATTCACTAAAAATCTAAATTTGGCTTGATTTGCAATCATTTTATTATCTGCACAACATTCCAGAAGTGGTATTCAGAAAATAACCTGACATCAGTGTGATTATTGTGCAGTTTAGTTCAATCTGAGCTGTTTTCTCACCTGCAGAGCTGTGATGAGCGCCGTCAGCACCAGCAGGTAAAGGTTGGATCCAACCAGAGTCTCTTTAATCTCATCAATGTTCTCCTCAGTGAAGCCTGAAACTCAAAATGATAGAGATTCAGGTTTATATTCAGGACGAAAAACCAAGAACACACAGTTAAAATGGCTCCTTCAATAATCAAGCAACACACAAAGTCCACACATCGATTAAAAGGACATTTGATTCCTTTTGATTCCTTATTTTCTGATTTTGAGAGTAATAATAAAAAAATCCCTTTAAAAAGCATGAAAAATGTCAGAAAACACAAATAAAATAGATTTTATCTAAAGGTCAGATTTCTGTTCTGGAAATCGATGCAAATTTGTGCATTTTAATGAGAGTATACTTCATTTGCATATTTAAGCATTAAAATTCTGGAAACTTTTAAGACAAACAATAAATTTGTGCATCAGCTGTTTAAAGTGAATTTTAAACATTCAGTGTCTGTGTCTCGTTTAAAATAATCCATAAAATAATAAAAACAAAAACCCTAAATCTCCTCACCACTCACCGAACTGCCGCAGGGAATAAACCATGTCCTGCAGATGGACCCAGAACCTGAACCCTCTCAGAGAGATCCCTTCATAGGACACAGTTAGAGGCAGCTGAGCAGAGCTGCTGCTGATCTCCTGACGAGGAATTGAACTGGTTAATTTACATGTTAATTTATGTCAAATCCAGTAAATCTGTAAATCTGCAGCTTCCCACCATCAGGTCTCGGACTCTGCAGCTGAGCTCGTTGACCAGCAGCAGAGGGAGGTAGATCATCTGTCGGCCGTCCTGAGAACTGAACAGACCAGCAAGTTCAAACTGAAGAACCGTTTCTGGTCTCACAGCTTCAATATTCCACCACGACTCATTTGTGGAATTAAAAAATATTGCTTGTTCCGAGTTTTTCTTGTCAGTTTGCTTCTCATGTTCAAGGTTTGTATATTTTTAAATTATGAAATACCACCAGTTAAACACGATTATGTAAATATTCTGTTCATAATTTTGTCCCAAACTGCCAAAAACATGTTTGGCTCCAGGTTGGGGAGTCGTGTTGTATCAGCACTGACAGTAAAGTAGAATTTAACAGAATGAAATATTTATATCATGGTATTAATACACACATGATAGTAAATAATCAGCTGCAGTAACTGTCACACACTCACACTCTCATGTAGCGGCGAACATCACTGGGAAGCCCCGCCTTGTTGAAGGTGAAGTCCTCTGACATCATCGTGATTGACAGGTGGGGCCTCCAATGGGACACTGGATTCTCTGATCTGAGCTTCTGATGGAAACAGAAAGAATCTGAAGTCAGAGTTAACAGAATCTACAGATGTTAGTAGAGTATACAGATGTTGGCTGTCTTATCCAGACATTAGTAGAGTATGCAAATGTTGATTGTGTGTATAGATGTTGGTTGTGTTGCCGAGATGCTGTTTTTGTGTACAGATGTTGGTTGTCTTATACAGATGTTAGTTGTGTTGCCTAGATGCTGTGCTTGTGTACAGATGTTTATTGTGTGTACAGATGTTAGCTGTATTGTCCAGATGTTAGTTGTGTGTACAGACGTTAGTAGAGTTTACAGATGTTTGTTGTATGTACAGATGTTGGTTGTGCATCCAGATGTGGGGTTGTGTATAAATATTGGTTGTCTTTACAGATGCTGGCTGTGTTGTCCAGATGTGGGTTTTGTATGCAGATGTTAGTAGAATATCCAGATGTTGGTTGTGTATACAGATGTTAGTAGAATATCCAGATGTTGGTTGTGCGTACAGATGTTGGTAGAATATCCAGATGTTGGTTGTGTATACAGATGTTGGTTGTGTGTACAGATGTTGGTTGTGTGTACAGATGCTGACTAGAGATGTTGGTCGTGTGTCCCAACCCGGTCTCACGGGGATTCGTGAAACTGTCACGTAAGTTTTAGTTTCGGTTTCGTGCGCACCAACACGATTTCGTCATGTTTTTCGTGCCGCTCACCACGAAATGTTTTTCGCTGTGGTAATCACATCTGAAAGTGGTTTATACCGGCGGATTCATGACGATCTAAGCTGTCCATCGGCGTATACTGCTTGTGTGATCGCGTTTGCGGCCGCCGGCCGCCGGACATTCTTGAAATTCCTATGCAAATTGGTAAGTGTACCACCGGCTTATGGTTAGGTTATGGTTAGGGTTATGGTTAGGGTTATGTTTAGGGACGATGTCATGCAAAATATAGCGTTGGATTCGCCACGGTTTTACATTAAAAATATAATATACACATTCTTTTGAAATACGTTCTGAGTGGCACGAAAAGTCCGCCGTTTAAAATACATTGGTGCGCATTTCGTGGTGAGCGGCACGAAAAACATGACGAAATCGTGTTGGTGCACACGAAACCGAAACTAAAACTTACGTGACAGTTTCATGAATCCCCGTGAGATCGGGCTGTGTGTCCACATGTTGACTGTGCGTCCAGATTTGGGGTTGTGTATAGATATTGGTTGTCTGTAAGGATGTTGGTTGTGTTGTTCCAGATGTTGGTTTTGTTTGCAGATGTTGGTAGAATATCCAGATGTTGGTTGTGTATACAGATGTGAGTAGAATATCAAGATGTTGGTTGTGCGTACAGATGTTGGTAGAATATCCAGATGTTGGTAGCTACCTCTGCATGCTGAGGGAGGATGTAGGAGGTGAGCTGAGAAGCGTAGTGAACTTCCCGACTGTCCTCCAGTGGAGAAACTCCAGCTTTGTGGACATAGACGACAGCGAACAGCGTCCCGTTGGCTCGAGTCTCCTCTGGCAGAGACACGTTGACGGTCCTGCAGAGAGGTGGAGGTTAGAACACAGCAGAGAAAGAATGAAAGCCAGTTTATCTGTCAAAATCTTCAAAATGCAACATCTAGTCAAAACTAACCACACCAAGCCAGAGAAACCTGATTTTCTTCTGTATTTTTATTGACCACTTTCTTCATGATTAGTAGAATAAACACATATTTAAGTTGATTACAGCTTAAATGAAGCTATTCCTACTAGTATTTTTATAGTGTTTAATAGTATTTTGTCATTAATTAGCAGAATTCTTAACATAAGTTGACACATTTAAAAACATTCATTTTTCCAGTGTTACATGTAGAGGGGACGAGACTGCAACATGTGTCTATCATGTGTGCATTAATACCATGATATCAGTATTTCATTCTAAATCCTATTTACGGTCAGTGCTGATTCAACACAACTCCCCAAACATGTTGCTGGCAGTCTGAGAGAAAATTATAAACAGAATATTTAGATAATCATGTTGAACTGGTGCTATTTCATTTACAGTAACAGTTTTCAGTCAGGCTGAACCTTGTTTTCTTCAAAAAGAGACAAACTGCAAAAACAGAAATAACTGAGAAATGCACTAAACCTGAGTTCAATTTGGATATTTCATCAAAATCACTTTATTTTTCTTGACTCATTTAAAAATTAGCCCAAAAGAAACCATGTTTTGCTACCAAAAGTCACATGAAAAAATTCAGGGAATTTTAGTGTCATGTTTAAATAAAGTCTGATTGATTATGTGATTGGTAATTATTCAGTAGAAAAATGAAAAAGTAGAAGTTCTGGTTGAAGAAATGAAAAAAAATCTACTAAATAACAACAAAAAACTTAGAAAACTATATTGTTTAGCTTCATTATCGTGTGTGACATTATTTATTACCTCAGTATTATCACCACAATTACTTCTGTTCCAGCCTTATTTACCTTATTTTATTCCAGTAATGCACCATACTTGTATCTTATTGATTTTCTACTTTTTATTCACAGCTATTTAGGTTTTTCTGAGGAACATATGGCACAAGCATTTAATTAAGTTTTATCTTATCCTAACAGTTGTAGAGTACAGCGCTACAGATCGCAATGAAAAATGAACCACAGTGAAGAAAACCACCCAGAAAGTGTTTCCGAGGTTTAATAAAAAACCAGCCTGCTGTTTGTAGCAGAACATTTGTTGAATATTCTCGTCTTCGCTGCATCAACTTCTACAAACTCTGGACCTCGTCTGTTATTTTAATCTCATCACACCGACCTAATTATCTCTCTGACTAACGTGCTTTATATAACTGCCGCTGAGACGCCCGGTGGTGTGGATGCTGTTTCTAACGTGGGCTTGAAATCTGAGGTACAGGAGACGATGCATCACCTCTGGAAAGCAGAATGAGGGTCAAACGGGTCGACGGCGACAGCGAGCTGCAGCGGGCTGTTATCAGGCAGCAGGCAGGTGAAGACACTCATCTGGAGGAGGAAGAACATTCAGAGCTGCAGAAATACAGAAAACCTGAAAATGATGCATGTGTGATGAGCAAAACAATCCACCTGCTGACAGATCCTACTAAGGCTGAATATTATATCTGATAATTACAGCACAGGATTACAAATGAGGCACCAACACGTCCACAGAAACACACAAACGATCATGTTTCTGTTTTGTCCACTGTTATTTAGCAACTACTGGATTTATCAACTTTTAAAGATCAGTTTTCAACCAGATCCACTCAGAGTGTTCGGATTGCTGTTAATCTTTGTCCCACATCAGAATAAACTGGCTAATTTTATGGTTCTGAGTGTTTTTCAGCTCAGATACATTCCCTGAAGACAGCTTATCTGCACTTTGGTTCATCACAATCACATAAAGTTCAAACTGCCATTTTTAATGCTGCCTTTTGTCAAACAAAAGCATAAAGGAAAAGTAGAAATCCATTAAAATAATCGAAATCAGCAAATTAGATGTTTTATCCTGCAGCGTTGCATCTTAATAAATGGTAGGAAAAGGTACTCTGAAATAGTTTTTAGAGTCTAAAAACTAATCCCTCCTTCATTGTTGAATGTGTTTTATGTGAAGTTTTGTTGGAACCAAATCTAATCTGAAAACTGATATTTCATCATAATAATTTCATCCTACATTAAAGATTTGTAAAAAATAAACCATCCACATTAGAGTCTGTACGAAATAAAAATAATTAACCCTCCTGTTTATCTTTAAAAGCCTAAAACTAACGTTCAATATTATTCTAGCCTTTATTCAGGCTTCATGCAGTTTACTGACAGATTAATACATTTATAACTGATGTATTTATAATGAATATAGTTCTAATGAATATACTTCTAATTACTGTATTTCTAACTGATGAATTTATAATTGATATATTTCTAATGAACACATTTATAAATGGGGTCCATCCATCCTCTATACACTGCTTTATCCTCATTAGGGTCGCGGGGGGTGCTGGAGCCTATCCCAGCTGACTTGAGCGAAGGCAGGGGACACCCTGGACAGGTCGCCGTTCTGTCACAGGGCTACATATACAGACAGACAAGCACACTCACATACACACCTACGGGCAATTTAGAGTCATCAATTAACCTCAGCATATTTTTGGACTGTGGGAGGAAGCTGGAGTACCCGGAGAAAACCCACGCATGCACAGGGAGACCATGCAAACTCCATGCAGAAAGATCCCAGGCCCAACCCGGGATTCAAACCGGGATCTTCTTGCTGCAAGGCGAAAGTGCTAACCACTACGCCGCTGTGCAGCCCCTATAAATGGGGTATTTATAATTATTTTATTTCAAATTGATGTATTTAAAATTAATATGTTTATAACTTCTATATTTACAATTAATATATTTTATTTAATGTATTTCTATTTAATATAATTCTAATAATTCTATTATTTTCTATTTCTATTCTTCTCTGTATTTCTAATGACTATATTTCTACTTAATCTATTTCAAACTGATGCATTTAAAATCTATATATTTCTATTTGATGCATTTAGACTTTCTAACTGATGCATTTATAATTAAAATACTTATAACTGGTTTATTCATAACTGATGTATTTCTACTTAATATACTTCAAACTGATGTATTTATCATGACTATATTTCTATTTAATATATTGCTAATGAATATATTTCCAATTTATGTATTTCTAATGAATATATTTCTGAGTAACAAATTTATAATTATTTGTAGTTTATTTATAATAAATATATATACAATTAACATATTTATAATGAATGTATTTCTATGTGATTTATTGCAATTTCTAACTAATGTATGTATAATTCTTATGTTTATAACTGATTTATTTCTCATTAATACTGCATATTCTACTGTATTTCTCGTGCTGTGTTTATTAGGGGCCTGCTGACCTGCAGTCTGGGGCTTCCGGTCAGGTAGGAGCTGATGCACGTCTCTCCTCGGCCTCCGTCGCAGGGTTTGGTGTTGAGGAAACCGTACAGCAGCCAGCCGGTGTGCAGAGAATAAACCACAAACACTCCCAGCAGCAGCTTCGCCACCGAGCTCCGCTTCCCACTGCCGTCCGCCGGTTTGGAGTAACACGAAGGAAACATATCTGCTGCAGACTAAACACTAACAACAATAACAACAACAACAACAAAGCAGGGATGTGGCTGCAGATGGGATTAGAAAGCCTCAAACACGACCCGTAGCATCCTGACGCTCCTCTGCATCCAGCGGAAGGATGCTGATGATGCTGACGATGACGACGATGCCGAGGCTCCTCCCACCGAGCTCCACCAATCAGCTCCTCCAGCTCTCACACACACTTCCAGTGTTGCGTATCATTTTCTGTTGGAGCATCATTTTGTCACTGCTTTATGTTTTTATTTTTACCTCCTTGTGGCTCAGATTATCACCAGTCAGGAGGTTTTAGCTGCTGGAACAGTTCAAAAGGTCCAGTTCAGCTCATTTAATGCAGGTTTACATTAGTGCAGCCACTGTCACTGATTTCACTCCTGACATTACATTTTAGAGATAATAGCTTATGGGATGATTGCAAAAGAGATCATTTATATTTAGAAGGCATCCAGAAATCAAGTCCATTACAGTGTAATAATGATAGTACACACCAATGCTTAAACACTGCAAAAAATACTCTAGTATTGCCTATAATAGATCTTAAAACTAATACTTGATTACACGAGGAACTGAGAAAACGTTTAAATTTCACAAAAGACACACTTCTGCAGTGACCACAGAAATAAAATCATGTTTATTTGAACGTCATGACAGATTCAGATAGAAGCAGCTGTATACTTTTCACAAGTGTTACATAAATGTGACATAAAATCTCACAATTTAAACTAGTAAACTAGGACGTATGTTATTTTTCTGCTGATATTCGTGATATGTTTGCACCATCCTCTTTGCAGCTGTAACAATGAAAATTTCCTCATAAAAAAGGCTTATCTTATCATTCAATCCTACCGTCCATTCTCCGCTTAATCCTCAATAGGGTCGCAGGGGGGCGGAGCCTATCCCAGCTGACTTGGGCGGAGGCCCTAAACAAGTCCAAATGTTATATATATGCAGTGGCGGCTGGTGGTAAAATTTGTTGGGTGGGCTAACAAATGCGTAATACCGATTAAATAGTTAACATCACCTATGATACTTTAGCGGGGCTGCACAGTGGAGTAGTGGTTAGCACTTTCGCCTTGCAGCAAGAAGATCACCGGTTCAAATCCCGGGGTGGGCCTGGGATCTTTCTGCATGGAGTTTGCATGTTCTCCCTGTGAATGCGTGGGTTTTCTCTGGGCACTCTGGCTTCCTCCCACAGTCCAAAAATATGCTAAGGTTAATTGATTACTCTAAATTGCCCGTAGGTGTGTATGTGAGAGTGATTGTTTGTCTGTATATGTAGCCCTGTGACAGACTGGCGACCTGTCCAGGGTGTCCCCTGCCTTCGCCCGAGTCAGCTGGGATAGACTCCAGCACCCCCTGCGACCCTAATGAGGATAAAGCGGTGTATAGAGAGTGGATGGATGGAATATACTTTAGCTCTCTCTCTCTCATACACACACACATACAGATACACATGCCGCATCGGTTGTCTCATCAGCTTGCACAGCCACAAATGCCGTCTGTGATTTTTCATTAGTCACTTTTTGTTCATAAACAGCTAACATACAATCAAGCAACTCGTTTTGGCTAGTCTTGGACGTGTACTTTGCAACTTGTGTGTTTGACAGATGATCTGCTAACTGGCTGTCTAAAAAAGAAAATTGGTCAACCAGGTCCAGAAATACGCCGCGTTGGGTTGAAGTGGGGGATTCGTCAGACCCCCGTAAAGCTAGCTTGTGTGCTCCACAAAATTTAATACAGTCCACAATCTTTGAAAGTGAATTGGATCCTTGATAGCCCATTTAGAGATATTCTATGTTTTTCTTTTGACTGATTGGTGCTGTTGCTACCTTTGGTTTCACCTAAACTTAAAACAATCTGTTGTAAGTTATTTAAAAAATAATTTTCTCATCTTTTTTGTGTTTGCTTGGGAGGGCTTAGCCCTGTTAGCCCATTTATACCAGCCGTCCCTGTATATGTATATGTGTGTGTGTATGTGTGTGTGTGTGTGTGTGTGTGTGTGTGTGTGTGTGTGTGTGTGTGCGCGCGCGTGTGCTATTTGACACTTCATTTATTTTGCTTATTTCTCTCTATCTGTATCTCTATATCTCTCTCTTGTATATCTGTATTCTTATTATTCTTATTGTTTCGGTCTGTAACAGGTGCACAATACATTTCTCTGTGAATTATACTATGTATAATTGTGTTTGTGATGAATGCAGGTCTTTGAATCTTGAATCCTGTAATGTTTTACCTCTTTCATGTACTTTTTCAGATTTGTTTTTTCCTCTCTGCGTCAGTTATATTTGAAGAAAAAAACGTAAACTTCAGCGGTTCCAAATTTCTTGAATTTCTTTGCTCTGTGTCAATATTTACTTCACATAGTCCAGGATTTGCTGTCCGAGTTATCGTCTTCCTCAGAGACGATCTGGGTCAGTGCCGCGGTGCATCATGGTCCGCTGCTGTATGCTAGCTGCTCCATCAGGCTAACACGGGCTGTTTTGGTTCAAGACAGTTTGTAGTCGGCGACAAGTTTGTGTCTCTTCGTTTATAATCAATAAATAATTACTTAAAGCGGAAAATGTTGGTGATAGAGGCGGTTGACACAGTTGGCACAGTTAGCTTAGCTAGCAGAGGAGGGGTTGCACAGACAAGTGACATTAGCTCGCTGGAGGCTAAACTCACTGATGTTTGCTTCTAACTGATGACAAACTTCCCCCCCTGGTTGTTCCTGCGGATCTGGACCGTCTCGTCTTAAACAAACCCCTGGAAGAACTTTCAGGACATGATTTAGGGAGTTTACTGTCGTCTGGAGGCTGAAGTTCTCATTCTCCACCTGCTGCAGGACTGAGTGTGAGCTCTGCGGCGGCATGTCGATGTGTGTGGAGGTCAGACTGCTGCTGGCTGCCTCCAGCTGCTCCAGGATCAACACCTTTGTTGGGAACTTTTGTCCAAAGCGATTCTTCACTTCCAGCTTCTCCTCCAGACCCGGTGGGACTCGAACCCTGAAGCCCACTCATCCACACAGAGCAGCGGGTCTGTTCAGGAACTTCAGAGCTGGTTTAAATTCGCTGTGCAGCCAAACATTTACAAGCCAGAGCAGAAGATCTCAGAGCTCTGTGGTGGGACAGAGTCTGCTGCAGGGAGGTCCAGCATGGCCCGGTAAGATGGAGGAAGCTCCAGGTAGTTTCAGGCTCAACTGAAGGTGTGTTGGACACCTGGAGGTTCTTATTGTAAACGCGTATTCAGCTTCCATCGCAGAGTTTTTACTGTAATATATCCAGAATGTGTTACTATAATATATGTGCAGACACAGCAGATGAGATGTTAACATCATGGACTGATGCTGGATTTTTGGGGTCAAAACTGAGTAAAACATTCTGGCTTCAGTATGAAGGATTTCTTATAGATATTTCTTTACTTTAGGTTTGAGTTATATTCAAAAAGGAACAATTAAGTGAGTTTAAATCCAAATCATGACCTGAAACAATCCAGTTAGAAAACCTGCAGTTTAGTTTGTAAGTGATGAAGTTCATCCATCCATCCATTCTCTATACATGTGGGGGGTGGGTGGGGGGGTGGATGGATCCTATCTCAGCTGACTCGGGGGAAGGCAGGGGACACCCTGGACAGATAATGTTTTCTGCTGGTGTTTGCTTATCTCCTGTGCTCTAATATCTGAGTACTGGTTTATTTTTAAAAGACACTATTTTGTATTGACCACATCGTTTGTTCACCAACAAGTTCTTTATTTCAACGATTCAACATAATTTAATTTCAACTCTTTATTCATGAAACTCCAGATCGACCCATTCTCAGCATTTTCCTGATTAGTGGTACAGTTATAGTATTATTTTAATAAACTACATTAGATCTAAAAATGCTTTACTTTGATCGCTGACAGGCTGAAGGCTGAAAAGTTCATATAAACAATAATCTTTACAGCAGAGTTTTGTGTTATTTGTCAGAAATCTCATTTTAATGAATCGATTCTAAATATCAATTTTTGTTATGAGCCTTGAAAAACACGCATCAATCGATCTGTAAACCAAACGTGTTTGTTTAGATCATGTATTTGTGTGAAGAAGTGAATATTAGTCGCATGTTGTCATCTGACTTTTCTTGAACTTGCATGTTAATACTGATGTTTGCTAATGATTTTTTTTTAGGAGTACATTTTAGCAAGTGTGTGAAAGGATGAATCGTGTTTAATCGTTTTTCTCTTCTTTCAGTCTGTAAATAACTATGTAGTTGCTTTACAGATGCTTTCATAGCTTGAACACGATGCAGGTTCTGTACTAAATATATGAAGATACTTCAACATGTGATTAATTTGCATTTTTTGCAGCTACTATTGTGTAAATGTGAATTTTCCCTGATGTTGCTGTTGTGTAGTACTGGACTGGTGTTGTGCTGCACTAGATCGTTTTCTTCTAGATAGATAGATATATATATAGATAGATAGATAGATAGGAAATGTTTAGAAGAAGATACAGGACCCTTTTTTGAACAGAAGCTTTTCAGCGGTGCATAAACTGTCCATGATGTGAAATATTTTCCTTCTAAAGTGGTTTAATGCTGTGTTTCCTTTGAACAGTTTCCTTCTTCCGCCGTAGAGTCACAGACGCCTCCATGTCCAGTGTGCCTCCAACATTTGTAGTGGTGAGTTAAACACCAGTTTCAGGGGTTATTTTGTATGGGGTTTGGAGCGTCATGAGAAATGATGCAGACTTTTGGGTGTCTTAGCTTTTATCAGGTGGTTTTAATCAATCGTCTTTTGTTTTCGGCTTTAAAAGACACTGAAACTGTTGCTTCAAACTGTGCTTCTTATGTGAAGGTAATGAGTTTCATGTTCATGTTTTTAACAGATGAAGTTTGACCAGGAGGGAAACGTGACGACATTTGGTAAGTGTTCGGAGGTGCATCAGGTACCAATGATCAGATAGTGATTATTCAGATTCGAGCTGTCTCTTTGTACTGAAACTGTCCAGTTAAGGAGAAAACTCAGGTTGTCATCGACTGATGCTACGCTGTTTTATATCTGGTCACCACCTCACCAGAGGTTAGAGGTGACTGATTATTGGATCCAATATTTAGCATTTTTCTTTAATTTTTGCTGTTCTGATCTGTCTTGATAAAATTAATGATTTTGAAAATGAGTTACCTCAGCTCTGATGCAGCCGTCTCTCTGTCACATCAGGACTAGGGAATAAATGTTGAAAAATCGTTAAACATGAATGAAGAAATGCTTTTCAATGTAGATTTATGTTTCTTTAAAATTTTGACACAAGATTTTTATTTTTACTGCACATGCTCCAAATATTGGTGTCTTTGATTACTGATAAACAGAATCAGTGAAAGCCATTGTTTACACAGAGACAGCCATGCAGAACAAAACAAACAATAACTGATAGAGCTTTAGGATCTGGACTTTAGTGGGAAATGAAACAGACCGAATAGAAAAAGATTAATAAAACAGAGAAGAACAGCAGAGAAAACTGCAGGAGACAATCTATTATTGATTTCAGTCAATCGATCGATTGGTGGAGAGAGAGAGAGAAGATCGTAGCATCACAGGTCGACTTAACAGGACCTGTTTCTATTGTACATATTCATTTACAGTAATCATCGTTAATGATTAAACAGTAATTCATGACACACTCCTCCTGTTAATATATGATTTTTAATGTTTATAATCCTAAGAGATCAGTTACAGTCATGATTGTTAATGATCTCACTCAGCTATAAATGACAGATACCTGCTATTACATGCTGTTAATAACTTTCAATGTATATCGGTTCCAGGTATCAGTTAGTGGCCTTGGAAAGACATTCAATATTTCATGCAAAAATATGTGCAAGTATTTGTAAATTAAAGCACCTTAAATATGTGAAATTATGTGGTCCCAATCAGGCGGGTACCGAACCAACACCATCCCCTGTGGACATGAAGAAAGCGCTGAGAATTACATTCTGTCTCTTTTTCTATGGCAGAAAAGAAGAAGACGGAGCTCTGCCAGGAGCTCAGTCTGCAGGCCCGAGATCTTCGCTTCCAGCACAGCACTAGCCTCACCGCCAGGAACAACTGCATCATCATACGGATGGCGGTAAGTTCTTCAACAACACCAGCAGGAAGCTAGATGTTGTTCTTAACTTAGCATGTAAATGAAGCAGGATGCTGAACATGACAGCATGTTGCAGTAAAATAGTGAAAACTACAACAAAGTTTGTTTTGAAGTTCCAAAAAGACATCACACTGTTGTCAGAAGAAGTATATGTTATATTATTACAATTATTAAACTTTCTGTCAGTAATTATAGTGAATAGAGCTGTTCAGGGATCCAGAACAAGCACATTAAACATCTGCGGAGCTAAAATTGAATCTAGAAGCAGGATCAGCCTGCTAACACTCTATAAGTGCAAGAATAGTCGACTGTCCAGGAAACGGCACAGCGAAGAAGAGGGAGCAGAGATCCCTGAACAAAAATTTACACATGTTGGGCATTTTTTTGGGGTTGTACAGTTCGTCGTGAGTCGCCACCATTGTCACGTTGTATCGTCCACATTCACTGGCACACCTGAGAGAGAGAGAGAAAAAGTCAATTTTTTGGATTTAGTATTTTGTATTAAGAGTAGTGCAGATAGAAAGAAAAGGATGCAGTGAGTCTGATACAGAGTAATAAGTGAATCTAAAGTTAATGAGCTAAAATAGCCGATGCGGAGGTGGAGCACTTGTCCACTAATCACAACGTTGCTCTGGCAGTTACAAAAATGTTTAAAATATTGGAAGCAAATGTAAATTTTTCCAAGTGCTCCCAAGACTCACCATGACTGAAGAAAAATGGTGGCTGTATATATCAGTCCCTTCAGGATTTTGCGGGTGTTTTTCAAGATTGTCGTGGTCGAAAATGCCTGAATTCGTGGCAGCTTTGTAAGTTGCAATGTTTTAAGCTTATTTGTTGCGATGAAATTGCAGGAGACAGTGACAATTGCTACAAAGTTGCATTTTTTCAACTTTTAGAACATGTTTCAACACTGTAATTGACAATATTTATTCCGAAATTAATTATTTAACGTTCCAACCCATTTACACAAAAGCTGGCATACCATGGTGGGACATTAGCAGCAGCCAGATACTGGTTTGACATGAAGTGGTTGGTAGATTTAAGGCACAAAATGAAAGTTTTCTATTGAATGAATCACATTTGGACATATCTGTCAGTGGCCAAAAAAGTTAATTTCACTTCCTGACACACACCAACACTCATGGCTTGTCACGTCAGGTAACAAGAAAATCACTCAGAGAGCACAGTACTCCACCAAGACTGTTCATTACCTGACCTTGCGCTGAACACAGGTGTGTGTTTTGCATGTGTACATAATGAATCGAATGACCTAAATATGTAACGGTCGATGGGAATTGATGGGACTCAGAGACACCCCCACAATTTAATCAATTGTTCCTTGTGTCATTACCGATACGTCAAAAGCGGTGGATTTGTAGTAGCATCACAATCGTGATCATCAGCTCGCCGCTAAGGTAGTCTTCACTTGTTGCCATGGTTACCGGGCTGCTATCTCAATGAGAAATCCTTAACAAATCCGTGGATCCAGACTTCAAGCCGCATCACTGCCAAAATTGAATCGTTTGGTCCTTGTGTCATGTCTGGCCTTCCCTGAAATTTCATCCAAAATCTCTTAGTCCATTTTTGAATAATGTTGCTAACAGAGGAATGATTCACATATGCCGATTGTCACTTAGCTCCGCCGTGTTCCTTGGCAGAATCATTAATCCAACTTCCCTTCATTCTTTCAGAGCTCCAACAGATCTGGATGCAACAGTTTCCATCACGGTGATTTATCTGGTCTGTGGTCCGCTCATTTCAGCCATTCTATTGTGTTTCGTGGTAGAAAAGTGTCTATCAATCCAATATTTTGTTGCTGTTTTTTTGTTTTCCACCACAATATTGGTGTAAAAAGTTTACTTCCGCATTTGTGAAGAACATCGGAATTAATTATTTTCACAGTCTTAAGCGGTAATTTATTTTGGTAAGTGAGAGACATTAGAATGGAACATGGCTGCATCTTCAAACCACAAACAAGGACGTGAATTCGGTGACGTACGTGCATTACGTTTGCACTGGGAGCTGCTATGATTGGTGGAACTGACAGGAGGCTGGCCAAAATTGCGGAAAAGTTGCAGTGATCGGACAAAAAATGCAAGGTCGTGCAGAATTCAGAGATTGGTTGAATTCGTGTGAATTTGCGCAATCGCGACATCGCAAATTCCTGGAGGGACTGATAAACTACTCTGCTCATCAGCTCCAGAAACATGTTTTACCGTGCTGAATGTATCCTCTGACAACATGATGACATGTTGTTACTGAGCCATGCTGCACTTATCTATTACTCTATATGTTTTATTTTCCTCCCAGTCTCTGATTTGTTTCTAGACTCTCCTCCTGTCTGCTTTGCATAAACACTGCCTGCAGTTCAGCCGAACAGTCTCTGATTGTTTTGTCACGGGAATGTAGCAGCTGAATCAGTCGTGGTTTGCCAGTTGCGTCAAAAAGCGCAGGATTGTTTTGTCTTTTACAGGATCTGATGAAATACCATGATCTAGTTTTTTTCTTTAAAGTTAAAATGTCTTTCAAACCTACTACTTTGTTTTAGGGTTCAGAGGGTTAATGTGTTTCTTCATTTTTGTTTTATTGTGGTAAATTATGATGCACTCAAACTAGTTCATTCCCTAAAGTGTTGTGTAGCGCTAGAATGTACACTATATTGCCAAAAGTATTCGCCTTGACTCACATATGAACATAAGTGGCATCCCATTCCTACTCCATAGGGTTCAATATGACATCAGTCCATCCTTTGCAGCTATAACAACTTCAACTCTTCTGGGAAGGCTGTCCACAAGGTTTAGGAGTGTGTTAATGGGAATTTTTACCATTCTTCCAGAAGCTCATTTGTGAGGTCACACACTGATGTTGGACCAGAAGGCCTGGCTCTCAGTCTGCACTCTAATTCATCCCAAAGGTGTTCTATCAGGTTGAAGTCAGGACTCTGTGCAGGCCAGTCAAGTTCATCCACACACACTCTGTCATCCATGTCTTTATGGACCTTGCTTTGTGCACTGGTGCACAGTCATGTTGGAAGAGGAAGGGGCCAGCTCCAAACTGTTCCCACAAAGTTGGGAGCATGGAAATGTCCGAAATGTCTTGGTATGCTGAAGCATTCAGAGTTCCTTTCACTGGAACTAAGGGGCCAAGCCCAGCTCCTGAAAAACAACCCCACACCATAATCCCCCTCCACTAAACTTTACATTTGGCACAATGCAGTCTGACAAGTATGGTTCTCCTGGTAACCACCAAACCTAGACTGGTCCATCAGATTGCCAGATGGAGAATCGCGATTGGTCACTCCAGAGAATGCATCTCCACTGCTCTAGAGTCCAGTGGCGGCGTGCTTTACACCACTGCATCCCACACTTTGCATTGCACTTGGTGATGTACGTCTTGGATGCAGCTGCTCGGCCTTGGAAACCCATTCCATGAAGCTCTCTGCTGACGCACTGTTCTTGAGCTAATCTGAAGACCACATGAAGTTTGAAGGTCTGTAGCGATTGACTCTGCAGAAAGTTGACCACCTCTTGGCGCTATGCGCCTCAGCATCCGCTGACCCCGCTCCGTCAGTTTACGTGGCCGACCACTTGGTGGCTGAGTTGCTGTCGTTCCCACACACTTCCACTTTCTTATACACACGTGGACAAAATTGTTGGTACCCCTCAGTTAAAGAAGGAAAAACCCACAATTCTCACTGAAATCACTTGAAACTCACAAAAGTAACAATAAATAAAAATGTATTGAAAATTAAATAATCAAAAACAGCCATTACTTTTGAATTGTTGATTAACATAATTATTTAAAAAAACAAACTAATGAAATAGGCCTGGACAAAAATGATGGTACCTCTATAAAAGATTGAAAACTATTTGACCAGAGTGACATGATTAACTCAGGTGTGTCATTTAATTGACATCACAGGTGTTTCCAAACTCATAATCAGTCAGTCTGCCTATTTAAAGGGAGACAAGTAGTCACCCTGCTGTTTGGTGAAAAGGTGTGTACCACACTGAACATGGACAACAGAAAGCGAAGGAGAGAATTGTCCCAGGACATCTGAAAAAAAATTATAGACAAACATCTTAAAGGTAAAGGCTATAAGACCATCTCTAAACAGCTTGAAGTTCCTGTGACAACAGTGGCTCATATTATTCAGAAGTTCAAGACCCACGGGACAGTAGCCAACCTCCCTGGACGTGGCCGCAAGAGGAAAATTGATGACAAATTGAAGAGACGGATCGTTGGAATTGTATCCAAAGAGCCCAGAGCAACCTCCAAAGAAATTAAAGGTGAACTCCAAGGCCAAGGTGCATCAGTGTCAGATCGCACCATTCGTCGTTGTTTGAGCCAAAGTGGACTTCATGGGAGACGACCAAGGAGGACACCACTGCTGAAAAAAACTCATAAAAAAGCCAGACTGGAATTTGCAAAAATGCATGTTGACAAGCCACAAAGCTTCTGGGAGAATATCCTTTGGACAGATGAGACCAAACTGGAGCTTTTTGGTAAGGCACATCAACTCTATGTTCATAGACTCAAAAACCAAGCATACGAAGAAAAGAACACTGTCCCTACGGTGAAACATGGAGGAGGCTCAGTAATGTTTTGGGGCTGCTTTGCTGCATCTGGCACAGGGTGTCTTGAAAGTGTGCAAGGTACGATGAAATCTGAAGACTATCAAGGCATTCTGGAGAGAAATGTGCTGCCGAGTGTCAGAAAGCTTGGTCTCAGTCGCAGGTCATGGGTCTTCCAACAGGACAACGATCCAAAACACACAGCCAAAAACACCCAAGAATGGCTGAGAGAAAAGCGTTGGACTATTCTAAAGTGGCCTTCTATGAGCCCAGATCTGAATCCCATTGAACATATGTGGAAGGAGCTGAAACATGCCATTTGGAGAAGACACCCATCAAACCTGAGACAACTGGAGCTGTTTGCTCATGAGGAGTGGGCCAAAATACCTGTTGACAGCTGCAGAACGCTCATTGACAAATACAGAAATCGTTTAATTGCAGTGATTGCCTCAAAAGGTTGTGCAACAAAATATTAAGTTATGGGTACCATCATTTTTGTCCAGCCCTATTTCATTAGTTTGTTTTTTTAAATAATTATGTTAATCAACAATTCAAAAGTGATGGCTGATTTTGATTATTTAATTTTCAATAAATTTTTATTTATTGTTACTTTTGTGAGTTTCAAGTGATTTCAGTGAGAATTGTGGGTTTTTCCTTCTTTAACTGAGGGGTACCAACAATTTTGTCCACGTGTGTAGTACAGCTGACAGTTGACTGTGGAATATTTAGGAGCGAGGAAATGTCACAACTGGATTTGTTGCACAGGTGGCATCCTATCACAGTTCCACGCTGGAATTCACTGAGCTCCTGAGAGCGCGCCATTCTTTCACAAATGTTTGTCAAAGTAGTCTGCATGCCTAGGTGCTTGATTGTATACACCTGTGGTCATGGAAGTGATTGGAACACCTGATTCTGATTATTTGGATGAGTGAGCGAATACTTTTGGCAATATAGTGTACATGTAGGGGTAAATCTATATCTGATGTCACCTGCTGGGTCCCAATCCAGACACCCAGCACTGCACACAGTTCTCGAGCTCCATACACCTGCCCGGGCAGAAAGGACATTCCTCGCAGGTCGGCCCTGAAAACTTCGGATCGGTGCATCGACATGTTCCACACTCACAGAACCCTCGTCCGTTACACACTTGCTGGTTTTTTGCCAAACAGGAAGTAGTGTCCACGGTGCATTCGCAGGATTCACCGGCCCAGTGAGGATCACAGATGCACGTTCCACACTCACACCTGCCGTTGCCTCCACAGATGCTGTTAGACAACAATCACAGCATTTTCAACAACAATCTGGTTTTGTAATTACAATTTAGAAGTAGTTTTCCCTGCCGTACCTGTTGTTGTGGTATGGACAGTCAAAGTTGCTGCACTCGCAGAAAGCTCCGCTGTATCTCTCTGCTGGGTTTGGTCGCTTGTTGCACTCACAGATTCCCTCCACACAGGTTCCTCTGCTGCTGCACAGCGGTTCGATTTTGCCTCTGCGACATTGACGTTCGTCTGGGGTGAGGAACTCGTCACTCAGGATCTGGCAGCGAGATCCAGCAAAGTTCTTTTCACAGTAACACCTTCCACACACCAGAGAGCCGAAACCATTGCAGTCTGGACTCTTTTCCTGGCGGTGCTGAGTGCAGCTACACTGACCTGAGGAAGCAGAGGTCACTGTCCTATCTGCTGAGTTTACACTGGAGACATATTTTCTTATTAGCAGAATACAGAATCATCTGTTTCAGCCTGACTTTAACTGTGTGGTTGAGTGGACTTACACTGCAAAGTTATCTCTAACTTCAGGCTCACTGTGAAGCCTCTGGGAGTGATCTGGACGGACCAGGGTCCAGTTTGGTTCTGGTTTACGCTGTCACTCGTGTTGGGACACTGGGCAGCTTCCACATTCACCTGGAACCAAACAACTGTGGATGTAATCATCTGTATGTTTCATTCTCTGCATGAGAACATGGTCCTAAATCTGACCTTCATCATCAGGGGGTTTCCTTGCTGCACACTGCTGAATGTGATGTTGATACCCGCCAGCAGCTCACTGGTCTCCAGAGTCAGCTCTGTGATTGGCTGGTCTGTTGGCGTGGAGATGGTCAGAGTGAAAGATTGGCTGACTGCCGGCCTCAGATGGAGGGAAACCTGCTGAGGCTGCAGCAACAGAGAGCTGCCCTCTGCTGTGTGGGAGCTGCAGAAGGTCAAAAGTCACCAGCAACAAGATCAATACGTTCAGAATCATTGCTGGTTCTTAAAAAATGGTGCAAAACAGGCTTTTCTTCCACCTGTTTATACTGCGGATAAAAAGTTATTTTCCTAAACTGACTTTAATGTACGGCCGCTTTCAATGGTCCTAAAATGTGGAAAAATCCTTCCCCAAATCACTTCAAGTGACCAATATAAACAAACTGAAATGTGAAAAATATGAACTTGAAGACAGAATATAAAATGTCACATTAATGAGACTCTCTAATATTAAATGGATTCCAGGTTTTGACTAACAGCAGCTGAAGTTTGGCTTGTTGCTTCTCTGAGTTTATTAAATATCTGCAGCATCAGAGACCTCATAAAGTATTTGTATTTCTAAAATATTCCCCACATCGGATGGCCAGGCTCTAACAGCAGGTCACATATGAACTACTTCACCTCAGACAGGTGAGCTGTCACACTCAGGTAAAGGGTTTGTTTCACGGCGTTCGTCCTGAGTTCCATCACAGCTGTTGGAATGTTATTATCTCTTTTAATGTCCAGCATGAAGAGGAAAAATGAAGGATTCCTTAACCACTAAAGAGTTGCTTCTGTAAACCAGGACTCTTACCTGCTGTGGTTCTCTAGAATTTGCAGGCTGCCCTGAGGGTAGTAGATGTGGCGGCCACGACAGCCTGCTCTCTGCAGATACTTCACAGTATTACACTGAGTGTATGTCTGTTCGGTGCACCATCCACATTCTGGTCCGGCCTGGATACACTCTTCACAGCTTTTAGCAAAGATGGGACATGGGTGTTTCATGGCCCAGCTGAGACCCAACAGAACCAGCAGCCGCAGGCAGAGCCCTGGCAGCTTCACAGCCATCCTGCAGGAATCAGTTCAACACAGATGGAAGCCAGAAAAAACTGTAGTTCTGTCTAAAACTGGGGAAAACCAAAACCCACCACCCCGTAAACCAACCTGAGGACTGGAGTCAAACCTGCTGATCAGCTTTGTTGTGCCTCTTAGTCTGTAATGGATGAAATAAACCAACACACAGATGCAGAGCTGGAGCTTCACCTCGAGTGCTGAAAATATCCGATGCAGACTGTAACTCTCTGAAATGTAAAACCTCCTGTGAGACGCAGGAAGCAGAATCTGGTGTTGTTGTCGAATGTAGCTGACTCAGACTGGATCAATGAGCTTTCATTGATCCATTTGCTACCACAAATATTTACAGACCAGAGTCAACTGTTGGGATGTTTGCAGGCTGCAGCACACACATGTTCAGGGGAACACAAAGCGTCACATACAGTCATGGAAAAAACTATTAGACCACGCTTGTTTTATTCAATTTCTTGTTCATTTTAATGTCTGGTACAACTAAAGGTGCATTTATTTGGACAAATACAATAACAACAAAAACAGCTCCTACGAGTTTACTTTACGAGCCATGGTTTTTCATGGTTTATTTTCCATGGTTTTCTTGACAATAACCAAAATCATTTAAGTTCTTATTTTGATAGCTATGGCATTGTACTGCCAAAAACAGTTCTTTTAGGCATTCCATGTTTTCTTTTCTGTCTGTTTTAATCACATGATACACACAGGAGTTAGTACTTGATTGCATAACCATTGTTTTTGATGACTGCGGCCATGTGTCTTGGCATGCTCTCCACCAGCTTCTGACAGTGTTCTGCTGTCAAAGCAGCTCATTCCTGTTGCACAAATTCAAACAAATTTGCTTTGTTTTTGGGCTTGTGGTTCTCCATTTTGTGTTTGATGATTTTCCACGTTTTCAATTGGATTTAGATCTGGTGATTGAGCAGACCAAAGCATGGTTCCAATGTTCTGGTTCTCCATCCACTCTTTAACTGACCTTGCTGTGTGGCAAGGGGCATTGTCCTGTTGGAAAATCCAGTCATTGGAAGCAGGAAAGAGTTTTCCAGTTGATGGAAGAAGACTGTTCTCAAGAGTACCCCAGTACATGACCTGGTTCATTGGCCCTTCACACAATTACATTTGCCCTGTTCCATCCATACTGAAACAATCCCAGATCATCACTGATCCACCCCCATGTTTTACTGTAGGGTCAAGACAGTTGTTTTTAGGCTTCTCCAGGCTTCCTCCTAATCAGTAAGTTGGTTGGAGTGGGCATCAGCTGAAAATTGGATTCATCACTGAAGAGACCCTTAGACCAATCGTCAACAGTCCAATCATTGTGATCCCCAGCAAAGAGTCACCAGGCTTTCTTCTGCCTTTTGTTGATGAAAGGCTTCTTCCTGTCCTATGTGACTTCAGACCAGCTTCAAGAAGTCGCTTTCCAACTGTCCTTGCTGAACAAGTCCCATTTCTCCACAGTGCCCACTCATTTTTAAGGTCCCTGGAGGTCTGAGGACGATTCCTGACACAGGAACTAATGAATGACGGTCATCTGGTGGGTAGAAAGACATTTCCTGCCATCACCAGTTAGCAGTTTGGTAGTACCACGTTGGGCTTGTTTTTTCTTGGTGTAATGAACGGCTGTCTCGGAGATCTTCAGTTTTTTTCGCTGCCTGTCTCTCACTCATGACAATTTCCAGCAGTCTCAAGATGGCTGCCTTTGTTTTCGGCACTATGTGATAGCTGACATCTTCTAAGTTGTACTATGGTTTGAATGTAAGCAGGAAACCACTCTAGGGCTTTGATGTGCAGTGCTGCTCATGACATGAAATGGCCTCTTACATACCTTGGGAATACAATGAAGCTTAAGCATGTCAAATAGGACATAAAGTATTATGGAATCAGCTGAATTTTTTGTCATGTTTATTGTATTCTTCAGGTAATATACCTTTAGTGGTACCAGGCATCGAATGAACAAGAAATTGAAGAAAACAAGGGTGGTCTAATCATTTTTTCCATGACTGTATAAAAGCAACAACCATAAAGTCTCCTGCTGGTTGAACGTTTTGAACGGTTATTGTGTTTGCTTCCAGCTGACTTTCTGTCTCCCCACAGTCTCTGAAAGCCATCCTGACCCCACAGTCCCTCCTGGTTCTGGACTTTCGGGGTCTTGGACTGGACCGCTGGCTGGTTCTGGAGCTTGCACCTCAGCTGGCATTGCAGTCGCACTCCCTGCCCTTCGAGTTCAGAGCTCTGGAGGCTGTACTACAACACAAGGTGAGACTGGAGGGAACACTGTTCTGACCCACAGAAAATCTGATCTGAAGCCATTTAAGGTCCTCATGTACCTGTCCACAGGTGAACACTCTACAGACCAGGCTGAATGATGTGGAGCCGGTTATCCTGGACACTCTGGAGTCCCTGGTGGATCCAAAAATCCTGTCTGCTGATAGAAGTCAACTACACGTTCTGCTGCAGAACAGTAAGAGGTAAAACAGAAGAGCATACACTGACACAGAAACACTGAGTGTATTTCTCAGTTCTGCATGAGAGGAACTGGGTCAACTTTACTAGGACTGGACTGGGTTTTGTTTCACCATCATTCAGTGTTGCTGCTTTTGGTTAATATTTCATTAGTCCTGAACATTTCTTCATTAGTCTGTTGCTTTCGCAGCTTGTCAGAGCTGGAGACGGACATAAAGGTTTTCAAAGATTCCCTGCTGAAGATTTTGGACGAAGACGAGATCATTGAGGAGCTCTGCCTCACCAAGTGGACCGACCCAAGAGTTTTGTATGTTCCTGATGCACTCAAACACACCATGCTGAAATCAGGGTTGGCCAGTGGTTAAAGTCTGTTTTTCTTTCTTCTTCTTTCGATCATGTTGTCCTCATTGGTTGGGTTGAAGCTCCGGTTCATGTTACGGTTGAAGTTCAGTCAAGGTTAGGTTGACTTCACAAAAAAAAAAACCAAAAAATCACAGAAAATAGTTGGCTGTGATTAAAAATCTGAAATGCTTCCCTAGAAATAGACCTTTTTTCCTTGTCTATTGAAATATTTCGTCCAGAACATGCAGGCCTCCACCACAAACTAGACTTTAATGTTTGATGAAGATGGCACAAGAATGAAAAGTCCGTCAATCATTAATATCACATGTCACACTACACAAATTGACAGAGAGAAAACACACCAGTTATCAGTTTAAAGTCACATTAATGAGAAATTTAATGAGCCAAAAAATAAAACAATATTAGCTGTGATGCCTTCAGGACACACAGCCGTGCATCAGAGTTGGTCTGTAAATCAGCTGGGAAATTTAAATCTGCAAAACCATGAAAGGACTCAAAGTATCATTGTTGTGATCTGAAATATTAGAATATTAATATCACATTAAGAGATCAATGTTCATTGACTTTATTATGTTGGAACGTCTGCTGTCTGTTTCTGAGACAGTTCAAGTGAATTTATCATTTCTGTCTTTGCTGTGGTTCAGCGCTGGAGAAAACATTTCACCTAAAGAAACAATATTATTGTTATTATTGGCCTCTGTTATGAAAGTAGCTTTTATTGCTACAGCAGATTTTATGGGTTGTAAGTGGTTCTGACTGATTCAAAGTGGTTTTGTCTGCTTATAACTGGTTCTAACGGGTTTTGACTGGTTCTAACGGGTTTTGACTGGTTCTAAGCAGTGGCAGCTGGTTATAACTGGTATTTCTGACTGGTTGTAATGGGTTGTAACTGTTTCTGACGGATTCTATCTGGTGCTAGCTGGCTCTAACTGATTGTAACTGATTTTCCCTGACATTTGTTGTCTTTCCTCTGAGTTTAGATGTCTTCCTTTTTATGTAAATGTGTGTTTTAGTGAGGAGAGCAGTCTGGGCATCGACCATGCTGAGGAGATGGAGCTGTTACTGGAGAATTACTACATGCAGGTAAAACTTCTAATTACAGAACTACACTGATCCACACGTTAGCATATTTAGATGGAGGAAGATTTATGAAGTGGTTCTTCATCTGAGGACCAAACTCCTCCTTTTTATCTTTATGTTGACATTTCCTTTTGTCTGAACCTTTATTTAGTGTAGTATCAGAAACCCTGAAACCTGTTAATAATCAATAAGTTTAATATTCTGACAGGCCGAGGAGCTTGGAAATAAAACCAGAGAGCTGAAGGGACTCATCGACGACTCGGAGAGCGTCATCTTCATCAACCTGGACAGGTATGCTGCAACACAACACATATACACTCTGTCAGGTCTGAATAAATCTTCTAACTTTAACTGTAATAAATCCTTGTGTGCAGGATTTGAGAACTGTTTTTCCATATTTTAATCAGTTCTCAGCTGAAACACAATCTGAAAATGTTTGTTTGTTGATTTGACTCTTTCTAAACGTTCTGGTTCTGATTTCAGCCACAGAAACGTGATGATGCGTCTGAACCTGCAGCTGACGATGGGCTCCTTCTCTCTGACCCTGT
Source organism: Acanthochromis polyacanthus (assembly GCF_021347895.1). Taxonomy (NCBI): domain Eukaryota; kingdom Metazoa; phylum Chordata; class Actinopteri; family Pomacentridae; genus Acanthochromis; species Acanthochromis polyacanthus. The sequence goes on from NC_067124.1 coordinate 17,382,650, forward strand.
TTGGTCTGATCGGAGTGGCCTTTGGGATGAATCTGACCACCGCTTTTGAAGATGTGAGACGTTTTCTGTCAATTAGTGAATTAATTGATTAATTATTATTACATCCCAGTTTGATAGTTTGTTTACAGCTTGTCAGAGATGCCGATATCTTCCTGATTTAACACTTCATATTTATGAAAGTTACATTTTTGGACTCATAGTTTGGAAAAATGACTAAAATGAAACTTTAAGCTCATTTTTACAGGAAAATCTGTTTATTTTTCATATCTGAATTCTAATAATTATACTTAATATGTATCATTGAGGTCATAGTGTGTGGTGTGTGTGAGTTTTGCTGCTTATATTTAAAGGGGATTTTAATATTTTATCTGCTACATTAACAAACGTGAGTGGGGCAATAAATTCAGAGCACTTTTAAATCTAATCTGGTCCAATAATTAACATAAAGTACAATTATCACCATGGAAACTGTGGAAGTTTCCCAACATTTAAGGTTGATCTGTCATGTTTGCTGCACCAGAGTTCCCAGTTATGTTTAAGGAGTTTACATGGATATATATTTTTATATTTCTGTATTTATTCCAGTGTTTGCTTGTGTTTGTCACCAGGATCCTCGAGCTTTCTGGCTAGTAACCGGCTTCATGTTTCTGGGCAGTGGCTTGATATGGAGACGACTGTTGTCTTTTCTGGGTCGACATCTGGAGCCTTCGATTCTTCGGCCGGTGAGAAAAACTCTCAGCTCCACTTGGTTTTCATTTCATAGTAAATCTCTGCACAGATCAGTTCATGGTGTTTCCTCTCTGTTACCCAGATTCCTCCAGTGTGGAAGAGAAACATGAAAGCTTCGGACGTGAAGCCTGGAGTCAGATAAAGTTCTACCTCTGACCTGTGAACCCTCAGCAGCAGCTTTACAGATGTTTTGTCCCCATGCTGGTCCTCCTGAAATCAACACAAAAGATGCCAAGTTTCACCTGGAGGCTCTGCTGGATTCTAAGTGTCTCTTCTGTTCTTCAAACCATGTGGGATTATTTCAGATGCTGGATTAGGTCTTCGTATCTGATCAGGCACAGTGGACCCAAATATTATAATTAATATAATAACCATCTTACTGTGGAGTCATTTCCTTCATTTCACAAGTGAACAGAAGGATAAAAAGTTAGAATTTAAATCAATGTGAATCGTGTGTGTGTGGGTGGGTGTGTGGGTGAATGGCTGCTGTTGAGGTTTATAAAGACTGATTTCACTATTTAACCTCTTTGTTGAACCAGAGTAACAGTAGTTTCCAGCATTGCAGCAGAAAATAAAAACTTTTCTAAACTCCTTTAAACTCATTTCCTGCCAGAAAACAAAATGTTATCAGATAATGTGGTTTAATTTTCAACACATGTTAATGTTAATGGTTGTATTAAAAGTATTAAAGCTTCTACCAAAAGAAGGTTTTATCATTCTGAGAGACCAACTGCAGCATTTTCATAAAAAAATATAAACACACACAGATCTAAATAACCTTTAAGGATCATAACATATCTCAGATGTTAACAGGACAGCAGAGTAAAATAAATAATACTCCAGCTCCTCTTTTAGATAAAATTTATTTTTCAACATTTCTGTCATTTTATTTAACTGTATAATTTGAACTTTTGATTGACAACAGGTGAAGAGATTCATTTTCAGGCGTCACAACTTAAACATGTTACAAACCGCTGCCTTCCACTTCTGTAACATTCTTCTCTGTTTTCTGCATTTTATTTAATGCCTTTAAAATATATCCAATTGTTCTGAAAATGTTCATTTCATATTTTATAATCACATTCAATCACAGTTGAATGTTGAACGTTGGTCGCGTTCCGAGGCATCTTATAGTTTTTAAATGACAAGTGTAAAAGAAAATCCTGATTTCCTTCACTGCAATGTGACGGTATGATCAGAGACTAAACTGTGAAAAATGTTTAGATTCCAGATAATCAGTCTTTGGGATGCTCTTCCACTTTTTAAGGATTCTGTAGGACATTTTTATCTTTCTGACCCAAATGGAACTTAACATTTAGTGCTGTATATTATATTAACATTTACAAGAAGCTAATTCTTTATTTCAAGAATAATATTTTATTTGCTCACGTGAATGAAAATTAAAATCAGCCTTGATGGAAGCGAAGCAGAACATGTTGAGTACAAAAAATGTGACGTCATTTGATTAATGAGTTAAATGTTTGCAAAAAAAAGTACAAGAAAGTTGACCTCTGAAAGTTATGCTGGTACAAAGAAATGGAAAAAGTCAGCAGAAAAAGCTAATTATTGACCTGTACCGTAATCACTGAAGGTCTCCACTCGAGGGAGCCATAATCTCAGATGTAGAACAGAAAGCTGTTTATTAACAGGTGAAGTAAGAAGGTCAGATAACCATTCACTGGTTCATCATCCGTTTCGATGCCTGGTGGCAGTTATCAGTTAACAGGTTGTAGTCGGAACCTCCGGTTTTGACGAAGTGTGCCACCGTCTTTGTTCCCTGGAAGTTTTTGGAAGAGTCCACCTGAAATACAGAACACATAAGTGATTCTTTGTTTCCATTTAACATTGTGCGAACATTATATTTATTCTATAATATGTTTCTTCAACAACATCGTCAAAAAAGTATAGAAACATTACAGGAAAAATGCTCCACCTTTGTTAATACATCACATTACATGAATGTTTTATAAAGAACGTTCTGTCATCTGAGGTCTCCAACGTTTGCTGAATGTTGCATTGAGAACATCCCTGTGGAAAGGTTTTATAGAGCAATGTTCTATAATGTGGAACATCTCAAAAAAAAATCCTCAGAACGTTACAGGCGGAATGTTCCACCTTTGTTCATACATCACATCTCAGGAACGCTTTAATAAAATCATCTGAGGCCTTGATAACATCTGGAAAACGTCTTTTGAATGTTGGTTTGAGAACATTCCTCCTTTGTTATCACAGAACATCATCTGTGTTCCTGACAGTGTCCTCTGAATGTTGACTTTAGAACATTTTTTTTTAAACTTTACAGCAACATTGTTGCTAATGGAAATTTTTGAAAATATTTTTTGAACATTTTACTTTAATGTTTTCTTTTTAAAATGACTGGAAGTCATAGGTAACATTAGCTAATGTTGTGGAAAGGTTCTATGTTTTCCAGAAAATGTTTTTATAAAACATTCCTGTCATGCTATGTATTAATAAATGTGTAACTTTCTTCCTGTAGAATTCTGAGGATGTTTTACACTTCACAATGTTCCCTGACAGCAAAGTAAGAACGTTCTTTAAGAAGAATATTCTGAAATCTACAAGAAAATATTAGTAGGACTTTGCAGAACTTTCTCAGGTCATTTTTGAAACATCCTGAATCTTCTGCTTTGTCACCTGTTACAGTAATTAAAGCTATCAGATAAATGTGGTCGACTATAAGTATTCATGGACAAAGTAACAGAAAATACTGTAATAAAATACAAGTACAAGCTCAGAGACCCAAACTACAGTGTTCAGGTGTAAAATCCAGCATGTTTGTGATGTTTACCTGCCAGGCAGGGCTCATGTGTCGAGCATCAGTCACCACCGTCTGAGAGGATATCCCATAACCATTTCCTTTATGGATGAGATGCTGAGAGTTATCAGCCAGCGTCACTCTGCAAAGGTTTGGAGAGATTCATGTTGGTTAATAGCTCTAAAAGTTAGATATCTGACAGAATAAAACATGTTGCTGTGAGTTCAGTTCTCTGAAACCAAACCCAGTAAACCAACCAAAGGATCCTAAATGTAGTGATACGTCTTACAGACTAAGCACATGAAAAACACAAGATCTCCATCGAGTGAAACATTCAGATACTGTAGTTCAGTAAAGCAAAATAAAAATATTCCATCACAAGTATAAACCTTCTGTCTGCAGCAGCAGAAGGTCATTAAAGTGCTGGTTTGGTTCATCTGACTGATTACAAAATTAACAAACACAACTAAATTATGGCTGCATTATTCGCAAATTTGCACCGTTTTTGAACAATATTTTGAACTGTGTTTTTGATCATTTAAGCTAATTCATTTAGGGAAATTTTACATGGTTTTTGAGTAATTTTAGACAATTTAAATTAATTCTGAGCAACAATTTTGTCATTTTTGTCCTTTTTACAAATTGTAACTCATTTTGAACCATTTCTGAGGCATTTACAACATGTTGATGTCCTTCTTAGAAGGTTTGTAAGTCACTTTAAAAACATTTTAACTTGTTTGGGAAAGTTAATGTCATTTTAAACTTTAAAAAAATTGGATAAGGTTTTGTCTTTTTGGGACACTTTTCAAACCATTTTTGAACAACTTATCTCATGTTTAAAGCAATGTTTTTCATCTTATTTTTGGCATATTTTTTTGAAATAGGTTCTAACATTTATTTATTTTACATTCTTATGATTCATTAAAACTTTTTTCTCCTTTTGTTTTTAATATTTGGAATTTTTTGACAGACATTTAATAAATATTTTTGAGGCATTTTTTTTCAGTATGTCAAGACATTTTGTTTATATTTTGAGGCATTTTATTGATATTTTTCATATTTTATGGAAACATTTTGGACCTTCAGTTCCTTTTAAGGCATTTAAAAAATAAATTCTGTTATTTTTTGCACATTTTGTTTTTAATATAACCTATTATATTAATGCAACTTAATTAAAACTTTTGGACAGTTTTCTGATATTTTCTGAGTATTTGGCACCTTTTTGTCATATTTTTAAATCCTTCTCAGCATATCTATAGAACCCTTTTAGGACTCTTTTGGTGTCTTCTTTCAGTTTTTCTCTGACCTTTGATTTTTGCTGAGATGTCGTATCAGTGGAACGTTTATTGAAATGTTTGCAACTTAAGGGTAAAATCAAGTCGATGAACACACTGACAGGACTCCACTGTGGCTGAAGGGACCGACGCCGGCTGAGCTGGATCCCAGAGGACGAATGACCCGCTCAGCTTTGTAGACCGGAGAGTTGAAGAGATTCCTCAGGGCCTGACCCGACAGATCATAGTTGTAGTTGTTGTTGCCGCCTGCAGTCAAGCAGCAGCAGATCAGTTTTATTTAATTCAAATGACACAGGAAGTAGTTTTAAAAGAGGTTTCCTACCTGACAAAGCAGCCTCCACAGAGACAGCCAGAACCAGAACCACAGCACACAGCAGCATGTTGAAGGACATCATCACGTCTGGTTATGTTTTAGCTGCAGCTCAGTCACACTTTACAATTATAGACCACCACACTCCTTCCAGTTTGGACCTTCTTCTCCCAGTTCCCGTCAGTGTTTGTCTGCTGGCAGCTGCAGCTGATTGACAAGATGAGTCTTAGTCTGCAGAGGCTGGAAGAAGAGGAATATTCCAGCAGGAGAACATCCAAAGAACAACATCACACAAGAGCTTCTACTCTAGAACAAAATGCAATTAAAGCTGCAAACAGCACCAGTTTCTCCATAAGTCATCATCAACGTGTTCAGGTTAATGTCACCACATTTGAGGTGAATATGGGCAACGGTAGATAGCATTTCCTCATTCATGGCAGAGAATCAAAATTCAGGGGACCATCATGGCTGTCACAGAACATTTTGATAACTTTCCATCACTAAGGCCTGTTGTATTTACTGGCCAATTTTGAGGTGTCTTGGAGTTATTTCCTAGGAGAAAATAACCCCTGAAAATGACTAAAAAAATTATCAAAAATCTTGCAATTAATTCAAAATGGCAGACTTCCTGTTGGGTTTAGGTTACGGCTGTCAATAGCTTTTTTTTTAGCCCTGATGTGCTACATATGCCTACCAAATTTCATAGATGTAGGTGAAACGTCCTGTCAGTAGTAATGTTGCAGGGGGCGCTATGGAGCCAGTTTGGCACACACTTGCAAATCCCATATAATATAACATTTTTCACCAGTTCTGATATGTGTGTGCAAATTCTCATGGGTTTTTGAGCATGTTTAGAACCCCAAAACTATGACTAAACTTGGTGGTGTAAAATAATTCCTTGTATTTCAGGCTGCAATGTCCTGGCAGGGCTCAGACTCTAACTAGGACCTACACAGTGTGAGTACTGACCTGAACCCAACAGAACCTTTGTGTTTTTTTTCCAGAAAAAAAATAGAGCAACACAACCCCTTCAGCAAAGAGCAGCTATATATCTGTCATCAGAAATAAAGGTGGACACACAAAGGACTGAAGGAACCGAAGAATCTATTGAAACATGAACTCACCTTGGCTTCACTGAGTTCCTGCTGTGGAGCCTGAATTTAATATAGAATTTTAACTGGTGGTTTGTAATCTGATTTCAGAGACAATACTCTACCGTACAAGTAATCTGACTACTGTGAGGGACACATTTAAAAATCATATTAGGTCACAGTTACTTTAATTGTATATTAAGTTGTACAAGATTAAACAACAAACTCTAATCCCTTAGTTTACTGCAGCTTCAGATAATAATAATTTCTGCAAATCTTCTCTTACCTCAGTGTGCACCAGAGATCAGACCCAAAACAGGATGTGATTTTATACCAGAGCAGCAACAGCCTCTTTCTTCCCTGAAGCAAAGTACTGAGGCTCACTGTGTTTTTCCTGTTTTATAGCAGCAGCTCTGGAAACCCCGACATCCTCTGAATCCGATTGGTTAGATTTAACCAATGACAAAACTCTTTTCCTGTAATACTCTGGCAGCCAGTATGTTAATATTTACTGTATAACTGATGATAGACTGTGGATGAGGTTTACTGTTTAATATCGTCAACAAGCTTTTCAGTCATTTATTCTATTTATATTGTTGTACTCAACATTAGCTGTGGTTGCCTCGAAACATTTTCCTCTTTAAAATGCCTAAACTGTGAATTGTCTGTCTTTAATCTTTATGGTCCAGAACTAAAAACTCTGTTTAAACATTTAAAATGCATTTTCTAAAAAAAACTCCTTAAACAATGAACGACAAAGGATTTTAATCATCAATCGTCAATTCTGAGTCATTTTAGACACACTGTAAACCCTAATGAGTTCACAGAACTCAAAAATTACTTTGTAACAGATTACACAAAAATATTTGAGTGATGTTTTTAAATGTTTAGAGTTAACATAAAATAAAAATTATATCAGGAGTTGCCTTAAATTATCTCAATGTTATCTTAGAAATATTAATATTCCTCAACTTATAATTAGGGAGTAGTTCACTAAAAATGTCCAATATGTGTCAACTCATAACTTGGGAAATACACTTAAAATTTTCAATATTTTTCAACTCATAATGTGGGAAATACACTCAAAACTTTCAATATTCTGAGGTATGTATACTCAAAATTACAAAAAAATCTAAACTGAAATACTGATGTCTGCCTACTACAGAATTATAATCAGCTAATGTTAGAAAACATGAAAGTGGCACCACAGTCACAATTTAACAACTTTTTTTATTCAACACATTGTGCTTTTTAAAAAGGCACTCAGTCAAAATAAAGTGCTTGTGATAAATTCAAACAAAAGTAAAAGCAAATTACAAACAATGTACTTTAAAGTACAGTAAGTGTTAATACTTCCATATTCTGATAGTGATCATTGCTACAGAGGGCAGATTCAGTATTTTGGGTCTCCATCTCACATTACCCTGTAAAGAATATGATAAAAATTCAAAGGATTCATGATAAAATTTAATTTAATAAGATTTTAAGTATAATCAATCCTCAACAGCAATGACAACTATTAGAATGTGGAAAAATGTGACACTGTTAATTTTTTTTTTAACAAGTACTTGCTTCTCCTGTGCCTTACTTCAACTGGCAACATCAAGGTAGGCATTTGGCAACAGAACATCAAACATGTCAAGTGCATGAATTTAACAAACTTTTCTAACAAGTTATTCAGTGCATAAACTTCTATATCAATGTTGTGATATTTATGCATTAGCATTCAGTGTATTATATCTGAGGTAGAAGAGGCAAACTGTGCCACATCTTAAATCTGAAGGTAGAAGAGGCAAATGGTTGCATATGCAAAGATTGGGGGGGGGACCCTTCCTCAATAGTCAGTTTAACAAACAGTCCACTCTGAGTGATTCACTCAATGACAAAAAAACCAAAAAAAACATTTGTCTTACTGTACCTTGAAGGCTGCTACTCACTTAAAAAAAAACAACAACATTCAAATAAAGTGCTAATTTCTATTGAGCTGTACTTCAACTGGCAACATCAGGTAGTGCATCAAGGAGGCATTAGGCAACAGAGCATAACACATGTATAGTGCATGAATTGAACAGTCAGCATATCTTAAATTTGAGGTAGAAGAGGCAAATGATAGCATTTTGTAAAGAGGGAAAAAAAACAAAAAGCTTCCTCTATACTCGGCTCAACAAGTAGCCCATTCTGAGTGATTCACTCATTGAACACATCGTTCTTCAGTGTCAGTGGACGTCCTTTCAGTGGTTTGTTGTCCTCAAGACACATCACAACTTTTTGGATAAATGTGAACGTAAGCTCGAGATTCTTTGGGTACTGTAGGTCCAGTGCATAGATGTACCCAAATAGCAGGAGAAACGAGTCAGCCAGATTTGTGGGACCACTCACAAGTATTTCATCCTCCACAACAATAAAGATGCTCTCAGGGCTGAAGAGGGCCGCATCAGCAATGTCATCCGTGACGACTGTCAGGAGAGCCACAGGAGTCTCAGTGAGGTCTGGACCATCTGCTGACTACAAAACACAAATAATATAAGAATGAGTTCAGCCCCTCAATGATACAAATCATGCTAATAAAAATCAAATAAAACACTGAACAACATTCAAACACTCCCTTAAAGGCTACTGCAAAATAAAGTAATAATCAAAAACAACAGCATCTAAAACTTTGTCAGTGATTTTATTACAGCCTCAACCATGCAGGATTCCCACTCTTTCCCTGAAATTATTTTCCAAGACTTTTCAGTCACTAGAGACAAGTTCCTACACTGTACACCAATACATTCCCCAATCCCCTTATTCTTTAAAGGTGTTGTTTTCTACAGCTATATCTTGCATTTACCCAGATCCTTTTCTCTGCTTTATCAGTTCTGTTTCTATCTAAGTTTGTTCCTTTTTTATTATTTATTCATACTTTATCCATTGCATCCATCTTTTATTCTTTTTCTATATTTTTAAATCTTTTTTTCCTCTATTCGTCTCTTACCAGTTTTCTCATATTTTATTCTCTGCATCCATATGTTTGCATTTTTTTCCATACTTATTTTAAACATTTTACATATATTTTGAATCTTTATTATAATCTTTTTAATTATCCTCTTGATATTTTTAAAATAATTTTTATCCTCTGTATACCTTAAAAAAATCTTTTCATTGATTGTAGCTGTTTTTTAATCCCATTTTCAATCATTTTTGTATTATTTTTATCCCTTTATTATCCTCTATTTTTTCTTTATCCTCTTTTACCCTTTATTTCTTTTTTAAAGCATTTATTATCCTTTTATCCTATCATTTTTATCCTTTGCAAAAGTGAAAGGAAAAAATGATGAAAGGATAATTTTCCAGGATAAGTTACTTGGAACTTTTTTTCTCAGTTTCCATATGTTTCCCATGACGGGGAAATTGGCCAGAACTCACCTCACTCAGATCAGCTGTTCTGGAACTGAAAAGAGTTTCATGTCAAAGGGTCAGTCAACTCAGAGGTTAGGGTTAGACTAAGAGTTTGTTGAACCTCCTTTCTGGAACATCCCTCTGGAATTGATAACTCACAGTTTCCCTCATCTCAATGTTCACTTTGAGTTTTCACATAACCTGCTTTCTGGAATACCCTCCTGGTTCTCCTAGAGTTCTTTGAGTGATGTCATATGTTTAAGCTGACTGAACTGCAAGGCAAAAGGACTGATAGTGAGGCCAGTACACTTACATTACAGGTCCTGAAGAACTTGGAGGCATCTTCACGCAAGTACACAGGAAGTGCACGAAGGACAAGGGCCCGTCTCAAATTTACATCACGTTGTTCCTAGATCGACAAAAATATCCATTACAACAGTTATGGTACAAATGCAGAGCAAACAGTTTTTTAAAAAAAATCAAAGCATTAAATGACTCCATATTCTGATGCTGGCCATTGCTACAGATGGTAGATTCAGTATTTTGGGTCACCATTTACTCAGTAGAACATTGTTCAAATTAATAACTTTCTATTGTAAATACTTTAATAACTCATAAAGGAAAAACTTGAAATTGTAAATTAAATTTTATAAAAACTTCAAATTAAGCCAATAAAGTATCTTTTGAAGCTACCTCTTTCTGACAGAATACATCTTGTCAAGATGTCAATCTCTGATGAGACGACAATGTTGTGTTTGTGGAATAATCACTTAACCTCAAGGCACAGGAAGTTATGGTTTAACTGGGCTCTTAAAGTGTCTGTGTCACACTGAATGTTTACCTCACTGAGATCAAATGTGTCCACAGACCCTGCACTGTGACTTTCAGCAGGTTCCCCAAGACTTTCTGCTGCAACTACAACTGAGGCACCATCATTGTCTGCCAATACAACACAATCACCAAAGTCTGAATCACCACCATGTTTTCTACTCTTGTGTGCATTAAATGCTGAGTAGCTATTTGTTCTGTAATTACAGTTCTTGAATGGGCATGCCACCATCTCATGACTTCGTAAATGACTTCTCAAATGACTGAATAGAATTTCCTCAGAAAAAGGCTGCTTTAAGTTACACAAAGGACATGTAAAAAAACCACATGCCCCTTCAGTTGCATCTACTCTACACACATTATGGGATCTTGACAGATGTGCTTTCATCGCTTCAAATGATGGAAAAGTACAAATGCAACTGTCATAGAGACATGGCAGGGGGGACACTCTTGAATATTGGCTATGCAGCACAGTATAGTGCCAAAATAATTGTCCCTGGGTATTTGAAGTTGCAGAACACAGCTTGCACTTCCACTCCATTGGGCCACCCTGCAATTTAAATATTTTCAATTAAAGTCTAAACCACTTTTGGCTATTCAAAAATGGTATGTATACAAGTCAAAATGTGTTTAAAATTTTTGATTGAGGGGGAAATATTTATGCCAACCAGTTGACAACACATCAGTAATTTGTTCTGCTACAAAAAATCTAAACATTGTAAATAAATCAGGGTGAAAATTTCTTTTCTTTTTTTAAAAAAAAATTCTAACGAGTACACAATGTATAAAACTCACTTATTGGCACCTGTCTGATGGTGGTGGTCTTTGTAGTCCGAGATCTGTACATAATATGCACACAAAGATGATATATTAATATTCAAAAACATTTTTAAATTGGTACAGTGATAAATGAAATTAAAATAGTGAATATACTGATAAAAGTTTCCAAATCTATCAAATCATTCATTGTACACCAATTATAGTAAAAATTAAAATGTTAAAAGATGAGCAAGTTAGTTATTAACGAGCTGCTATTTCTGTTGTTGATGTTTTTGACAAAGCATTAAGGGTCCAATTGTTTTTTTTTTCCTGTGGACCCCACAGTTGAGATAAAGACATTGAAAGAAATAGTAAAAGAATGACTGTGGAAACACTGAAAATAAAACCAACTGTTCATAACACTATTTCATAATACATCCTACCTGAACTGTTGAAACCACACACTTGAGCCTACGAAGAAGCACAAATACAAACACGGGCCTGGTTAGCATCATGATAACACACTGGCATTATGTTGTTTAGCATTGTTCGTTTCACGCTAGCACACACGCTCCCCCCCCCCCCCCACCACACACACACACACACAACTCGACAACGTAAAATACTGAGTGTATAACGCGGACACTTACTGGAAATATGTAGGCTATACTCACAGTACTTATATGCATTATCGGCAAGCAGCAAAAAAGCAGGGATAGCGTTATGCTTTCGGCCTCCCAGGAAACCCGCTGATAACCTTACACTGTTGCAAAATGAAGTAACGTGACATTCAACAACTTCTAAAGTTACAATTACTTGGATTTGTAAACCACTTACAGCAAATATTCACTGTGCACGTTGTACAAATGTATTCTCCGTTACAAATTTAAGACTGTTTATCGAAATTCAATTTAAAACATAAACGTTACTTACCAAATCAGGGCTTATGATAAAACGGCTCGTAAGAAGACGAGGGCAATGACGCTGCTGAAAATTGTGTTTGTTTGAAGTGGGGGGATAACAATAATATAAAGAAATTAGACGAAAACTTTCCGAAGCAGCAGAGACAAACCAAGATGGCGGAGTGAGTGGTTGAGTCCCGAGCAGGTCCGATAGAAAATTCAAATTTAACGTCCAAACTTAACTTTAAAAGATTATTAATCAACCCACGAGGTAGCAAGACTGCTTCTGAATTAGTTTGAAGAGTTACTGTATCTTGGAGAAGTCTTCTTACTGATTTTTTTTTCCCGAAGAGATGGCTAACCCACAACATGCTAATGTTACTGCTAGCTTCACTCAGGACCATGATTACAGCACCGTGACAGACGAAAGTGAAGATATGGACCAAACCCGTGAAAAACATGATGACCGAACTCCTGTCAACAGCCCAATGAAGAAAAAGGTGAAAAAGAGAGACATAAAAGAAAGAGATAAGAACTCGAATAGCTTCGAACTAGCTATTCAGTCACTTATGCTGAGATTTGACGGCTTGGATGGAAAATTGGAAAAAATTGAGGGACGAATGAATAATGTACAAGAAACTCTGAAAAGGTTTGATGTCCTTGAAGAGAAACTGAATCACATTGAAGAACGCACTGAAGTCATTCAACTGTCTACGGAAGAGAACAAAGATAACATTGAAAAGCTACAAAAACGAGTTGAATACTTGGAAGCAGAAAACAAATCCTTGAAGGAAATGGTCTCAGAAGCGGTCAGATACAAAAAGAGATGGAACCTTCGACTCATGGGTCTGCCAGAAAAAGAGGATGAAAAGATCAGAGATGTTATTATTGGTATACTCACCCGTGTTATCCCCGTGTCTGTTGATGAGCTCCGCCACGAAGTTGATACAGTTCACCGTTTGGGAACGAGAGCCCCAGGGAACACCATGCCGAGACCCGTGATTATGCAGTTTGTGCGGCGGACCATGAGAGACGAAGTGTGGAAGATGTCCAGGCAAGCCAACGTGTGCAAAGAAATGAGGATCACCTTTAAACAGGACTTTTCCAAAGAAGACCGAGAGGCAAGACAGAAGCTGTGGCCACGGGTGGAAGAAGCCAGGCGCCGCAACGTCAGGGCTTATTTGAGAGAGGGTTATGCCATCATCGATGGAAAGAAGATTTATCCTTGATACAAAGACGGTATTTGAACGCACATAATATGTTACAAGGTTTTTCTGTTAATACAGGTAACTGACTGAAATATAACTTAGAGTATGGTTGAGCTCAGTTTTAATTTGGACAGTTGGTCAGCTCATTCCTGCGTCTTTTGTCAGTTAGAGAGCTTTTTATAAGGCACTTTATTTTAGTTTTCTATGTCATTTTTGTTTTGTTCTTTAAACGTTAGGGGTTTGAAAAATAATACGAAGCGCAAGGCACTTTTTTTATTTTTGAAGGAAATTAAGGCAAATGTTATTTTTCTACAGGAAACACATAGTGATGCAACAGTTGAGAAATTTTGGAAACAGCAGTGGGGGGATAATGTTTTGTATTCTCACGGTACACATCATTCAGCAGGTGTCATGATTCTATTCAATAGATTCTCAGGAAAAATAATTAGTTATATAGGAGATGAAGAAGGCCATTGGTTAATTACAGCTATTGAGTTATGTAACCAAAAAATTATTTTACTCGCGGTTTATGGATATAATAACAAAGTCCGTAATAGGGATATGATGGAGAAACTTGGTAAACTAGTAAAGGAATGGAAAGATTCCTATTTTACTGACAAAATATTAATCGGGGGTGATTTCAATATTGTGCCAAACTCTTGGTTGGATAAGATGCCTATTAAAGGACAACAACCAGAAAACAATGACATATTACATACATTTTGTGAAGTAACTGGCACTTTCGATTACTGGAGATTTAATCACCCTACAGATTTAGAATACACATGGATTAGTGCTTCAAACAACAACCAACGATCAAGGTTAGACTATTGGCTTATCCCACATTCAATAAGTAATAATATTCAAAAATGTGAAATCTTGAGGTCTCCACTTACTGATCATTGTTTAATAAGCTTGCATTGGGAAGTTAACAAACAATCACACTCCTTCAATAACCTATGGAAGTTTAACAATAGACTTCTATCAAATGACAGTTTTTGTAAACTTATAAAAGAACTTAGTTCAGAAGTGAAAAAGTTGGATATGTCCAATAAAGGGAAATGGGAATGGTTTAAATTTGAGACTAAACGACTTGCAATTGAAACGGGAAAAAAAGTCATGAATGCTAGCAAACAGAAACAAAAAGAGATATTACAAAGAATAAACTTACTGTGTGGTAAAACTGATGTTTCAGAAAAGGAACTAACTGAATTAAACTTTCTCCAAAAACAATTAGATGAAATTTATTTAGAAAAGGCAAACGGAGCGTTTGTGCGATCTAGAGCTAAATGGATTGAAGAAGGGGAAAAGAATACATCATATTTTTATAGTTTAGAGAAATCAAGGCAAATTAAAAAGAAAATCTATAAGTTGACAAAAAATGACACTGTGATAGAAGACCAAAATGCTATACATAATGAAATCCATTTATTCTACTCCAATTTATATAGATCAAATGCTCAACCAGAGGATTGTGACACATTTTTCATGTTAGTTAAAGATAAAATTAGAAAAATAGAAGAAAACGATAGAAAAAAGCTAGAAGAAGACATTTCTGCTCACGAAGTTGAAAATGCGATTAAAAAAATGAGTAATGGGAAGTCGCCAGGAATTGACGGACTTACTTCGGAATTTTATAAATTTTTCTGGTCAGATATAAAAGAATTAATAATTAATCTATTTAATGACTGTATAAATGAAAGATGCCTCACAGCAACAATGAAAACTGGTATAATAACCCTGTTACCTAAACCAAACAAAGATATAACAAATTTGGATAATTGGAGACCAATCACGCTGCTCTGCAATGATTATAAGTTATTAGCTTTAATATATGCAGAAAGATTAAAAACCGTTATTGATAAAATAGTAGATGAAACTCAGTCTGCATTTATTAAAGGTAGAAGTATCCACAACAATGTAAGATTAATTTTAGATATGTTAGACTACCAATCTATTCTGGAATCAGAAAGCCTAATTTTGTTTATAGACTACTTTAAGGCCTTTGACTCTATAGAACATAACTTTTTGCTGCGTACATTAGAATATTTTGGATTTGATTGGAAGTTCTGTTCGGTAATCGAAATGCTGTATACGGACATCTACAGCTATGTGTTACTCAACCCTGGGTTGACCCCCAGAATTAAGGTGACACGTGGGATACGCCAAGGGTGTCCGATCAGCCCAAAGTTATTCATTCTATGCACGCAGCTTCTAGCTTATCTTATAACAAGTCATCCAAATTTCCAGGGTATAACTTTTTTTGATTATGAATTTCGTCTTAGCCAGTTTGCTGATGACACTGTCTTTTTTTTAAAAGAGAAATCCATGGTAGGCACTGTTTTGAATATTATCTCAGGGTTTTCAAAAGCCTCTGGTCTGCATTTAAATATAAAAAATGTGAATTGCTGGCGTTATATGAATGTACTGACACGGATATAATGTCAATCCCTGTCAAAAAAGAAGTCAAATATTTAGGAGTTAAATTGATTAAAGATGAAAAACAAAGAGAAGAGGTGAACATGAAGGAAAAAATTGATCAAATGCAAGCATCATTAAACCACTGGCTCAGTAGAGACCTTTCTATTTTCGGTCGAAACTTGTTATCTAAAGCCGAGGGTATATCTAAAATGATATATCCATGCCAATCACTTTATACTACTCCAAAAACATAAAAAAAATTAATTCAATTATATATAAATTTATTTGGAGAAACAAAACACATTATGTAAAGAAAGCACAGTTAGTAAAAGAATTTAATATGGGAGGTATCAAAACAATTGACTTTGAGGCAATGATAGGGACTTTTAAATTGAAATGGTTAAAAGAGTTCATTTTGAACCCAAATGCAATATGGTATCACATTCCCAATAATATTTTTAAGAGGTTTGGCGGGTTAATGTTTTTACTAAAATGTGAATTTGAAATATCAAAACTGCCTTTCAAACTATCTGAGTTCCATAAACAAGTTTTACACTATTGGAAAATGACATTTACCCATAATTTTACCCCTCATTGTGCCACCTTGTGGAATAACAGAGTAATTCTTTCCAACAAAGAGTCATTGTTCAACCAACATTGGTTTGATCATGGCATTTTCTTTGTACATGATATTTTAGATACAAATGGTGACATTCTACAACTGCAAGAATTGAAAACCAAATTTAACCTACACAGCTCTAAAAAAGAATATACAAAAATCTGTAAAGCTATCCCTCCAGTTTTGCTACAGATGATAAAAAACACAATTACTTTTTCAAATGTTCAAATTAAACTTCCAACTCTAAAGATAGGAGAGATGAAAATTATAGACAAAAAATGTGATAATAAATATTTAAATAGAGTTTTTAAAGGCCGGCTGTATCATGATTATAATAAAAAAGTCAAACTTAAAATACTAGATAATCAAATAATATGTGAAAAACACTTGAAGTTTTTAAAATGGCCCATTGCCCCTAGAATTAAAGAAATGCAATTTAAAATTCTCAATAATTATTATCCATCGGCAGAAACCTTGAGGGGTAGATTTGGTTTTGAAGTTGAATGTTGTGGATTTTGTCAAAATGACCCAGAAAAAACGGAACATCTATTTTTTCTTTGTCCAATTAGTGGAAAATTTTGGCAAAATATACACACATGGTTGAGTAACAAACTCAGTGATCTTGAACAATTTACAATTGAAGATGTTCTACTATACAAATCTAAACTTAAAAAAGAAACTTCACTTTTGATTAACCTTGTCATTATTATGGGTAAATATCATTTACATAAATGCAAATGGAAAAAACAACTACCTAATTTGGAATGTTTCAAAAACGAATTCAAAATATATTTGTCCTCCATCAATCTTATAAGAAACTCTAACCTGTTGGCAGATAAGATTTGTCAAACTGTGGAAGATTTGTTGATCCTGTAAATCATTGTATTTACTGTTGCCTGCTTGTGTAACTTGATCTTGTGCCTGTGCTTCGATATTTTGTCTCTACGAGAGTTTGTACAATAATAATAACAATAAAAAAAAATAAAAATAAAAAAAAAAATAGACGAAAACTTTCCCGCACCAAGGCAAATTCAAAATGGCTGAATCAGCTTACTTGAGCGAGAGATAAGACCCACCCATCAAAACGTTATGACGTCGATAACGTCATGACACTTCTGTATGGTTCCTAAAATTTTTGAGCGTTCCACACAAATTAGACATAAAATATTGAGTCCTATTCAATTAAAGTGGCATAAATCTCTACAGAGCTCTACACTTTTAGTTTGGTCAACTGCATAACGACATTTGACTGTTATGGTCCTATTAGTTATGAGCTAATACAGCTGTTTGGGATTACAGTGCAAATGTATCAAATTTAAACCAACTTTATGTCAGTTCTGACATCTTTTGGGTGGTTTTGATATTTTTTTTCACCTAATTTTGAATTATTGCTTCATACATAACAAAAATCCCACAACAGTCAAAAATTAGAGTAAAAGCGAAAGCAGCAAGCTGTGACTGGTCCCCTCAGCTGAATCAGAAAGCTGCTGGAAAAAACAACAGATGCTCCTGTGAATGTTTGCTTTCACTTTCTGTGCTGTTGGCTGCAGCTTCAGGACTCAGAAACTTTCCCCTCCTCACTAAAGGATCAACAACTTTGACTACATCTGACTGTCAAACTGAAACTGAAGCTTTAAATTCTCTGTTTCCAATCAGACTGAACAAGCAAACCACGGTTCAGCAGGAAAACGAAGAGATCCACTCAGAGTAGAAATGTTTTTAATATTTTTATTATTACTCCGCCAAGGAATGCGCCAAGGAACATGGAGAAATTTTGTGACTACATCTGAGTATATCTCAAGTGATAAATGTGGTTTCTATTAACAAGACTGACTGAAGTTTACTCAACTTGAAACTGTTCGGAATCCAGTGAATACAGAACTGGTGGAAGAAATGTGGAGACTACAGAGTGTGTCAGGACAAATCTGTCATAAGTTTTTCTCATTAATAGAAAAAGGCTTTAGGTTCTAAAGACACCAAATCTTTCAGGCTGATGCACGTCATTGTCATGAAATACACTATAATGTAAATCAGTTTTCTTCTACTTATCTTCTGCACTTTGATATGACCAGAAGCAGACAAAAAGGAAAGTAAGATGAAATGGTTGTCTTTTTCTTTCTGTAATCATCTCTACTCTAAATCTGTAATCTAAACTGGATCAGAGTTTCCTTCCTGCTGTGTTTTCAGTGCAAAAAATGACAAATAATACCCACAGTTGTTGTTGTTGTTGTTGTTTTTTTACATTTATTAACAGTGAGATTGGACAAAAGTTGAAAAGTGAAGAACCGTTCACTGTTTCATCATTCGGTCAGACGCCTGGTGACAGTTATCAGTAAACATGTTGTAATTGGAACCGCCGGTTTTCACAAAGTCCGACACCGTCTTCGTTCCCTGGAAGTTTCTGGATGATTCCACCTGCAACACAAACAGATTCAGGAGAAATTATTTGGCTGAGGTACTTGAAATGACGCAGCCTTCTGTCAGACCAATGCATTATTTTACTTAATGTTTGGTGTCACTTATGTGACCAAATTATTTGACCAAAAGTGCAAATTTCAGGAATGAAAATGCTCAAATTAAAATTCTCCTGCAGTGCAGACTGGTTGTATGGGCATAAACATCACATCACTAGTGGGGAAAGAACCTGAGCTGGTGGAACAGTATCGACTGTGGAAGCAAAGGCTCTGGAACCAAACTGCTGAAGAAGGGTTGGACTGTGCTTTAGGTGCTGGGTGGAAGTGGAGATACTAAATAACAGCTGAGTGCTGCTTTGTTGGAGTTCTATGTGGAGAACCAGAGGATCTGCGGGGGAACGCTGGCTGTTGTTTGTGCTGGTGAACTGAACAGCATCTCTGGGTGGTTCCTGGAAGAGGTTCTACTTCATAGTTCTCCTGGAGGACGTCTACACTCACATGGGCAATGATGGAGAAACCTGGAGGAGGTGACTGGGAGGAACAGCCTGATCTGAACCTGAGCAGTGTTCTGCTATTGGGCTTGTCAGGGATTGGCCATAACAAACACTATGTTTCTTACTCATATGTGAACCTGGTACCAGAACACCTGAGGCTGAAAATCTCTGACATTTGGGAAAAAGAGGGGCTGTCAGCTGATCTCTCCCTGGAGGTGAGCAGGATCTGACAGAAGGCCTGAGTGGACACAAACCCAGAGTGAGGCTGAACTGGGAACACTGGGAAGGTTTTCCAATCAAATCCAAAAGCAAGAACACCAAGGGGTAGACCCAGAACTCAGTGGTGGGATTAAACGTCTCATCTGGCCTAGGATCCTCCAGTGGAGAATGTCGCTGGACCGGACCCCAGACAAATATAATAAAATGTCTCTCCTGACTTTCCTACTGAATCCTTTTGATCCAAATCACATTTAACATAAAACTACTGCATTTAGGTGTCAAATCAAACCTGCCAGAGCGCCTGATCATTTACCTTCCAGTCTGATTTCATGTGTCGAGCATCAGTCACCACCGTCTGGGAGGATTTCCCATAACCGTCCCCTTTATGGACGAGATACTGAGAGTTATCAGCCAGCGTCACTCTGCAAAACACAGCAGTTTGGAAAAAATAGTTTTTGAGTTATTTTGACAATTTCAACTCATCGTGGATGATTTTATATCATTTTGTTCAATAAATTCTGTGAAAATCCGGCAGCAATGTACTGTGATTTTAATTAATTATTCGTTTAATTATTGATTGAAATTTTTTGATGCAGATATTTATATTTCATTTCAGATAGATAGATAGATAGATAGAGTGAATGCTAAATACAATTAATGTAAAAATAAAACAGTTTTCTTTGATTTTGCTGTTTATGGTATAATTTGTCACAACAGGGGACATCTGTAAAATGGTAGTTAACCATTCAACAAATTACAGTTGAAAACTGTTTTTTAAAAAAAATATTCCATTGTTTACTGTGTTCCCCTTCTCAAAAAACCTCAACAAAAATCAAAGATGAGAAAATGAAAACAGACCAACTGTGACTTTTGCTTTCTGTTGGGATGAACTGGACTGCAGCGGTCGAGCCACCCACTCACCTTTGTAGACCGGAGAGTTGTAGAGATCCGTCAGAGCCTGACCCGACAGATCATAGTTGTAGTTGTTGTAGCCGCCTGCAGTGAAGCAGCAGCAGATCAGTTTTATTTAATTCAAATGACACAGGAAGTAGTTTTAAAAGAGGTTTCCTACCTGAGGAGGAGGCCTCCACAGAGACAGCCAGAACCAGAACCACAGCACACAGCAGCATGTTGAAAGACATCATCACATCCGGTTTTGTTTTAGCTGCAGCTCAGTGAAACTTTACACTTACAGACCACCACACTCCTCCCAGTTTGGACTTTCTTCTCCCAGTTCCCGTCAGTGTTTGTCTGCTGGCAGCTGCAAAGTCACATTTCTTCACATCTGGAGCTGAGAGCAGGACAGGACGAGAATCAGTTCCAGGAAAAAAAAACCTTCATAAAACGGTGTAATACAGTTATAATTATGTTATGATTAAATGGTCTTTATGATTTCAAACTAGTGTATAACTGTGTGACTGTGAAAGTACCCAGTAAATTTCCATGATCTAACTTTGACCATGAAAATAAAATAAGTTGGTCCTGCAATCAGCCAGTTGAAACTGGCTGCTCAGAAACTAATAATACCAGTGTAACTTGTTTTTTCGTGCCTGCATAAAAACTAAACTGTTTCCACCTTTTGCCAGTCAATCATTCAGACTTTTCTCTGTTCAAGTGATTCCTTGTGCAAGTAAAACTTTGCTTTGACTTGAGAGACAATTCAGGACTCCACTGAAGAATTTTCCTGACAAACGTATTTTAAATAGACATCAGAGCAGATGCAATCAGAGAAAATGAGTTTTCATCTATAAAGAGAAGATGCTCAGGGGCTGATGTCCTATAGTTTAAAATAAAAATGTCTCTCTATCAGAACAGATGACTCCTCAGTGTGTCAGATCATGTTTGTCCTTCGCATGCCAAGTTGTTTTTCTGCACTGCAAAAATATTTATATATCAGAATCAGTGTTGGGACTAATCATTGGCACATTCAAGACTGTGATAGTTTTAAAAGTAATTTCTACTTTTTATATAGAAAACAATTTTGTCACTTTGGTGACTTCATGTAAAGAAACTGGCATGTAAAGGGTTAAAATCTTGAGAATTAGGGAATATTTGTTTTTTATGATCAGGACTGATGTTTGTTAAAAAATGTTACTCAGTGAAAATGCAAAATAATTTAACTACCTAATATTTTGATAGTTTTCTTTTTAAAGATACTGGATCCGTCTGTGAATGGAGAGTTTTCCTGCGTAAAAATGCAAAAACGTCTGATTTACAAGCAGAAAATAACAGAACTGGAAGGATGACAGTGTTTCTTCTGAAGTGTGTCAGTCCTGCATTGATCTTCAATCATCTAAACAACCTGTAATCTATTTGAGCAGCTCTCAGACCTGCAGCAGCTCAAAGCTCATGTTTGGATGGATGTTGTAATCTCAGAAACTCCCCAAACTGACAGCCAACAAAGGTCAGTTTCTCTTTTCTCCTCACAAGTCTAAACTGGAATCACTTTAAAAACAAAATTCACTGCATTAATGAACATTTTAGACACACCAACGTGGCTTTTACCAGTTATTTATTTTTCTTACAAATCAGGTTATCAGTCAGTGGAACAGTGTTGGACCAAAACCACACATTTGTCTCCACACGTATAAAAACTGATGCAGAACCACAGTTCTGGTCCTAATGATGCAGTCTAAGCTGTCCTGTGATTGGCTGCAGTGTACAGGAAGCTGTCAGGCAAACAGGTAGCTGTCATGATGGTACAGGGAGCTGTCAGGTGTACAGGAAGTTGTCGTGGTGGTACAGGAAAGCGTCACGGCTTCCAAACAGACTGGAGCTGCTGGAACTGCTGACGCCGCCGATGACGGGCAGGTAGGAGTGATGAAGGATGGGCAGCTGGACGGACAGACGGCGGCCAACCCTGACACACAAAGAAAGAAAATAATCTCAAAAATACAGAAGAAAATAAAAGGCTTCCAATTTGATGTTTTTGCCCCCATCTTTATTCCATTTGAATAACTCTTAATTTGTTTTTCATAATAGGTTATCATGTGACATTCAGGAGATGAGGAGTAATATGTTTTTAAGGTTTAAAGAAAAATGGTCTGTTGATATTTGGTATAACCCAAAGTTATGAACTTATTGTCTTATAAAAGATAGGTGCAATGTGGAACCTTATGTTAGGTATAATTGAAGTAAAAGACAGAGATCCCTGTGTGCACAGCTATGCTCAGGTAGCCTAGCCGCGCTAGACCCATGTTCTGAAGGCACAAGGGTCTAGGGCCGCTCGACAGGGAGGGAGGCGGGCTAAAAGGTTGTCTTTCAAATCACTCTGCAGCAATTGGGTAGGTATACAACCAATCAGTGCAACGAATAGGCTGACGTAGTTCCGAGAGTGCCGGCGGATTGTGGCTAAGTCCCATTAGCTTCCCAACCAGCGGAGCCAAATGGTATATTAAGGATTTGCCATATCCCGTCGGCATAAGTCCAAATACGTCTTTCTTCTCAATGAAACACTTCATTGCCGTCCTTTGTTTATCTTTCAAGTTGAATTTTAGCTTCAAATCTTTAAGGGCTGTGGCCAAAGCCGAGTTGAAAGATAACTGTTTATTGTGCGCCGGTTGTTTCTGTCAGAATCGTCGCGCCTCTGTCGTCACTAAGTTACGCCCGCCTTCTGACTCTACACTTCATGGTGATTGGTCTGGCCAGTTTTAGGAGAATCCAGCCTCGAGCCTTATGGAGGATAACTAGACCCTCCCTGGCAGAGAATTAAATTCGTTGCCGTGGGTTGTCTAGTGCGACTAGGCTAATGCTCAGGAACATTACCATTAGCTTTAGAGACTGGGAGGTTTCATGCTATTCCAGAGAAGGACAGACTTTGTTTGCTGTGTAATTTAGGTGAAGTTGAGAATGAGGTTCATTCTGTGTTTGACGGTCCTGTATATGAAGATGTAAGAGAGGTACTTTTCAGTAAGATGTCCTTTGTTGATTTTGATTTCTTTTGGTTGGATGACCATAAATAAATATTAATGAACATATATCTGAAGTTTATATGTTCAGAAATATATAATGTTCTTCATGTTAATCAGTAAAATGACCATTAAATTACCTTCTTTCAATGCATACTTTAAAAAAGTTTCATTTATGTCTGAAAAACTAGTTTACAATTGAAAACATCATTATAGAAATATTTCCCCAGATCATAATTTTTACAGATCCTGAACGTTACAGTATTTCATCTTATCATGCTTTTCTATGTATTTTTTTTCTTCAAAAAGGACATAAAAACTCTTTTTGAAACTAAACTTGAATGAAAACGATGATAAACATCTTGGCAACAAACTAATAAATCAAACACATTTCTAAACCTCCCAAACCCAGTTTTATTTTAAATTTTTTAACATTTATTTGCCAGTGTTAACATTTTCACACTTTGTACTTATCATCATTACAATTAAAATAACTATTTATAATTTTTCTCTTTTGTCAGTTTCTGCTTTGCTTCTCCTACATCACATCATCTCTATCACATTTATCAGATTTTCTCTCCGTTTTCTGTTGAATCGCTCAGTATAATCTTTGGTTAGAAGTTGTCAGTTGAGCTGTTTTTACTCACTGTTCAGGTGAGTTGATGTCATCTGGACTTGAAGCTTCTGCCTTGGAGCTTCTGATGTCAGCACAGATCTGAGCCTCATGAGTCCACCTCGCACACCTGTGTTTACCTGCAGAGACAGAAGGCTGCTGCTGATTTCCCTACACTGAACAGAGACTTTATTTAAAGTGACTCTGTATCTCGTGATGCTCACCTGGTTTTTCTCTGTTCAGACAATGCAGCGTCTCTGACTCCGACTCCTCACAGAGCTGCATGATGATGGTTTCTATCTGGACATCAAGCTGCAGAAAACACAACAGCACCAAAAAATACACACATATTTTTGAATTATTCTGGAAAAAAAAACACATTATGTGTCTTTATAAGACAATAAAAATTCAATCTGAGTTTGCAACAAATCAAAAAGTCTTTGGTTTTTTAAAAAAAATTATTGATCTTTGCTGAGTAATACTGAATATTCTGAGTGTCTGAAACTTCATTTATTTTTCACGGTTTTACAGCTTGACAGAGAGTCAGTGAAATGTAAATGTTGCTCAGTTTACCAGTGAATGAGTTAGTTATAGTAAATTTATGTTTCTGTGGGAAAGTTTCTTGTTCAGTGTCATTTTCTTGTTAAATGTCTTGATTTCATATCTGGCTTTTGTCATTTTGTGTTTCTTTGGGATAATTTTTCTATTTGTGGTTAATTTGTGTGTCATTTTCATTGATTGTATCTTGCTTTTGTCATTTTTTTGTGTCCCGTTTGGTGTTTTTCTTCCTGTAATTTGTCATTTTATGTTGCTTTTGTGTCTGTCTTGTGTGCCTGGAGCTGTTGTGATTGTGTGCCTGTTTTGTTGGAGGTGTGTCTGGTTTTGCTGTCATTCTGTGTCTGGTTTTGTTAGTGTTGCGTGTCTGTTTTGATAGTGTTGTGCGTATATTTTTGTTGGTGTTTTGTATCTGTTTTTGTTGTTCTTATGTGTCTGCTTTTTCTAGTTTTGTGTACCTTTTCCTCACCTGAGCGCTCTGACTCTCCAGTTGCAGCTTCATCCTGCTCAGCAGATCTTCATCCTCGGCAGCGTCACTCTGCAGCTCCGTCGGTGGCTGCAAGTTGCTGCTGCTCCAACAAACCAACACAATCTGTGAAAACACACAACAGGCTGCATGATATTTTATTAAAATGATGATTTGACAGTTTACAGACTGAAGGTGCAGCTCATCTCAAACTTCTGATCCAAGAATCCTCTGATTGATCTATCCAGATCACTGAATGGATCCATCAAAGGACACAGTTTGATTATTGGACTAAAAATGGGAAAAAGGTGAAAAATGTTCAAACTTTGGTGGTTTTGTGTTTCAATAAAGTTCCTGTAAGTGTATATATCTAGATGGATATTTCTACTAAAAAAACAGTCTTTGGTCCACATTTCACCAACTTTTGAGGCTCTGACATCAGTAGAATCTGATGTGTGGAAAGTTTTACCAGACAAGGTTCCAGTTTATAGATACATAGACTAAATGTTGATGTGGACTCATTGGTAGGAGACAGAAACTGTTGTTCATAGGGATTTAGATGTTGGTGTTCTATGAGCAGAGTTACAGGTTTGTGATCCTTCATGTGTTTCTATGGGACAGTTTGTCCTCTTTGTGGTTGTTTTCTCTGACTTATGTCATTTTCTATTTCCGTTGTGTCCTGTGTTTGTTGTTTTGTGTCTCGCTTTGGTCATTTTATATTTCTTGGGTACAGTTTTGCCTCTTTGTGGTCATTTTGTGTCCATTTTTTCTTGTTTATGTTGTTTAGTACAATTTTTGGTCATTTTGGTTGTTTTGTGTTTCTTTCAGACAGTTTTGTCTTGTGTTTTCCATATTTTGCTCCCTTGTGTCCTTTTGTATCTCATTTTCTTGTTTTGTGTCTTGATTTAGTTGTTTTGTGTTTCTCTGGGACAGTTTTGTCACTTTATGGGGTCATTTTGTGTCATGTTTTTGTCATTCGTGTCAGCTTTTGGTGGATTTATGTATCTCTGGGACAGTTTTGTTGGATGGATAAACTCTCAACAGAACTTGAGACGATGCAGCAGCGTATTTCCTGAACAGTGTCTGACTTCCACCGACCTTTGGTCCGAACAGTCCGACCAGGATGAAAGCATTGCAGCAGAGGACGAGGACACCGCTCACACAGAGCTGCACAGGAGGATCATGGGAAGTCAGCAGCGACCCCAACAGTCCTGACACGCTGAACACCGTCACAGCGAACACAGTCAAAACCAGGAGTCGGACTGAAGAGACGTCTGCAGTTCTGATGCTCCACGAAACAAAACAGCAGAGACCCTGAAGACGAGAAAAAACACTTTAATACAGACTTTAATAAGAACCAGGCGACCAGTCAGAGTACGGACTGAACAACATCTGCTTTACATCTGGATATAAGATCTCTGATTACAGGACATCAACCCTATAGCCAGTTTGGTTCTGACCAGTAGAGGAGCTTTATATGAGCAGATGGTGCTGATCCACATCTCCATGTTGGTGCTGCTGCAGTGCTCAGAGAATGGATGGATCAGAATGTCTGGATCTGCAGGGTCCACCTGGAAAACACAGAATAACTCCATCTGAGACTGGATTCAGGTGATAAAGGTCTTCAAGTAAGACTGGGCCTCCTCAGGTGTGCACAGGTAAACACCTTAGCCTAGCCGCGCTAGACAACCCACGGCAACGAATTTAATTCTCTGCCAGGGTGGGTGTAGTTACCCTCCATAAGGCTCGAGGTTGGATGCTCCTAAAACTGGCCGGACCAATCACCATGAAGTGTAGAGTCAGAAGGCGGGCGTAACAAAGTGACGACAGAGGCGCGACGATTCTGACAGAAACGACCGGCGCACAATAAACAGTTATCTTTCGACTTGGCTTTGGCCACAGCCCTTAAAGATTTGAAGCTAAAATTCAACTTGAAAGATAAACAAAGGACGGCACTGAAGTGTTTCATTGAGAAGAAAGACGTATTTGGACTTATGCCGACAGGATATGGCAAATCCTTAATATACCAGTTGGCTCCGCTGGTTGGGAAGCTAATGGGACTTAGCCACAATCCGGCGCTCTAGGAACTACGTCAGCCTATTCGTTGCGCTGATTGGTTGTATACCTACCCAATTGCTGCAGAGTTATTTGAAAGACAACCTTTTAGCCCACCTCCCTCCCTGTCGAGCGTTCCTACGCCCTTGTGTCTTAAGAACTGGGTCTAGCGCGGCTAGGCTACAAACACCTGAAGCTCCCAGTGAAAACCTCCAAACTCAGGAAAAGAAGCACAGACTCCAGGTAACACAAACTGTTTGTTCTTGTTTGTTATTTCTGTAGGTTTGTCATCAGTTCAACTTTCTGCTGCTTCTTAAAAACATCAGTTCATCTTAAATCATCACATTTTTACATCAGTTTCTCCACCTGCTCAGATTTACCTCAAATGTTAATGGTATAAAATATGAAAAGTTACAAATTTAACATTTGCCCATTGATCCACTTTCATCAGGTTTTTATGCACATTGAAATTTGAGGCTGTTTGAACAACAATATCTGAGGATCTATTAAAGATAAAAACATGACATTTTCTATGTTATTTTTCATCATGTCATTGATTCAGAATCTAATATTGGACAAGTAGATCCATAATCTACTGGGATCAGACTATCTACCAATATTTTAGTTTCCGTGCTACAATTTGTCAAACCTTTTCATTTTAGTGACCAAATATTTCATATTCTACAAGTATTCATGTATTGTACATGTTAAGTTTTGCATTATTGTGACATGAAGCTACATGTGGTTCAGAAAATATCACAAATTGATTTCTGATTGTCAGTTTTCTGTGAATTTGAGCTCATAGATGAAACTTTTTCATATTTCATCTCAGCCCGATGTTTAACACTGAGCTGATCTTTACCTCCGTGCTGAGCTGAAGGACCACCCATCTGAGGGGGTCCAGGATCTGCCAGGAGATCAAAACAAGCACATCCAGCAGGAAGAACCAGAGCAGGATGCCACCTGCAGGCCGCCGCCGCTGAAGCACACAAACAGACACACAACAGCATCACAAACTGAAACCAAACACCAAGCCGACTGTTGACAGGTGATTGAGAGAAACTGACAGTAAATCAGCCTGATTCACCTTCTGGTCGAAGCTGGGCAGTGAGTAGAGACTCCAGGCCTTGTTGAAGAGCACAGTGAGGCCCACAGTGTGTCCCAGAGACAGAGTCCACAGACGGACCTGCAACACAAACACAACCTCAACACTTACACCAGCAGGTCTGTGGTGGTTTTGCGTCTCTTTGGGGTTTTCTCTTTATTGAGCTCACGGAGCAGAGGATCTCAGATGTTTGGTCCGACAGTGACAATCCTTCCAGTGCAGAGACCAGAACCGAGGAGGACGACAGCAGGACGCCCAGCAGCAGCAGCTGATCCTGGGATCCACCTCTGGAGCTCAGCAGCCTGAAGACGGATCAGTCAGACAGTGTGTCGTCAGAGGATGTACCAGTGTCTGTGTTATCAGAGGATATACCAGTGTCTGTGTTATCAGAGGATATACCAGTGTCTGTGTTATCAGAGGATATAGCAGTGTCTGTGTTATCAGAGGATGTACCAGTGTCTGTGTTATCAGAGGATATACCAGTGTCTGTGTTATCAGAGGATATACCAGTGTCTGTGTTATCAGAGGATATAGCAGTGTCTGTGTTATCAGAGGATGTACCAGTGTCTGTGTTATCAGAGGATATACCAGTGTCTGTGTTATCAGAGGATATACCAGTGTCTGTGTTATCAGAGGATATAGCAGTGTCTGTGTTATCAGAGGATGTACCAGTGTCTGTGTTATCAGAGGATATACCAGTGTCTGTGTTATCAGAGGATATACCAGTGTCTGTGTTATCAGAGGATGTACCAGTGTCTGTGTTATCAGAGGATATACCAGTGTCTGTGTTATCAGAGGATATACCAGTGTCTGTGTTATCAGAGGATGTACCAGTGTCTGTGTTATCAGAGGATATATCAGTGTCTGTGTTATCAGAGGATGTACCAGTGTCTGTGTTATCAGAGGATATATCAGTGTCTGTGTTATCAGAGGATATACCAGTGTCTGTGTTATCAGAGGATGTACCAGTGTCTGTGTTATCAGAGGATATACCAGTGTCTGTGTTATCAGAGGATGTACCAGTGTCTGTGTTATCAGAGGATATATCAGTGTCTGTGTTATCAGAGGATATATCAGTGTCTGTGTTATCAGAGGATATACCAGTGTCTGTGTTATCAGAGGATATATCAGTGTCTGTGTTATCAGAGGATATATCAGTGTCTGTGTTATCAGAGGATATACCAGTGTCTGTGTTATCAGAGGATATACCAGTGTCTGTGTTATCAGAGGATATAGCTGTGTCTGTGTTATCAGAGGATGTACCAGTGTCTGTGGTTGCAAGTGATGAAGATGAGGATGCAGGTGGTGATGATGATGGTGCCAGCAGCAGCAGAGAACAGGAAGCTGTAGAACAGGAAGTGAGCGTGACGCTGCTGCAGATGAACCTCCGTCTGGTCTCTGGCTGCTGCTCCACCTGCTGGACAACGAGAAGATCAAACATCTCCGGATATCAAATATTCATCTGGTAAATAAGTTAGCTCTGAAACATTAAACAAGCCTTTAATTCAGAGTGAAATCTTTGAAATCAGAGTCTCCTGAGGAATTCCTCATTTAGCTGGAAGATGCTTATTTTTCTGACCTTTAAACCTGACCAGGTGGTTGATCAGTCGGAGCTGCTGGCTGCTGGTGTTAAACTCTCCAACCAACACACTACTGCTGCCTGCAGACACACACAGCACTGAATTTGTGCTGCACACTGTGTATCACTGTGCATTACCATGTATTACTGTGTACTAGTACTACAGAGCTGATATATGACATCACCTTGGAACTGGATCAGCTCAACTGATGTCATTCTCTCCCCATTTCTGAAAGAAACTGGACCCTGAAAATACACAGAGATGTTGAAATCATACCTGTAAACACACCTACAGCTCACTAATAAATAGTAATTAATCACTTAATCAATTAATGACAAACTAACACATGACACAAAACTGTTCCAGTAGCTTTAAATTAAATCACAAACTCCTGTTGTCACATTTCTGCCTGTGTAATTAAACACGATGTGAGTCAGTGAGACTTACAGGTGTGCTGCTGAACTTCACCTGAGCAGCTAGCTGCTTCCCCATTAGCTTACCGTCTCTATGTTAAGCTAAGCTAACCACATTTTCTTCTCATCTCAAAATCATCGCCTCATTTAACCCTCTGACCCTCAGGTGTATGCTTCAGGTGTGTTCTGGTGTGTTTCAGGTGTGTATTTCAGGTGCATTTCAGATGTATTTCAGGTGTGTTTCCAGTGTGTTCAGGTGTATTTCTGGTGTATATTTCAGTTGTCTTTCTGGTGTATGTATCAGGTGTGCTAAAGTGTATTTCTGGTGTATGTTTTAGGTGTGTTCAGTTCACCGTGACTCCTTGGAACTGGGAGCCCTTCAGGACCTCCAGCAGCATCCTCTCCGTCGCCTCCTCGCCGACCGTCACGTTCCGGTTGTACTTTTGTTGGTGTTTTTGCGCTTCCATGACCTGAACCAGAGCTCGGGCTGCGACCCAAACAGCATCGTAGACGAAGGAGTGCAGCGGGCCGAGCTCAGAGTTCTGGTCCAGATGTCGCAGATATGAGTCCTGGTAGTCCTGAGGAGTCTGCAGGACGACAGTCACAGTTTCATCTGGTTGGTTTAGTTCTGTTCTGTGTGGGCCAGACTGAGTTCTGCTTTTCTGCTGTGGAGATTCGGGAAACTAAACTCTGTAACAACCTGCAGCTTAGAAATTGATTTCACATGGAACATAGTCAGTTTAATGTATGAAGGAAACAGATTAGTCTCATTTATCAAACTGCATCAGGGACCTGCTTTCTGTCTGATCTGATCACCAACATATTGCTTGGCTGCCTTGCTTCTGAAACTCAGCAGCTTCAGTGTGACGGAGGGTCAGCTGGCTCTGCCCAAAATTTGTTCAAAATGAGTTCAAATTTAGCCAAAATTAATTTAAATTTATACAGAATGACTTGAAACATCACATCAGTAGGAAGTGGAGTCCACAGACAAGGAGCTGAATCAACTTTATGTCACTTTGGACCATTTTATGTGTGCTTCTATATAATCATATCATAATATATAATAATCTTACTTTTTCTATAAAGTTACCAAATCAAATATGTCATTTTGGAACATTTTTTTGTTCTTTTGATCAAATTAAGAATAATTTTGGACAATTTTTATTTGTTCTGAACACATTCTAATTAAATTCTTAATTTTTGAATCATGTGGAACAAGTTTCAAGTCATTTATGGAAAGTAGAGTCAGCCAGCAACTCTTTGTCTGAGTTACTTTGGGCAAATTTAGATTTTTAGAACAACTTTTTTCACTTTGGAGAAGTGATGTAATTTAGAAGAAACATTTTGTGGGTCATACTATCCATCCATTCATTCTCTATACACCGCTTTATCCTCACTAGGGTCACGGGGGTGCTGGAGCCTATCTCAGCTGACTCAGGCGAAGGCAGGGGACACCCTGGACAGGTCGCCAGTCTGTCGCAGTCATATTCATACCTACTGGCAATTTAGAGTTATCAGTTATCTTCAGCATATTTTTGGACTGTGTGAGGAAGCCGGAGTACCCAGAGAAAATCCACGCATGCGCAGGGAGAACATGCAAACTCCATGCAGAAAGATCCCAGGCCCAAGCCAGGATTTGAACCGGGGATCTTCTTGCTGCAAGGCGAAAGTGCTAACCACTACGGCACTGTGCAGCCCCTGGGTCATACAAGACTATTTCAAAATATTTTGAAGAAGTTTTTTCTTAATTTTGGACTCATTTCATGTCAGACTGTAACAGAAGTTCTGACCCGTCCAGAGACTCCGACTGTGTTGGTTCTGCTCAGCAGTCTGATCTGCAGCCTGATGGATCCGTCTGCAGCCGTCAGTAGACTGTTGGCTGAGCAGCCGGAAGCCTTCCAGCCGAGCCTCCAGCCCGGTCCTGTTCCGGACACGATCCACTGGTACCGAGGTCCGAACAGGTTCAGTCTGTATGCCTGGACGGAAACACTGACAGTCAGAACCTGCTCTGACTGAACTCTGGACTTTAATCTTGACACACAAAGGACAGAAACATGAGGGAGTGTGGCCACTGTGTGTCTCTGTGGTTGTTTTGTGTTGTGTTTGTTCTATGTTGTGTTGTTTTGTGTTGTTCTGTATTATGTTGTTTTGTGTTGTGTTGTTCTGTGCTGTGTTGTGTAGTTTTGTGTTGTGTTGTGTTGTTCTGTGCTGTGTTGTGTTGTGTTGTTTTGTGTTGTTCTGTGTTGTTCTGTGCTGTGTTGTGTAGTTTTGTGTTGTGTTGTTCTGTGCTGTGTTGTGTTGGTTTGTGTTGTTCTGTGTTGTTTTGTGTTGTGTTGTTCTGTATTGTGTTGTTCTGTGCTGTATTGTGTTGTTTTGCGTTGTTCTGTGTTGTGTTGTTATGTGACCTACGCAGCAGAAAACCTCCGACGCTGAATCATCTTCAAAGTGTGCGATGATGATGCGAACGTCTCGATCCTGAAATATCAGAACAAATGATGTGGCTGTAAATGAGGAGCTCTGATGGACTGTAAACTCAGAGTGTTCAAACTTGTGGTTCCTCCAGAACCTTCAGCTTCTTCAGGCTGCTGCAGGCGTCTGCAGAGAAACTTTCTGAGGCCACAAGCTGCACGTCGGCCTTCAGCAGCTGTCGGAGCAGATCCTTCTTCATCTGTTCACAAACAGAACACCTGAAGTGAGACGAGGACTGAACACGTCCAGAGGTTTTATGAGAGCATCAGCTGATCTGGGACCCAGTGCACCAGCTGCTGCTTTCACAAGTTTTCATACGAGTTTCAGTGTTTTAAAGTTTCAGAGATTCATAGTTTTGGGTTTAGAGTCACCTCAGAGAGTCGGGCTCCTTCTTGTGTGATGACTCCAACTCTGGTCCACCTGAAGCGCTGCAGCAGCTTCACTGCAGCCTGATTCAGGACTCGGTCCGACGGCATGGTGCTGAACAGGTTCCCGAACCACTTCCTGTTGGACAGACTGGGGGACGAGGCAGCAAAGGACACCTAGGACAGCAGAGGTTACCATGGTTACCTGTCAGAGCTTCACCACAGCACAGCACAGCGGCTGGGTGGTCCTGACCTGCACCAGGTGAAGAGCCGGCAGAGAGCGAGCGATGAGCGCTGTCACAGGTGGACACACCCCTCCAATCAGCAGCAGGTGCTTTGGCCCTGCCCACATGGCGTCAAACAGAGCTTTGAGCGCTTTGGCAGGATCACACTGAAGAACATGAAACAGCTGCAGTTACTGATGAAGATGTTCATAAAAACACACAAAACAACATCAGATCTGATGTTTCCTGTATAATAACACACATAACACATTACAATATTTCATTACAGTTTCTCAACTGTGAAAATTTACTTCTTTGCCTTTAAATTACTTTAAAAATTTGTGTTTATTCATTTTAATCATCTAGCGGTTTACGTTTACTAATTCTATTTTTCAAAATGAGACAGTTCTATTAATGAACCTGTACATGTAAATACGAGAGATTGTGAGAGATTTTTGCATACAGCTAATGTCCATCTCAAATTCCATTAGTTTATATCCACAGTAAAAAATAGTTATAGTTGCAGCTCTGTTACTTCATAAGGTCAACCTTCTCCTGCAGCGCCCCCTGCTGTGTAAGCCTCCACACAGCAGGGGGCGCTGCAGTCATGACATTAAGTTAAATTCACAGTTAAAACATTCATTTACAGTGGAGTTTATTACCACTTTAATCTACACTAAGGTCTGTATCAAACAAATACAGCTCAAAAAGTACAAATATTAGAAATCAGATGTTTACAATGCATGGCACAGCTGTATAATGAATAAATAATGTCTTTGAAAAATAACCAAGAATACAGCTAAACCATTACAATTATGTATTTGTCAAAGCAGCATCACGTGACTTCACATTGAGACGTACATTATGTGACTCACACTGATTTTTCATGACTGATGACTTATATTTTGATGATGGTTTGATGCTTTAACACACTTTAATCTTATTTAGATAGTTATACCTTCTGTCAGCTGTTGAACTGCTTCTACTCTGAGCTGCGGTGAAACAAACCTTCTCAAGATTCAGTCAAAATATTTCACAGAACTAAACAACCAATAAATAAATACGAACAGAAAGTGAGACGGTGCAGCAACATGTTTCCTGAGTTTAGTTGTAAAAAGTTTCTGCACGGGTTCCTCAGTGAAGGTGAACACACTCAGACCAGCTACCTGTGCACAGGTGAGACACCCACCTGAGAGTCCAGCAGCTGCAGCTGGACCTCGTAGTTTCCTAGCGGTGGTGGTTGGTCCTCCAGATCCTGCAGAGCCAGTCGGACAGCAGGTAGCACGTCGGCCGTCAGGTTCTGCTTGCCCGACCCGGAGCTCAGCGGCATCATCCAGAGCACTGGCAGAGGGTGTCGAACCTGTGCCAAAACCGGGTCCTGGGTCAGCCAGCAGAACCCCAGTAGCAGCAGCAGTCGTCCACAGAGAGCCATCCCGGTTTCTCTGCTCCCGATCCTGCAGAGAAACTTAGTAATCCTGAGGATCTGTAAGCGGCTGAACTCAGACTGAGGAGATAAAAGGATCAACGTGGAGCCAAGAACCAGCTGGACTCTGACAGACTGACCAACAAAACAAAGCCTAAAATGCAGCTCTGCACCGCCACAAATAAAGCTCTGATTCACTGAACAATTCACTGCTATTTTACAGATTTCCCTGTTTTGTTTAATCGCAGATAATATCTATTGCAAAAAAAAAAAAAGAAAGAAAGAAAGGACAAGGTACGTTTTATCCGTTTGATTCCCGGCTATAAAAGACACAAGCAGAAACAAAAAATCAAGCCATTTTTTCGTTTTTTCGTTTTGAGCAAAAAACAAAAAAAACAGGAAACGGTTCGTTTTTTCGTTTTTTCGTTTTGAACAAGAAACAAAAAAAGAGGAAACGGTTCGTTTTTTCGTTTTTTCGTTTTCACCCCCAAAATGAAAATACGACTCAATATTCCGTTTCATTGGTGGGCGGGGCTTCGGAGCCTGCCAGTGCACAATAAAGCTCCTGCCCATCACAATAAAGCTCCTGCGCTGGCATTCATAGACAGACTGACTTTCATTGTATTGCCTGCCCCCACTGCACTTCCCCTAACTCTAAATCAAAGCAAGTCGTGTACACAGTAATGACAGTCATAACCAGTGGTGTAGTCTAGTTTTTTCTACTGGGTATACTCCAACCTCATAAACCAAAGCCAGGTCAGGTTCTCATATATGTGCGCGTGCACTCACATGTCCGCGCGCGCACACACACACACACACACACACACACACACACACACACACACACACACACAGCAGCAGCAGCTCCTTTATTTCAAACTACCAATTAGATACTTATAGACATTATAGCGTCAGCAGCTCCTCCTGCCATCAGGTAGAGCTGGTGTTTCCTCTTCATCAGGTAGAGCTGATGTTTCCTCTTCATCAGGCTCCCTTTCCTAAACTTTAACCTTAGCTCCAGCTGTAGTGTTCCCTAAAGCGGCAGTATTCACAGGACAAGCAACAGGCTTATTAAAACACTGAAATAGTTTCATTTTGCTTTGCTTTCTTTTTCTTATTTTTTCTCCACTGACTGATGTTGGATCATTAGAAGTTCTAGACTCATGTCCCTCTTCTTCTAAGCCAGGGGTATTCAGCTAAAATTCAGAAAGGTCCAGTCAGCAAAGGTCCAGAACATCATAATGTCTAACTTGAGTTACTGTGATATATGCTGATGTAACCTGGTAGTTTTATTAGAGTCTGCCTGTAATCAAAAACTGACCGTCAAATAAATTCAGTACGGTTCAAAAACATTTTGACATTTATTAATAAATAAGATACAAAAGATACGACTCTCAGAGCCGATGCTTTGTAGTGAATCTGAAGAGCCGACTCCTAACGTATTTAATGGAGTATGGAGTTTAACACTGTCCTCGCAGAAAACATGTTACTGGATCCTAGATTAAAGAAGCTTGCCTTCAGTGACAACAGAGCTGTTGATGAGACACTTCAGAGAATAAGAGCAGCAGTCTGACACCTCCACCATTAGAGGACCAAGTGGAGGAGGAACCTCAAACTTCTGCTGTGTGGAGGCTCTTTGATGGAAGAGCTACAGGAGATGATTCAAGAGAAATCCTACAGCTGATGTGGTAATGGAGGATCATATCTAGAGGAAGCCCTCATCCAACCAGCAGACGACCCACTGAGCTGGAGCAGGACAAGGCCTCGGTCTGCCCCACCTGGTGAAGGTGATGGAGGAGAGACAACTTCTTCCATCTGAGAGAATCTTCTCAAAAACACGGCAGATATTCACTGAAAGAAGAAATGTATCAGCTCATCCAAGCTCAGCCATCTGATTTTTTCTAAATGTCAGCCTGCTCTGAGGACATTTATACGGTTTGAATACTGAGTCTGGTTCTGTTTCTGTTCTGGTTCTGTGGGTTCATGTGCAGAGTTTTGTTCATTTATTTTTTGTGCAAAAAAGTTTGGTTGAAATAATAAACAAAAGCAAGAATACCTGTTTTTGTAACAGAGCAAATGTACAAAATGAGTCAATTATAAGGCTTCTCATAAAAACACTGAATGAAAAAGAGTTTGTCAAAACACAAATGATTCATATTTGCCAGGTTAGGCAAAAACATGAGGCTACAAAGAATAATAAATTAGGAGCCATTTGGGAGCCGAAAGAACCGGCTTTTCTTTGGAAGCAGTGCCAAAAGCTGTCTGAAAAGAGCCGAACTTCCATCACTACTGTCCTCTCTGTCCCTCATCTCTCAGCTGCTTTTTGAAGGCAGAGCTGCGATGCGATTCAGCGACGTCATTGGCTGAGTAGCATCACGTGGGATGCCTGAACTCGTACATAATTGGTCTGTGCGTTTCTGAGCCGATAGACCAATGATAAACACTGGAAAGCTGTACCCTGCACCGGTAAAATAGAAGCGACCTGTCAAATTTACACCCGTATAGACGGCGTCTGGGTCCGGATCCGGACCGCGGTCGGCCTTTAGTGAACCCTGTTCTCAGCCAGACACCTTCCCCCGTCCCATACAGCTTCACCGCTTCCTGACACAGAGAAAAGTGAACGTTATGTCAAAAAAACATACTAATACATGTGTTTGCGCATTTTTAAGTGGTTATATGGAAATTCGGGACCTTTTCTAGTGGGTATAAGGCGTATACCTGCGTGTTTACACCCCTGGGTATACGTATCTTTGCGCATTTTTAAGTGGGTATACAGAAATTTGGAAAATTTTCTAGTGGTGGGGTGTATACCTGCGTATCACGTAGACTACATCACAGCTACATGTATGACGTTTGTAGCAAAAACATAAAAATAAAAAAACGCGTGAAAATCATTTTAATTTTCAGAGTTAAGATGGATTAAATGCGCTGTCAAACAGCGCTGAGTGGAGCGGCTGACCGGACCAAGACGGCGGCCGTATTTCTCGCTGCACAATACCCCGAGCAACGTTGACCTGACCTGGCTTTGGTTTATGAGGTTGGAGTATACCCAGTAGAAAAAACTAGACTACACCACTGGTTATGACTGTCATTACTGTGTACACGACTTGCTTTGATTTAGAGTTAGGGGAAGTGCAGTGGGGGCAGGCAATACAATGAAAGTCAGTCTGTCTATGAATGCCAGCGCAAGAGCTTTATTGTGATGGGCAGGAGCTTTATTGTGCACTGGCAGGCTCCGAAGCCCCGCCCACCAATGAAACGGAATATTGAGTCGTATTTTCATTTTGGGGGTGAAAACGAAAAAACGAAAAAACGAACCGTTTCCTGTTGTTTTTGTTTTTTTGTTCAAAACGAAAAAACGAAAAAACGAACCGTTTCCTGTTTTTTTGTTTTTTGCTCAAAACGAAAAAACGAAAAAACGGCTTGTTTTTTTGTTTCTGCTTGTGTCTTTTATAGCCGGGAATCAAACGGATAAAACGTACCTTGTCCAAGAAAGACATTGTACTCCGAGTCCTAGCGTAAAATTGACATTGTTTTCAGGTGTTTGACTTAAAAAAATGTAAACAAAAAACATTGTACAGATATTTGGACAAGGTACGTTTTATCCGTTTGATTCCCGGCTATAAAAGACACAAGCAGAAACAAAAAATCAAGCCGTTTTTTCATTTTTTCGTTTTGAGCAAAAAACAAAAAAAGCAGGAAACGGTTCGTTTTTTCGTTTTTTCGTTTTGAACAAAAAACAAAAAAACAGGAAACGGTTCGTTTTTTCGTTTTCACCCCCAAAATGAAAATATGACTCCATATTTCGTTTCATTGGTGGGCGGGGCTTCGGAGCCTGCCACTGCACAATAAAGCTCCTGCCCATCACAATAAAGCTCTTGCGCTGGCATTCATAGACAGACTGACTTTCATTGTATTGCCTGCCCCCACTGCACTTCCCCTAACTCTAAATCAAAGCAAGTCGTGTACACAGTAATGACAGTCATAACCAGTGGTGTAGTCTAGTTTTTTCTACTGGTTATACTCCAACCTCATAAACCAAAGCCAGGTCAGGTTCTCATATATGTGCGCGTGCACTCACATGTCCGCGCGCACACACACACACACACACACACACACACACACATACACACACACACACACACACACACACACACACACACACACACACACACACACACACACACACACACACACACGCAGCAGCAGCTCCTTTATTTCAAACTACCAATTAGATACTTATAGACATTATAGCGTCAGCAGCTCCTCCTCCTGCCATCAGGTAGACCTGATGTTTCCTCTTCATCAGGTAGACCTGATGTTTCCTCTTCATCAGGCTCCCTTTCCTAAATGTTAACCTTAGCTCCAGCTGTAGTGTTCCCTAAAGTGGCAGTATTCACAGGACAAGCAACAGGCTTATTAAAACACTGAAATAGTTTCATTTAGCTTTGCTTTCTTATTCTTATTTTTTCTCCACTGACTGATGTTGGGTCATTAGAAGTTCTAGACTCATGTCCCTCTTCTTCTAAGCC
Source organism: Acanthochromis polyacanthus (assembly GCF_021347895.1). NCBI lineage: Eukaryota > Metazoa > Chordata > Actinopteri > Pomacentridae > Acanthochromis > Acanthochromis polyacanthus. Next base: position 17,421,804 of record NC_067124.1, read on the forward strand.
AGGGGTATTCAGCTAAAATTCAGAGCGGTCCTGTCAGCAAAGGTCCAGAACATCATAATGTCTAACTTGAGTTACTGTGATATATGCTGATGTAACCTGGTAGTTTTATTAGAGTCTGCCTGTAGTCAAAAACTGACCATCAAATAAATTCAGTACGGTTCAAAAACATTTTGACATTTATTAATAAATAACTTTTATGTAACTGTATATCTTAGAATAAAGTGCAGAACTTAAAAAAGCATGACCGAACAACCTGAATCAACTTCTATACATCTTTAACAATACATAAATCTCATAAATGTAAACATTTGAACACTTTTACATTTTTGTCTGTCTCATATCACTCCCCTAATATCTCTGCTGCTTAATGGGAGAACTGAGCTGCTGCTTGTTTGAGCCGTTCTCAAAACATATTTTGATTATGTTCATAGTTGAGAAAGCTGCCTTACAGCTGTTTGCTGAGCCAAACGTGGTCAGCATGTGACCACAGTCTGTCCTCTAGAGATGTATAAGGCACAAAAGATACGACTCTCAGAGCCGATGCTTTGTAGTAAATCTGAAGAGCCGACTCCTAACGTATTTAATGGAGTATGGAGTTTAACACTGTCCTAGCAGAAAACATGTTACTGGATCCTAGATTAAAGAAGCTTGCCTTCAGTGACAACAGAGCTGTTGATGAGAAACTTCAGAGAATAAGAGCAGCAGTCTGACACCTCCACCATTAGAGGACCAAGTGGAGGAGGAACCTCAAACTTCTGCTGTGTGGAGGCTCTTTGATGGAAGAGCTACAGGAGATGATTCAGAAGAAATCCTACAGCTGATGTGGTAATGGAGGATCATATCGAGAGGAAGCCCTCATCCAACCAGCAGACGACCCACTGAGCTGGAGCAGGACAAGGCCTCAGTCTGCCCCACCTGGTGAAGGTGATGGAGGAGAGACAACTTCTTCCATCTGAGAGAATCTTCTCAGAAACACAGCAGATATTCACTGAAAGAAGAAATGTATCAGCCCATCCAAGCTCAGCCATCTGATTTTTCTGAATGTCAGCCTGCTCTGAGGACATTTATACTGTTCGAATACTGAGTCTGGTTCTGTTTCTGTTCTGGTTCTGTGGGTTCATGTGCAGAGTTTTGTTCATTTATTTTTTGTGCAAAAAAGTTTGGTTGAAATAATAAACAAAAGCAAGAATACCTGTTTTTGTAACAGAGCAAATGTACAAAATGAGTCAATTATAAGGCTTCTCATAAAAACACTGAATGAAAAAGAGTTTGTCAAAACACAAATGATTCATATTTGCCAGGTTAGGCAAAAACATGAGGCTACAAAGAATAATAAATTAGGAGCCGTTTGGGAGCCGAAAGAACCGGCTTTTCTTTGGAAGCAGTGCCAAAAGCTCTCTGAAAAGAGCTGAACTTCCATCACTACTGTCCTCTCTGTCCCTCATCTCTCAGCTGCTTTTTGAAGGCAGAGCTGCGATGCGATTCAGCGACGTCATTGGCTGAGTAGCGTCACGTGGGATGCCTGAACTCGTACATAATTGGTCTGTGCGTTTCTGAGCCGATAGACCAATGATAAACACTGGAAAGCTGCACCCTGCACCGGTAAAATAGAAGCGACTTGTCAAATTTACACCCGTATAGACGGCGTCTGGGTCCGGATCCGGACCGCGGTCGGCCTTTAGTGAGCCCTGTTCTCAGCCAGACACCTTCCCCTGTCCCATACAGCTTCACCGCTTCCTGACACAGAGAAAAGTGAACGTTATGTCAAAAAAACATACTAATACATGTGTTTGCGCATTTTTAAGTGGTTATATGGAAATTCGGGACCTTTTCTAGTGGGTATAAGGCGTATACCTGCGTGTTTACACCCCTGGGTATACGTATCTTTGCGCATTTTTAAGTGGGTAAACAGAAATTTGGAAAATTTTCTAGTGGTGGGGTGTATACCTGCGTATCACGTAGACTACATCACTGATCATAGCTACATGTATGACGTTTGCAGCAAAAAATAAAAAAAAATAAAAAACGCGTGGAAATCATTTTAATTTTCAGAGTTAAGATGGATTAAATGCGCTGTCAAACAGCGCTGAGTGGAGCGGCTGACCGGACCAAGACGGCGGCCGTATTTCTCGCTGCACAGTACCCCGAGCAGCGTTGACCTGACCTGGCTTTGGTTTATGAGGTTGGAGTATACACACTAGAAAAAACTAGACTACACCACTGGTTATGACTGCCATTACTGTGTACACGACTTGCTTTGATTTAGAGTTAGGGGAAGTGCAGTGGGGGCAGGCAATACAATGAAAGTCAGTCTGTCTATGAATGCCAGCGCAAGAGCTTTATTGTGATGGGCAGGAGCTTTATTGTGCACTGGCAGGCTCCGAAGCCCCGCCCACCAATGAAACGAAATATGGAGTCATATTTTTATTTTGGGGGTGAAAACGAAAAAACGAAAAAACGAACCGTTTCCTGTTTTTTTGTTTTTTGTTCAAAACGAAAAAACGAAAAAACGAACCGTTTCCTGTTTTTTTGTTTTTTGTTCAAAACGAAAAAACGAAAAAACGAACCGTTTCCTGCTTTTTTTGTTTTTTGCTCAAAACGAAAAAATGAAAAAACGGCTTGATTTTTTGTTTCTGCTTGTGTCTTTTATAGCCGGGAATCAAACGGATAAAACGTACCTTGTCCATATTTGCTGTCATTTTCCACATTCTACAGTTTTTGAACATTAATGTGACATGCAAAAACTTGTATGTTTACAAATAATTTGTTTATTCACCATGTGTGACTGTATTTTTTTTTTCATTTTTAACGTTTCTACAGATATTTGACATTATTTTCACAATTTTTACAGTTTTAAACATTTAAAATAAAACTTGGTAAAGCCTGAGTCTGTTGAGTTTTCATATTTTTATTTATTTATTTATTTAGTTAGTTAGTTTGTTAGTTATTTGGAACAGTTTTATCTGATCGACACTGAAAATGAGTTTTAATAGTCAGTAGAAGTTTATTTCAGACGGTTCACCGCCAGCCCGCAGGAGGCAGCAGAGAGCGAAGATGTTCCCGCTCAGACAAAATGGCAACCCGGAAACAAAGTTAAACAAACAAGAGAACGGTAAGGTTTGTGCTTTATTAAAAGTGTTCTCTGATTGCAGTTTTTATGTATAAGACAAGCAAACAATAAAACCGTAAAAGATAGTGTCCTAAATGCTACAAGAAGATGTAAACAGGAGCCAAACCATCGATAACTGGGTGGCTAAACTGGATTTGATTGTGCCTCCAGTGCTCACCTGTTAACTGTTACTGTACAGGTGTTGGCACATTTAATGTTTTTAGCAGCTGAGCTAAATAGCTAATTACACAATTTATACATGTTCTCCCATCTAGAGGATAATTTTAATATGAGTTTTGCATTGTCATCTAATTTAGTTGTTGTGCATAAACTGTCTGAAATGTCCATTTAATCTATGCTAATTTTACATGATATTTAAATCAACATGTGTGGAAGAAATGAGATGAATGTTCCAGATTTACCTGAGCAGTCTGAAGCAAGCACCCTTCAGTGTTATTTATTATGTACATTTACCTGAATAATTTACATAAAATGTGAAAGACCCCACAGTATCATAGAAAATGCAGATTTACCTGGCTAATTTAAATATTAGGGTTGAGATTTTACATTATTATTATCAAACATGTAAATTTCACTAACTAATGTAAGTGTAAAGCTTCAAAATCTACAATTTTACAATTTTTTAAAAAACAGATTTGTAGCGACTTTGTTTATAAATATATATTTTTAGTAAAAAAAGAGGGTGAAACAAACTGGGAGTCAGTTTAAAGGTGCTGAATGTTTTCAGAGTGTCCATCTTATTCTTGTGAAAGTGAGCTTTCTTGAACATCTTGAACACTTGTACTGTATTCAACCTGACTACAATCTTCAGCTCTATAACTCAGGAACATGTGGACAGATGGATGTAAACTACAGCCTGATTGTGGTTTCTTTCTTAAATAGTACAAAACAAAAAGAACACACATATATTGCTTCGAATGTTTCATCTTCACCCTTGTGCTTTTTGGAGATGATCTTTTACTCACTCAACTGTCCACAGGAACAGATATGTTGATCCAGACTCCACTTGCTACTCATCGCAGTAAATACCTGCTCACCTGTCCTCCTCAGGTGTTCAGTGACCTCTCAGGGTTTCTGGCTCAGTTACACCAGCGAATAAAGTGGCAGTAAAGATTTATTTGGCTTCTCCTGTTCAGGGCTTCAATCTGCTTCTAGTTGTGTTACTGTATTTCTGTGAGTTGTTTTTGTTCTGTTGTGTTTTGGGCTTCAGTGTGTATAAATTGTTGTGTTTTGCGTTACTTAATTTGCATTTAATTGAATTTTGTGTGTTTAAAGGCCGATCGTTGGATCTGACAATGCTGGCGTTTGTTGTGTCGTGTCTGATTTGTCACGTTGAACTGTTAGAATGAAACTTTTTCACGTGAAACCGCTTCAGTGTGCTGGAATAAAAACAACACACATCATGCTGAGTGCTGACCTCCGTCATTCGCGTTTTAGAGATCATCATCGTCCAATCAGAGAGCTTCACGGCTCGCCGCCCGCCTCCTGAGTCGTAGTGAAGTACACCTGGTTCCAGAGACATGGACAGAAGAGGGACGAAGGTCCGTCCTCCTCACGCTGACTCAGCAGGTCTGCAGCTTTATAAGGAGGCGGTGATGTTCAGTCCGTCACCACCGAGACGATGGCCTGGCTGCTCGGCATCACCTGCATCCTGGTCTGCTGCCCGGCGCTGCTGCAGGGCAAAGCTTCAGGTAAACTCCTCTCTGCTCTGTTCCTTATTGCTGTTTCTGCTAGTGTCCTGCAGCATTTTTGAAATCTGAGTGGTTCTGTGGAGCTTTTTCTCACATAACTTCAGATTTTAGTAAAGTTGGTTCAGTTCTACAGTCAGCGTGCACAATTATTTGCCTTTGCTGGCTCTTTATGTGGATCCTGCAGATGTTTTAGCTTCTGTCTCTTTAAAAGCTCACTTTCTTCTGATTGCCAGCTTTGGTAAGTGTGTTTTAGATCAGCACCCAGTGTTCACAAACATTTAACTCATTATTTAACACTTTAGTAACATTTAATAAAATATCCAAGACTGCATTATTATTTATCAATTACAGAAAATAAGGAAAAGTTTAAAGGCATTCATTTAAGTGTTAAATTTAATTTAGTAAACCTTCCAGAAACCTGGACTTTAGAGGGTTCTGTAAAACCTGTTTGTGCTGTTTACACTTTGCTAAAGATGAATTTGTTCATGACTCTATAACCTGTTTCATGTTAAACAGAAGAAAAGTAACGCTTAACATTTTATTGTGCGTTTGCTGCTGTGGCTGAATTACTTCTTTAAGCTGTTGTTTAAAATGTTCTTACTCTTCTGAAACTCCACTTTGAGTTTTTTTTGAGAATTTTTCCTCTGATGCTCCTCAGACTGACGTGACACAGAATCAAATGCAGATTAAAACCAGCATCAACAAACAAACAAACCTAAAGTGTAGATATTTGTACTTGTATGACAGTAAACAAAATAAAAAGACATTTCTTTCAAATACTGAACAAACTCACAGCTGTTGTCGCTTCTTAAAGGCCCACAGTGAAGGAAAAACAGGATCCAAACATCCTCTGAACATGTCAGCCAGCAGGAGCGAGTAATAATCAGTTCTGCTTAGGAAAATAAAAACACTGAAGCTGTATTCATCTCTGCTGGTTATCGATGATGCCGCTGTCTTTATTCAGAGTACCAGCTGGACTCGGAGACCCTCAGCCAATGTGAGTCGCTGAGGGGCGTCGCTGTTGCCAAGCAACAAGGTCACATCCCTCACTGTACAGAAGATGGCAGGTTCAGGTACTGATATGAATGCATCTATATTTATGAAGTTTAACTGGAACTCCTGTTTCAGCCTCTTTACTCATATTCTCATTATGTTTATGGACTCTGAGATTTTGCTTTATTTTACTTTAACCCAAAAGCCTTTCAGATTCTCTTTGAGTTTTGTTCCCTTTAAATTGTCAATCATTTCTTTCAGTAAGGTTTCTACCTCCTCAGTCACTGTGTTGATTTTAATCAGAATGTTATGTGTTGAGCTGTGTTTTAAATTTTGAGGATTTTAACAAAATTCTGATTCATGAGACAATCCAATCTAACAGCGATAGTCACTGTTGAACAGAAAGCCTCAAAGGACGAAAACATGATCAACACAGAAACATGTCTTCTCTCAGATAATGTGAAGGCAACATTAAGTTCTTAATCAATAAGCTTTATGTATGGAATGCTTCAGACGATATGACCCAGAGATAAATCAAACTGTCCTGACAGATAAAGGTGTCTGACAGACACAAATTTGTCTTTATTGCAAGTTTTTATCAGCGTATTTAAGTGAATCATCCCGTTGTGTTTTTTTTAAAAGTTAGATGAAAAAGTGTCTTTATTTTACCGTTATTCACATTAAGATGCAAATAAATAGTGCGCGTGTGTGTGTGTCTGCGTGTGTGTATAGACCTGTGCAGTGCAGTGGGCACAGTCAGGAGTGTTGGTGTGTGGATGCTGAAGGTCAGGAGGTCGCCGGGACTCGAACCAACAGCTCTGTGCCTCACTGTAAGAAACACAACAACAAACCAACACCTTGAAGTTTAAGAGCACATGTCGTATGTGTGTGTTGTTTATATGTGTGTGCTGTGTTTTGTCTGTTTTGGGTGTCCAGTCCAATCCAGTGTCAGGAGCAGAGGGTTTTTCAGGTGCAGGTGTTTAGAGATCTCTGATGCAGATCTCAGGTTGTGTGTTTGTAGGTTTTTTTGCGTCCAATAATATACAACAATTTCCTGATAATAACAAATGAAACACAAAATTGACAAACTTGAATGACGTTCTGTTTGATGTCTGGTTATACTCAAATCATCCTTACATGAGGCAGAGATAAAAATAAGAATAAATGATAAATATGCAGCACTACACCTGTCCCTGTTTCTGATTGGTCATCTGGTGCTCCACCTCTTTTTTGAGCAGTTTCAGAAAGCCAGAATCATGTGACTGATGACAAAATGATACTCTGATGAACTTGTATATGTTCTAAACTTTTTTTTACAACATGAAACAGTGAGATCAGTCATTATGGGACCAATTAAAGGCTCAACTGTGATTGTATTTTTGCGTTATTTTTATTTAAAAAACACATATTGATCTGATCTCTTGTTAATTGAAGTTAATAAACATGCAGGCAGCACCACAGATCAGAACTAGAAAAGCACTCAGAGTGCAGACCTCCGCCAAGGATAGAGAGGAAACAGGAAAGCCATGCAATAAAGGAGAATGAGCTGGAATCGAACCTGCATCTATGACACAGTTCTGTTTACGAATCACCTTCCTAACCAGTTGAGCTATCTGGACACCTTGCTCCAATTTTCCTGGACGACATACCAACCTATGATGTTTTCGTCCTATTTTGGACCACATACTAAGACATACTAAAAATTTGAAAGTGATCCAGAATCCAGAATCCTTTCCGGATTACCACCAAAATTAAATCAGCTCTTCCTCTTACCATAGTCTACATCCCCTCAAAAATTTCATCTGAATCTGCCCAGGCGTTTTTGAGTTATCTTGCTAACAGACAGACACACAAACGCCGGCTTCCTTGGCGGAGGTAATAATAAAGCAGCTTCTTAACGTGTGTCGCTGCAGGTCCTACGGCCTGCCAGCTGCAGTCGCTGCTGCGCTGTTCTGCTTCAGGCCAGTTTGAGGAGGTGCAGTGTGAGGCCAGCAGGGGGCAGTGTTGGTGTGTGGACCAGGACGGCATGGAGCTGTACGGGACCAGACAGAACGGGAGACCCACCCGCTGTACGTACCGATACTCCTGATACTGCACTAAACGTGGAAGTACCTCAGTCATTAGAACGTTGTGAAAATATTCAACAGTTAAAAAAGGGAATATTTAATACGTTCTAGACTCATTACACTCATTGTGAAATATTTTCAAACCTTATCTTTTTTTAATCTTGATAATAATGGCTTATAGCTCGTGGAAATCTAAAACCCAGTATCTCAATTTATTAGACTATTTGAGTTTTACTAAATTAGTATTCAAACAGTATAAGTCATCAAGTCATTAAAATTTAAACTAGAAAGGCTTAAAATATCTCACTTTATGTGTAATGAATATAGAACATATCAAAGTTTGCTTTTTGAACTAACTAAGGGTGGAAACAGTTTTTTGGGGAGGTTCACATTTTTTGATATTCACTAGTAATATAAACTGGGGAGAACAATAAACAAAGTGTGTTCTCTTTTAAAATATCAGTATTATATTTACACAAGAAATATGCTGAAGTGAGCAGATTTTAAAGGTAGTTAAATCATACCAGAATACACATTTGTTACTATAAAACGAAATATGAAACCTTATAAAGAAGCATCTTCTGTTGGGGTGGCAGGAGATCAGGAGAAGATGAACCTGGGATGTAATTTAACATGTGAAACATGAAACTCTGCAGCAGCCAACAACTCTGTACTTTTTGTGTTTAAAATGTCTTTATGTCCGTCTGAGGTAACCAGCTGACTCACCTGTGTGCTGCAGGTCCCGGCAGCTGTGAGGTGAGGACGAGGCGTCTCCTCCACACCTCCATGTCTCCTCCTCCTCCTCAGTGTGATGAAGACGGCAGCTTCCTCCCTGTTCAGTGTAAATTCATCAACACCACAAACAGAGCAGAGCTGGACCTGCTGCATGCTTTCAACAGGTAACACACCTGTCTGTCTGTCTGTCTGTCTGTCTGTCTGTCTGTCTGTCTTTGCTTTTCGTTTAATTGGGTTTTTGTGTATATATTTCTGTGTTTCTGTGTGTGTACATTTATGTGTGTATACCGGTATTTGTGTCCATATATTTGTGTGTGTGTTGTTTCAGGTTTCCTGAAGCCTTCGAGACGTTCAGTAGTTTCAGGAAGCTTTTCCCACTGGTTTCTTCGTACTGTTTCTGTTCAGACAGCAGAGGACGAGAGATGGAGAACACAGGTACGTACACACACACACACACACACACACACACACACACACACACACACACTACGCTAAACCGAACAATAAAAACTATGACAATGTATATCTAGTGTGTAAAAAGTAGAAATTCTAACCTTAAAACTGCATCTGAGACATCGATGACGGTGATGATGGCGGTGATGATGATGATGATGAAGGTGAACCTGTTGTCCAGGTGTGGAGCTGCTGCTGTCTGAGGTGTATGACTCGGCGTTCTCAGGTCTTCGTTCTGGTCGCTCCTTCGCTCAGACCAACATCTACAGGGTCCTGCAGAGGAGGATGCTGGGAGTTCGGCTCGCGCTCACCGGACACTTCAGATGTAAACTCTTCTACATCAGTGGATTAAAACGGGGTGAAACCTGTTTCAGTGGTTTAAACAGTTCCTCCCTGTCTCTCAGGCCCCTCTCCATGTGAGGAGGAGCGGCGGGCCGCGGTGGCGGCGTCCAACGTCTTCGTTCCGTCCTGCGAGTCCGACGGATCCTTCACCTCCAGACAGTGTCAGCAGGGGGAGCAGTGCTGGTGTGTCGACCCCACAGGCAGAGAGCTTCCTGGGACACGACAGTTTGGAGACTCCCTGGTCTGCCGTGAGTAGTTCAGCCTCAGCTGGTCTCTTCCTCTAAAACTCCCTCAGTTCTAGTATCGTTTTATCACCAGTCTCTCCATCTCATCATCTGTTTTTCTTCCTGTTTTTCATCTTCCTCACATCATCTCCTCTTCTCTCTGTATTTCATCATGTTTTTCTATTTTTATTTCTTCTTCTCTTAAATCCTCTGTTCGTTTATCATCTCACCTCCTTTCATTCACTATTGCATCTATATATCTCATTTCTTTTCACTTCAAGTAAACAAAATGATGGTTATGCTTGTTTTGCTTTGGAGTGAATACACCCAGCTCCATGGTATCATCAGAAGGTGGCGCTGTGAACTACATTAACTGTAATTATTAAAGTAGAAGAGGACGAAGCAAGAACCAGTCTGCTGCTAAAAAACCTCAGAGAAGAAAGAAAAAACAGACTTTGTTCAACGACAGTGAAAAATCCTAAACAGTGAATGAAAACGTTTTTCATTTTAAATGTGATTGTTTTTTCTATTTGTCACCATTTTGTGTGTTTTGGTTTTTGTGTTGAGTAATTTTGTGTGTCTTTGCTGTTGTTTTGTGTGTTGACGTGGTGTCAGTTAGTTTCCGTCTCTCTTTGTTGTTTCTTTCTGCTCTTTTTTTTTTTTGCATCTTTATCACAGTTTGTATTTGTTTTTAGTGATTTTTTGGTTGTTTTCTGTTTGTGCTGTTTTTTCTGTGTTTTGTTCCTTTTGTGTCTCTTCTGATCTCATGTTGTTTCTTTTCATATTGTATTTACGCCGTCTGTCCTGGTCCAGGTTCTGGTCCGGTTGACTGCCTGTCTCAGCGGCGCCTGGCTCTGTCCCGGCTCTTCTCCGGTCCGGTTGAACCTCCTCTCCAGACCTCCTCTGACAGATCTCCAGCCTCCTGCCTCTCTCTCCTCCGTCCTCTCAGGAACCTCCTGCCAGCAGAAATGGATCCGACCTCCTTCCTCTCAAGCCTGGTCCAGGTCCTCCACGGTCTCCTGCCCTCGGTGGGCGGGGCTCTGCAGGCTCTGACCCGATCCTCACCGCAGCGTCTCCAGGAGAACCTGTTTGGAGGAAAATTCCTGAAGAGCGCTGCAGCCTTCAACTTCAGCGGGTCGGTGGGAGCTCTGGGAGCTCTGGGTCTGGACCGGCTGTCCTCTCAGACCACCGTCCTGCAGAAGAACCAGGACCTGGTCCAGTCTGTCAGCAGGGCCCTGGAGGACGCTGCCTTCCTGTCTGCCCTCCAGAACATTCTGATGGGTCTCAGCAGCTCTCAGTCTGCCTCACTGCAACAGGTCCGACTCTACAAGTCTGCTGTAAACTAGACTAGACTAACCTGAACCAGGTGTCAGGGCTTACTGAGCACCAGTGGATTCACATTACATCAACTATGGCTCATGAACTTCAAAGCAGTTAACCCAGCTAGAATTATTTTGTTCTAAAAATGTTCTGAGAAAGCTCTGTAAAGTTCTCATAAAGTTTTCAGGAGGAAGTTCTTCTGTAGTTTCCAGAATGTTCTTCTTGAAGGCAGGATGAAGTTCTCCAAAGACTTTTCTCTAAAAATGTTTCTGAAACATTTTGTGAACTTTGCATTGAGAATGCTCTTTGTTGTCAAGAACATCGTGTAAACCATCATCTGAGTCCTCGACAACATCTAGTTAGACTGTTATATTCCCTTTACACCAACACTAGTGGAAATTAAAATATTCTTAGGTTCAAGATAGTCAGTAGAACCTTTAGGTAATGTGGAAACGTTCCCTGCTCGCTTTGACTCCTCAGACTCTAGTGACAAACTGCAGCCTCCCTGATGATGGATTTCAGAATAGATACTGGTTCTGTGTTCTCCAGGTTCTGACTCCTCTGCTGCGTTCCTGCTCCGGTGACCAGGAGGGTGAAGGTTCCATCTTTGTTCCCAGCTGTACGTCCAGCGGTGGTTTCCAGGACGTCCAGTGTGGCGGTGCAGAGTGTTGGTGTGTCGACTCTCAGGGTCAGGAGGTCGCCGGGTCGCGGACCGCCGGTCGTCGGCCTCGCTGTCCGACCCACTGCGAGATGGCAAGAGAGGTGGCCCTGAGGGTAAAATCGAACATGGCTGCCGGCGCTGAAATCTACATCCCAGCATGCTCGGAGGACGGAAGCTTCCTGCCGCTGCAGTGCGTCGGATCACGCTGCTTCTGTGTGGACGCTGAGGGGAAGACGATGATTGGCGGGCCAACAGGGGGCGCCGTCACATGTAAGGTGTTCAGTAGGCTCAGTGAGCAGTTCCACCTGCCAAAATACATCACTTAAACTGATGAACTGATTGTTAAAATAGTTGGCAGTAGTTGTCAACTAATCGATTAATTGCTGATGCTCTAATTTGACTGTAGTTTCTGTCAAAATTGTGTCGTTTTCTAGTGTTAACAATTTGTTTCTGTGTTTTAGGTTCAACAAAAATGACACAGAATCTTCAGTCCTCTGCAGGTCAGATCAGGTTAAAATCAAACTAATCTCACATTCACTACTGTGCTTTTTAATACAACCTCTGGTGTCGTATTTATAGAACCAGCCCCACTTTCTATACCTGTTTTAATAGTAATAATGTTTCTTATTCTGAACAATATGCTAAATGCTTCACTCTGGGCTTCAGTTCTGAATAAAGACAGCTGATGTTAAAGAGTGATTTTAAGTCGACGCATCACTTTTCCAGCTATAATCCTGACGATATTGATTGATTTCATGACGAAGAATTACTGTTAGATACAGCTGGGAAGTCTTCACAAAGATAAAGTATAATGATAAATAAAAATATTTATAAAATGATGCACTCCTCATTTCCTGTCATTGCTTGACACGTAAAATCATGTGAAGGATCTTAAACTGCGTCGATACTCAAATTTAGTTTAGTGCTGCAGAATCTCGGTTTTCCCTTTTTGGAAGAAAATTCTCAGACGTGCAGCCACTAATTTGTGAAATGCAGAACTGCTGACCGGCTAACTAATGAGTGTGATGTTAACCAGTTAACTAATCACTCTCGTATTAACCAGCAGGCCGGTGCTCGCAGGCGTTGGCTGAGGTCACAGCTTTCAGACAGGAAGTGAAGAGCATCATCGCCCTCTCTAACTCCTCCCACCTCCCTCTGGGTTATGGATTCTTACTGGCCGAAGGTCTGCGTCTGACCTCTGATGAGCTCCAGATCGGCCAGTCAGAGGAGGAGCTGCGGCTCTCTGATAGGCTGCTAAGCCGATCCAAAGCTGCTCTGCGATTGGCTGCTTTCTCCAGTGAGTCACAGTTACACGTAGACTGCAGTTTTACTGATTTAAATCACCTGAACAGATCATTATTTTTCAGGTAATTTCTGTTATTGTTCACTGTTTTTACTGTTTTGAACGTTAAAGTATTGCACATTTTTTAACATATCTTTTCTGGTGCCTTGCTGCAAAATATTCATCATTGTTTTATTATTATTATTGTTATAATTGTAACAGTATATGTCACATCGTCACGTGGTCTTCCACAACTACAAACAAGTTTGAACGTCTGATTGAGGTGCACTGTTATGACACAGTATTCTGTCTCAGCTGTATAATACTGCAGAAACAGTAGTGCTTTGTGAGGGCAGCTGTACAGAAAGTAAAAATATAAAATATGTGATTTAACCCTTTAAGCTTCAGTCAATTCCAGCCGTTTTCAGTACAAAAAATCGCTAATATTCTATTTTTAAATAAAAAAAATTACGAAAAATACGGGGAATATTGGACGGGCATCGCGAGGTGCATTTCCTTGAAAAGAACCGATTCGGGGATTTTATACCGACTTCAAGACATGTTTTGGACAAAATAGTTTCCTGGCTTGTGTCATCTGATGTAAAAGGTTGGATTATGACCGTTTTTTGTGGAATCTTTTTTTTGTGTATAATAATGAACCCGGAAATGTGAGTCGCGCTGTGTGCGTTGAAGCCGTGTATAGAGAACGGAAGGATGAATATTTGTTTTTGTCGGACAAATGTGTTTTTCTCACCCGCTGTGGTAATCGCATCTGAAAGTGGTTTATACCGGCAGATTCATGAGAATCTAAGCTTTCCATCGGTGTATAGTGTTTGTATAAGCGCGTTTGCGGCCGTCGGACATTCTTGAAATTCCTATGCAAATTAGTAGGTGTACCGCCGGCGGTACACTGAAGCTTAAAGGGAACACAGTCTAAGTTGTAAACACGGAGGTCCAGCTGCCTCCATCAGTGGTTCTGAATTAAATGAAGCTTTGCTGTTAGTTATCATCATGTTTTTCTTCCTCAGCGGTCCAGATGTTGCTGCCTCCTCATCGTCGCTCCTACCAGATGTTCACTCCTCAGTGTGACGCTGACGGACACTGGATGGTCACACAGTGCTACCACAGCACAGGTAACACACCTGTATTCTACCTGTGTGGATGTTTAGATATAATCCATCACCTGGTCACATCTGCATGTCTCACTGCTGCAGCAATCACAAAGTAAACAGTAGAAATACCGAGAAAAGCCTCCACAAGGACTCAGCAGTTGGATGTACTTCATTTGGTTCAGAGATTATTAGCATTATTGTGAATTATTCCTGTTGGAACGTTCTGTGTTGGCTTTGTTCCCTCATTGGCCTCATTCACATCAATAGGAGGCCTGAGTTTTATCAGTCTGAACGTAGTTTAACAGTGAATCTAAACTGAAATCCTGAGGCTCTGTCCCTCTGTCCTCACAGAGATAGATAACCACCAATACACATTGTAATAAAACCTGCACTGTGTGAATGTTGACGTGTTTTTGTGTATTCAGGTCAGTGTTGGTGCGTTGATGAGGATGGAGAATACATCCCCGACTCTCTGACCAGCCGCTCGGTCCGCCTGCCCAGATGTAAGACAACACACATACTTAGACACACACACACACTTTACAGGAGTCACATGAGGTTATAACTTCATTCAGAACTACACAGTGTGAGTTCTGTCTTTATCAGCTGCTACCACCTTTACTTCATCTGATATTTGCATCCAAGGACTGATCTGTTTATCAGTTAAAGGTTAGAACCCAGAGAGCCAAAATTCTAACAACTAATTTAATCTAGTAAATGTATTTGTGTATTTTTTTTATTGTTGCATTACGATTAAAACTTATAACTGATGTATCTCAAAAAATTAGTAGAAATAAAAAAAACTAAATTAAAATTAAAAACCAGAGAAATCTTAAGAAATGTTTACAGTTGGTCAAGTTGTTGTGAGTCTTTGATATCAGCTGATGTCAGCCATGTTTGCTGATGCCAGAAATAGCGATTGTGAGCCATGTGAGCATCTCTCATGAAGCTCATTAACTCCTGAGAAAAAAGTCAGAAAGCACCTCAAGAGAGCAAAAAACAAAAATCAGCCAATCAGTGGCTGTGTTGCGTAAATGCAAACACAGTCGGAGTGACGTTTGTTGATCAGAAGACAAATCTAGTATAACAGCAGCTGTGGAATATGATGCTGCTACGGATGTTTTACAGACAGAGAAACTCCTGCAGCTTTTATCAGCTAAAGAGCCTCATATTTCCCTCAGGTGGAGATCAAAAACTGAGGTAAAAGAGAGTAAATGCTAGAGGTCAAAATGAGACCCTGTTGAAGTTCTGTTTGAGATGATACAGCAGCCTGACATCATACAGGAATGTTTAATTCTTTATATGTCATACCAGCATGTTTAGCTCCACAAACTGCTGCATTTGTCTGCCTGCTTTTCTTCATAAAGACTGGTTTTGTGTTTGTGCTGCAGGTCTGACTCGCTGTCAGAGAGCTGAGGCTCACTATTTGCTGTCTGGTTGGATGAAAAGCTCTGACATGACCGCCACATCAGCCTATCAGCCACAGTGTGAGCAGGTACAAACACACACCTCACAATCCTGCTCACGTTATGAGCATCCATCAGTTGTTGCTGCAGAAACTTGATGAAATAAGATGGAATAAACCCGTACTTGTATTTCACACCAGTCTGCCAGCAGAAACAGTGAACTTCACTGCACCCACTGTGAACGTGTGATTAATGAGTCCTCATATATGAACTCTGTTTAAGTTACTCTGGTGAAAATGAGGTTATATTATATTCTGTCTGTTTCAGGACGGTCAGTTCTCAGTGCTGCAGACCGGAGGTGCTACAGGATGGTGTGTGAACCCTCAGACTGGAGAGACAATACGAGCAGCGTTGCCGAACGCCGCTGGACAGCTGACATGTACGCACACAACCACACACACACGCTCTCAAGCTGCCGTCAATGATGCGTTCACTGTCAGACTTCACTAGTAAACTGTGGTGTGTTCAAGGCTTCACTCTGTAAACCGTGGTGTGTTCAGGTCCCAGCTGGTGTGAGCTGCAGGGACTCCAGTGTCGCCCTGACGGCTCCTTCGCCCCACTGCAGTGCGACGCCGCCACCTGCTGGTGTGTGTCAGAAGACGGACAGGAAGTGGGCGGGACTCGAACACCTCAACAGGCGGGTCGCTCACCGTCATGTGACCGTAAGAGTTTTAGTTGTCTCTGGTTGGATGATCAGTGTTTGGACAGTTTACATGTTCTGAAGCTTCATTCAGTTTAAATGAAACAAACAAGAAGCGTAAACTTAAGACTGAGCAGATTTACATCAATGTAAAAAACAATCGAGTAGGAGATAAAACCCTCATTGTTCACACTGTAAAATATAAAATGTAGAAAGAAATCTGTCAGCAAAGGAACCAAAAATACATTTCCAAACCATGTACTGTTCCAAAACAGCAAAGTGGTGGAAATACTGTTTTTGTAAAATATTGATGTTGTTTGGTTGGTCCTAATGTCTGTCTGTCTGCTGTCCAGGTCCCCTCTGTCCCACCCCCATCATTACCCATGGTGCACTGCTGTGCCGCCCGGCCGCCAACGGACGCCAGAGCTGTGACCTCGTCTGTCACCACGGTTACCAGAACTCCCTTGGTGTCAGCAGCTTCCAGTGTGAGACGGCGACTCAGCGATGGGATGACGGACCGCTGGGCTCCGCCTGCCAGAGTAAAGACGACGCTTTAAAGGACCACAACACTGTTCAGTAATGCCTGTCTGCAGCTACAGGACCCAAACTCTGGGACTGTTCATTTTACAACAACCCACCTACTGAACTGGGTGATGGGTGATTGATAAAGTACACCCAAAATCCATCCAGATCCTACATTTTGCTCATGTACTTGTAGTTTTAAAGGTTAATTTCACCAAAATGATACTTTCAGTCTGACTCCTTACTGTCTTAAAGTTTTGTGTTTTTTGCCCACCAAAATACTACTTTCAGTCCATGTACTTACAGTTTACAAGATTTGTTCCACTCAGTAGTTGGCGCTGTTACACAAACCTCCTCTGCTGCAAATAGACACTACACATTATTATCTGATCTCCTGTCATCACATTTAAAGGAGCTTCATGTTGTGTTTGTGTTCAGTCTCTCAGCCTCTCCAGTCGGTGTCGTCCTCTCAGCTCTGGATGTTGTCATCGTCCTGCTCTCAGATCAGCTCTTTGCAGTCTCAGCTGTCCAGCATGATGACCAGCAGGGGGCTCTGCTCTGCACAGGTGGGCTGATTGTACAAAGCTTAAAAAAATCCTGTTGATCTCAAATCTTTTCCCTGAATTAACTTTCACTAGAACACAAATTGTTGTTTCTGTCTAGTAAACTGTGTTTTTGTGTAGCTTCCTGTGTCGGGCCGCTCTGTGTCGCTGTGTGACGACTCCTCGCTGAGCCTTCGCTGTGACGCCGACGACTCGCTGAGGTTAACGCTCACCTGGACCGCCGCCATGTCTGACCTGCCGACTGCCGACCTCCCCGACCTGCACGATGTTGGTGAGTCCAGGCAGAGGCAGAAACACAAATGGAGGACTCAGAAAACATGTCGCCAGAGTAAATAAACAGATGTTAAAGAGTCGTGATGGAAGATAAATTCATTCTATTCAGTATAAATACTCAACTACCAGGGAAAGGCCTGTATTTAAACAATAGAAATATGTAAGAATGGGAGTTACTGGAACTGGATCATTAGATTTCCATTACACATGCATTCATTCAAAAGATCTGATTATTTTCTTAACTAATAAATTGTTGGAGGCAGGAAGTTATTCCCGCTGCACATTAAGAGAAGACATCATTCAACTTTAATTTGCACTGAGAGTTTTTATCTTATTCAAAATCCTTTTTTTGTTATTCTGTCTGATTTAGAAATGTTTCATCTTCCATATATTTTTAAGAAAGTATTTTTAATGTGTTTTTGTGATTTTTAAACTGCTGCTGCAAGTATTGATTTAAACATTTTTTTTTAAATAGCACGAAAATCAACACATTCATAACATTTTTGTCCGACCAACAGTTCAAACCTCAGTGTTAATAAAAATACATTTAAAAACGTTTTTACATCTAAACAATTGTCAGACTAGCTGCTAACTAAATGTTTATCTCAGAGGACTCACTAACAACATCAGCTCTTCCTGTATTTACTGATACATACTTTAAAGTACCATAACTTTGTCTACTTACAACATTTACCTGTGGACTATGGTGGAATACAAGCACATAAAATTACTTAAAAAGTAAAAGTTAGAGACCAGCACAGAGAAACTGATATTATATTAGCAGATGTTTGAATGAATTTGGATGTTTAGATGTGAATGCTGGTTTACCAACATGTAGAGTAATATTATTTTCACTGATGATTAATCTGCTGATTATTTTCTGAACGACCTGATCAGCTGTTTGTGAGAAAAATGTGAGAGTTTCATTTAATGTCTTGTTTCATTTAAAGATCTTGAGTTTGCTGTCACTGAGGAGGAGAGACACCCGAAAATAGTCACACTAAAGAAGCTGTAGAGGTTTAGCACTTTTCCCTTAGATATTATTAAACTTAATTATCAAGACAGTTGGCTAGCTTAGTAGTTGTTAACTAATTAATGAATCATTGAAGGTCTGTTTAGAATTGACGGAGTTTGTTCTGTTTAAACAGATTAACTTACATTTTTAGGAATTAAGGTCTTGTAGTTTTCTCTTTGATCGTCTTCTAAAGATTCTCCTGTTTCTGTTTTTGCTGTCAGGACTCTTCCTGAATGAATCCAGACTTCTGGAAGGAGTGCAGGCAATTCTGGGTAGTGTCCGCTCCATGCTCACATCAGAGCCAACACTGGTTTCCATGACAACACCGAACTTTGGCTGTTCCCGTGGTTACCGCCTGAGCAGTGATGGCGACGGCTGTGGTGAGTCTGTTTATGTGCTTTAATGTCTTATATGTGATCAAAATAAATACGTAAATAAGAACAAAATTAGTTCAAATTTTGAACGTAGTGAAATTAAATACACGTGACGTAAATTTCATAATTTAACAAACTACTTCAGCAGAGTTCCTTAAAATGTAGCCTTTGTATGTAATTAGTCAACAGCAAAAAAAAGTGTTAAAAAATGCCATTAATCCATAAATATGCAGAAAATTAAGTAGGAAGTCAGTATCATATCAAACAATACAAAAAATGTAATTTAAATTATATTTCCATAAAATACTGCCTATTAAAGGTCTTTGCTCTTCTTCAACTCTGTTGGATTTTTAAACATCAGCACATGGATCTGACTTAACACCTTTTGCCTTTCGACTAAAGTGATTAACAGGCTTGTTTATCCTGATGTGGGACGTTGTGATGCAATTGAATAGAGGATTGTGGGTCAGAACATCCAGAAAATGCAGCAGAACCTTCTGGTGTTTCCGCCCGTTGATGTCCTGTGTGTTGGAACATATTTAATCTTTTTCTGGCTCTACAGTGTAGATATTATAACTCACCTTTAATCTCGTCTCTTTTTTCACAGTGGTTTGTCCTGCCGGTAGTTTCTTCAGAGAGGGGGCGTGTCTTCTGTGTCCTCAGGGAACCTACCAGGATGAAGAAGGGCGGGGCTTCTGCAACAGGTGTCCCAGCGGCTCCTCACCTGCCGGAGCTTCATCCATCGATCTGTGTGAGTCTCTGTGATTTCAATTCAAAGAATTAACTGATTGACAGAAATAAATGAGTTGTTGATAATGGATTTTTATTAGAAATTTTCATTTCATTATCATGTAATATTAATTTACTACTTTCGTGTCACTGTTAGTATTAGTTTTCTATCCTAGTTTTATTTTAGCTCACTTATTTTTATTATTATATATTTTATTATTATTTTCAATGATGTTGTACTTCTGTCTTCCTGCCGTTCTATGATTTACTGCGTTTATTCTAATATTCTGTCATTTTGTTTTCTAAACAACAGCTGGCAAAATAATTTCCTTTAGGATTAATAATTTTATGTTGTTTTATCTTAATATTTTATTCTCTGCTGTCTTTGGATCTGATGCTACAGTAAAACCTCCACTGATGCTTATTAAGAATAATAATCTATAATAATTACATTTTTTATATATATGATGTGAGGTTCACCTGTGTTTGTGTCTCAGGTGTGACAGAGTGTCATGGCCGGGGTCTGCGGTGTTCTCAACGAGGCGACTTCCTGCCAGCGCAGCCCGACCTGCAGTCCGGCCGGTGGAGATGTTTCAGCAGCGAGGGGGCTGAGCTCAAGTGGACGAGCAGCGATGCGACTCTGACCGATGCTGAGTGCTCAGGTGAGGACTCAGCGACCAATCACAGCGCAGCAGTGAGTTTGTGTCGCCTGTTCATCATTCTGTGGTGTTGCTTTAGTTCTCAGGAAGTTCGAGGAGGTTCCTCGATCAGATCTGACAGTCGGCGCTGAAGACGCCGAAGTCCTGCAGACAATGTCATCTGACCTCACAACCTGTATCCAAGGTAACACACACACACAGAGAGTACAGTTACTTGTTGTGTACAGCTCAGTGTTTCTACAATAGAATAGAATGTCATCTTTTTATCAGTGTCAGTCATTTAAAAAAGGACCAAAATACATTATAAATAAAATAAAGTGAAATAAATAAAACATATCAACTGGCAGTAGTGCAACATAGGACAGCTTTCTACAGTGTAATCTGATTACTTGTACATCAGTGTCTGGTGTTGCTGTTTGTCTCCAGCCTGTGCAGCAGAGCCATCCTGCCACCATGTGGCGCTGTTCAACAGACAGACTCAGTGTGAACTGTACAGCACAAACACAGTGAACACACACTGCAACACCTCCCAACAGGTACCTTATTAGCAGGAATATCAGTAAATACTTTGTGTGTGTGAGAAGACATTATTTATGAGGAACCATTTTAATGTCACAGTAAACAACATACCTGCAGCTCTGATTAGTGGAACTATGGCCCCTTCTAAACCTCTTGATTACTGCTGACATTGGAGTTCACAGATTTTTACACTCAGCAAAAATATAAACGCAACACTTTTGTTTTTACTCCCATTTTTTGTGAGATGAACTCAAAGATCTAAAACTTTTTCCACATACACAACATCACCATTTCTCTCAAATATTGTTCACAAATCTGTCTAAATCTGTGATAGTGAGCACTTCTCCTTTGCTGAGATAATCCATCCCACCTCACAGGTGTGCCATATCAAGATGCTGATTAGACACCATGATTAGTGCACAGGTGTGCCTTAGACTGCCCACAATAAAAGGCCTCTCTGAAAGGTGCAGTTTTATCACAGCACAATGCCACAGATGTGGCAAGATTTGAGGGAGCATGCAACTGGCATGCTGACAGCAGGAATGTCAACCAGAGCTGTTGCTGGTGTATTGAATGTTCATTTCTCTACCATAAGCCGTCTCCAAAGGCGTTTCAGAGAATTTGGCAGTACATCCAACCAGCCTCACAGCCACAGACCACATGTAACCACACCAGCCCAGGACCTCCACATCCAGCATGTTCACCTCCAAGATGGTCTGAGACCAGCCACTCGGACAGCTGCTGAAACAATGGGTTTGCATAACCAAATGCGAACACCAAGACACACCTGTGCACTAATCATGGTGTCTAATCAGCATCTTGATATGGCACACCTGTGAGGTGGGATGGATTATCTCAGCAAAGGAGAAGTGCTCACTATCACAGATTTAGACAGATTTGTGAACAATATTTGAGAGAAATGGTGATATTGTGTATGTGGAAAAAGTTTTAGATCTTTGAGTTCATCTCATAAAAAATGGGAGCAAAAACAAAAGTGTTGTGTTTATATTTTTGTTGAGTGTAATTGCTCATTGATCTTCCTGGATCCTTTTCCATCTTTTGTTTAGTTCTGACTCCGTTTTGAACCTATGGACTGTGTCTATTTGTGTCTGCATCATGGCTCCACATGGAAAAGTTGATAGTTCACAGAGCTTTGTTGTATATTTAATGTTAGAACAGTTAAAAGTTCAGTTATTGTTTAATATTTTCTGCATTAAACTAACCTGCAGTCAAACCTGGTTAAAGTGTTTTTCTCTGACCTTCAGTCCAGCGGGTTTCTGGGTAATCTGCAGGCCGAGCGATTTGATGGCCTCAGCTGCTCTCTGAGAGTGAGAGGCGGAGCTTCAGATCTGCTGGTCATCAGGAAAAAAGGTACTGTTACCATGGCAACCAGCTGCATGATTTGTCTGTCTTCATATCTGTGTACCTGTGTGTTTTCCTGTGTGTGTATACCTGTTCGTGTACCTGTGTGTTTCAGGGGCAGAGTTTTCCTCACGGCAGCAGCAGCAGACCTATGTGAGGATGAGGATGATGAAGGCACTCTCAGGTGTGTTCAGGACTCAGGTGTTCTCCTCCAGACGAACATCTCTCTCGGACGTTCACCGTTTCTGTCAGGATGGCTGCAGCCGCGACGCCTGTTGTGACGGGTTCATCCTCAACCAGAACGTCCTGGACGGAGGTATGTTACCATGGAGACTGCAGCATGTGACTCCAGTAAAAACAGCTCAGGGTTAATGGGATAACTGAGTGAACAAAAGAGTAAGTAATAACCGAATTAGATGAGCATTTTGAGGACTAATTAAATCAATGACTGAAATGAATGAAAATTTAATGCTGTAAATAAACAAATGAATGAGTGGATGAATCAGTGAGCACATGAAAGAATGAATAATGAGTAATTTGCCTTAATTAGTGTATTACAAAGTGAATTGAACACTTTTGTAAATGAAGGAATAAATCAATGAAAGCGAGGGAATGAACTGGATGCCCCGCCCACCGCAGGTACTCTGCTCTGTGGTTGGCTGAGAGCTCCGTCAGTGCTGATGTGTGGGGAGCAGGACTGGGATGTGATTGGACAGGGAGCGGCCAATCGGATCTGTGGGGCAGGGCTCACCTACAACAAGGAGCAGCGCAGCTTCGTGTTCGACTTCGGAGGACAAAAGTTCACCATCAGTGAGAAAATAAAGTCACAGCTAAGACACCTGAACACAAACTGACCTTTTGTTTGTTTATTCTTCTGCACAGCTGACTTGACTGTTTATTTGTTTGTTTGTTGTTCTGCTCAGCTGATTCGGCACTGCCAGCCGACAGTAAGAACAAGAAAGACTACCAGGCCTCTATCATCAGCTTCCAGTCCATCTACCTGAACTCTGGTACACCTGGACACATCTGGAGATATGAAGCTCTGTTTAATGAAGCTGTGATGGTTGTTTATCTTTGTTTTGTGGTTATTTGTAGATTCAGCTGTCAGCAGTCCTGGTTCTGGTTCCTCTTCCTGCCCTGCAGCAGAGCCCAGTCCTCCCCTGGATGGTTTGTGATTCTTAATGTGGAAACAGAAACAGATGAACACATGAATGAATGTGAATGAATGAGTGTTTGTGTTTCAGAATCGGTGCAGCAGAAATTTGAGTCTCTGTCTGCTGATGACGTCCTGGTGGATCCTCAGAGGAAGCTTCCTGTTCTGTCCTTCCTGCTCAACAAGAACAACTACAACTCCCAGCAGGCTTTGCTCTGGTGTCTCACACGTAGGTCACATTAACTCCTCTGCAATGTTCGTCTATTAGAGCTACATTTACTGTCAAACACACAATACAATAATAATCAATTTACACGTTTGCTAGAACAGTTGCTGATCCAGAGTTTGACTGTTGGTTTATTTCCAGAACAGATGTTCATTTTTATTGTTGTTGTGTTGTTATCAGATATACACCAAATAAAAATAATTTGGGTTCTAGTGAAGTTCTGTTTGTGCAGTGGATGTTTATCTCATATGTGTGATCTTTTTATGATCTGTTAGATGAGATAAAACCAGCATCTGTTCACTTGGCAGTCTTTCAGGTTGTGTAGTTTTCCCCTGCTTTCGTTTTTCATGGACAGTTTATCGACTCCGAGAATCTGGAGGCAGCAGAAGTAAATAAAATGCATCGTCTGTGTTTCAGGCTGTGATACAGAGCAGCAGTGTTCGATCGCTGACCTCAGAGACGCTGCAGGTTTCTTCAGCTGCTCATTGTTTCCTGACAGCAGCGTTTGCGGCGCCTACGACAAACCTCTGAGACGGCCGTGTCGCCCCGTGCTGGACCGGACGCCCAACAACACCTACAGCAAGAAGGGTGAGGAGAGGAACTGCTGTTCATTCACAGTGGAAACAGAAAACTGCTCTGAACATGCAGCCGCATGTTAACAGATATTAATCTGTTAACAGTTCATGAACTTCTGGGTCCCACACAATCCACATTTACACTGATTTAAACCCAACAGATATAAATACTCCTGTTGTCCCCAGTGATGTGTTCAGAAGCATCAGCAAACATTCAATTCACTGAAAAACATGAGCTATTTCAAGTGTGCAGGTAGTATTAAAGCAGCCCACCTCCACTAAATCCATCATCAGGTTTGACATTGTTTTTCTTTAAGCAGACAAAAAAAAAATCTAAAATGGTCTAAATTCTGAACCTTCCCTTTTTTGAGTGAACTGTCTGAACTAAAGGCACCACACAGAGCAAGTGGATGTTTGTGGGTTGTAAAGGGACATTCTGGTGTTCTTAAATCTCAATTTGTTTGTTCAGTGAACCTGTCTGGACCAGTGAAGAGTTTCTACGAGAGAGTTTCTTTCCAGAAGATGGTTTCTTATTCGGTTCGCAGCAGAGTCTCCCTGAAAGCAAACACTCCGCTGTCTGAAGGGTAACACAACAAACATGCATCACTCCACACTGATTCATTTCTAACCTGAACCTCAGAACTAAACTTCAGATTTACATCAAGTTCATCTGCGTTTATGTTTTGCAGGCATTTTGTAAAGTCTTCATTTTGTCTGTTTGTTCAGGTTCATGGATTGTGAGCGGCGCTGTGATGAGGATCCTTGTTGCCGTGGTATCGGCTTCGTCCGTGATACAAAATCACCAGGTAACCATGGTTACCAACATCCAGCTTTCTTTTTTTTTCAGTTATTTTTTTGGGCCTTTTTAGCCTTTATTATAGAGGACTGTGGAGAGAGACAGGAAACGCGAGGAGAAGAATTGGAGAATGACATGCAGGAAATGGCCATGAGTCGGACTCAGACCCATGACCACTGTGTCGAGGACTATGAAGCCTGTTTATGGGTCGGCAGCTCAAGCTGTTGAGCTACCTGGGCAACATCCAGCTTTCTGGACTGGATTCTGTATATACCGTCCTGAAATAGACTGAAAATGCTTTACAAATGTTTTTTTCAAACCTTAGTTTAACATAATATATTCATAGTTGATGGTAAATGTCAGTGATTAGCACCAGTGTTGGTTTGATACATTATTATTTTCAGTGTCAGATTTAAAAAAAAAAAAAAAAAAAAAAACCTCACTCAGGACCGTAAAGACAAACATGTCCCTGTCAAAACAACGTGCTTAAAAATGTTCTATATTGTTATTTTTCACTTTTAATGGCTGATTTATTTCAATTTACATCACTCTGGATCATAACAATCTTTCCATGATTGCAACCATTTAAATGCTGGTTTGTTTACATGATTCCACTGTTATTTTATATGTAAACGTCTGTCTGTCTGTCTGTCTGTCTGTCTGATTGATTGTGTGTGTAGGTGGATCAGATGTCGTGTGTCTCGCCCTCATCAGTCTCGGCATTCAGACCTGCAGTGATGTCGACTTGACCACATGGATGACTCAGGACTGTCGACCATCTGCAGTAAAGACATCACCAGAGCCTTTCGGCTGGTACCTGAAACCTGGTACTCAGTACACACAAGTACGCACAAATACACACAGATACACAGAGAGACTCAGTGTGTGATGTGTTTGTGTTTTCAGTCAATCAGTGGAGTTCATCTCCGGCTCTGTGTCCTCCATTCGACCTGCCGCCGACCAAAAACAACGGTAACTTTACTGCAAGCACATCTGTAGTTCTAGTACTGCAAATATACCACTAAACACACTATAACAACATAGTACTGCTCCTACACCACTGCTCCTACAGTAGTACTAACAACAGATTACTGTCTCAGTGTCAATGGACGAATGGCGTCTCCTCTCTGACTCATCAATCGCCATCGATCCATCTCTCGCTACGTATGATGTTATCCACGTGAGCCGTGACATCGCCACCAACCATGACAAGACCAGGGACTGGTGTCTCCATGGTAACCACAGCTAATAAAAACTCTGACATTAATGACCTGTTGTTCAGGTTTTTCTGATCGCCTGTACTGATGATGCTTCAGCCTGTCAGGAGGCGGAGTCTTGTGCTGCCGTGTCACTCAGACAGGTGGAGTCTGCTACGCGCTGTGTCCTCTACCCCGATACGACCACCTGTGGGTTAAGCTCTGCCCCCGGCTCCTCCAGCCCCACCTACTCCTGCCAAACGGTTCTCAGAGAGCCCGCCTCCCAGGTGTACCTGAGAGCAGGTGAGCCAGTCGTCCAATCACAGCGAATGAGCAACCGGTCCTACGCTGTCACTCACGGATGTATTTGTTTCCTCAGAGCGGTTGCCATCAGTTACGTCCGTCTCCATCCCGGGTCATGGCATCCTACAGGGCATTGCGATGGAAACATCGCTGGGATCAGACAGGAGGACGGTGGTTCAGTTCCTTGGAGTCCCGTACGCTCGTCCTCCAATAGGATCGCTCCGCTTCGAAGCAGCTCAGCCAGCTGATTGGTCGGGAACCTGGGACGCCACAAAACCACGGTAACTAATGAACCAACATCTGCTAACGTTACCTACAAGTTCCATAAACGTTCTAAAGAGAGCATTTTAATTTAATGTTCAAATAATGTTTTTAGGAACTTTATCATTTTAAATGATATTCCTTTGGGCTTAAACGTTAACTAAGACGCTGTGACATTCAAAGGATGCTATCAGATTATGTTCCGTTGCAGCTAAAGAAGAAGTCTTTAGGGACCTTAAACTTGAATCTTTTCCTCTCAGCTCCAGCTGTGTTCAGCCCGGTGATGTTGAGTCAGCAGCCTCCAGTGAGGACTGTCTCTACCTGAACATCTTCACTCCTGCTGCTCTGGTGAGTAAAACATCATTTATTTCATTTCAGCAGTTTCTGGAATCAGCTTTGGGTCGTTTATTTCAGTTACAACATTTCAATAAATTCTCTCATCTAATGACAGGTGTGATCTTTTTTCATCATGTAAGTCATTAAGGTCAACGTAAAACTGTCAAACACTCCCCATTTTGAGTTGGTTAATTGGATCATTTGGAATGTTCAGGTTCTCTAGATTCAGACATTTTCTCAGTTTTGTGACATTTTAGACACTAAATGATTTATTGATGGTGTAAACAATCCTCAGCTGCTTCCACATTTACAGACTAAAGAACCATTTTGAGCATATTTATTCTGAATTTGATTTAGATGTATTACCCGCCCGTGTAGAGGGATAGAGTTACATCAAAGAATATTAGAATAAAATATGATTTTTATTTCATAGCAATATGAGAACATTGGAATACTCCACTGTTTGCTAAAGTAAAGTCTAGAAGAGGAAATAATCACAGAAGACTGAACACATCTGAGAATAAATGTTACTGAAAACTCTGTTTTGGATTTATGACTTTTGTTTGCTGCCACAACCACTATTATTGTTTATTTCTTCAGTTTTTAAAATCTGTTTTAATGTCTAACATGTTGTCGTGTTTTAACTGACTGTGCCTGATAAAACTGTATTTGCAGCATGTTGTACAGTTTATATCAGAGTTAAAGCAGTGTGATGTCATCAGTGACTTCACCTCCCCTGTATCTGTGTGTCTCAGAGGGGGCGTGTCCCAGTCCTGGTTTTCTTCTTCAACCCTTCAGCCAATCAAAACCCAGGACTGATGGATGGCTCTGCCCTCGCAGCTGTGGGTAACATCATCGTGGTAACAGCCAATTATCGGACAGCAGCAGTGGGATTCCTGAGCACAGGTAACCACACGCTAACACAGGTAGGCACACTCTAACTCAGGTAAGCACATGCTAACTCAAGTAAATACATGCTAACTCAGATAAGGACATGCTAACTCAGATAAGGACATGCTAACTCAAGTAAATACATGCTATCACAGGTAAACACATGCTAACACAGGTAAACACACGCTAACTCAGGTAAACACACGCTAACTCAGGTAAACACACACTAACTCAGGTAAGCACACGCTAACGCAGGTAAAAACACGCTAGCAGGTAAACACACGCTAACTCAGGTAAGCACACGCTAACACAGGTAAACACACGCTAACGCAGGTAAGCACACGCTAACTCAGGTAAGCACACGCTAATGCAGGTAAGCACAAGCTAACTCGGGTAGGCACACTCTAACTCAGGTAGGCACACACTAACGCAGGTAGGCACACGCTAACGCAGGTAAACACACGCTAACTCAGGTAAGCACACGCTAACTCAGGTAAGCACACGCTAACGCAGGTAAACATGCTAACGCAGGTAAGCACACGCTAACTCGGGTAAGCACAAGCTAACTCGGGTAAGCACACACTAACTCAGGTAGGCACACTCTAACTCAGGTAGGCACACGCTAACACAGGTAAACACACGCTAACGCAGGTACACACACGCTAACTCGGGTAAACACGGTAATGCAGGTAAGCACACACTAACGCAGATAAGCACACGCTAACGCAGGTAAGCACACGCTAACTGAGGTAAGCACAAGCTAACGCAGGTAAACACACGCTAACTCAGGTAAGCACACGCTAACTCAGGTAAGCACACGCTAACGCAGGTAAACACATGCTAACGCAGGTAAACACACGCTAACTCAGGTAAGCACACGCTAACGCAGGTAAACACACCCTAACGCAGGTAAGCACACGCTAACGCAGGTAAAAACACGCTAACTCAGGTAAGCACACACACAGGTTTGATCACCTGGCTCCACTTTTCCTCCGTCTCCAGGTGCAACTGGTCTCCGCGGTAACTATGGCCTGTCGGACCAGGAGGCGGTGCTTCGTTGGGTCCATGCCCACATCTCCCTGGTGGGCGGAGACAACACCAGGGTGACCGTGGGGGCGGAGCGTGGTGGCGCTGACATCACCAGCCTCCACCTGCTGTCGTCTTCACCTCCTCTGTTCCAGCGGATGATGCTGATGGTGAGAATCTCCCTCTTCGTGAACTTCTGGGTCCTACACAGACAACAAATCAAGATTCAGCACCACACTGGACCTGAAGGACTGAACAGTAGTAGTAGTTTAATTTACCACAAGGATGGCGGAACCTGAACACACCATGATAAGTTTAACTTGTTACAGAACAGACTTCACTGTTTGTACAGCCTCAAACAAGAATAATAATTTGTGTTCAGATTGTCAGATAGCAGCAGTGGATGACTTCAACTATCTGAACCCCAAAACCTGATGACAGGTTTAAAAAGCATGTTATCTTTAAGAAAATCTCCAAATGTAACTATTTATCAGCCATACACTGTAAAAACTGAAAGAATAATCAAAATGTTCAACTTTCCAATAGTCCAAGAAACAAGCCGGTGAATTTTGATTTCAAATCTAAAAATCTAGATGTTTAATCAAAATCACTTATTGTACCTCTGTATCTCTTATTTTCTAAATTTGCCAAGAATAAACTGGAAGAAAGCAAAATTTCTTCATTCTTATGTGCAACCAAGAGGCCGTCACTGACTCAGCCATGAAAAACAGTCATGAGAAGAAAGTTGAGGGACTATTTGGCTGAACTGCAAGCAGTGTTTCCACTGAGCAGAGAGGAAATGAGGATGGAAACTAATTAAAGCTGCAAATAGTTAAATATCTGCAGTATGCGGAGCCTCCATTTGTTCCAGTGTTTTAGCCTATGTGGGACACTGAAAAACTGGAATCAAAAAGTCCAGTGTTATTCAGTTTTTGTAGAATAAGTAATTAAAACTTTTTCTCTGGTTTCCACCATTCTAACTGAATCCTACTGACAAAAGACATTTCTGAGTTCTCTCTCCTTCATGTTGTTCTGTGTCCGTGGAGTTGCAGGACTTTAGATTACAGTGGAAAATGAACACAGTGACGAAAAAAGAGACAAGCGCAGAAAACACCCAGAAAGATTCAGACGGTTGATGAACTTTGTATTCTCAGAGTTTATGGTCTTGTGTCTCTCACCTGCTGGATCTTCTTCTCTTCCTACAGGGCGGTTCTGTGTTTTCTCCGGCACTGGTCCAGACTCCCTCCACCTCCAGACGTCAGGCCATCGATCTGGCCACAGAACTCGGCTGTCCAACCTCCGAGGACGACAAGATGGCCTCCTGCCTCAGAGCGGTTCCGATGCAGCAGCTGAACACCGCCCAGACGAAGGTAGAACCTGAACTTTGAGGTTTGTGGTTCTGTAGTCGTGGTTTTGTTTCATGTCTCGGCTATGTTCTGTCCTGCAGCTGCTCGCCGTCAGAGGCCCGTTTCAGTCCTGGTCTCCGGTCCGTCAGTCCGTCTCCCAGCCGGCGTCCTTCCACAGAGTCGACCTTCTGCTGGGAACCTCTGAGCACGACGGTCTAATCAGCCGGGCTCGCAGGATAAAGGTCAGAGGTCCACTGAGGTTCATCCTGAACCGTTTGTTCTGTTGCTGATCATCATGTTCTCTCTGTCCAGGACTTCGAGGTTCTGCAGGGTCGAGCCGACAGGAAGACGGCGTTCTACGAGGCTCTGAGCCGCTCACTGGGTGGAGCCTCTGGAAACCCGCTGCTGAAGGAGGCAGCGACCTGGTTCTACTCTCTGGATCACAGTCCTTCAGCTGCTGGATACAACCTGTTCTCCAGAGCACTCAACAACGCCACCAGGTGGGAAACACGGAGAACACGGCTGAAGAACTGGAGTCCAGGAAGATCTGTTACTGTTCAGCGGTTAATGCAAACATGACTGGTT
Source organism: Acanthochromis polyacanthus (assembly GCF_021347895.1). Classification (NCBI taxonomy): domain Eukaryota; kingdom Metazoa; phylum Chordata; class Actinopteri; family Pomacentridae; genus Acanthochromis; species Acanthochromis polyacanthus. The sequence continues at coordinate 17,452,629 of NC_067124.1, forward strand.
TGGAACACAGTCGATATTCATTTAATGTTTATTAATCATCTCTGCGCTGAAATTAGAAGATGATCAATCCATTCATCCGAAAAATGCATCAAAATTAATGGATTAAAGTCAAATTTATTAGCTTCAAAATACGAACCAACAGGTAAAACTCTCAAGAAAAATAAACCGAAAATTAGGGGAAGAAAAACAGAATTATACAAAACCAAAAAGTTCAGAAGAAAGTCCGGTAAATATAGATCAACAAAAGCCAAAAGATTCTGTGTTATGAAGTTAAAATTTTGAGGAAAGAGTATAAATATTGCAGGAAAACATCCAATAAAACTACATTTTAAATTTTAAGTAATTTAGAATTCTAATATTTGTTAAGAAAAAGTCTAAATTTTAGGGTAAAAAAAAATATATATTTTCTTTCTATATTTTTAAACTATATAGAAAAAAGTCAAAGTTCAGTTTAAAATATTAAAAATCAAAAACCTTCAGTTTCAAATCTTTTCTCTACTCTTCAGCCTATGAAGATAAACATTAATGCACAGTTATTAAAGTAATTATGTCAACGGCTGATGACAGAATTATTATTATTATTATTAAGAACTAACAATAAAAAATAGTTTGTTTATCCAGTTCTATCAGTTGGGGTTTCATTTACTTGCTCATGGTGGAAATAAATATCAGAGGAGTTTGAAGTTCAAAGACACGAGTTCTGATCCTGTTTTGACATGTTCCTCTTCTTCAGTGGAGCAGGTAAATACAACACCTGCACAGGTGTGTGTCAGCTGTTTGTGTGTTTTATGTTGCAGAGATCTGTTCATCATCTGTCCAACACTGCAGATGGCCAGTCACTGGGCGAAGAGCAACGCCAACGTCTTCCTGTTCCACCAACCAGACACTAGCGCTCACAGCAGGTGATCAGGAACAAAATTAGTCACAGTTTAATAAAAAATCAGTCACAGTTTAATAAAAATCAGACATTTCAGCTTCCACTCATAAAAAACAGTCCAGGTAGATAAACTCACCTGGTTTCAGGTAAATGTGCCATCAGAACTCTGTTCAAACTAATGTTTGGTCTTTGAGCTGCTGCAGTAACCAATGGAGAGTGTTTAGGGAACATCTGTAAACTGCAGTTTCTGGTTCTTCTGTGGTTCTGATCCACCATGTCTATGTCTGCAGGACTGATGTGTCGGTTCCTCTGGACGTCCAGTTTGTTTTTGGGGCTCCTCATCATCCAGTCAGCTCTCAGCGTTTCAGCTCCTCTGATCGCCGCCTCTCATTGGCCATGATGAGTTACACCTCCAGCTTCATACGGACCGGGTCAGACAGTAAACCTGGATCAAGTTCTGCACTGGGAGGGTTTCACACAGTGCAGCTGATTTTTTCCTGTTTTCTCTTCAGGAACCCGAACCCATCACGTGTGTGGGTGGAATCAGCGCTGCCCCGCTGGCAGCCCGTCCTGTCCTCTGAGGCCCCACCCACCTACCTGGAGCTAAGCCCCGCCCTCCGGCACCAGGAGGGTCTGAGTCAGAACGCCTGCTCCTTCTGGAGACAGCTGGGAACCAGACTGACCAGTTCAACAGGTGAACGAGTTCTACTGGACCAGAACATGTCAGCCTTCAGATATCCAGTTTAACACCAGAGTTTCACTGTTTCATTTGGAGCTGATCAATCAGTTCTGCTGATTGATTGATGGATTGATTGACTAACAAACTTCTTCTATGACTACAGGAGAGTTGGGGGCAGAGTCTGTCCAGCCTGCTGAGCTCCCATTGGCTGCTCCATCCAGCCAATCACAGACCGAGAAAGATGCCTACAGTTGAACTGATGACATCACCACATCACCTTAGATGACATCACACAGCTTTGTTTCCCATAATTCACTTTGATTCAAGCAATTTCTAATCATCAATAAAAGCATCTTAAACTCTGATCGCCTGATACAAACTGACTCCCTGAAGTTTTTAACAGAACACAGACTGATCAATATCTACCTGATCATTACATCTGTTGTTCTAACTAATAGCTCTGAACATAAACAGAGTTTAAAGCAGAGCGATTCTCAGAAGGTTTAAACTCCGCGTGAACAACTTTATATTTGTAAAATGCAGGACAAACTATAAACCAGTATGAGTTTAAAATATATTAATGGATAAAATCAACAAAACTGAACAAACTAAGACTGTGGTTGTGATTATTATTCTGCTTTTAATATCTGAGTATCTAAATATAAATAACATCTAAAAACTTCTGAAAGATTCAAGATTCAGACTAATCAAAATCACAGATTTAGATCCTTTATTTCATTCAGCTGGAAATGTTCCCAAAATGTTATCCGAATGTCCAGTCTTTTCCTTTGAAGAGAAAATTTCAGTCAAATGTTGAAAGAACATTTTGAGAATAATTTCACTTCAATAGTGTTCTTATAAAGTTAATAATAAAGATGTTCTGACATCAACATTCAGATAACGTTGTCTGGAACACAGTATGTTCAATGATCACACAGGAGGAACGTTCTCAAAACAACATTCAAAAGATGTTTTCCAGACGTTATCGAAGCCTCTGATGATTTCCATAGATTGTTCCTGTCATGAAATATTAACAAAGGTGAAACTTTCAACACATTCTGCATCATTTTTGATTATTTGTTCTTTGGGATCTCGTTTTTTGAATTCTGCTGCTGGTAAAATGTGTCGGCCTGTCGTGCTGCGAGCACAGGGTGGCACTGTGCTGTAGCTGCAGATCCCAGTGCATGCTGGGAGTGAGCCAGCTCCGCCCCCTCCCACCTGTGTGCAGGTGTATAAAGGAGTCTTTCTCTGGATGGAAACAGACTCCAGCTGCTGCTCACACTGAGATCTTTGTCAGACGATTTCCTGCTGAAGATGGAGAAGCTCCTGGTTCTGTGTGTGGCTCTGAGCGTCGCCTCAGGTAACAACCAGCTTCACCTGCTCACTTTCTTTAGGTTTGTTCCACTGCAGCAGAAAGATGAACGCCTGAGACACTGACAGAATCATCCTTCAGTTTACACATGACTGGAGAGAATGCTGATTGTTTTCATTATTACCTCAACAAACAGAAAAGAGTGAAAGTGAGTCTTTAGGTCTCATTTAGTCACAGAGATTCTTTTTCCTGTGAATCTTGTTTCAGAAACTCGTTGACTTTATCTGATCACCTGCAGCAGAACAAGATCAGATTCTAACAAACTAAAATCTGAAGCTTTGAGCTGCTCGAATGTTCCGTCTTTTCTTTGAGCTTTCAACAAAGGAAACTGAAGATGTCTCAGGGTGGAACACTCTAAGGACGTTTTATTGACTCAGTTTTCTGTGTTGACCTCACAGACTCAGAGATTAGATCCTGAATGTAAGTCAGATAATTCTGCTTTCAGGTCCATTTGGTTCAGGATTAATCTGCTGCTTCAGCTGGATCAGACACTTTAATATATTTCAGCACTGAAAGGTTAATGAAGGTTTATTTTCAGTTTTTTGCTGTAAATATAAATGTGCTTTTTCCTTGACACCCTGAAACAAACATTAGATGTTTATCCACTAACAGAGAACCTGAGCTCTGGTCAACAGGTGAGTTTTGTTCAGCAGGATCACAGTCCAACACCTACAGCCTCAGATCATGTTTGTGGACAAACTGCTGCTGAGTCAACCACATTTATCTGATTTATTTGCTTTGTAATTGTTTTTCTATTGATATTGTTCTTGGTCATTTTTCCTTTTTTTGTCATTTTGAAGACATTTAATTTTTTAAGATATTTTTTGGATTATCCTGGATTTTTTTTCAAAAATCTTTTTGATACATCTTCATCAGAATGAAGATAGCACATTAAACATATAAAACAGTCTATTTTCTATTATTGTAGTTATTTTCTTCCATTTACTGTTTCTATGTCAGTTAAAGTTTGAGTCATTTTTAAATGTGTCCATTTTTGGACCCATTTTCAGTGATTTTTGGACACGTAAAGTTATTGTGGATATTGTTTTTGGTCACTTTGGACTTATTAGAGGAAATAGTTTTTGTCAAATGTGAAGACTTTATAGTTGGTGCGATCTATAGACATACAATTAACACAATAAATAGTCCTTTTCTGTTGTTGTGTTGTATAAATGCTTTGTGTATGTAAAAGGTCTGCAAACTGGAGTTCCATCCGTCATTCTGGATGGGTTTGGAGCTGCTTTATACAGCTCTAGGTCATTTTGTACAATCTTTGAGTCCTTATGGAAATACAAGCAACAGAAAAAGTTATTTACAAAAAAGTTAAGCTATTTAATCAACAATTCATAGCTTTATATTTCTAAATATTTATCTAATTTAGTAAAAAGCAAAGTTTCTCAAAGTTTTCTTTGAGAGAAAAAGATTTTTTTTTTGAGGAAAATATTTTTTTCTTCTTCTTCCATTAGTTTCCTCACAAACGACTGTTGTTTCCATAACTACCTCACCTACGACGACCAGTAGGCCTGATGTTTCAGCACAACCTGTATCCATGACGACCATCACAACCACCAGGAGTGAAACCAGCAGCTCCACCTCAGACCAGTCAGCTTCCTCTCAACCTCCCAGTAACACCAGTAGCACTACAGCCGCTCCCAGTAACACCAGTACCCCTTCAGCTACTTCCAGTACCATCACAGTTGCGACCAGTAACACCAGTACTATCACAACTACTCCCAGTAACGCCAGTACCATCGAAGCTACTCCCAGTAACGCCAGTACCATCGGAGCTACTCCCAGTAACGCCAGTGCCATCACAGCTACTCCCAGTAACGCCAGTGCCATCGGAGCTACTCCCAGTAACGCCAGTGCCATCACAGCTACTCCCAGTAACGCCAGTACCATCGGAGCTACTCCCAGTAACGCCAATACCATCGGAGCTACTCCCAGTAACGCCAGTACCATCGGAGCTACTCCCAGTAACGCCAATACCATCGGAGCTACTCCCAGTAACGCCAGTACCATCGGAGCTACTCCCAGTAACGCCAGTGCCATCACAGCTACTCCCAGTAACGCCAGTACCATCGGAGCTACTCCCAGTAACGCCAATACCATCGGAGCTACTCCCAGTAACGCCAGTGCCATCACAGCTACTCCCAGTAACGCCAGTGCCATCACAGCTACTCCCAGTAACGCCAGTTCCATTGGAGCTACTCCCAGTAGCGCCAGTATCATCACAGGCACTCCCAGCAACACTGGTAACCCTTCAGCTTCTTCCAGTAACATCACAGTTGCTACCAGTAACACCAGTACCATCAAAGCTACTCCCAGTAACGCCAGTACCATTACAGCTACTCCCAGTAACACCAGTACCATTGCAGCTACTCCCAGTAAGGCCAGTACCCATTCAGTTGCTTCCAGTACCATCACAGTTACTCTCAGTAACACCAGTACCTCTTCAGCTGCTACCAGTAACACCAGTATCACCGGAGCAACAACACCGTCTCCAACACACTCTGGGATCCCCGGCAACAACACCACCATCAACACCAGCATGACAAAATCGTCCTCTGCCACGGCAACAAGCAGTGCTGCTGCTGTGTTGCCCAGCAACCGTGGGGGTGTTCCTGGGTGGGGCATCGCTCTGCTGGTTCTGGCTGCTGTGGTGGTGCTGCTGGTCCTGCTGATCCTCATCGGTCTGGTGAGTCTCACAAATTCATGTTGTGATTCCTATTTTACTGTTGAAATTGCTGAAGTCGATGCAGCGTTGACTTTAGCCAACCGCTTAAAACAACTCAAAGAACAAGAAATGAAAAAGTTCTCAGGAATTGTTTTTAATCTGGAAAGTTGTAGTGATTTCCTTCATGTCAGCTGATGTCGGCCATGTTTGATGCTAACAGAAACACCTTATCAGTCATGTGACTCAAATGTTGGCTAGGTTAGAACTTTACATAAGCTATTATAATGTTAGCTATACATCACCTAATGTAGCATTAGCCTCATATCAGCAAATGTAAAGTTAGCATTACATCAATTAATATAATGTTAGCTTAACATAATCTAATGTATAGCTTACTTCAGCTTGTAAAATGTTAGCACCAATTCCGCTAGTATAATGCTAGCCCTACATCAGTTAATGTAATGTTAGCTTTCTTCAGCTCGTATAATGTTAGCCCCACATCAGCTAATGTAATGTTAGCTTTACATAGGAAAATAGAGCATTTTTCTTACATCATCTAATATAACGTTAATTTCACAGCAGCTAATATATTGTTAGTCTTACATCAGCTAATGTAGCATTTGTTTTACATCATCTAATGTAACATTAGCTTACTTCAGCAAGTATAATGTTAGCCCCACATCAGCTAATACAATGTTAGCTTTACATCATCTAATGTAACGTTAATTTACTTCAGCTAATATAATGCTAGCCCCACATCAGCTAGTATAATGTCAGCTTTAGATCAGAAAATATAATGTTTGAGGTCAGCTGATGTGGGCCATATTTGATGCTGTCAGAAACTGCTGATCAGTCATGTGACTTAAATACAACTCAGCCATTAACAGAAGTTCTTTCCATTACCAGTGAAACTCATTAAGTCTTTACGGGAAGTAAAAAAACACGTATAGGGCTAAAAATAAATAAATAAATAAATAATGATCCCTTTATTTGTTTTATACAATGATTTAAAATGAGCACAAGAATTCGTTATCAGATCATTGCGTATTGGTTTTTATCTGCTGTGACACTAACAGCCATCAAGTGATCAAAATCAGGAAGTGGTTCAAAGACTTTACATCCAAAAACTGTCTTTTTTTTAATTTTTTTTTTTTTTTTACAGTGTACAGTTTATAATTAATCAAAGTTGAGCAAGAACTGCTGGTAAAATCCAGACTGAACTGTGAGCCTGCTTCCATGTTTTATCTCACACTTCTTTTCCATTCATTAAGTTTCTTTTAATATCTTCCTCAACAGTTAAACTCCAGATGTTAGATTTATGTTCAGTCACGGAGGAAGAAGCAGCAGAAAGATAAAAAGGAAGCCAGCAGCCCAGAGAGGAACTAACATGAAGAAACACTGAAGCCATTTTGTTCTGCAGTTTATGAGGGACAATCATTTGTAAAACAGGAAACTGAACAGAGCTGCAGCAAATTCAACAGTTTGTTGCCAAAACAGGACACAAATCAGTGATGCAATTTATGAAGTTCATCTGAAACTGTTATTGAAAAACCTTCAGCAGGAAACCAAAGCAGTCTTTTAATAATTATCTGTGTATCACTGAAAACATGCTGGAGGACCCTGTTTAACAGTGACTGTGTGTGTGCAGTTGATCTGGTACTGCTGTAGGGGGCGCTACAACGGCTTCAGCACCTACGACCACAATACCCACAGAGACGACCTCCCTCTCTACACCACCCACAGCCGCTTTGAGGCCAACGGCAGGCCATACGTAAGTCCAGCATCACACTAATGTTAACATGGGTTTTGTTTTTCACGGCAGAAACCAATTATTGTTGATCAATTAAAGTCTATTACCAATATTAAGAACCAATATTCATTAAAAATTGCGTACTAACACCTTGTGACAGCAAGAACCAGTCATTCATAAGTAGACTTCTTCATTCGTGAGGATTAGTGTGATTGATTATGTGCAACAGAAATGAGAGTGATGACATCAGAGTGTCACATGATGTCAGAACGTTCTCTGTTTACTGACTGATCCATCGATTGAGATCAATATCAGTTCTGTCTGGTGTTATTCTGTTTTTATTTCTCACTAAGGTTTGGATCTTACAGCTTTATTAGCTATCGCTTTCCAAATTCAGTTTCAGTTTTTCTATGGCTGCCTGCTAACTGAGCTGCTAGCCGTTAGCATAGCCTTAGCCACTGTGGCAACTGCTAATGTGTTTATTAGTGGCAATGTTTGTGCTTCTAGTTCAATTTCTGCACGGTGTTTTTCTGTCAGTCAAAGTTAATCTGACTTTAGAAACATATTACGGTGCTCCAGATAGCTTTAGCACCAGGCTAAGCGGCACAGCTAACTCCTCACTGTTAGCATTAGCCTAGCACCATCAGAAGAATCAGTTCCTGACACCAACAGGTGAATTATTCAGGTGTTTATTAGAACTTCTGATAATGTGCTCATCTGTCTTTCCGTGTAAACAACAGCTTTCAGTAATTGGCTGTTACTGTGACATGTCACCAGTCAGATCGTTCTGTGGGCGGGGCTTTGCTGAGAGCACAGAGTGACATCAGACAGACAGCAGCTGCAGCAGAGCCAAAGAGAACATTTAATATCCATCATTGATACACCACCTAATCCTCATTAGGGTCGCTGGAGCCTATCCCAGCTGACTTAGAGGCGAAGGCAGGGGACACCCTGGACAGGTCGCCAGTCTGTCGCAGGGCTACATACACAGACAAACAATCACACTCACATTCACACCTATGGGCAATTTTAGAGTTATCCATTAACCTCAGCATATTTTTTTGGACTGTGGGAGGAAGCCGGATTACCCGGAGAAAACCCACGCATGCACAGGGAGAACATGTGAACTCCATGCAGAAAGATCCCAGGCCCAGACCGGGATTTGAACCGGGGATCTTGTTGTCTGTGTAGGTTCTCATTTATCCAGGTCATGGTTATCCAAAGTTGTTTAAATCAATCCACTGGACTTTAAGAAAGTTCCTTGAAGACGTTTCACCTCTCATCCCAGAGGCTTCTTCAGTTCTGGTGGTGGTTGGTGTTACCTCAGCTTTTAAACAGGGATCTTCTTGCTGCAAGGTGAAAGTGCTAACCACTACGACACTGTGCAGCCCAACATTTAATATATTTTATTGAAAATTGCTATTTGAAACAAGAAAAATTATTCAACCTGTTCAAGAAATGATCTAATGTATAAATGAGATTCAGAATGTGAGAAGTATTAGAATTCTTTAAACCAATCACAGTTATGGGCGAACTGTCATTAAAAATCCAAAATTCACTGATAAAACTAGCAGCGCTGGCTGACTGTACATGCTCAGTTTGTCGTTTTCAGTGTGAGTGATCTGTCAAGAGGGAGTGTTGGAGCTGTAACAGTTAATCAGATGTTTGTTCTGTCATGAGTCAGAGTTTAAACAGCATGAACTCCTTCCTGTAATATGATTAATATCACTGCCTCAACAGAAAACAAGAGCTGAGAGTGATGAATGAGTGTTGACTTTAGCAGTAAAAATAGCTCTGATTATCTTTAACTTTTGTTATTAGCACATTAGCTCGGACTATTTATGTTGCTGTAAATCATTACTGTCAAGCCTGAATTTGAAAAGTTACATAAAGGTCCTGAAAGACCCAAACAGTGATGTAAAAATAAAAACCAAACATTCATTCAGTTTCAGGAATTTAATTTACATGATGCCACTATTGGTTTTCATAGAAACTACGCAAAAAATAATTATTTGCCATAAAATAAGTGCTAACTGGAAGAAACATTTCTTGAGTGAGTCACTGATTGGCACCTACGCTGATTCAACCTAAATGTTTTCACATCTTTATATGTTGTTTCCATCTGATTTCCTCCATTTTCACATAAAAATTGAATCTGACTGAACTTAAAAAAATGCAGTAAAAGTACAAAGGGAAAATCTCCCTTCAAGAGGGAAAATCTTCATTTGAACTGTTTCTACCACTGAGGAGGAGAAAGACATAAATGCAGATTTTTCAAAATGTAAATTTATTTAAATTGTGTCTTTCATGTAAATATTCACTCCCATAATTAATCTTTTTCAGGAACAAATGGACAAAATGTCGACGAACCGAACAGGATCGTACACCGTCAACAAATAACCAGAGAGGAGCAGCTCGTCAGACACGAGGCTTTTTCTATTTTATCCACTGTTTTAACTTTAAATTCTGATTCAGATTTTTGTTGAACATTTGACATCGTCACTGTTTATATCATGAACTTTTATTTATTGTCTGTAAAGAAGTGAGGAGCTTTGGGTTTACAAAAAAATACTGAATACAGTTTATTATCAGCTTATTACATTTAATCACTATTATAACAGAAAACACATTTAAAAACATAATTATTGTGATTGCTATATTTTTAGTAAATCTTATAAAATACATCTGGATTCATAATACATATTTTGCTGTGGTCCCTTTTATGCTATTTTCATTTATTTTTTATTTTATTGTCACTAGTATTTTTTTTTTAAATCCTGTAATTATAACTAACTCATACAGATTTTCAAATATCTAAATTAAAAAAATCCCATTTATTTTTGGTATTTTTTTGTAATTATTATTATTATTATTATTATTATTATTATCACTAATTTGACATCACATATAACACTTTCTGTTAACTATAATTATTTATTATTTTATTGCATTTTTAAATCATGTTGCTATCACTGCCACTGATGTTGATGATCATATTTCATTTAATTAAATACTATTCCTTCCATATAAAACAGATAAATGTTCTCCATGTATGCAATGAGAACGGTAATATCTGTAATTATTTATGAAACTGTCAAAGCATAACATGTTTTTGTGTTTAATAAATGTAAAAGATATTCTGCTTTAATTCCTGTTTTACGGTCTCGCATGTTTGTGTCACAACTGATAGTGTTTTTTATTTAATAATTAAAGTTGCATTACTTGTACATGTTCAGACTGACCTGAGCTCATATAAAAACACTGTGGTGAATAGAATTATAGTTTAACTGCTACTATTATTAACCCTCAAATGACCCAGTGAGGTTGTTTTCTTGCAATATCTCTATAAAGACAAGTTTTTATAGATTCCCTTCAAAAATGCGTTTTTGATATCATTCAATTAAATTTTTTGGGTTACCTTTTATACTTTAAAAGAAATTGTGATAGTTCTAGTACTACCTCAAGCTCTTTATCACTGATGACGATCATACAAGAAGTGATGCACAAGCTTGTAGGGATAGAGAGCAGCAACAGCTGGAGGAAAAGAGTGAAAAATGTCTACAAAATTAGTTTTAGCATTCTTCTATTGCTGTTCTGTTTAATAGTCTTCTTTTTAAGTCATTAAAATGTTCAAAATCTGTTATAAAGTGAAAAATAAACATGTTTAAAACATGAAATCGTTCTAACGTGGACAAAAAATACCATACAAACAATAATACTAATGATTATTTTTCACCAAAATAACAAAAATGGCATAAAAACACATTGATTCTTATACAGGTCATTTCTGACCCACTTCTAGAAGAGTGTAGCATCCAGTCAGTATTAACTGTAAATTTAGTCTCTTTTAAATAGACATAGTTTGAACAATTTCAACCCCTTTTTCTGATTAAAACACTGCGTATGATAAAATATTGACTCTTATTATTGCATCATTTTTAAAGCTGTAGCACTTGACCTGGTTTCAGTCTGACTGGCAACTTTACAAGCTGAATATTCTTCATGTTTCTGGCGGATCAGACTTCCGTTTGGCAGCAACTGTGTCCCACTTGGTTCTTTATTGTGCTGCAGCAGGAAAATTCCAGTGTGAAAGTGGATCTTCATTGTTGCAGGTTCGAGTCGTTTTTCCAGCCAAAGTCCAAGTTTATTCTTTTTTCTGAGCTTCATCACAAAGAGCTGCACAAAGACGGAAAGAGAAGACGAAGGCGTGTCCAGAGGGTTTGGTGGAATAAAGACACTGTGAGTCAACAAACATTTGTTCATTTCTGAGTTCTTTGTTCTGTTTTTCTGCCTGAATTAATCTTTAAACACATCTGAATATTTTGCTTTCTGGAGGATTTTCATCTTAAACTCTGATCCAAGTTTATCCAACGTATTTAATTCCTCTTCAGCTCTCTGCTTATTGTTCACCTGCCTCTGGTTTTCTGGGCAATGACTCTTCTATCACTATGGTAACAAGCTGAACACCTGAGCTGATTCCAGAACAGGTGATGTTCCAAGACATCAGGTATTAAAACAGCTCCTGAACAATCAGATCTCTAGGAAAGATCCTGCAGAGCATCTTATGCTGTCTTTACTTTACGCTTTCCCTAAAGCTCCAGTTCTGAAAGGTTCTAAAGTCACAGCGAGTCGCCTTCATCTCCTCAAACACCTGGACAACACCAACTGACCGGTGAGTCAGAGTGATTGCTAAATCTTGTTTCTTATCAAGGAATTTCAGGGCTTGGCTCCTCCGTCACTCTCTGGCTTTTACGTTTTATTTATTCTCTCCTGACGTCAGTCTGTTTTATACTCACCTCTTACAAAACCCCCCATTTATTACCTCAGTAACTCATTTTAATTCATTTAGTCCAAGTGTCTAACCTTTTTTTGGAAAACTACTTTAAATTTCCAAATTTTTTATATCGGAGGCTGTCAGATATAGGCCTATCAGATCAAGCTGTTGGCTGGTTCTCAAATTATCTCACCAATCGTAAGTAATATGTGCAGCTCAGTGGTCTCTCCTCCAGCTTTCTTGGTGTTCCAAAAGGTGTGCTGCAAGGTTCTGTCTTAGGACCCACTCTCTTTACTATTTATGTCAACAATGTGGGTCAAAACATAAATGTTCGTCTTTACGTTGATGACACCATCATTTACTGTTGCACAAACGCTGTTACCCTTGTGTTTGAATATCTTCAGGCAGCATTTGACATCATTCAATCACATCTGTTACGCCTGATATTACAACCGCACGAGGTACCCCTGTTGAGTTGGTGGCCTCTTACAAATACCTCGGCATCACAATTGATGATAGCTTCCGTTTTAAAACCCACATCGAAAATCTTCTAAAGAAACTGAAATTAGAATTGGGTTTCTTTTTTTAGGAACAAATCCTGTTTTTCTTTTAATCCCAGGAAATGGTTTGTTGTTGTCACCTTCTTGCCTGTTGTTGATTATGGAGATTTTATTTACATGAATACCTCGACCCACTCTCTCAGACTGTTGGATGCTGTTTTCCATGGAGCACCTTGATTTAGAACGGACAGTAAACCTCTCACACACCACTGCACTTTGTACTCCCTGGTTAACCGGTCACAACTGTACACAAGCAGACTTCTACACTGATATTTCATTTACAAATCCGTCCTTGGTTTGCTGCCCACATATTTATCCTCTTTCATGTCAAAAAAACAATTCAGCTATACGTTCCCAGGACTCTGTCCTCCAATTCATACGACCGCATCGGTCGTTTGCACCGTGCACCGGAATACGACCTATGCGGTCGTATGAACGTTTGCGCCCCTACGGGGAAAACGAACGCATTACGGGATTTAATTCGCGAAACGGCTTTTCCGTCGCAAAACGGCTTTTTTCTCACTTTCCCAACACGTTTTTAGGGTTATGGTTAAGGTTAGGGATAGGGACAGGGATAGTGTTAGATAAAACTTGATGATGACGTTTCACCTGCGACTCCAGAGTGTCGATATTTACTCAACCACCAGAGGTCGCATAGTCAAAACGTAACACTGGGTCGTAATACGGGCGTGTACAGACGACCTATGTGGTCGTTTTTGGTTTGAGGACAGGCTCCAGGACTCCATTACTTTCACCGTCCCCTCAGTCCACACAGAGCTCACCTAAACAGCTTTTTCTCACTACAGCAGTCTGAAGCTGTCCTACTTGACTCCCCTGGAGGAATTCAAATGTCATCATTATGGAAGTATCATCTTTTAGGACTTGCTCTTAGTGTTTTTACATTTTAACTTCATTGCACATCCATTTTGATGTCTATGTTGTGTTTTGTCATGAACCTGTCTGGAACTCAATGTTATATTGTGTCGTACATGTCCCTTAGCGTTTGTCATTGACTCAGTGTTGTTTTGTTATTTGAGGACAGGTCTGCCTTGAGAATGAGACCCAGTGTCTCAGTGAGTTTACCTGTATAAATAAAGGCTAAAAGAAAATAAAAAATGAACAGCAGCTGACTGAGGAAATAATGTATCTGTCAAGGTTGTGGGGTGTGGAGAACCCAGGCGCAGACATAGTAGACAGACAACCAGGCATTATAGTGAAAAGGGTTTATTAAATAAAGCTACTGCAAACTGAAAACGAGACTGAAGTGGCTACAACTTAACAGTGGCGAAACAACCGGGCTGAGGACAAATACTCACCCACAAGGGAACTATGGCTGATGGCAAAAACAAACTGAAGTCTACAAAATCACAGTCCAAAAGGTGTAAATCCATAAACAGGGAAAAGCAGAGTAGTCCAGTAAGCAAGTGTAATACAGAGGTAAGGAGAGAGCGGAGTCTGAAACAAAATGAATCCAGTACAATGAGCCAACAACAACTGAGAGAAACGGCAGGGCTTAAATACAGAGGGGAGGACCAGGTGAAATGAGTCTGAGCTTGATTGCATCAGGTGACAACAATCAGAGGCCAGGTGCAGAGTAGGCAGGGAGCAGCAGACAGAGGGAGACAGAGAGACCAGACAACACAGGAGGAAAAAACTAGCCTAGCCGCGCTAGACAACCCACGGCAACGAATTTAATTCTCTGTCAGGGTGGGTCTAGTTACCCTCCATAAGGCTCGAGGCTGGATTCTCCTAAAACTGGCCGGACGAATCACCATGAAGTGTAGAGTCAGAAGGCGGGCGTACTTAAGTGACGACAGAGGCGCGACGATTCTGACAGAAACAACCAGAAACAACTAGCCTAGCAGCGCTAGACAACCCACGGCAACGAATTTAATTCTCTGCCAGGGTCGACAACAAAAATGACAACAGTCGTTGAGCTCCATTAGCACCGACTCTGAATAATCTTTCTCTTAACATGTCTGTAATATACTTGAGCTTCACCCATTGACAGTATAAATAAGGCTTCACCAAACTACCGCATCCTCTGATTTCCTGCGCTCTAGGAGCCTATTCGTTGCGCTGATTGGTTGTATACCTACCCAATTGCTGCAGAGGGATTTGATAGACAACCTTATAGCCCGCCTCCCTCCCTAGACCCTTGTGCCTTCAGAACATGGGTCTAGCAGGGCTAGGCTAGGAAAAAACAGGAAAAGCAACAAAAAGGGAGTAACAGAGGCAGAATCCTGACAGTATCTGTTAAATACAGAAGCTTCTTGTCTCCTGAAGAGACGACTGGAGCCTTCAGAGAACCAGAGCAGATCTCAGTGAGGAACCTTCCTCCTGTAGAACCTGGACTGAGATGTTTGAGGACAAGTTCAACCTCCTCAACAGAGCCAGCACAGCAAACAGAGAAATTAGATCAAATCAGGCAAGAAAAATAATAAAATAAAACTCTAACTTTCTGTGTTTTTGTGTTAAAAAAAAAAAAGTAATTTACTAACAGACCTGGATGATAAACAACAACGTGAAAATCAACCAGAACCTCCTCAGGACCCTCTGGTTCTGTATCTGCAGTAACTTTCTTAATGATCAAAGTTTTACCTTCATTCTATGATTATTTACAGAGTTCCAGGTCCTTGAGGTACATAGAGGTAGGTCCAGATTGATCACTTTTTAATGGACTTTTTCTTTCATTTCTGAGCCTCAGAGCTTCATCAGTACAGCAGAGAGACACATTTTAGGATGAAAAACACATTTAAGTTGTGGTAAAAACTGACACCAGATCAGTTTTACATCCATTCAGGTCTCACAGTCAAAACACTGAATCTGGTTTCTGTTCATTTTCTCTAGAACCAACTTCATGGGATGTAACATAGTTTGAACAGTTTAATGTTTGACATGGAGTCAAAGAAACAATCATTGGTTCCCTAGATGTGTTTCTGGTTTCTGATAATTCACCAGAAAGGAAACTGATCACAGTCATCATCAGTAGTATTTATAATGAATTAACAGTTTATCACCGTCAGTTCTGATAAGATTCACAAAAACTTCTTTATTTTTAAACTGACCTGCAGTTGTGATTTTACACTTTTGGGAAGGGCAAGTAATTTTAAACTCTTTTATTTAGTATGTTCTATTAATTTTTCATCACAAAATACAAGCAGAGAAAGAAGTATTCAGACCCTTTAATCTAATAAAAGTACAACAAAGTAAAAATACTCTACTACAGCAGCAGAAAGTAGTTTTCGGTTAAAGTTCTGTTTGTTCCTGATAAATGATCTGATTATTAACTTCATTATTTCTTCTGCTTTACACCCACTTTATACATTTATTTTACATTTCTGGGACTTTTTATTTTGTTATCTGTGTTTTTATGAACATATTTTGGACATTTATTAGTTATTCACAGGTATGCATTTTAACATCTGACTACATTCACTCAGTTAACTTTCCACTGAAAACTATCAGAGGAAGAGAAGAAATTGAACATTAAGTCCGTTTAACAGAAATAAGAAATAATCATCTGCTGCCACCTGCAGGTCAGAGCACTAAAATAATCTTAAAATGGGATTATGAAATCAAGTCTGGTGCAAATAGTGTTAAGGTATTGACGTTGTGAAATGTTTGCTGCTACAAAGAAGACAACTAGGAGTCATTTTTGTCAATAATCAGTAATTGATGAAAGAGTGAAAAATGTGGATCCAACGATAAGATGATTTTTTTAAGGCTCAAATTGATTAATTGATAAATAAAACAGACGGTGACTAAAGCAAACAGTTTAAACAGATCGATGAACACCAGCTAACTGGAAGACTTTGTGTTATTTTACATCCAAAAAATAATAAGAACAAATGTATAAGTAACTCAAGGGAAAGAAAATAGCAGCATTTAGCTTTTCAAGGTTCAGATGACCAAGGTAAGGTCAGAAAGCACTGCTGACACCAGCCTTGTCACGTTTTAATGGATAAATCTGATTGTTTTACAGATTTGCTGAGCTGTGGCGTTTCAACATGAAGCCGTGATGGAAGCTGCCGACGTTCACCGTTATTCCTCAGAAGCAGCTCGTCTGATGAAAATCAGCAACACAGCAACAGAAATGAAGAAAACAGATGAACAGAAAATTAGAAAACAGCTGTTGGGTTGCAACAGAGGAAGTCAGAAAGAGACTTAAATAGCTGCAGTCAGTCTGTTACTCAGTTTATCAGCATCTGGACCATCAGAACAAAACAGACATAAAGACTTTCTGCTTCCTTCTGTTTCTGCTGGCAGGTAAGATAAGATAGACTTTATTGATCTCACAAAGGAGAAATTTACCATTACAGAGCTCTTAGGAACAAACAGAGGGGTGCAAAAAGTCACGAAAGGTGCAAGTACAAGATAACTCTTATATTCATTGTTATAAGATAGAAAACTTTTCTCATATACATTGTTATAAAATAAGATATTGCACATAATAACAACTACACAGTAGTGTTATACAGTCTGATGGCAGTGGGGATGAAGGACCTGAGGTAGCGCTCCTTCTTGCACTGAGGGTGTCTGAGTCTCGTGCTAAAGGAGCTGCTCAGCTCCACTACAGTCCGGGGCAGTGGGTGGGAGCTGTTGTCCATGATGGATGAGAGCTTGGCCAACATCCTCCTCTCGCCCACCTCCATCACAGAGTCCAGTGGGCAGCCCAGGACAGAGCTGGCCCTCTTGGTCAGCTTGTTCAGTCCCTTCTTCGTTCTGTGCTGCCCGGGGCCCAGCAGATGACAGCGTAGAGGAAAGCAGAGGCTACCACAGTGTCATAGAAAGTCCTTAGTAGAGGTCTGCACACTCTGATCTTTAAACATGTGTGTACTAAAAAATCCACTGGTCCTGATGGCATTTCTGCACTGCTTTTAAAGGCATGTGCAGAGGAGCTCACTCCAGTTTGGTGCTCCATCTTCCAGCGGTCTGTGGATACGCACACTGTTCCTGCCCTTTGGAAAAAATCTACAATAGTTCCTGTAGCTAAGAAACAATGTCCTGCTGAAAACAATGATTTTAGACCTGTGGCCCTGACTTCAATCGTAATGAAATGCTTTGAGAAGTACATGTTGTCCATACTTAAAGCAGAGGTTCATTTGGCACTTGATCCATACCAGTTTGCCTATAGGCAGGGGAGAGGCACTGATGATGCCATCAACAGCATCACCCACTTGACTGTCAAGCACTTGGAATGCCCAAAAGCATTTGCAAGAATTTTATTTATTGATTTTAGTTCAGCTTTTAACACACTCCAACCCCATCTCCTCATCCTAAAAATGAGACAGATGAGTGTTAACCCTTTTTTAATTAAATGGTATCTTTCGTTTTTAACAGGTCGAAGTCAGCAGGTGAGAGTCAATAACACCCTTTCAGAATGCAAATCAATCAGTACAGGTGCCCCACAGGGTTGTGTCAGCTCCCCAGTGCTTTTCACACTTTATACAAATGAATGCACAAACAGTCTCCCTGGGAACCTTGTTTTTAAATTTTCTGATGACACCGCCATCCTCAGCCTACTGCACAGAGATTCAAACCTTTCAGCCTATTTCTCTGAAATAGAGCACTTTGTGCAGTGGTGTGATGCCCACCATCTCATCCTTAACATTCAGAAAACTAAAGAGATGATCTTAGACCCGAGATCAGTAGGGGACCACAGTCCTGTTGTTATACATGACTCACCCGTTGAGCAGGTCAGCTCATACAAGTATCTTGGAGTTCATTTAGACAGCTCTTTTACTTGGATTGTCCATGTGGAAAGCCTGTGTTCCCGTTTACAGCAGAGACTGTACTTCTTGCGCAGGCTTAGACTGTATGGTGTGAACAAAAATGTTATGTTTTTATTTTATCAAGCAGTACTGGAGAGTTTAATCCGCTATGGGATGTCAGCCTGGTATGGAAACCTGACTGTAAAGATGAGAAGCAAACTGGCTCGTTTGGTGCACACGGCCATGAAGCTGATGGGGAAAAATGACTACCAATCCTTGCAGTCCATTTATGAGCGAACGGTTCTAAGGCAAGCTCAGAGGATAGTGACTGAACCGTCACATATCCTTCACTCAGAATACAAGCTCCTTCCCTCAGGCAGACGGTACAGAGTCCCCAACTGCAGACTCAACCGTTTTAAGAACTCATTTGTTCCCACCTCCATCAAACTCCTAAATAATGCTGCTTAGGCCGAAGATTGTGCAATTATTTTTAATTTTCTATAGCGTATGTTTGTGTCGTGTGACCTTGGGACATGTGCAATACTGTTTTAATGTATGTGCAATACTGTTTTTTGTTTGTTTGTTTGTTTGTTTTTTGTTTGTTTTTATAATGTGTTTTATGTGCAATACTGCTTTTATGTGTTTTTATGCACAATATTGTTTTTATGTGTTTTTTGTGCAAGACTGGTAGCACAGCTTTAAGTCCAACACAAATTTCCCCAAGTGGGACAATAAAGTATATTGAATTGAATTGAATTGAATTGATGATTACTGGTTTATATGTTGAATAAGTTCACATGTTAAATATGTTTACATGTTTATCTTCGTATGTTCATATATTTTTATGTTCACATGTTTATAAATTCATATTTTTAAATGTAGTTTTCCTCAGCTGTGTTGGTTTTTGTTTACATCAGATCAAATGTGAAGCAGCAGCTCAGAAACTCTGAATTATTTTTGATATTTCTTCCCATTTTCACGTTTCTGTTCATTTGCTCGAATTTCTTCTTCTTAAATATCCTCACTCTAACCAAAGTACACAAAAAACAATCAACATTTTTAATTAAAGGCATTGTACTGATTTTCTGGGTTTGTTGAACTAGTAAAATCGTTTATTATTCATTTATTTTACACATTTATAATTGCATTAAAATCATCAAGCCTTTATTTTACAGATATTTGAAGTCTATTAGTAATAAAAATGTTTTAAATACTTTATCCAATAACTAGTAAAAAAAGAGAGAAAAGAAAATATTAAAATTTTAAAAATAAAATGTATATGTTGTGCATTAAATAAACACATAATGTCCCCATCACAAATCTGTATTTTTAAAAATAATAATTTGTTCATTTATGTTAAACTACCCTTTTTTTCTGTTTTGAAATTAGCAAAGAAATTATTATAGCATATATATTTTGTTGGAATTTACAGATTTCCCTGTAATTTTATAAATAATAATTCATTCTGTTTTGTATTTTAATCAACAAAAGTAATGTTACTTTACAGATAATTTCTTATATTTTAGAGAAAAAAATAATACATTAAGAACAAAACTGGAGACTATGTCACATCAATAATCTATATTTTTATAAATAGTAATTTTATCTTTCACAACATCTGACTTCAAAACTTCTTTGTACTGTATTTAAATCTGAAAAAAAAAAACTGCAAAAAAGAAAACCAAGCCAAAAAATAATGTCCAAAATTGATTTGGATCTGTATATTTACAAACAGTACTTTGTTCACAGTGTGTGACCAGAAAATTACACTATTTTATTGTATCCAAGTCAGATAAATGTATCAGTATTGTAATGTGTTTTCATCATTTTTAGTGTCTGAATGATCTAGTATTTGCACTAAATTAAAGCAGAGTGTTTTCTTCTTTATTCCAGGTGCAGAGGGTCAATCCGTGACCTATAAACACTCAGATATCTGTGCAGTGAGGGGATCAACGGTCACCCTACCCTGCACCTTCACTCCTCCATTGGAAACATCTGGAGGAGTAGACAACATTAACAGAAGTAGGATGGAGATCATCAGAGTGGTTTGGTGTAAGAACCATCCTATGTGTCAAGGTTCTACTCCGTCTGTCTATGACAGTGAGTCCACAGCCAAGCAGCGTCGCTACAGATACCTCGGAGACAAGAAGGGAAACTGCACTTTACAAATCTCAGACCTGCAGAAGGCCGACGACGCAACCTTTCGTTTCAGAATGGAAACCAAGTATCTCAGTTTTTTAAAGAGTTTTACCGGGACGACAGGAGTGAATATCACTGTTGTTGGTGAGATATGAGATAGAACATTTCTACAACCACTAGGAAACCAAACAGGAACTACCCTTTGGACTGTAGCCTCTTAGCTCCTCTGCTGCTCTAAAACTAAATTTCTGATCTATAGATCAGCTGATTATTGGAGCCAATGTTATTAATTTTTCTGATGATCGGATTTAGTATTTTTATTAGTTGATTATCACTAAATATATTAACTGTTGTCTTTGGTTCTGATGCAGCTGCTCTGTCTCAGTAAAGCACCGCCCACGCCTTCCTCTGATTGGTCACACGTCACAGTAACAGCCAATCACTGAAAGCTGTTGTTTACGCAGAGAGACAGAGGAGCAGATTATCAGACTGTAGCAGCAACAAGATGACCTTCTAGTAACACCTGAATCATTCACCTGTTGGTGTCTGAAAGGTTCCTGCTGCCAGAAGTTACCTTAATGTTTATCAGTTCTGGTCTGTGTCGTGTTCTCTTACATCTGGAGATAGGATTTGTAGCATCACACACTTCATTTTAAGCATTTCATTCAGGTTTGAGTAATATTTATTATTTAAAATATTTATTTAGAGTGTTGAGTTTTATTGCCCTGCTGAAGATTTAAAAAAAGGGAACACGTTCAGAGGAAGGATTTCAGTCTGATTGTTTCTGTAATTATTCTCACAGACTAATATGTTTTAATTTTAACCAGTAATATCACTATTATTACTGACAGCATACAACTGTGTCTGAAACTAATTAATTTCTTTACTTTCTTTAATCCACTCACTTCTATAAATATTTTTAACCATTTAGGCCATAAAGCTTTGAAAATGTGAAAAAAGAATCAATTTGGCGTCTTTTCTTTTTAGTCCAAAACTTCAATGTATTCAATAATTTATTTTATGGCAAGAAAAGCCGTAAAATATTTTATTTGAACAATTGAAACCAAAGAATTTTGAGCAAAAAAAAGAAGAAATAAAAACAAAACAATTATCAAAATGGTTGCAGATCATTTTCTGATGGTGAACTTGCACCATCATTTCTGATTATAATGAATTACTGAGTATTAAAGTGACGTTAAAATGTTCCAGATGATCCCAGAATGGAGGTGGTTGGCTCCAGCCGTGACTTTAAAGAAGGTCAAACTGTCACCCTGCGCTGCTCTACAACCTGCACCTTCCACCAGCTGGAGGTCAGCTGGCTCAAAGATGGCTATGCCCTCTCACAATCTGGCCCCACCATCCGGGTTGGGCCGCTGACTGCAAAGGATTCTGGGAACTACAGCTGTGCTCTGAGGATGAACTCGCCGTCAGAGCTGTTCAGTCTGCAGCTGGAGCCTGAAGGTCGGTTTCATTTCATTCCATCTGAAAGCTTTATTGAGCAAAGTTTAGTTTTTATAGCAAGAAAGATCCACATTTTATAATTCATCTAATAACTACAAGATAATTTGGTGTGTTTTGTGGTGATCATACATATTTTTGTGATAATTCTATGTCCTTTTATACTTCACTACTGAAATAACAAGAACAGACTGGGAGTGGAGCAGCTGTACAGATCAAAAACAGTGTGATGTTTTACAGGAGAACATGGAGGAACAGTGCCAGTTGATCGTGTGGTTCTCTTCACTCTGCACACGGTTCTCATCATCACTGTCACGTTGGTTGTCATCAAAAGGTGAAAACTCACCTCCAGAACACACATCACTCCAGAACCACGGAACCTCCCAGGTTAAGTCCTAGTGTCACTAAGAAGCAGATCAAAGCCAACACTTCAAACCTGTTTATACTGAAATGTGCTCCTTAGAAGAAGATCCTCAGAGAACCGTCTGCTGGAGGAATCCTCAATAACTAGAATCAGTTTCTACACTAAACCATTGACAAGTTCAAACTTCAAAACTTCCTGTAGTTTTTTGTTTCAAAATATTTCAAAAAATATGTTTAATGGCAGATTTCTAATACTCCGGTTGTTTACAGTGTGATGCTGTTAATATCTCTCAAACACCTCACAAACAAGTAGTTTGATCTTTAGTTTCTTAAAACAGCATCAATAATCTGCACCTGAGATCTTGTGCTCATCTTCAGCTCCTCTCAAATTAATGTTGATTCTTTCAGCAGCTGCCAATAAAAACTGTCATGTTTCTGGTTCATCTGAATCGTTGACGTGTTTATTTATAACTTTTCTTTTACAGATGAAACCTAAATTTAATGACAAATGGCAAAATTATATTTATACAATCACAATTATCTTTAAAAGTTGAAACTTCTCAGTGACTCTGTTTTTACCTCCTTCTTCACAGAACTTTGCTCACCAGAAAACTACAGCAGAAAGCTGAAGGAAGTGACAGAGCAGGTGAGTCACCACCAGCGACTCTTCCTTCCACTTCCTGTTATATTTATAAGACTATAAATACTGATGGACGTTATTTTTGCCGAATATTGTGATACAACGCGCTCATATGGCGAGTTTGAAGACGTTTTTAGAAAGAAGTGCAACACCGCTGCAGCTGCAAAAGAGAGGGAGACGGCGTGGAGAACACTGCTGCCCGGATCAATGCGTAAGTTTAAATGTAGTCCTTTGTAATCGTAATAATATTACAGGGAATAACTGTCTGAATGGTAGCCTAGTAAGTTATTTCATTTAGGTGGAATCCCGCGGGGGAGAAGCGCACGGGGCAGCAGCTTAAGATGAAATATAAAAACATTGTTCAAACAGGTCAGACCTCGGCATTATTTCATGGAGGTACTTCATGTTGATCATGTTTTACATTGTAAAGTAGCCTAAATATTAAGTGGCTGTTTGACTGTGCAGTTGTTTTATCCACACAAAGCCTAAATGTCTGCATCCATATCATGTCCTGTTAAATAATTAAGCCTATTTAAACTAACGCAAACTTCTGCTCAGCCAACAGAAAGAAAGCAGATGCCTGTAAAACGGGTGGAATAAAAGGTCATGGATGCACACACACACACACACACACACACACACACACACACACACACACATATATGATTATTTAGTTCTCTTTTGTGTCTTTTTTTGTCTTTTGGCTCCTCCTTCACACCACAAGAGACCTTGTAATTTTAAGTAGGCAACACTCCAAAGATTTATCCAAATGGTAGTTTAAGTGTACTGAAACATGTCACTGATCTTGGATGAAGAGGATGAAACTGTGTCTGCTGCCTTTACAGAGGGGGATCCAGAAAGGCATACAGAGGTATGTTACTGATAGTTCTCTTCTCATTCAGATTTAGGGTGGAATATAGAGTGTGACATTTAGCCTACACTGAAGTATTGCACATTCTCATCCTTTTTAACAGAGCATGGCTGGACAGCAGCAGGATGGTCCCTCAACTTCCACTGCACAGACTGACAGTGAGATGGATGTTCAGGAAACACCAGAGGTTCATTCTGTGGAATTCATGTGCAACTGTATAATTTAATGTCCTCTATGTATTCCCAGTTATCACTAAAACAGATTTACAAACTGCATTTGCTGAGAAAAATCCAAAAAACAGATTAGGATGGCAGATCTGGAAATTGAAACACTGGAGCACAAGTTAGAGGTGGTGATGGTCACAGGTGAATTATGTTAACTATTGGAACATGAACTGAACTCTCTCTTTTATTTGTAGGAAATAAAGAAGAGCAAATGAAATGTGTATCATGTCTTTATTTGCTGTGGTGGTGATGATGGTGACTTAAACTCTAAAGTGATTATTGCATACGGTGTCTCTGACTGCTCTGCTGTCCTGGATAGCTGCAGGTGGATGGGCTCATCATCTGGGTCTTCAGTTTGTAGGGCAGGGTGTTGCTCTCCTCTAATAGTGGTAATATTATGAAGAACAACACATGCCACAGTAATATCATAGGCCCTCTCAGGGGTCACCCTGAGGAGATGTAGGCACTGGAAACGGGCTTTCAGCAGACCTATGGTCATCTCCACCCGGGCTCTGGTCCTGCAGTGAGCCCGGTTGAAGTTCTGTTGGGGGCCTGGTTCAGGGTCAGGGTATGAGGTCATCAGCCTGGGTTGGCATGGTAACCCCTGTCACCCATCAAACTCTCCTGTAATGTATAGTGGATACATCAGAGTATAACAAAGGAGGGAGACAAGAGAATTCTATTGTGAAAATCTTTAGGCTGCTGACCATGCTGCAGTCTGTTGCTCAGGTTAGACTCTCCATAAATCCTGGAGTCATGAACAGACCCAGGTCACTTGGCCTCCACATTAGAAATGATGTATGCAGCATCACATATGATCTGGACAGTGCAGAGAATGACAGATGTTGAACTATGATGCAGTCTTCAACATTCAGAAACAGTAGTCAGTCTACCTGTAGCCTACCTGCACATTTATGCTGTGAATGGACTTCCTGTTCATGATGTGAGGGAGCTGTGATGGGAATGTATGTGCATCTATGCAGCCAATCACACTGGGAAATCCTAAAAGAAATTAAAATGACTAATCCCAGTCTGAGGCTGCAGCACAATGTCATTAACAGAATATGATTTAAAATGAATGTAACAGATCTCTACATCATTCACCTGTAATCCTGTGAAACTGCTCCTTGATGTTCTGACAGATTTGTGTCCACAATGATGAGTAAAAGTCGTTTCAGAGCCAGGAAAACTTTTCTGACTGTCCTGCATACAGTTGTCTTACTGTAGTGCTCTGCATCTCTGACATCATATAAAAACTTCCATTTGCAAAGAACCGCAGCGCAACACACAATATCTGCTGGATGTGAGAGCATGACTACAGTTGGTAATGCAAATGTAAGGACGGATTAGGTTGTTTATGTAGATTATGGACTTGAAACGATTATGAAACGGTACCGCTCAAAGCGATAATTGTCCGGAAATGCGAGAACATTTATGCGCGGTCTGATAACAATCTACCGACGAATATTTAACTATCTGTGCAGTAATGCTGCTCCTTTATCCACTGGATCGTTAATAAAAGCTGTTCTACGCCAAAACTCGCTCGCTTACTGACTGAATGAATGAGGAAATGAAACAGCGTGTGTGGCTGAAGGAGGGCGGAGACAGAGAGAAACTCGAGGTTTTCTCAGATAAACCTGCTGGCGAACAGGTTAGAGTCATAGAGTCTGTTACTGCGGTAACTGACCGAGAGTTGAAGTTACCCCTCTTTGTGAAACAGGCTCGAGTTACCCCGCATTCCCTGGTTAGAGTTACCTCGCTTCGTGAAATGGAAAACTCTGAGTTTCCCTCATTTCAGGGTTAACAAACTCAGAGTTTTCCCTAAACCTGCTTCGTGAAATAGGCCCCTGGTCTGTAGGTACGTGTGGTTGGCTTGTTGGGTACCACAGAGCACTTCGGTCTGTAGACACTCTTGGGCTTAGTGAAGAAACCATTCAAGTTTTGAGTCTTCGTTACTTGTGTGGTCAGTGTGTGTGAATGTGAGGCACCAGTTTTGTTTACTATGTTTTTGCAGGCTTAGAATTAGTTTCTGTTACTGGTGGTGGGTGTTGCTGATGTATCTAAGTTTGGCTAGGGAGTTTAGTTGCTTTGTTTTGGGTTGAGATAAGTTTGGGAAACTCTGTCAGCCTTCGTTCGGTTATATTCTGTTCTTTGATTTAGCAACACTCACCATTCTTGTGTTTGTTGTTGTCCCTTCTATGTTCGTTTGTCAATAAGCAATAAATCCCTTCACCTAAACTAGTAACACTCTGGTTTTTTGTTGCGTCCAGCTGAACCCTAGAGGTTGGATGGTATCAATGTGCTTCTTAACCCTCTGAACACAAGACTCAGATTTGAGAAATGGGATGTATCAAAACCAACATTTCATCATTTGTCAGCCAGAAACAGTAAAAATAGTAAGAAGTTTTATATTTTCAACACTCCAAGTGTCCTTAAACTTATCATGTGTAACGTGTGATTCCAGTGGAAACCAAATATCAGATTAAAATTGAGATATTCAGTCAAATCCTATTATTCTACGTGTCTCTTTTTTTCTGGCCAAAAGTAAATCATTTTGTTACTAGCAAAACAAAACTGAACAAAAAATTCTACGCTGGTCACAGAAACACTAAATCTATGAATTTACTGGAAACTGAAACAATTAGTTTTTGTTTAATTTAAATAACTTCAGTAAAACAAAGCAGCTGAAACCTGCTGAACAGTTCATGGGTTTGAGCTGGTTCTTTTCTTTAAATGAACCCTGTGAACACCAGCTGGCTCCACTTCCAGCCAGCAGATGTTCTGGTCCAGCTGCTACTGGACCTGTGAGGAGAGGAACGAGAGTCAACTCAGTCATTCAGTTTCTAAATCTAGTCAGGGTTGAGGATTTGTTCCTCTAATTGTACAGAGTGTTTGCCACAAGTTGGAGGCTGTGAACAAGTTCAGACACTGTTACTTGTCCGCAGATGTTCTGGCAGTTACTTTCACAGGAAGAGCAGCTTCGGGTCCTGTTTTTCCTGTTCTATTCTGAATGCAGATAATTGATGTTCTTAGCTGCAAAAGTGAATTTTGTACAGGCATCCTGCTGCGCCACATTCTCTTTATCTGCCTTTAAAACGCTCTTTCTGGAGATTTGACTGTTAAACTCCTGCGTCTAATAAATTGAAAAGACGTGTTTTCCAATTATAATTTCTTTCCATCATGAGCCCCCTGAGACCAAACCTTAAATCTTCATCCTAATCCTGACTTCAAGCAATTTGGACAAACTTTAAACATTTCTGGGCCATTTTTGAGTAGTTTTTGAAAAACTAAGATTCATTTTGAGAAAAAAATCTGCCTTTTTGGACAGATTTTAAGTTTTTTGAATACAGACAGAATTACTCCCAGCTGATCCAAGTGACTGAGTGGTGACAAGCAGAAGAAATATTTCTTTGTTTGTGGTATCACTGCCTGTCTGAGCAGGTTGGACCATTTGCTGCCCAGCTATAAAACTGCTGCACCACCTGAATCCTCCTCTACCTGCACTGACGGCACACAGGTGAGTACAAACTGACTGAATCCTGTTAAAAACAAACCAAAATGTCTTTAAATCGAGTGGAAATCCGTGGTAGAAGGACAAATATTCAGTTCCTTTACTGTGAGATAAGATGAGATAAACCTTCATTTATCCCACAACGGAGCAATCTGCAGCAGCAGAGCGTGCGAACACTTCAGGAATGTGGTATAAAAAATCAAATGAAATTAATAATAATGGCAATGATACTGAAGTCAAAGTGCCAACTAAATACTCTATTACATGTAAAAGTCTTACTTCAGTAAACAGGTTTGATTAGTAATTTATTGCTGTAGAGTGTACAAAAGGTTTCATCTAGTAGTAGTAGTGAAGCAGAAAGTAAATAGTTTAGGGGTAGTTGTAGATGGATAAAGTGTCAGCATGAAAATAAGTATCAAGTACTACTTGTTACAACAAGTCAGTGTGTATTGTGTAATGTGTTGTGCTAGAGTGTTGTGTTAGTGTGTGGTATGTGTGCATGTATTCATTCACCCTCAGAGATTTTAGTGCTTCAAACGTTCCACTTTTTCCCTGGCAGGTACTATGTCCATCATGTCCAACAGAACTGAAGGCGATGCCAGAGTCAATTTTCAGACCTGCAAAAGTTCTGATCCCAAGGACCGAGTTCAGTTCTACGACACCTGGGCAGAAACCTACGAAGAGGTGAGTTTGGAGGACCAGTGTGAGCTTTAATTTGAAGGAAGTGTTGACACCAGGATGTTCTGAGTTGAGTCCGACCTCCAACAGGATCACAACCTGATGGACTATCAAGCTCCAGAACTGGCCGTCAGCTTCCTGGCTGAGAACTTCTGTGGGAACCCTGAACAAGCTCGGGTTCTGGACGTGGCCTGCGGGTCCGGATTAGTCGCTAAACTGGTGAGACTGTTTGCTTTAGATTCCAGGTTATAGAATCTCATTAGAAACCCAGCTGTTTTGGTTTTTTTCATCTCCAAATGTTCTGAGGAAGTTCAGCAATGTTCTAATAATGTTTTCAGTGTGAAGTTCTCTTTTAGTCTCCAGAGGATAGAGGTCTTCAAAGTCTTTTCTCTAAATTGTTGTCTAATGTTGTATTGAGAACGTTCTCACTCTGGTATTATGCAATGTTGTGGGAATGCTTTAGGGTAGAACATTCTGTTCCCTCATCAGTGTCTCAAGGAAGACTACCTGGTGCAATGGGGCCACCAGGCGGTGGCCTGGGGTGGCCACGGCCACCCCTACAAATCTGCTGGCCACCCCACTGGCCAGTTACAAATATCAATTGCCAGTTAAGCTCACACCGCAGCAAGGACAAGGCTCAGACTGCGCACACTTAGCCAGTCAGAGGCGACAAAGACGGTTCCTTCCCCCTTGATTGGCTCATTGTCTAACAGTGATGTCAGTCACTCATTCATTCTGAGTAGGTTGCAAACTCTGACAGCATCGCTACTGATCCGCAGCGATCAGCATCACCGATCTGAACAAAGGACTATGAGTGAGTCATAATTTATTTTGCAAAAAGAAGGGGGAGAAGTAATATTTGTCATGACATGTGCTTTGTAAGTGCCAGAAGGTGCTGCTACAGCAACCTGTTAGTGCAGCACTGCTGTGCTTTTTAACATTTGAGTTACAGGCATAGTCAGCTAATGCTAGCTGCTGCTATTATTACTCCGCCAAGGCATGGTGGAGTTATGTGACAATCGGTGTATGTTTGTCTGTGACTGTTAGTCTGTGAATCTGTCTGTCCGTGTGAAACATTACTCAAAAGCGGAGCAACAGATTTGGATGAAATTTTCAGGGAAGGCCATAAATGACACAAGGACCAAGTGATTAAATTTTAGCAGTGATGCGGCTTATAATGTGGATTCACGGCTTTGTTAAAGATTTCTCATTGCCAGATATAGCAGCCTGCACAGTGTTGCTGTAACCATGATGTGAACACTGTGTCTGCTACCTGCTGCTGGCCATCACATGATTGTGATCCTTCTACAAATTGGCCATGATTTATCAGCTGGAAATCATACAAGGAACAAATGGTTAAACTGTGGGGTGTTTCTGAGTCCCATCAATTTCTGCCGACCGCTACATATTTTAGCCATGCCACGCAGCAAACCCCAGCCAGACACTGGTGTGAAGCAATCCAGCTCCGCCGAGAAAGGTGTGAAGTGAGCAAGCCCTCGTATTTAGGGGAGCCTGTGTATACTTGTCATTACGGTAATATAGAACTGTGGGGAAACTGCCAGTTTCAACAGACTCATTCCACCTCAGTCTTGTAGTAGACAACTCCAGGAAGACCCTCACTCAATTTGGGGTCAATCTGATGTGGCATTTCAAAATAAAATGGCTTTAAAATCTTCATATCTATATTATGGCAACATTATGATTCATATTACAGGGAAACTTCTAGTTTCCACAGACTCATTCCACTTCAGTCTTGTACTAGACCACTCCAGGAAGACCCCCACTCAATTTGGGGTCAGTTTGATTTCAGATTTCTTGAAGAATCCTTTCTAAGTCAAATAAACCATTAAGCCATAACTTTTACTGGTTCTATTTCTTCAGTCCTTACATCAAAAATGAATAAAATCTTCAACATCTTCAGTGTGCTATCTTCAGTCCGTTCCCAATTACTTATTACTAGAGTCTTATTCTTTTCAATAATAATTAAAAATATTTACAGTGTGAATAAAATGTAATTACAATGTGTACAATGTAAAACACTTACATAAATTAGGATTTGCATCCATAATGAAATACTAATACAGTTCACACTAAAAGGATACAGAGACTTGATGACATGATTAACAGCACAAGGCACACATCCAGTTGCCTTCTCTGGCCTGTTGCAGACTCTGTGGAAACTAGGAATTTTCCTGGAATATGAATCATAATTTTGCCATAATACCCTCCTAGATATGTGGATTTTAGAGGTCTTTTATTTTGAAATGCCACATCAGATTGACCTCAAATTGAGTGGGGGTCTTCCTGGAGTGGTCTACAAGACTGAAGTGGAATGAGTCTGTGGAAACTGAGTTTCCCTGTAATATGAATCATAATTTCGCAATATTATAGATATGAAGATTTTCAAGGCATTTTATTTTGAAATGCCACATCAGATTGACCCCAAATTGAGTGGGGGTCTTCCTGGAGTGGTCTACTACAAGACTGAGGTGGAATGAGTCTGTGGAAACTAGGAGTTTTCCCGCAGTTCTATATTACCGTAATGTCAAGTATACACAGGCTCCCCTAAATACGAGGGCTTGCTCACTTCACACCTTTCTTAGCGGAGCTGGATTGCTTCGCACCAGAAGCCAGACAGTTAAGTTCAGCCGTCAGCCTTATCTGAACACAAATTCACCTTTCTGTTCTTCCCTCATTTCTTCACCGTAACACCTTGTAACTGCTAGGTGCTTATAAGTTTAAATACATCCTTTAATAGACAGCAACAGTGTGGAACCGTTTTCTGTCATCTTTATGTGAATTTTCGGACTTTTCAACAGCATCTTCGTCATGTCAAGAAACTGGTTCTTAGACAACACTTCTTGTGTCACTGGAATGGTGACAAAATAAAACCCTGCAACATTAAAATAAGTCTTCAAAATAAAAGCATTGAGGGAACGGTTATTTTAACACTAGCTTGCCAAAGTGATGAACTGATCAACACACCTTCATAAGTGTAATTTACACGCAGTTTCGTATCCATACATAACATGCACATGCATAACACATGCCTGTGCTCAGCACAAAGTCATTTTTTATTAAAGATTTCATCTGTTGTAAATAATACGTTAACTCAGCAGCCTTGGTGGAGTACTGCGCTCTGAGTGTTTTTCTAGTTTCAATTTGCAGACCATGAAGAGAAGTCAAGACATCTGTTACACTCGTAATAACAGATGCATCTGACTTTTGTGTAACAGGATGACTTTATTCTGTAATCACAGAACATAACAGTTTTGTGTCAGTAGTGGCTTCTCTGCTTGATCAACGGCAGACAGCTTGGCTGAACTGAGCTTCTTCTTTGCTTATTACTAAGCTGACAACACTTTAGTAATTCCACAGTAATTTAAACAGTCTCTGTTACATTTTGCTTTCAAACAGAAATACATGGAAAACACTGAACTTGGCAAATACCAATAAATTCACAACTTCAGTCTTATTGTAATTATTTGTAGCACTGGACATGTTTCTCAAATATAGATGTCATTTGCACCAGATAATAAATCATTTATAAACAGAAAAGTTTATCCATAACGCAGTGGAGATGCTAACGAGTTAGTATTAAGCTAGCGCCAGCTCAATGCTAACGAGTTAGCATTAAGCTAGCGCCAGTTTGGGACAACTTTAAACACTCATAAAGATTACCAAATCTACTTTAGACACATCAAACTTTAACCTGAACATGCAAAAACGCCTTATGATGTTCACTATATAATGCTTGTGCACTCAACTCACCTGTAATCACAGAACATAACAGTTTTGTGTCAGTAGTGGCTTTTCTGCTTGACCAACGGCAGACAGCTTGGCTGAACCAGTCTATGGGCTGAACTGAGCTTCTTCGCGTGAGCTCGCATGGTCAGTCTGTTTATCCACTACTGCCATCTACTGGCGAAACTCGTTATTACCAGACATTACTTTAACACAAACAGGTGAATGTGGGCGTACTGCATAAACATAAACAATGTATTGGGGGGTGTCTTTTTAATAGTCTATCAGTCCTGGGTGCCACACATCTCTTCTTACTTCAAGAAGAAAATTAGCACAGGAGGCGAGAGAAAGCCAACGGTCGAGCAGCAGAGGCATAGTGATGAGGAAGGAAGGGAGGAAATTAACTCAAAATGTTAACTGTACTGTTATTAGTCTGCACATTAGATCATTAGTAACATTAAATATAACATAAGACAAGTTTATCAATAGGCGCTTCCTCAAGTCTTTCTGATAGTTTTCTGCTAGCCTACATACTACAGTAGTATTTTTTTTTTTTTAGAAAAGACAGTAATAATAGTGCTAGTCAAATAAAATTCCTGACATTATGACTTTTCAGTTTTGGTGTGCCACCCCAAGATTTTATGTGGCCCCACCTAGCCACCCCTATGAAAAATGTCTGCAGGCGCCACTGACCTGGTACCATTGGCATCAGCTAATGGAGATCCTTTTAAATAAATAAAATAAACATCTCAGAACATCACAGGCAGAATGTTCCACATCAGTTAAAGCCTCACAGCACAGGAGCGTTTTATAAAAATAATCTATGACTTCAATAATGTCCAGAAAATATTTTCTAACTGTTGTTTTAAGAGCATTCTTATTTTGTTCTCAGGGAATATAATCTGACAGATTATCTGTGAATGTTTAATTCACAGGAACATTATTTAACATAACAAATATCTTTAAAATGTTCTTTGAACATGAGATTAAATGTTCTTTTTTAAACATTGTGAAAACTTGTTGATAACGTTAGCATATGTTCTGGGCATGTTCCCTGCACAATCTAACACCTGGTATTACGACGTGGTTTGGTCCAGCTAAACCAGTTCAGGTGTGAGTCTGTTGACACCAACTCAGAACCAGTTGGGTTCCTGCTCAGGGCTGCAGCACCGGTTCTACTTTCAGGTCCAAGTGATGGTTTGTACCAACTCTTCATTAGGTTCTGAACCAGCCGTTTTCTGGTCCAATTCCAGGAACTTTGTTCGTAAAACAGAACCGTTGATTGAAAAGTTCTATTTTAGATCCCGTTACTCAGAACACATTCACATTTCTTCAGTAATCTGATTACTTCTAACTTCAATCTAATGCAAAATTAAAAATCTATTTTATCCTTATTCAGTTGTCAAATGTTTTGGTTTTTATGAAACTTTATTCTTATCTAACATGAGATTTCTGCCAGTGACGATCAATACGTTTTATCTTTAGTTGATAAACTTATTAAAGATGTTTTCAGCTTCAGCAGATTTGGGCTGAATATTGTTGCTTATGAATTTGCAGTATTATTGTAATTTGGGATTAAATAGTGAAACATCTCATCTGTTGACCCGTTTAAAGGCTCAGTTTTACTGTGAAACTACTTCAGAATGAGCTCACGTCTTCTGTTCTCTGGTCTGTGTTTGAATATTTGAGGAGATCCAGAAGATCATTCAGTGATGTTTTTGATCACATCTTTTAATTTGACTATGATGCAGTTTTAAGATGGAGACTGAGTCCAACAGACAGGTCTGGAGGAGAAACAACCAGAAGGATCAGAAGCTGGTGATGAATTTGTTCCACTGGTGTTTTTCAGATGCATGAAAAGGGCTTCAGGTGCTTCGTGGGGGTGGACGGCAGTACTGGAATGCTGGAACAAGCTCGTAAAACCAAACTGTACAAGGACCTCAGACCAGCCATACTGGGACCAGAACCACTGCCTGCAGAGCCTGGTACTCTGCTCACTGGTCCAACATCCACAGAACTACATTCTACACAACTAAACCTGTTTGTTGTTTCACTAAAATCTATCTCTGCCATTCATTTTTACTGTCATTGTCGTTCCTTCTCAGTAGACCAGTCAGACGGTAGATGAGGCAGGATTTGTCCCCATGGTAATCCAGAAAATGGAAGAAAAATTTCAAATATTTCGAGAAAGAGACATATTTTAACTCAAATGCGAACCAAGAAATGTTGGTGCCTAATCCTAGCTACAGTGAGAAAAAAAACAAATGAAGAACAGAAAACTAAACTTCACTCTGAGCCTGATGCTATGTCATCTATGACGGAAATAGTCCATTCAAAAATATATAAATCTAGAGCCACCTCTATGTACTTGAAGTGCTGAGAACTCTGGAAATATTCATAGTATAAAGGTAAAACATTTCAAAAATGCTGAAATACTGCAATTAAAAACAGCAGCACATCTCTGTAATGACATTTAAGCTGACTTAGATACAGTTAAACAGTAAAGTTCTACAATCAAATGCTGTGATAGAATAAATCACTATTTATAGAAATACAGATTTCTGTTTTTTTTACAGTGTAAATAAAACTTCTGTGATTTACTAGTTATTACCTGTAGTTTAAAACAAACGGGGAAACTGTAAGATAACAGTCAATTGTTGCTGTGTAGCTCTTAAACTGTCTGTTTTTTCCCATCAGGACAGATTATGTTCATCTCCAAATCAAGCCCATTTATTTCCCTCCACAGCAGATGCACTTTAGTTGTGTATGACTGTATGTTGTGGAGTTTCATATTCACTGTGTGTGAGCAGGTGTTTACCTTCCTTTTCTCGCTGCTTTCAGGTGAATTCGATGTTGTGATCATCGTTGGTGCTTTGCGTCACGGTTTTGTTCCGGTCAGCATCATCAGAGAGCTCTGGGCCGCCGCCAAACCAGGTCTGACCCACACAACACACTTCAAGTCCGTCAATGTGATTAAATCAGTTTTACCACTGAATATCTGCACTTCATAAAGAACAAACTGCATTTCTGCCTCCAGTCTGTTAATGTTCTGTAGGTGGAACCTTGTTGTAAAGCTCCAGTCGGACACTGACTGAAAGGTTCATTTTTACACCCTTTAAACACTACATTTCAACACACAAGTTATCTGCCTAAAATAACAGAAGTATTCATTTACATGTTAACTGTAAAAACAGGCCAAAACTGCAAATTATTTCCACATCATAAGTATGCATTTTTGTGGAAAAAAATTTCAATGACCAAAGTTTTACCTTCATACTTTGAATATTTACAGAGTTCCAGGCCCTTGAAGTTCATAGAGGTGGGTCCAGATTTATCACTTTTTAATGGACTTTTCCCATCAGTACTGAGCCTCAGAGCTTCATCAGTACAGCAGATAAACACATTTTAGGATGAAAAACACATTTGAGTTGTGGTAAAAACTGGCAAAAGAAAAGTCCATTAAAAGTGATAAATCTGGACCAACCTTGATGTATTTCAAGGTCCTGGAATTCTGATGGTTCTGAGGAGGTTTGGTTAATTTTATATATATATAGATCAATTTGTGTGACTAATATCAGGAACATTAAATCTTTCATCTCTTTCAGTTTGTGAGTAAAATAACTTC
This sequence comes from Acanthochromis polyacanthus, assembly GCF_021347895.1. Classification (NCBI taxonomy): domain Eukaryota; kingdom Metazoa; phylum Chordata; class Actinopteri; family Pomacentridae; genus Acanthochromis; species Acanthochromis polyacanthus. Next base: position 17,488,285 of record NC_067124.1, read on the forward strand.
TTTGTCTATTTAACTGCTGCTCCCCACAGGAGGGTTCATCTGCATGTCGAGAATCGACCCGAGGTGTGAATCTGGAGACGAGTACAAAGTGAACATGGAGCGAGAGCTGCAGCAGATGGAGGAGGAAGATCTGTTGAAGCTGGTGGCCACCAGAGAGATGAACAACTACATCAAGGATCCTTATAGGAACTACAGTGCAGAAGAGCAGGATGAGAGGTTCCTCCATGGAACTGTGTACCTCTACAGGAAGGTTCAGTAACTCTGGTCACACTGTCAGAATCTCAGCCAATAAAGGTGTTGATAATTACAACTTACACTTGTTTGGGACATTTTTTATTACATGTCTTACAGAAAAATTCTCTTATTTTATAGATTTTTATTGAAACATACTGTAACACCTTGAACAAACTATACTACTTATACAATAGACCAGCATGTTTTAATAATTTGTATCCAGTATTACAGAGTTTATAGGAAAAATAACATAAAAATATGAAACTAATAAAATTTACCTTCAACAGTGAGGTTGATAGTAAGTCACAAACCTTTATATATAGAGCTATGTACTTAATTACAGATATTTATTGTCATTTTACTTCAGTTTATATGAAATTTAGGTAAACAGAAACTAATATAGGATTAAAAAATAAATGAATGGGAATGAATTATGACATTATTGATACTGAGAACAACTGTTAGATTGATCATTTACAAATAATGTCTGTAACTTCACACATTTTTCTATATAATTAAAAATCAGAAAACTACTGTAAAACCATCATAGACCTGAATGTTGTAGAACTGGTGCTGCTGTTAAATTACAGGATATGTAATATCTGATTGAAAACAGTAATAATTAGATCATTAAAGCCATAGCTGCAGGATGAAAGCCTGATAACTAAGGTTTCCTGTTGTAATGGAAATGAGACCAAGTTGAACAAGTTTATCTGGGAGATTTAAGGTCCTGAGAGGAACTACTTCACATTAACATACTGTATGAAACAAACACAGAGAATAACAACTGGAACTCAGGACCAGACCGATGGGGTGAAGGAGGTGTTCACTGGAGCAGCATCTGTAATCAGGGTCTACGACACTTAGCAGCTACTTAGCTCTTCACCAGGACGTTCACGTCTGTACAGTCATGATCAGGAGGTAAGAACCAACACCTGGAACTAATCACCACTTAGAGATGAAGGAGCCTCTTGGATCATGTTCCTGATTATTTTTTTCTCTTTGTGATCCTTTTGTGTGTTTGTGGCGGTTTCGTGTTTGTTGTGGTAATTTTTTGAATATTTGTGGTCATTTTTGTCTCTTTGTAGTTGTTTGGTGGTTGTTTATGGTCACTTTACATTTCTTTGCAGCTATTTTTGTCTGTTTTTGAATCTTTTGTGTTGATCTGTAGTCATTTTGTGCCTTTATATTGTGGTTTGGTGTCTCTTTGTGGTTGCTTTCTGTCTCTTTGTGGTGGTTTTGTCTGATTTGTGTGGTTTTTAATGCTGAAACACAAAGTAGCAGCAGAGATCTGGAATGAAAAGCAGCTTTAATCTAAAGAGAAATAAAGTAAATAGAAGAGATTCTTCTTCAGTTAAAATCAGTTAAACTATCTGTTGTTTACCTGCGGCAGCGGTTTATTTGTTTGATGCATAAATCCTGCTTTTGTACATATAAGTACACTTCCTGTTTATTATCTAACACTGTAGTGACGCAACGCAGAGGGCGGAGCCTCTACACCAGCGAGGACCAGTCCAGAGAGACGGATGACATAAAGACATCTCCCTCTGTTCGTATTTCTGGGACCCACAAATGTCAGACAACAGAAAATAGAGATGATTGAAGGTAAAAAAAAAAAAAGGTCCAAATTTGGACGTCACCCACTAAGTCAAAATTAAAAGATATTTTAAGACGTTTATAGCTTGTGGTTTGAAGTTTTTATTCCCAAATTCCCACATTTTTTAATTGTACGTGATAATTTTGACTTTTCAGTGTAAAGATTCTGGCTGTAAAGATTAGAATTTTTATGTCAAATTTTTGCTATTTAAACCCTTTCATGTCATTTTTTTTACACTTTTAAATCCCAAATTAACTAATCTCTTATTAATGGTTTTCCATGTCTGTGGTGTTTTTTGTCTCTGGGTGATCATTTTCAATAGAATAGAATAGAATATCTATATGTCCTTTATTAGTCCCACAAGGGGGAATTTGCAACTTCACAGCAGCAAAATGACATTAAGGAAAACAAGAAATCACAGCAATAAATTAGAGATATAAAGTATACACACTATTTATACAACATTAATAAGAAAAACAGAAGAACACAAGGATACTAAGAAGACAAATTTAAGAATATTTGAACAAATTACTTGTACTTTAGTTTGTTGCATTACAGCTAGTTTTTGTCACCAGTTTTTTTTTTACCATCATATAGTCGTTTTGACATCTTAATGTCAAAATTTGAGTTTTTGTTTCACAACCTCTGCATTTTACATTTGCCATAGTTTTAGGTTAGTTTTTTAATATTTATCCCCCCCGCCTCCCCCTCCCCAACCACCATTTTAAATAGCAGGAGTTGCCCTCTACTGCTGCTCTTCTGTTCCCCCCACCGAGTGACTCATCTTTATCATAGACGACCTCTGTTCAGTCTCATCGCGAGCTCCTCCGCGCAGCCTCCCTGCATCCGAGCGCGAGCATCACTGCGCACCGAGCGGAGCTCCGACAGACACCGTACCTCCCCGAGCGGCTCCGTCAGCGAACATATGAAGGCTTGTTCCCCCGGACCAGCGGCCTGTTTCCGGTGATTCTTCTCCTCCGTGCCGTCGCCGCTCTATGGATGTGAAGTAACGCGGCGGTGGTCAGTCAGTGTCCCTCCATCTCTGCTGTTCTCGGTCAGGACCGCATCCACAAAATGGCGGACATCATCGAGCTGGGACCCGCCTACGGTGAGAGTGGGACCCGTTCTGCTCCATCCGTCCGCCGTTTACCGTCGAAGTCAGCCGGTTTAAATGTTCTAAATGTCATTTTAGAGCTTTATTTTGCCACTGTTAGCTGCAGTGTAACAGGTGTACGGGGCTGAAATATCCTGTGTCATGTCGGTCAGCTGCCTGTTAGTGAGGCGTTTTCAGGCCACACTCGATGTTTTTACTGAATTCAGGCAGTTTTTTATTTTAATTCTTAAGCTTGGCTCGTGTGTCTGTTTTTCACTCACTGTCTCTGGAATAAATCGGCTCAGAGACTCGAAACTGATCTGCAGACGGTTTAAATCGATGATAAAAAATCTCATTTTTGCATTGATTTCTCATTTTAGTGACTAGAATTGAGATAAAAATGTGGCGTAATATCAGACTTTAGTTCTCATTTTACTATTTTTACATTAAAACATTAAATGTAACCATCAGACAGTCGCTTTAATTAAACAGGGCGGTCTCGCGCTCCCACGCACAGTCTGCCTCGTTGTCGTGCATGCGTGCGCGTGCCAGTCGGGGTGGGTATCGGGGTGACGTCATGTCTGTTCCCGGCGAAGAAAAAATGACAAAAATCTGCAAAATGTGGGTTTATTCCACGTTTAAACTCATATTTCTGCAGCTGTTCGGTCTAACCTTGTTCTCATCTCGTTAATATATAGAGTCTATTATCATAAAGTGATGTTTTTAAGTGTTAAATGTAAAACGTGATAAACCAGCACAATGAAAGAAACAGGCCTGTTTGTGTTCAGACTCTGTAGGCTGATTCCAGCAATGTTTAAGAGCTCAATAAACCCACTTTATTGTACAGTTTGAGAATTAAAGTTGGATATTTTTTACTTTCACAACAAACTCCAGAGGAACTTTAATAAATACAGACTTCAAACACGAACCGAATCAGCAGCAAACGGCTCAAAGCACAAAATTTAGACATTTAATCAGACAGATGATCAATTTAAAGCTTAATTGTTTTATTTGTTTCATGATTTGACTGGATATTTTTCTATTTTCCACTAAAGAAACCCCTGGCTGACGTATTTGTTTTGAGAAATCAAGAGTTTTCAGAATTTTCAGACATTTTATATGAATCTAGAAAAGTAATGGATAAAAAGCTGCAAATAGGACTTTAGTACAAATACATTTATATTTAATTTTTACACTCCTAGTTTTGTTGTTAATATTAAGAATATAATTCATATTTTTCTTTCTATTGATGTTAACATAATTGAAGTCTTTAATTCTTCAGTTTTGGGAGTAAAAATGAAGTACTCTTTCTTTTCTACTGCAGATTGTGTTTGATAAAAACAATCCAGAGAGGCAGATTTAGCAAATCATTTTTTAAAATCCAAAATATTGTTATTGTACCTTCATGTTTAAACAGAACAAATAATGACAGGTATTTTAACTGTCAATTAATTTGATATTTTCTGCATTAATTGTTCAGCTGTTTGGCCTCTAAAATGTCAGAAAATGGTGAAAAATGTGGATCAGAGTTTCCTCAAATGTCTTTTGTCCAGAGATCGTCAGTTTACAGTCATAGAGGAAAGAAACCAATAAATATTCACATTGAAGAATCATTAGTCAGAGAATGTAGACTGCTTAGGCTTTTAAAATTCCTCTAGTCAATAAAAAAAGTAATTTAAGTGGATTAAGTTATCAGTTGACAGCTAATCGATTAATGGCTGCTTTCACTTCCATGTTGCTGTAGATCAGACAACTGAAGAGTTTTTACCAAAAATTAAAGCAACAGCTGCTTCAGTCTCAGGTTGTGCAACACGTTGACACGTGGTGTAGCTGATGGAACTATAGTGAAGTAGTGCTAGTTCTTCTTGTCCTTCTTGTGTTGATCCTGCTGTGGTTTGTGTTGTTTTGGAGCTGGTTGTTACTTGTGTTGCTTTAGGACACAAGTCTCTCTTTCTGTCCTTATTTAACGTCACCTGAACTTGCTGAATCCAGAATGCTCCAAATAGAGGATGAGATCTTTAGCTTCTGCTACCGACTTGTGATTGTATTTTTATTTTTTGTCCTTGTTGTGTTTCACTGCAGCATGTCCACTCTCAAAGTGAAGCTAGAACATGTTGATCTTCTGGTGTCGTTAGTTTAGGAGGAGCTTTATTTGACGTTGTGGAGAACACATTTTAAAATCAGTCGATCGTGTGATGCTGTGCAGAGCTGCAACCATTAATCCATTAGCTGTCGGCTGTTAAATTATTCACCAACTAGTATGGAAATCGATTAATCAGTTTGAGTAATTATTTAATGAAAACAGTCTAAATTCAGTGACTGCAGCTTCTTCAATGGGAATATTTTCTTTTTTTGTGTTAAATCATGAGAGAAATACAAACATGAGCACTTTACTGGAAGAAAGACTAGAGTTACTGAGTTTATCCTGAGTGTAAGTCAACTCAGTGAGCATTGTGTGTGTGTGTGTGTGTGTGTGTGTGTGTGTGTGTGTGTGTGTGTGTGTGTGTGTGTGTGTGTGTGTGTGGGTTGGTTGGTTGCTAGGCAGTGAGCTCAGCTGCTTTCGGGTCTTTCCAAAACATGACATCATTTGATGGCGTCTGAATGAAAGCCGACAACAACAGAAAGGAGGACTTTCTGCAGCTCCGTTCAGTTTGTTTCGTAAACGCAGTGACGTCAAAACTTTACAGACGAACACAGCAAGAGGAAAAACTTTTCTAACAAGCTCACATAGAACCAGGTTTGTTGTTTAATCGGTGAAGTGCTCCTGCAAAGAGAAGCAACAGTAATATGACTAACATGTCAAAACAAACTGTTTCACAAAAAACAAAAGTGCACATATACAGCGAACATATGAAATACACCAAACAGTCATACAGTAATTCTTCTATATGATTATATGATTATTCATTATTAATCTCACAGTATCTGCAGCAACGAGAACAGTGCAAAAATTAGCAACAGAAGTTGGTAACATTAAAATAAGGAGAAATAAACACAAGTACTGTTGATATTGTACAGAATGTTCTCTATGTAGACATTCATGTTACACAAAGTTGTTTGTTCAGGACTTCCTAGACAAAATTACACAATTTTTAGTCTGTAAACGATTCTGAAACCAAAGACACCAGCATGGACATAATTACTGCTGTTTCACGTGCATGATTAACATTAACATACTATTACCGGTTTTCATCAGCATTTAATCTATCTTCTTGATAAAAGTTGTGAAAATATGTTTTGTCCCGACAAAATTTTTAAAGCTTCTATGCCAAATCCAAGCTTCAGTCAACAAACCAAGCATTTAAATCTAATCCAAATTTAATGATGGCCAAGGTATTCTTTGGCGTCACGTTTTCTCTGTGTAATGTGTAGATGCTGTGTCTTTGTGTGCTGAGTTTGCACCTTCATTGCAGAGATTCGGGGAAACGCACAAACAGCGTAAACACTCCCTGCAGCTTCCAGAAACGGTCTCAGTCTGACTGAAAGGAAACACAGAGCAGCTGCCTCGGTGCGAGTTAACATCTGCATTAGGTTTCCATCCTGGACACTTTCTGGCTGACTGACAGCTCGATCAGACTAGTTTTGTGTTTTGCTGCAGGAGACCGATGTGCACGATGAACACATTACCAGACTGCAAAGTCGTAGATGTTCTGCTGCAGGTCACAGAGTGTAGAAATGTGTTGTAGCTGCAAAAACTGTAAAAAAGAAAAAAAGACAGAAAAAAAACTGTTTAAAAGAGAAAGTGTTACAGTGAGGTCATCTGATAATAGTATGTGTGTGTGTTTCCTCAAAACAGCAGTACTCTTGTGTACACAGCTAACAAAGACCTCCACACTCTTCTTCTTCCTGTTTTACTTCGTCTCTAATGAGAGCTGACGAGACTCAATGTGGTGACATCACTGTGTTACGGTGTGATGATGTCACTGCCAGGGATTGACAAATTACCAGGGTCTATATTCAGGCATTTTAATTAATGATACAAGATGAAAAAATAGATTCCACCCATGATGTGAGGGTGATCTTAGTGAAGTGTATCAACGAGTGAGAAGACAGTTTGTTAATATCGGTTCAGCAGCTGTGTGGCAGCTTCTCTGTTTTCTAAGTTACAAGAACTGAATTTACATTTGTGAAAAAATGGTGAGTTTGTTGCGAATCGTATCACCAGGAATTGTTGTCAGAGAGGAAAATGATCATAATCCCTCTTTATTTTGTTCCAATTATTAATTCCAGCTGATAAATAAAAGCCACAGTGTTATTAGTTGTAGTAAAGGAGCATTTTGCACACCTTTAACCACAGTGGTAATATTATGGTGATATAATTAGTTATAAATTCAGTACAAATTTTAACATGATGTGCTTTATAGTATCACAACTCATATCTTCAGCAGAATCATTTTTCTAAATGTTAAAGAATAGTATTTGCATCAGAAAAACTTTCTGAATGTTCTCAATATTGACATGAATATTGACATGCGGGGTGCGCGCGAGGTTTGTCCCGGGCAGACGAGCGGCGGCAGGTGTTAGCCGACCGGCTAGCGGGGGAGACCGGGGGAGAGCAGCCGGCGGACCCGCACAGTTAAAAATGACAGCTCCGGTGGCTTGGTGCTTTCCGTTTTTTTTTTTTTGTTGTTGGCGCGGACCAGTGAGGCGGCAATATTGTAGTGAGGCGGTGGCCTATACCAGCGAGGCGGCCCGCCTCGTCGAACATATAGGAGGAGAAACACTGCATAAGGCCAGTTTGGAAGCCTCCTCATCCTGATGTCTGACACTCGACTAGCCTTTATTTGGCCAGTTAACTTGTCATGGTGGTGAGGCCAAATGACCCACCGAGCAATGCTAGTGTAGGACCCAGTTCTCTGAGCAGATCCAATGAGCTAGACAGGTCAATAGATATCGGTCTGCAGCCAGGCCTGTGTGAGAAAGTAGGGACAGACAAGTTGACACAGTTGAATGAATTCAGACTCTTTAATGTCCCCCAAAACCACTTTATTGTTGTTCATATCAGCGAAACAGCGTGTTTTTGGTTCTAATCATCATGTACAGCAGCATCCATGTTCCTAAAACCTGTGGATCCATATTCTACATTTTTAACATTAAATTTTGAAGTTTTCAGCATTTCTGGGTTAACGAAAGAACACAGACTGAAGGACAAGACGTTGCTGTTACATGCGAAAAATTTAGATTCTGGTTCAAGGTGACATCCTTACGTCTTTTATTTGCTCAACTTCCATTTTAAGATATCCAGTTCACTGTTTACATAATAATACTAACAATATACAGAATCTACCTGAAAACATCACTGATGGTGTGTTGATAATTGTGGCTCTGTGTTTTTCTGTCTCGGTTGCAGCCATGTCTCCGGTGCTGGCAGGCTTCCTGGGAGCTGGTGTTCTGGTTCTGGTTGTGGTGGTTCTGGTTCTGCTCTGGTCTTTCTGCCAGCGCCGCTACCTTCGTGTCTCTGGACGCTACAAGCTACATGGCGACCGCTACTGCGATGCCGAGGACCCGCCCTACAAGTTCATCCACATGCTGAAGGGCATCAGCATTTACCCAGAATCCCTCAGCAGCAGCAAGCGGATTGTCCGCGGCATCCGGCGGGCCGACCGGTCCGACCGCGACGGGGAGCGAGGCTGCAGCGGCGCCGCAGGGAGGGGAATGGTGCTGGTGGACGCTGAGAACAACATCCTGGACGTCCCGGGCCAGCTGCAGATGAGTCACCTGGTCCCACCGGCGGGGTCAGGCCCCGCCCACAGCCAGGCCCGACTGGAGCGAGCGCTGCCGGTCCGAGCCGACTACTGCTGCCTGGACAGCAGCTCGGCCAGCAGCAGCCAGACCAGCAGCAAGACGGCATCGCCGTTCACGCCTGCCTCCTCGGAGCCAGAACCCGAGCCCAGCCTGGGGTCCATCAGCCTCACCGTTGACTACAACTTCCCCAAGAAGGCGCTGGTGGTGACCATCGTCGGCGCTCGTGGCCTCCCCGCCATGGACGAGCAGGCAGGCAGCTCGGACCCATATGTGAAGATGACAATTCTGCCAGAGAAGAAGCACCGTGTAAAGACCCGCGTGCTGAGGAAGACGCTGGACCCACTGTTCGATGAGACCTTCACCTTCTACGGCGTGGCCTACAGCTCGCTGCCTGAGCTCACCCTGCACTTCCTGGTCCTCAGCTTCGACCGATTCGCCCGCGATGACGTCATCGGGGAGGCTGTGGTGCCACTGAAGGGCGTCGACCCGAGCACAGGCCGAGTCCATCTGAGCCAGCAGATCACCAAGAGGAACATGCAGGTGAGTGAAGTCAAACATAATTATTACAAGAGCCATTTGAAAGTTGGAAATCTGAGGATTCTTTAAAAATTCTGGCTGATAAATGGTGACATTTTGCTGATTCTTCTTCTCCAGTTCTGGGGTTTGGAGGTCAATAATAGACTTAATAATCAATTACATAGGAACTGTTGTTCAAGGCATTTATATTTTATTACTTAGTATTAGGTATTGTTTATGTGCCAGTTGCTTTGGAAAAGAAGAAGAAAAATGCCATCAGTGTTTATTATTACAGACATTCTTCATGTTGTCTGACATTCGGTTCCAAGAGATTTTGTTTCAGCTTTGTCCTCCTGACAGCGTGACTTCATGTGAAAACATTCCTCTGCCTGTTGGTGTTGTTGTTGAAGCTGACTAATGGCTGATGGTATTATGTGTTACCATGGAAACGGGCTGCCTGACCTCTGCTGGGTTCAGATGATCAGATATCAGAGTGTCTCAGTGACAGACTCCTTTTTGTTCCGTCTTCATCAGGTTAAAGCTGCTGAATCCAGCAGACATGTCACTGATGAACTGAACCTGGCTCATCCAATGTGTCTGTTTTTCTACTGGCTTTAAAATCAGAAAACAAAACAAACAGAGCAGCAGAACATTCAGGATTTAATTCTTTTACTTCATCAGTCTGAGATTTAGTTTGAGCTGCTCTGAAAAATTACATTTAAACATGAACAGCAGAGTATTTGTTCTTCTGGAAAATCAGTCTGTCTTCATAGAATAGAATAGAACTTTGTCATTGCAACAAGTACAACAAAATTGCATAAGCCCTTCAGTCAGTGCAAGACAGTGTGAGAAATACGATAAAAGGTGCATTGAACGACATGAGGTAGTTATAGTAAGAGGTAAAAGAGGTAGTGGTGTATATTGCACATTTCACATTAACAAAGGCTATTAGCCTTTGTTCAGGACCCTTACTGCTGTTGGGTAGAAACTGTCTGTGAACCGGTTTGTCCTTGCAGTGATTGACCTGTACCGCCTGCCTGACGGTAACAGATTAAACATGTGGTGTCCTGGGTGAGAGGGTTATTTTCCCTGCCTTTCAGAGGCAACAGGAGCGGTGCAGCTCTTCAAGTGTGAGGAGAGGGCAGTCTGTGATGTTTTGGACCGTGTCGATGATCCTATGCAGTGAGGCCCTCTGATCCACTGTGCAGCTGGTGTACCACACGGACAGACAGTACACCAGGATGCTCTCGATGGTGCACCTGTAGAAAGACACCAGCAGTCTCTGGGAGATGTTGTTCTTCCTGAGAACCCTCAGGAAGTGTAGTCTCTGCTGGGCCTTCTTCAGTAGCTCGGAGGTGTTCACAGTCCAGGTCAGGTCCTTCTCTACGTGGACACCCAGAAAGCGGAAGTCCTCTACCCTCTCCACACAGTCCCCGTTGATGATCAGAGGTGGAATGTCTGTTTTAGTCCTCCGAAAGTCGATGGTGAGCTTCTTGGTCTTGGCTGTGTTGAGGAGCAGGTTGTTGTCTCTGCACCACCCAGTCAGCTGCTCCACCTCAGCCCTGTATGCGGACTCATCCCCCCCAGAGATGAGCCCCACAACTGTGGTGTCGTCGGCGAACTTGATGATGGTGTTACTGGGGTGCGTAGAGGTACAGTCCGATGTGTAGAGGGTGTAGAGCAGAGTAGAGAAATCCAAGGTCTTCCAGTTTACCCACCAGTTTGTGAGGAAGGATGGTGTTAAACGCGGAGGTGTAGTCCACAAAGAGCATGTATGTCCCCTGCTGCTCCAGGTGAGACAGTGACGCGTTGAGCGCTGTAGCTACAGCATCCTCCGTCGATCTGTTGGCCCTGTATGCAAACTGGTGGGGATTGAGACTTCTGGGGAGGCGTGAGGTGATGTGACCCCGTACCAGTTTCTCAAAGCACTTCACCACTGGAGTGAGAGCTACTAGCCGGTAGTCATTGAGGCTGGAGATTTGTTGCTTCTTGGGCAGGGGGACGATGGTGGAGGACTTGAGGCAGGGTGGGACGACGGACTGGGAAAGGGACCGGTTGAAGATTCTGGTGAACACTCCAGCCAGTTGGTCAGCGCAGTCCTTCAGCACCCGTCCAGGGACACCATCGGGTCCAGCCGCCTTCCATGGGTCGACCGCCCGCAGCGTGCGCCTCACGTCGCGCTCCTCCAGTGTGAGGCTGGTGCTGCTCTGGACCGCAGGGTGTGGTCCCAGGATTTGGATAGTTGATTAGTGGTTTTAAGTAATTTATAAGTAATAAAAACCGTGTTGTTGAATTTGGATATATTTAGGCTTCTTTGCTCCAGTCTGTGAGAAATAGTGATGAACAGTTATTTAATATTAAAATATTATATATTTAGTTCAGTTTTCTATTATTGTGACATGCAGCTACATATGGGTCAGAAAATATCACTAATTTACTAAAGCATTATAATTTTTTGTTAATATGCTCAAAGATGGAACTTTTCAGGATGGCTTCACTTTGTTTTCACATTTCAACTCACCCATAATCAGAGCTTATTCGATCCACTTGTCCAATATTACAGTCTGAATCAATGATATGATGAGAAATAACAGTTAAACTTTCAGGTTTTTATCTTTAATAGTTCCTGAGATATTATTGTTCAAACAGCCTCAGATTTCAGTGAGGAAAAACCTGCTGAAAGGGGGTGAACAGGAAATTTTCAAAAATAATAACTAAACTTGAAAGTTTACAGGAGTCTTTATAAATCTCTATAGTTTGTGCTGTTAAAAATTCAAACAAATCAGAGATGGTTGAGCAGAAATTAAAAAATGAAAGTATAAATGTGATCTGAGATGGACTGAAACAGCTGCTGTTTACTCAGTTTCTTCTTCTGTGATTGTTGCTTAACAGTGAAACTGCTCTGATTCAGTGAATAAACCTTGTGCAGGAACAGTATGTTGTCTGACAGACGGCTCAGCCTGTGTTGTGTCTGACAGCAGGATTAAATAAGCAGCTGATGATGGAGTCGGTCTGTTCTTCTCTGGTTCTGTTTCAGTGTGAGAGTCGTGGGGAGCTGCTGGCCTCTCTGTCCTACCAGCCGGTGTCTCACCGCCTCAGCGTGGTCGTTCTCAAGGCCCGACACCTGCCCAAGATGGACATCACCGGCCTGTCAGCCAGTGAGTAGAACCACAGAACCAGGACCGGTTCTAGTAGAACAACATTAGAGAATGTTCAGATAGAGGCACTGCTTAGAGTCAAGAATTCAGACACCTCCTTCTTTGTTTCTATACCTCCTTTCTTCTCTTGCTCGTCCTCTGAATTTATTTCCTATGTTGCAGTAAATCAGTTTTAAACTGACTCTAAACTCTGACCAGCTGAGCAGGCATAAGGCTGCAGATTACCCATAATGCATCACTCTCAGCAGGAGGCCTGTACTGACTTTCTCCTTCCTCAGATTTCAGATATTACATTCAGGCCTCTCAGATAACCAGGAGATCATTCTTGTGTCCTCAGATCCATACGTGAAAGTGAACGTCTTCTACGGCCGTAAGCGCATCGCCAAGAAGAAGACTCACGTGAAGAAGTGCACGCTGAACCCCGTCTTCAACGAGTCCTTCATCTACGACATCCCACCTGAGCTGCTGCCTGAGATCTCCGTGGAGTTCCTGGTGGTCGACTTCGACCGGACCACCAAGAATGAGGTTCTGGGCCGCCTGCTGCTGGGCCTGCACAGCCCCGCCCCCTCTGGGGCCTCCCACTGGAGGGAGGTCTGTGAAAACCCTCGCAGGCAGATCTCCAAATGGCACAACCTGAGCGAGTACTGAGGAGGAGAAGCCAGAACCAGCGACCGGGCTGGGACTCAGACTCAGTGTACAGCACACACACACATCTACACACATTCACACATCTACATACAACACACACACAGACACACACACACTGTTGTGATGATAGTTAAACTCTCTCTCTCTGTCTCTATTATCTCTCTACCACCACTACATTCGCAATGATAAGAAGAATCCTGCAGTTCTTTACTTCAGCCAGCAGATGAAAAGAAAAAGCTCTTTTTCAAATAGAAACCATGAAGTCCATTTCTAAGACTGTTGTTGTGTCTCCTCCGGGGGAAGGAATGCTCCAATAACATGAAAAAAAGAATCCATGAAAAAAGAAAAGATCCCCCTCTCGCTGTTGTTGTCATGCAGTTCATCGCATGTCTGTCTGAAAAGAAATACAAAAAAACTCAGGATGAAGAGTTGAGCTGCTGACATCTTGCTGACTGATCGACAGGAAGAAACTTGAGCTCTGACAGAACAGAAAGTCCAGTTTAGATACTCAGTAACACTGCATTTAACTAATATATCCAGTATAATTACTCCTAAGGACCAACTAAGAAACCTCCTCCCACCTCCTGCTCCTGAAGCTCCACCTCAGCGACGGACTTCATTGTTCGGGGGAATGAAGATGTTTTTGTCGGCAGCATGCAGCCTGCAGATTCCTACAGTTTCCTTCCATCCTGCAGCAGAACTGATCCGCAGGAGCTGGACGCCCTCGTTTTAATGTGGACTTTAACTGAATGTGGATTAACACAAACATCTCCTGACCCGAGATCATGATGATAAATTCTGCTCACGGAGGCGGGGAGGTGATGTAAAATACTTGTTTTAGACATGCATTTCTCTGATTTCCTGCAGCAGAGGCAGTTGCGGATCCTGATGGTGGTTTTAGGCTCGTTTCCTTCACATCTCTGACACCACGACGCTCTTACGTTCAGGTGTGACGTGGAAATTACAAATCACAAAGAAACCTGGACTGACTGTCTGTGTCAGAGGTGTCAGACTGACAGTAGCTGTGGCTTTGACTGAGCCAAATTCTGCACAAAGAAACACCTGCAGCATTAAACATACAAACACAAAATAAGTCTTTTTCTACTGAAAATATCAGGCATTTGGTGCATAGTCAGTTTGGAAAAATAGGTTTAATTTAGGTCAGTAGTGAACTAAAAAAAGTCTGCTCTTCATCTAAGCAATTAGTTGCTTTGAAAAAAAAGATTTCCTGTAAACAATCTAAATGCTCTACCTGCAGCTTTATTAAATAAACTCTAAATCAATGCTAAAAGTTCATATTTGTAGCAGGTTCGATTTTAAATGGTCTTCAGTGTCCACAGTCTGCATTCAGTTCTATCAAAAATAACAAAATCTAGTTTTGCTCCTGTAAAATTCTAAATTTCACATATTTGAAGCTGATAAGTTGCTAATATTTTTCATACACACAGTGGTTTTGTTGAATTAGGAACAAACTAGGAATAATAATTATTAAGGATAATATTCATAGGGAATAAAGAATGTGATATATGCGTAACAACAGTCAGTGAGGGCCTAAAAAGAAGCCTAAATATCCTGGAAGTTTTCATTTGAGACCATAAAAACTTCTTCTTCTGCAGTCACTTGATAATCTGAGGAGCTCCGTGTTTTTGGGAAAACCTGCTCAGCTGATTTTAACACTTATTTTCATCTCACAATGAAGATGTTTTCAGAAAAATCTGACCATCTTATTTTAAATGAGTTAAAATATATTAACAGTTTAATATTTAAATTAAATATATTTATCCTCAAATGTAATGTAAAATGTTAATAATTTTAAAGCTTGAAGAACAAAACAAAGGATCTGCTGGTAGTTTCCTGATTAAATGAAACATTAAATGAAGGGACAGCTCAGTCTGGGTGTTGACTGAACGGGTCTAAAAGGCGATCAGCAGCCACAACTCTGCGTCGCTGCCTTACTTCCTCTTTCTCTCTTTGTGACACATTTTGTACATTGTCATTCTCTTCTTGAACAGATTTGGACTCTTGATTTGCACTTGTTTGTAAAGCATCTCTACCTGTGAACATTTTCCTGCACAATGATTTAGTCGGCCAGCTGGTGGCGCTGTTTTCTATTGATTTGTTTCATACAGCCCAGTGGATGTTTGTCTTGGGTTTAATATTTTGTTGATACACTGTGAGTGAACTTTTGAAAGCACATTTGGGTCCCAGTTGACAGTTAATCCACCTTAAATCTGCTCTGCAGCTTGCTTCTCTTACAGAGATTAATAATGTGTGTAAAACTAAATTTCACTTTGAATCTTAGAGACGTAACGAAGCGGTGAAGACACCGCAGCAGCTTTTATCACCCGAAGCCTCAGATCTGGTTTGTGGACTGAAGCTGTGACCGACAGACGGACGGACGGATGGACTGCCTGTAGATTTGTACAGATGTGAAGATGTTTGCTGGTTTCTCTCCTGTCTGATGTCCTTGGAGCTTTAGTGTGTTTGAGCGCCCCCTGCTGTAGACCTGGATGCTAACCTCTGTGTTGGGTTTGTTAACACTCATTGGACGTGCAAATAAAAAACAAGTTAGCCATGACCGCCGTGTCTGTTCACTTTGTTAACAATGACAGGTCCTCGTATGATTTTATTTTACTGTTTATCTTTAATTTATGATTGTTCCTCATTCGTGCTTTGACCATTTTATTTTGTCATTTTAATTTCCTAGTTTTTCTATTTTTAATCTCTTAATTGTATTTATGTTTAAATATTCATAGGAAAAATAAAATCTGACAAAAATTTAGCTTTTTTCTGTTTTTAACCTCTTATTTTTACATTTACATTTTAATTTATTTTGATTTTGATCTAAATTAATACAATTCATTTTTTCCTTGTTTGTCTTTGGGCTTTTGAGCTTGTGTTGTTGGCGGGGGGGGGGGGGGGGGGGGGGGTCTTCAGACTGGACAAAACAAGTAAACAGAAACAACAAAAACTGCAGCTGCTTCTTTACATACATTTATCCAGTTTATTAGATACACCTGTCAGGTCTTCATTATATTTAAGCTTTTTTGTCTAGTCTTCCAAATATTCTTATCGCATCATTTAAATAAAGGAAAGAAAAATTAGAACCAAAAAATAGTATTTATAATATGTATGGCAGGTTGTTGCATATTTAAATCTACCACCGTTGAGCTTCACCTTTTTTCAGTCTTCTGACCCCCTTGGGCTTTCGTAGCATCTCGTAAAAGTATTGAAACGTATAGATATATACAAACGCTAGATGTCTCGAGACGGAGTCGGCGGCGTCGTCACTTGGCGGCCATCTTAGGACAGGGGACTGCTCTGGCGCACTGTACTGTAGTCAATGGTAAGGTGGATGATTTCCTCACTTTAACACTCATAACTCGCTCAATTCTTGATTGATTTACAAACGGTTTAGTTTATTACAAACCTTATTAACGTGGGTATGATTCAGGCTCAATTCCGAAATCGCAGCTTTTCGTTTTGAAAAATGCGGCATAGTTGTGTGTCTTTTCTGCCTGGCTACTCACATTGAAGATGGTGTTACTCACAATCTGATTTTCAATTATTAGGTTTTCCTGAGACCAACGTTTTTTGAGAACCTAATCTTTAGGCGAAATTACATTCTTTGTGGTTGTGGTTGTATTTATTTGCTTGTTAAGAGACTTTGATTGAGACCTTAGACTTATTGTTTGTATACATCTATGCCTGGATTAGTTCGCCTGCAGTCGAAATGCATTGTGGGTAATGTAGGCACCAGGTTCATGAAAAGAAAAGACATCATCTCTTTTTGTTGTGCATTGATTTTGGTTGAGCTTTGTTTTTATCTGTGCATTAGAAAGCTGATAGTAATAAAAAAGTACAATGCTAAATATTAAAATTACATTTACATCCATTTATGCTGAAAAAAGCTGATATCTGTGTTAATTATTGAACATATGAATTCAATGGTTTTAATTATTCTTATGTAAGCAGTAAAACAAGTACATCTCTGACGTTTATAACAAACCAAGCTGTTGTAAAATCGGTTGAAAATTGAGCAATCTACAGTGATTTTAAAATCCATGCTCCATTGACTTTAATGTTATGAGTGATCGAGCAGCCCTGTCCCAAGATGGCCGCCATGTGGCGACGTTGCTCCCCATAGGCTGACAGCGCTCATGAGCCATCTAGTGTTTGTATATATCTATGGCGACAATGCTTTATTTTTTATTTTTATTTTTTTCAATAAAGAGGAAAAATGCCAGGGATATACTACTTTACATCACCTAAGAGGGGGAGATAAAGTGAACAATTAAATGACACTCAAAGAAACAAAACAATTAGGAGGAGCCAGGTTTAAGTTTAAAATTTTTAAGGTTGTTAATGGATCTTTCAGCTTTTTTGTTTTTAGTTAAATTTATAGTAGAAATGTATAAGTTGACGTCTACAATAAATTCATTAAAGTTTGGTTTTTTATTAGCCCATTTCATTTTGTGGATGTGATATTTTCCTAATAAAATGTAAAGCTGAATTACAAATTTTACATCTTTTTCCATTTTTTGATCATAGTAAATGCACACATCTTTGGCATTTATAATAATGATTTGTCCAATTGATCGGGATAGGTAATTCTGAACATCAATCCAAAATATTTTACAGTACATACATTCAAAAAACAGGTGCATAACTGTCTCTTTATGTAGTCCACAGAAATCACAAGAATAGTCAATATTCAGCTTAAATCGTTCCAGTACATGCTTTGCAGGGTATATTCTGTGAAGAATCTTGAAAGACACCTCCTTGATCTTGTTGGTAAGGCAGTATGCATCTGTGACACCCCATGCTTTCTTCCAGTCGACATCGCTGTACAAGGACATCCAGACATGCTGAGCAGGAGGAGTGGTGTTTCCAACAAATATATTACGTATGTCTTTGTTGCTACATTTTTTGTTGAGAATGTCCAAGTCTTCCAAAAAAATATTTTTTCTCCAGTCAGTGTCTTGAGGTGCCATGTTTCTGGGGCTGTTCTTGAGAAGCTGTAGAGCACCTTGAGGGATGGCATCAAACACCACCGCATACTCCTTTGGTGTGACAGGTAGTCCATATTTTTTGAGAAATTCATTGTAAGACAACAATAATCCATATTCATTGGTCAGTTGTGTTACAAGAAATATATTGCAATCAAACCACCTTTGAATAAATAGAGATTTATGCTTAAACTGAATATCTTGATTATTCCAGATATAATATCCGTGGGGTGAGAAATTATGTTTAAATGCTAGAGACCATGCCAATAATGCCTGTTTATGAAAGTTTGCCAGTTTGACAGGAAGTTTATCTACAGAATAATTACACTGAAGAAGAAATTCAATGCCTCCAATCTTCTTGAATATGAATTCAGGGAAAATATTCCATATACTTTTTTTGTTTTTAATTAATTTAATAATCCAGTTGACTTTAAAGCTGAGGTTTAAGGATTCATAATCAACTACACCCAAACCACCTTTACTTTTATTATTAGTTAAAATGTTCTTTTGAGATAATGCGGCTTGTTTCGCCAAATGAAGTTATACATGTGTGAATTTAGTGACTTTGAAATATCTGAGGGCATATCCAAGGAAAGTGAGGCATATACAGATCTAGATATGCCTTCAGCTTTAGATAAGAGTACTCTACCTTGTAAGGATAAGTCTCGAGACAACCATAAATTGAATCTTTTTTGAATATTGCTTATTACTGGATCAAAGTTAAGTTTTGTGCGTTGCTTTTCATCTTTACAAATGGTGATTCCTAAATAGGTTACATTTTCCTTGACTTCAATTCCATCTATATGAGCAAGAGAACATTCTTTGAGTGGAAAGAGAACAGATTTTTTGAGATTCATTTTTAGGCCAGAGACACAAGAAAAATGGTTAACACATTGTAAAGCTTTAGAGACTTCCTTTTCATCCCTTAAAAACAAAGATGTATCATCGGCTAATTGACAAATTTTAAATTCAGTACCTAAAGTTGAAATACCTCTAAAATGATCTTGTTTGACATATGAAGCTAACATTTGTGTTACTAAAAGGAATAGAAAGGGAGAACAGGGACAGCCCTGTTTCAAACCACGGTGGAGTTGGAATCTTTGTGTTGTACCATGTTCAAGTTTTACTGAACTGTTGCAACCATTGTACAAAGTTTGGACAGCTTTTAAGAAATTGGGACCGAAACCTAAAAATTCTATTACTTTAAACAAAAATTGGTGTTCCACAGTATCAAAAGCTTTGTAATAGTCTATAAATAGTATAAGGCTCTCATTTGGTATAAGGAAATTATAGTCAATCATGTCCAATATAAGTCTAATATTATTATGAATATTCCTACCAGGCATAAATCCAGATTGTTCCTCATCTATTATGTCTTCAAGTCCACTCTTTAATCTTTTTGCAAGTATGAGAGAAAATATTTTACAATCATTGTTTAATAAAGTTATGGGTCTCCAGTTGTCAATGTATAATTTGTTTTTATTAGGTTTGGGTATGAGGGTTATAACACCTTGCTTAAGAGATGGAGGTAGTTCCTGCTTGTTTAAGGCTTCTTTAAATAATAGAAGTATAAATGGTGCTAGAAGATCTCTAAAAAACTTATAGAATTCGGTGGTCAACCCGTCATTTCCTGGAGCCCGATTGTCCTTTAGGTTTCCAATGCAATTTATAATTTCTGTTAGAGTAAATGGATTATCACAAACTGATTTAAAATGGTCATCTATTTTCCTTACTTTATGAGATATTGCATCTAGGAATGATTGAATTCCAATCAAGCATGGATTAGAGGAAGAATAAAGATTTTGATAGAATTCAACTAAATATTTTGATATAATCGCTGGATCCTCTATTGTTGTGTTATTGATTGTAAGCTGTTTTATTGAGGACATTTCTTTCCGTCTCTTCTCCAAGTTAAAGAAATATTTAGAATTTTTTTCCCCGTGTTCCATCCATCTAAGCCTTGATCTTATGAATGCACCTTTTGCTTTGGATTCATATATGTTGTCTAATTGTATCTGCAGTTTAGACAATTCTACAATATCTTGTGAAGATAATTGTGTCTGTTTGGAGAGATTTATTATTTTTGTAACAGTTTCTAACTCCGACTTTTGTTTCTTTTTAGCTGTTACTTTGCTTATGTCTATGGCCAGTTTTCTTATTTCATATTTCATTAGTTCCCAGCTAAGACATGCACTCTTACTCACACATGCCTGTCTCCAGAATTTTGTGATAATATCTTTAGTTTCTCTTACAAATTTGTCATCTTCTAAGAGACATTTGTTAAATTTCCAGTAATTTTTAGATATCTTATCTTGACAAACATTATTTAAATTTATCTTTATGGAGATGGCTTTGTGGTCAGATAAAACAAAAGGGTCAATAGAAACAGTTTGAACTTTTTCACCTATATCACTGGAAATTAACCAGAAATCAATTCTAGATTGTTGAGAGAAAGTAGAATTACTCCATGTATACATTTTTTGGTCAGGATTATTTTTTCTCCAAATGTCTAACAGATCAAGCCGTAAGCATATATTTTGCAGGTCATTTGCTTGAGTACTAGATTTAGGTGGAAATCTGTCAACTTCATCATTTAGTGATGTATTAAAATCACCTCCCCAAATTGTTTTAGCAAATGGAAATTTGAGTAGGTATTGATTAATTTTTGTTTCAATTTTAAAGAAAATTGCAGAGTTTTGTTGTTTGTTGTTGCTGGCATAAATATTAATTAGAATGAGATGTTTATCTGCTATTTCTACAACCAAAAGTATCCATCTACCTTCATCATCTTTTTCAAAATTAACAATTTGGCCTTTGAACTCACCATGTAGAATAGCTACTCCTGCAGACTTATTATTTCCGTGTGAGAACCAAATGTCTTTACCCCACTGGCTCCTCCAAAACATGACATCTTCAACATTTGAGTGTGTTTCCTGAACAAAGTAAAAATCATGGCGTTTGCTTGTACAATACAAAAATACTGACTTCCTCTTCAACATATTACGTAGACCCCTGGCATTAAAAGAGAACAATGAAATAGACATGAATTAATGAATTCTAATCCAAAATGGACTTCTCACTTGGAATAATTTTGAGTTGCTTTCTACACTTTTAGAACAAAACAATGAAAAAAGTGCATAAATCACGAGCGTATCTCTGGAACAAAAGTTTGAAACTTTCCTCATAAGAAACTTGAGTCATACTTGAAGGATATTACTAACCAACTGACCAGTTGAATAGTTACCAGTTTATTCAGTCAGGAAAAATTTCTTTCCCATCCACGAAAGCACGAGCTCCCACGAAGTAGGAGACTTTGTTCTCCTTCCTTGCCTTGTCCACTTTTGGCCACAGAAGCTCTCTCCTCTCCTTGACAGCAGCTGTCAGATCCAGCTTGAACCACAGGTGGTGTGCTTTTAGGTAGGCATTTTTCTTTGTTGCATTCCAGATTGCATCCTTTGTATCCCGTTTGGAGAATCTTATTATGACAGGCCTTGGTCTTGCAGTATTCCCGCCATTCACATCACTGTGTCTTCCAAGTCGGTGAACCACGTCCACTGCAGCTTCAACTCTGTTTTTGTCTGGCAGGACAGCGAGGAGGACATTCATGACTTTGGAGCGAATGTCTTCCCCTGGACCTTCAGGAATGCCATATATCTTCAAATTCATTCTTCTGCTGTATGAGTCAGCATCATTTACTTTCTTTTCCAATTCCTCCATTTTCTTTTCCAGAGTTTGGCATTTGTTCTTCAGCATACCATTTTCTGTTTTCAAACCATCAACTTCTAGTGAGCCATGCTCAACAGACCTCTTTAAGTCCTCAATGTCCATGGTGTTTTTATTCACCAGTTTTTTGATCTCGTTCATGGTGCCGTTTATTTCGTCTGTCTTTATGGTGAGAGCGCGAATAATGTTGTCCTGCACTTCACTTAGCGACAGCGGCGCTTCGTTCTCCATTTTATGCTTAGCTTTCTTCTTGGATGCTCCAGTCTTAATCGGTGTTTCTGGACCAGAGTCACACTCACCGTTTTCTTTTGAGGTACAAGCATACGAATGAGTAGCGATCCGGTGTCGTTTTTCTCTCACATTTTCAGTCTCCATGTCCGTGGATACAACGGTCTCCTCAATGGCTGGAAGCGGGGCTAGCATCTTGGCTAACATTAGCTTCTGGCTCGGTCTTGCTGCTGGCAAAGTTTTAAGTCGTCCGGTGTAGTCTGAAGGGGTTGTCTTGTTCTATATACATTTAAATATCCATTTAGCAACTCTACTGGATTTTAGCTGTCATTTGTGAGGTTTGTCCAGAGTTTTTCCTCAGCCCTGAAAACTCCGACCGTTCACAGCAGCGCCATCTTGCGCGCCCGGCGACAATGCTTTAGTTGGTATGGGGATGGCTAGTAACTACGTCATCGTGTCCAAAAACGTCACTTCCGTGTCCTACCAAACCAACGATATAATGGTGCTGTTTTGTGTCCTGTGTTGCAACAATAGAAATGATGTAAATAAAACGATATCTTTCAACCACTTTCCTCTGGACGAAAAGGAGAAGAGAAGATGGCTGACACTGATAAGGTAAGTTGGATTTCTAATCTTAGAAAATACATTTAGCGCCGGGAGCTAACGTGCGCTAGCTCGTATTAGCCGCTTGAATCATGTTATCTTTTTGTGTTATGAGGAGTGTTTGGGCCACATTACAAAAGAAACTAAAAGTGGTCGAGATTAAAGTCTCTGATAATAAGTTTATACTTTTAATTTATAAGAATAAAGTCTGCCGAGGGAGACTTTTGTCCCAGTTTTGGGGACTTGGACTTGCTTGACCAATCTGCCCAAAATACTCGACTTGACTAGGATATGGGTCTATGTGACTTGGATTTAATTGAGTCCAATACTTTGACTGACTTGCTAAAAATGTTTGACAAAGATTGTTTTAACTGTTATGGATTCATGATTAGTGTAAAGAGATGCGTAGTTATTTACATATGCAAATTAGCCATGTGCTCCCGGCAGAAGTTAGCGCTAGAGTGTGCTGCTGGGAATCTTTAGAGTATACTTTTCAAATCTAACATAACAACTCTAACAAAGCCAAGTAAACGACATTTAACCTCACACAGATGATAAAGCTAGCTTTATTTCTGACATCCTGTGTTTGTTAGCTTACACTACTTAGCTACTCACCTCAACACTGTACGTTTTCCTTTTCATTGACGCCTGCACTTTCCCTTTAAAACCACCTGCCAGCACACTAACTCTTACAACTCTGTTTGAGTTGTAAGAGTTAAGACCTCGCTTTACCGACTTCGGAAAATCCGCAAAATAAGATGTCACAGTGAAAAAGGTGACCGGTTCTTTCGCTACTGCCATTGTGTTTTCATTCGGTACGCCGCGGCTTGGACACGGAAGTGGTCCATGACGTCACACTAGCCATCCCCATTTTACTGCTGGTTTCCGGTTGTACGCGCCAACAACCACCACAGAAGAAGAAGCAGCAGAAATGGTGGCTCCGCGTTAGCTTTCGGTGGTTTGTGTCAGTTTGCCTTAGAGCCGCTTCTGTCGGCTCCTGGTGTCCGGGCCGAAGATGGAGAGCAGCAGCGGACCAGAACCAGCCTCCGAACCTCCGGACGGACAGGTGAGTCTCTGCTGAGGGTCCAGGTGAGTTTACCTGTTCGGTGCCTGGCGCCGTGAAGTTTGTCAGAACTTTTAAACCGCTTTCATCTTATTTCAAACTTCATTTAACAACAAACATCAACCTGGTCAGATTTAAATTATTTTACTTTTAATTAGAACAACTTCATAACCCTTGGGGAACCCCTCCTCTCTTTATAATTTCTTATTGATCAGTTTTTTTGTATCAGAATGTTAACTTTAGCATTTGTTTTTAAATGTATGTTCTATGTTTGTATTTTATATAAATTTTATATTATACATGTTTTTGTTTTACTGTTTTTCAGTTTTTAGTTTTATTTTCTTTTTATATTATTGTTTAATTATATTTTAAATGTTATTTTATATTGATATTTTTAACTTGCTGTTATTTTATCTTGTATATTATTATAGTATTTGTTGCTTTTCAAAAATGTTTAAGATTTTACTTTGTTTTATACTTTTGCTTTTTTACTCTAAATCTTTCATTTACCTAATTTTTATATTACTTTAACTTAACTGACTTATTTACATTTTAATCTGTCATTGTAATATTTATTATTATTATTATTATTATTATTATATATTCTTCTTTTAATCTCTTACTTATCCCCTTAGATGTTGTTTAATATTATTACACACAAGGGTTTAAACAGAGATTAAAAACACCCTAAGTTAATGTCAGCAGTTCAGTGAAAACAGTCAGCATGTGCAGCGGTCAGCTAGGGTCTGCTGCAGCTTCTGCTTAATGGTGTAAGGTGATGGAAGCGATGACAGTTCCAGAGATTTTTGGAGGGAATTCCAACCGATTGCTGCTGCAAAGCCAAGGGAATTCCAGCCAAAGACAGTGCCAACTTTGGGGATAGAGAGTGTTTTGAAATCACTGGTCCTCAGGTGGTAGTTGTTATGGGAGGGGTGTAGGAGGTTGGAGAGACCCTGATAGGGTTTTGTAGAGGAGTAAAAGCCAGTACTGGAGTCGACTGGTGTGAATGGAGGGCCAACCCACGAGTTTGTAAAGGTCACAATGGTGGATGGAGAAAGATGCACCGGTTACAAGATGGATGGTAGATTTTAAAATTATTCTAACAGTTTTTAAATGTATTAATGGTCTTGGGCCTTCATATTTGTCTGATCTACTTTTACCTTATGAACCCTCACGGACCCTCAGGTCCTCTGGCACTGACGTTTTGATAATTCCCAAGGTGAATACAGTGACTCATGGCGAGGCAGCTTTTCAACATTACGGCCCTCGCCTGTGGAACAGCCTGTCAAAGGACCTGAGGGCTGTAGAGAACGTAGAGACTTTTAAACGCAGGCTCAAGACTCACCTTTTTAAACTGGCTTTTACATAATACTTTTATTTTATCTTAATCCCTTGATTTATACTGTTTATTCCCTGGTTCTGCTTTTATTTCTATATTTATTTTATTATTTTGTATACTATATTATTATTTCACTATTTTACCATTTATTTTACTATTTATTTACTATTTTACTATTCTTTATCTTCTAGTAGCTATTTTATTCTTTAATTTTTAGTTTTACCTGTTATTTTCAACACGTCTATTTTAGATTCCAGTGTTTCCTCAGTGGGGAGCCGTCTGCATCTGGGGCTTTGGCAGGGCCTGGGCCTAATGGCCCTGGAGCTAGCTGGCCTGTTGGGCCTGCTGGGGCCTGTTGCTGCCCCGGGTGCGGGCGGCTCTCAATGATGGTGTTTCCTCTTTCTGGTGCCAACAGGCACTATTATTTCTGTTATAAAAGTCTGTCTGTCTGTCTGTCTGTCTGTCTGTCTGTCTGTCTGTCTGTCCGTCCGTCCGTCCCTCCGTCCGTCCGTCCGTCCGTCCGTCCCGTCCCGTCCCGTCCCGTCCCGTCCCGTCCCGTCCGAAGTATGATGTGGGGCAGGATTTGGGAGGGATGTGGGGCATTGTCTTTTTATTGTTTTATATTGTTTGTTTTTAACTTGTTAAGCACTTTGTGTTACTTTTTCTATGAAAAGTGCTATAGAAATAAACTTGATTGACTGAGTGACGGAGGGCATCAAGCCTGTCAAGGGTACATTTAGGAGCCATTTTATAAATGACATTGCTGTAGTCGAACATGGGGAGGATGGTCATCTTCACAAGACTGATTTTGGCAGAGTATGTACCAGTCTGAGTTTGATTTTAGCCTGTAGGATATCGATGTGAGAAGTGAAAGAAAGTGAAGAGTCCAGCCAGAGGCCAAGGCACTAGTAAGAGTTGATGAACTCCAGATCTGAGCCATCTGCACAGATGATCTTTGGGGGGCTGGAGACACTGTTTTTCTGGTTGAATAGCATACATTTGGTTTTGTTGGAATTGAAGTGCCAGCGAAGGTCCTGAAAAGACTCCTCAATTGAAGCAAGGCTGGGTTGAAGGGTATTTATTCTTTTCATTTCTTATCCTTGTACATATTGTTAATATTATTACTATTTTATTATTAATACTATGTTATCTGCTAAATATGCTTGCTGTAACAATATGAATTTTACCTGGTCGTGGGGAGCAATAAAGGATTATCTTATCTTATAAAGGATTATCTTATCTTCTCTTAGATGCAGCAGAGTGAAGTGATGGGCCAGTAGAGTAAATAATGGTGTCATTAGCATAGACTTGTGTCCAGGAGGCACCAATAGCTTTGGCCACATCCTTTATGTGGATGGAAAACAAAGGTGGGCCCAAGATGGTGCCTTGAGGTACACCCTTAGTGATGATAAAAGGTCCTGACATGAAGTTCTCTGACTTTACTCGCTGTAGACGATTAATAAGATAGCTGGCAAACCAGTTAATACTGCCTAAGGAGAGGCCAATGCTAAAGAGCCTTTGCAGAAGGATCGTGTGGTCTACTGAATCGAAGGCCTTGGCCAGGTCTATGAAGGTGACTATGCAGGCCTGCTTGTTGTCCATGGCAGTATAGATATCATCAAGGACCTTCAGGATAGCGATGATGCACCCATGGCCAGTTCTGAATCTGACTGCAAATCTGACAGGGTATGGGTGGAGTTAATGAATGGTTTAGCTTTTTGTGAACTAGCCTCTCCATGACTTTGGCCAGGCAAGGCAAGATGAAGATTGGACTGTAACAGTTGGGGTCGGGACCAGAGCCGCATTTGAAGAGAGGGATGATTATGGCTGATTTCCAGTCAGAAGGAAG
Organism: Acanthochromis polyacanthus; assembly: GCF_021347895.1. Classification (NCBI taxonomy): domain Eukaryota; kingdom Metazoa; phylum Chordata; class Actinopteri; family Pomacentridae; genus Acanthochromis; species Acanthochromis polyacanthus. Next base: position 17,515,090 of record NC_067124.1, read on the forward strand.
GACTGAAAAACAAATGGTAAAGTTAAACATGTGTAATGGGAGCAGTAATTGTGTGAGCAGCTACTTTTAAAAATACAGAAATAATAAATTATCGTCTCACAACATCAAAGTCTGTATTTGTATATAACAGCAGCTCACTTCAACAGTGAAACATCTGAGAAGAAAATGAAGAACTCTGCTTCTGTCTGGGCTGCCCTTTATACCACAAACCACCAGATGCAGTTTGATGAAGCAGAGTCACATGGACGCTTCCAACAAACACTGATTCCTTCATGAGCAGAGCGTCATGGCCTTCACGTCATCCTTGTCAGTTAAATACCACATTTACCAGCAGCCTGGTCGCTCCTTTCCTGCGCTGTGAAATATGGCGCCTGAAAAACAAGCCGCTGTTTGTTTCTTCTGTTTGATTCATGATTGGATAACAAATTAATTTGTAGTACCTTCATTCCTTTGATTCTCAGTTAAGGATGAACAAGGGCAACGATAACCAAAAGGTTAAAATCGTCATAAATAAAGATAAATAACAGCTCAGACTACCACAATAGTAAGTTTGTGGTCACATTAGATCAAAAATTTTTGGTGAAAGTCCAGCCAGCTGTTTTATTAATCCTCTGGACCCTGTTTCAGGCTGTTTTATTTGATGCTGTTTCATTTTCCTCCACAGTGGTTCATTTTCAATCTAAAGTCCTGCAGCTTTATAGAAACAGAACAACATAAAGGAGAGAGAGAACTCAGAAATGTCTTCTGTCAGAAATATAAAATCCTGAACCATCACATCTAACATGTTTCCTCAGATGTTAAAACTAATGTCTGATCATAATGTAGATATTTGACGATATTTGTCCTCTCTGTTCGGAGGAAACGCTGCCTTCATTTCACCTGAATATGTGACTGGTGGTTGAAACTGAGTCTGTCAGAACTTCACAGTTAAGAAACTATTTTGTCCCAGAATCTGGTGTAAATGGTGTATTTTTTTGGATGCTCTGATGTAAATTCGGTCAGATGTCTCACTGATGGAGCAATGATATTAATTTCAACTCTCTGAACCCTTAAATCATTCAGTGGGTTAAAGAGGAATGGTGTAATTTATCAGCCAGAATCAGCAGATTTCCAACATTCTGTCAGTCTTTGAACTACTCATCTTCAACCAACACTCAGTGTTTCAGTTGAACTTCAGTGTTTCCTCGGAGCAGAGAGGAGACGACAATTATAGTCAATATCTACAGTATGTGGGGACAACATTACTTCAGAGTTTTAGTATCTGTGGAATCATGTTGAACGCGACGTGTCCAAGTTTTTTTTACAGTTTTGTAAAAATAAAAAATCAACGATTTTAGACTTCTTCCATCATTCTGTGTCCTACTGACAGAAGACATTTCTGAGTTCTCTTCTTCTTCATGTAGTTCTGTTTCCACAGAGCAGCAGGACTTTAGATTGAAAAATTAACCAGAAAATGCAGAGAAATGACTCAGAGGGTTGATTTCTATCACTGCTCACCTGTTTCCTGTTTATAAATCTTTCTTTGGTTCAGGACTTCATTGTTGTGATAAATATTTGTCTCTGGACGGATCAGATTCAGAAACTCTAAACCCGCTGATCACCAGTTCGGTTGTTGTTTAGTGAAACCAGGAGCGATTAATTTTCTAGGCTTTCAGGGGTTTTCCTGCTAAATGATCCTTTGATTCAGAGTTAATTGATTTGTCAGAGACACAGTGACATCACAGCACGCTCCAGCCAGTCACAGCGCTCATGTCCACCTCCACACCTTCCCCAGCAGGTTATAAAGTCAAAGCATCTTCTTCTTCCTCTCAGCCTCTGAAGACCTGCACTCTGTCTGGAAGATGAATTCATTCCTCAGGTACGTTATTTTACTTCTCTTTGGTTTCTCTCTAAACTGAAGATTTTTGCATTTGATAGGAGTTGTGGGGAAACTTTGTGGACAGAATGAATTTTTGATCTATTCATAAAATAATATCTCCTCAGGAAAGATGTAAAATCCTATCTGGAGAAAAAATAATTCATCTGCTCTGATGGAATCTCTCTAATTATAATCATTTTAAAGCACGTAACATTAAAATCAGAGAAACAAGAAAACAGTGGTAGATTTAAAATCTAATCTCAGCATGTCTGTAGTAATCTTATTTCTGCGATGGAAAACATTTTGGTCTGTTGGTTTAAATGTGCTGCAGAAATAACAAACTCAATTAGCTGATTTTAAAAATTAAAGTTTTTAAATATCAGCCTAATGGTGGAAAACAAAAGTTTAAGATACTTTATATTGAATTGTGTCAGTCATTTTAGTGTTTTTTATTTTTCTGGTGTGTTTGGGTGTGGCTTCAGCCCTCCCGCTCCTTATATTTTACCGTTTTTTTCCAGCGCAGTTTATCATTTGTTTAATGAAATAACATCTAGTTTCATATCTGAGGAGACAACCTTTCATTTTAAACACATATATTGGTTTGATTTTCTCATTTTAGGAGAATTTCAAATTGCTTAATCTCCATTTTTAACCCTAATTTTTCAAACGGTGCTCTGTGGAAACACTGCCTGCAGTTCACCTGAAAACTTGGCAGTGAGGTCTTAGTGTTCAGACGGTTAAATACCAAGAAAACTGAGGACAGAAATACAATACAATACAATAGCTTTATTAATCCCCCCCGGGGAAATTCAATTGTCTGGGGTCTCATCTGTTTATTTTTGAATTAAATAGTCTAACTGCTGATGGTAGGAAAGATTTTCTGAATGTTTCAGTCCTGCAGTGCAGAGAAAGGAGCCGTCAACCACCGATGTTTCGTTGTTCACTGAGGCAGATATGAAGTGGATTTTCCATGTTTGTCAGAAAGGCCTCCATCTTGCTCAGTGCACGTCTCTCCACCTCATCCTCCAATGTGTTCAATCTGATTCCAACCACAGAGCCAGCTTTTTTAATCTGTATGTTCAGACGCCTTGTATCCTTGTTTTTTATACTGCCTCTCCAGCAGACTGCAGAATAAAACAGGACACTTGCTACCACAGACTGATAAAACATCTGCAGCATCTTACTGCAGGAATATAGATAGATGAACAGATAGAAATAGGTGACTGTAGTAAAATTGTAAATGAACAAATATGTGGACGGTTACTGATTAGTTTGGAGTAAATAGACTTATTCTGTTTCATGACTATTATAATTTATTATATAATTAATTTGAATGAATTTGCTCTTCTATAGCGCTTTACTACTCATCAGAGTACACAAAGCGCTTATACAACAATTGCTTCCATTCAACCATGCGCTCACACATTCTCACTCTGGTGGGGACAGAAGCATGGCTGCCAATCCGCACCTACGGCCCCTCCGACCACCACCAACATTCACACACATTCATACACCAGTGAAGAGCACTGGAGGCAAGGTGGATTAAGTGTCTTGCCCAAGGACACAACAGCACATGACTCGGCGAGAGTGGGAATTGAACCACCGACACTTTGATCATTGGACAACCCGCTCTACCACCTGAGCCACAGCCGCCCTATATGTAATGATATTTGTGAATATCATTATAAATTTCTCCATGTGTTTGTTGTGGAGCTCTTTGTACTTACAGGTCTGTCTTATTGATTGATTGATTGATTGGATTTATCTGGTTTATTCATCTTGGCTGAACACTTTGACTTTAAACCGTATATGTAAATCAGTGCAAAGGACTCTGATGTAAAAGAGGAACAGCACTTGATGTTTTTTGGTGCTGAAAAAAGTTTTTAAAATATTGATACGTCCAGATACAGTCATGAAGGAACATTTCTATCCACTTATAAGGACCAAATTTCGGCCTCATTCGAAGGATTTGCTTGTTTTATATTTTTAAGGGTCACTTGATTAAATGGTAAATGGTTGTATTTATATAGCGCTTTTATCCAAAGCACTTTACATATGTCACATTTACCCATTCACACACTGATGGCGGGAGCTGCCATCCAAGGCGCTAACCACAACCCATCAGGAGCAATTAGGAGTTAGGTGTTTTGCTCAGGGACACCTTGACATGAGCACGACAGGCCGAGGATCAAACCGGCAACCTTCTAGTTACAAGACGGCCACTCTACCCACTGAGCCATGCCACCCCCATTAAATTAAATTTAGGATCAGCTGGAAACTATTCTGTCCTCATCATATTTCATGTCTGTGTGAGTCTGATTTCCGGAGATACTAAAATGTCTTCACAGGTTTTATTTTAAAGCAAAAATAAAATAATTTACTGGTGTTAAAACATGAATTTTCAAATTTCAGCCAAAATTACGTACAGAACCTAGTTCTGTATCCTAAATAATAAATAGATAAAACTCTGAACTAAATTGAGATGTTGCAGAAACATTATATTGATTCTGTTTGAATTGACACTAACTGACCCAAAGATTTGCAGCAAATTAAGATGAACTTTATTGATCTCCACCGGGGAAATTCATGAAATGCAAAATATTCTCAACAAGCTCCAACACAAAATGTTGTTAAAATACCTCGAGGTTAATTAAGACTTTTTCACTTTTAGATAGAAAATAATGTGGATGTCACAGTGTTTATTTTATAATGATTTTACTGTAAAACAAACCCTTTGTCCAAACTTATGACTGCTGCTGTAAAACGTTTCTCAGAATTAAAAGTTGATTTGGAAAAGTTGTTTGGTTAAATGTGAAAACAGATCATTTATGTGCAGAATGTTGCAAAATGTTCCCTCGTGATGTCTTTGCTTTAATTTATGTAAACATTTCCCAAAGAGAGGGCTGATTGAGCTGAGGCTAAATGCGATGAAAGCAGATGATGGTGGTCAGAGCTGCTGATGCTCACACTAAAAGCTGATTTTCATGCTTTGCAGCTGAACAGGAAGCAGCTTTGTGGAGTTTCAGCAGCTGACTGCCTCACACTGCTTCCAGTCATCAAATCTTTTGTTCTCTCCTTTGCAGGTTCGGAGAACCAGAAATGTTGGCTAATCAGCACCACAAAGTGAGTCTAACATCTGCACATGGTGGAGGAACGAGTCAGTACAAATATTACGCTTTAAAAAATGCTGCAAGTACAAATATTGCTTATAATCAGGAGAAGATACTTGGAAGTATTTAAAGTAGTGAAAATACAAATGTCTCTGAAATGTCCAGAATGTTCCCTGGTTCTAGCTTCATTACCCACAACTAGTAGGACGATTGAACTGGTTAGATGTTTGGTTGGTTGGAACTGATTTGTCTGATATTTGTTAAAACATTTTGGATGGTTGGTTAGTTGGTGTAACTGGTTGCTCAAGTGATTGGTAGAACTGCTTGGATGTATGGTTGAAAGTTTGGTAGGTAGGTAGGTAGAACTGGTTGGTTGGTTGGTTGGTCGAACTGGTTATACAGATTGTTAAATTGTTGTGTTGTTTGGAACTGGATGGTTGGTTGACACTAGGTGGATGGTTTGTTAAATTAGTTGGGTTGGTTGATAGAACTGTTTGAATGGTTGGTCAGTTGGTTGATAGAACTGGTTTATTGGTGTAGAGAGCTGGTTGGATGGTTGGTTCGTTGAAACTGAAACTGGTTAGTAGGATGGTTGCTGCAACAGGTTGGATGGTTGGTTGATAGAACTGGTTTAATGGGGGATAAAACTGGTTGGTTGAAAGTTTGGATGGTTGAAACTGATTTGTTGGATGGTTGTTTGGTTGAGCTGGTAGGATAGATGGCTATGTTGTTTGGAACTGGATGATTGAAGTTGGTCGGTAGAACTGGTTAAATGTATTTCTCATTGGAACTGGTTCTTTAGATGTTTGCTGAAATAGTTGGCTGGTTGGTTGCAACTGGTTGGACCAAAGGTTAGATGATCTGAAGAATAGCTGTTTGGATGAGTTGTGGAACTACACTCAACAAAAATATATGTTTTTGCTCCCATTTTTTTGATGAGATGAATTCAAAGATCTAAAACTTTTTCCACATACACAATATCACCATTTCTCTCAAATATTGTTGACAAATCTGTCTAAATCTGTGATAGTGAGCACTTCTCCTTTGCTGAGATAATCCATCCCACCTCACAGGTGTGCCATATCAAGATGCTGATTAGACACCATGATTAGTGCACAGGTGTGCCTTAGACTGCCCACAATAAAAGGCCACTCTAAAAGGTGCAGTTTTATCACACAGCACAATGCCACAGATGTGGCAAGATTTGAGGGAGCGTGCAATTGGCATGCTGACAGCAGGAATGTCAACCAGAGCTGTTGCTGGTGTATTGAATGTTCATTTCTCTACCATAAGCCGTCTCCAAAGGCGTTTCAGAGAATTTGGCAATACATCCAACCAGCCTCACAACCGCAGACCACGTGTAACCACACCAGCCCAGGACCTCCACATCCAGCATGTTCACCTCCAAGATGGTCTGAGACCAGCCACTCTGACAGCTGCTGAAACAATGGGTTTGCATAACCAAAGAATTTCTGCACAAACTGTCAGAAACCGTCTCAGGGAAGCTCATCTGCATGCTCGTCGTCCTCATCGGGGTCTCCACCCGACTCCAGTTCGTCATCGTAACCGATTTGAGTGGGCAAATGCTCACATTGGATGGCGTCTGGCACATTGGAGAAGTGTTCTCTTCACGGATGAATCCTGGTTTACACTTTTCAGGGCAGATGGCAGACAGCGTGTGTGGCATCGTGTGGGTGAGCGGTTTTCTGATGTCAATGTTGTGGATGGAGTGGCCCATGGTGGCGGTGGGGTTATGGTATGGGCAGGCATCTGTTATGGACGAAGAACACAGGTGCATTTTATTGATGGCATTTTGAATACACAGAGATACCGTGACAAGATCCTGAGGCCCGTTGTTGTGCCATACATCCAAGAACATCACCTCATGTTGCAGCAGGATAATGCACGGCCCCATGTTGCAAGGATCTGTACACAACTGATGGAAGCTGAAAACGTCCCAGTTCTTGCATGGCCAGCATACTCACCAGAAATGTCACCCATTGAGCATGTTTGGGATGCTCTGGATCGGCGTATACGACAGCGTGTACCAGTTCCTGCCAATATCCAGCAACTTCACACAGCCATTGAAGAGGAGTGGACCCCCCAAAATTAAACAAAACTGCACCTTTCAGAGTGGCCTTTTACTGTGGGCAGTCTAAGGCACACCTGTGCACTAATCATGGTGTCTAATCAGCATCTTGATATGGCACACCTGTGAGGTGGGATGGATTATCTCAGCAAAGGAGAAGTGCTCACTATCACAGATTTAGACAGATTTGTCAACAATATTTGAGAGAAATGGTGATATTGTGTATATGAAAAAAGTTTTAGATCTTTGAGTTCATCTCATAAAAAATGGGAGCAAAAACAAAAGTGTTGCGTTTATATTTTTGTTGAGTGTAGTTTGTTGGACTTGGTTTAGTGACGTTTCTGCTCGGTGTTTCAGACCAGCGCCGTGCTCAGAGTTTCCCGGCTGCCATTGGTTCGCTCGGCGCTGCAGTCGGTGATGACGGCGTACTCTGGGGTCAAAGGTCGCTACCCTCTGCTGGGTCTGGTGGGGGGCGTGGCCGAGGTCGGCATTCGTAGTATCTCCTACGAAGCCATGAGAAGGGCCACTCCGCTCCTCCAGAGTCTGGAGCCACAGAGTACGTACAAGCACTACCAATAATATTATTAGTACTACTAATGCTGTTCTGGTTTTACTGGTTCTGAGTCTCTTCATCCACAGTTAATCCAGTTTGCTCTTCTTCTCTGCAGTAAAAGTTGCCAACAGTTATGCTCTTGTTGGTCTTGACCGTCTGGAGAGAAACTTTCCTATCCTGAACCAGTCCGCAGACGAGGTTCGTTCTGTTCTACACATCAGAAAATAACATTTAATTACAAAAATTTTTGATTCACAGCTTAAAATCACATGCAGCCCTCAGATCCACCTCACGATGCTTCAGACACCACACAAGTCAGTTTTAAAGTCTTATTTTATGGTTTCAGCATCTCCAGCCTGCAGTTCAGTCGAAGGCTCTTATTTTACAAAAATCCAAGGATTTTTATATTTTCTGTATTGTTTTTTTTTGTAGTTAATTATCTAGAGTGTGTGGAGCCTCCTTTTGTTCAAGTGTTGACAACTTCTGATATGTTGGCTCCAGGTTTTTGACATTTTTGCCAAATAGATGATAAAAGAAAATGAACATTATTTCCGATTTCTGGTTCAGCAGGTTTTAACTTTGAGGGAGAAACTGACATCAGCGTCAACACATTCAAACTGTGCATTATCAATGCTTAGTACACTTAAAGAACTTAGTAAAATATTAGTTTCTCTACAAATACTAGAATCTGTGCAGTATTTTCTACTGTTTTCTATTTGTCTTCCTCCATTAGCTCTTTAGCTGCCAGCATTAGATGCAGCTATTCATTCCAACATGGGTCAGATGCAGATGTGTGGTATTTGTTGTGCTTGTTGTATGGTCAGCTGGTGAGCTGTTCCTGTTGGTCTCTTCCTGTCAGGTGATCAGTCACCTGAGGGACGCCTTCTTCCTGACCCTGGATGATGTGCAGCTGTGGGTGGTGGACGGACTGGATGGAACTCTGGACCGGTTGGAGCGTGTGGCCGGTGCTGGCTGGGTGGCGGTGAGGCAGCTGCAGGAGACTCAGGTGGGCCGAGCTGCAGCGTTGGGTCTGGACGAGGTGCTGAGCCGCCTGGAGGACGCCACGGCCTTCTACCTGCTGCTGCCCCCCACGCTGCGTGAGTTCACCTGGTGGAGTTTCTTCTGTTGACTCTGCACTCCAAATTGTTTCTGCTGTTTTCTGCTCCTGTCTCATTTTTCTTTGCTGTGGTTCATTTTTTACTCTAAAGTCCTGCAGCTCTGTGGAAACAGAACAACATGAAGAAGGACAGAGAACTGAGAAATGTCGTCTGTCACTATGACAGCTGGAATGATGGAAACCAAGAGAAAGAAAAAAAAATCTTTGATTATTGACTCTGTAAAATATTAAAAACCAGGAGCCAACATGTTTTACAGATGTTCAATTCAATTTTATTTACATAGCACAGATCACAAGATACTGTATGTCCTCCCCCGGAACTTAGCATAGTAAGGTATAGACCTTACAAATTATAAGCAGAGAACAGAAAACCCAACAATCCAAAGATGTCTTCTTTGAGCGACGGTGGGAATTAACCATAAAACATGGTGAAACACTGGAAAAAACGTTGTCTTCAATTGCTGTAGATATTGAACTATTTACAGTTTTATGAACTTGCAGGACAGTTTAGTTTCCCTTGTGATGTTTTCTGCTCTGTTTTTGTCATTTTGTACCTTTTATGTAATTTTTGTTGTTTTTTTTGTCTCATTTTTGTCGTTTTACTTCTAACAAACTGTTTATTTTGGGGAACCTTCTAGATGAGTAATGGAGAATAAAGTGGTTTTGATGAAATATTTAAAGCTTTAGTTTCCTCATAGAGCAGCACTTCACAGATGAGCAGTTTAAGTACTATTTGGAAAGTTAGAAATCTGATGCTTTTAGTTTTTACAATTTTTAACTGATATATCGTGACATTTTGAAGCTTTTTTTTTTTTAGAGACAACAAGGTTTGCAGGTTGCAGGTATTTGGGTTCAGAGAGTTAAACAGCAGCAGATTCACACTAGATGATGTTAAAAGATTTAGGTTAAGGGTAGATTCAGGTTGCAGGAGGAGCACCACTGACTTAGTCCACATGTCAGCTGCTGTTTATTTCCTCTTTGGTTATTATTAAAATGTCTGCATCTGCATGAAAAACAGAAACACTGAAACCAACAGGAAATGATGTAACTAACCCTAAAACCATGTTGGCCAATCAGAAACCTGAAATAATGCCATGATTAGTTTCAGCAGGTGACCAGCAGTGGTCTACTGGTTATACTAGAACAGTTATCAACTGTAAACTGACTGAAATCAGTTTTAATTCACAGATGTAACAGCAGAGAGGGGATTTATAAGGATGATACTAATTCACAGGAAAGCTGATAGAAGAACAAAAGCTCCTGTTACAGAGACGCTTTAGAACAGAGGAAGGGTTGGTTGTGTTTCTGAGGTTAACCAGCAGGAGGCGCTGCAGGTCAGCAGACTGCCTCTGAGCTCACGGTTCACGCTGTTCAGTCATGCGTTCATTCATGTTGTCATTCATGTGTTTATTCATGTTTTCAAGACATTCAAGATTCAAATCAGAGAAAATGTTCAATTTCTTTATTTATTTGACAAAAGCATAAAAAAATCCCCCCCAAAAAAGCAGCTGTTCCCACCACTGGAACAGATCTCTCCACCTACTGTAGATATTGAATTCTCTCCATGTTTACAGCCTCTAAGGTCTCTGACAGTTAATCTCTTTTCTGTTGTTTTGTGTCTCGTCTTTTCATTTTGTGTCTTATTTTTCTCATGTTGTGTCTCAGTTTTTGTTGTTTTCAGTCTCGTTCTCGTTCTTTATGTGCTGTCAGGTTTTCTTGTTTTGTCATTTTGAGTGTCTGTGTGTTGATGTTGAACTGTCTTCATGTATCTTCTCCAGACTTTCTCTCTACTCTGCTCATCAGCTGTAGAACCAACGATCTGCTTCTGTCTTATTTGTTATCTGTCAGGTCGGGAATGGGAGATGAGGGTGCAGGCATATGAGGATGAAGATGAGGATGATGAACCCAGCCTGTGGACCAGAGTCCGAAGCCTCCTACTTACTCTGAGCCTGCAGCTTTACCACCGAATGATGAAGGTCAGAGAGCAGCTGCAGAACACCGTCAGGTTGCTGGGAGAAGCTGCAGACAAGGTGAGAACATCCAGCTCCATCTTCAACTGGAACTTCTTCAACTGACACAACAGGTGGAGGTTTGTTCAAAGAAAACGTGAGGAGCTATTGCCCCAGAAGACATGAAGGGTTTCACAATATAAGCATGAAACACATTGGCACAGCAGCTTCAGATCTGAGGAAATGAGTACATCTGTCTGGTTTAAACTGCTGTTTGAGGGCTCAGACAAGGTTCAGAGTTCAGGTTTGAACCCAGTTTGGTTCCAGAGGTCAGATGAGTATCCATTAAAAAACTTCAAACATTCTAATACTCTCTCGGGATCAAAAAAGCTCTAAACTCCTGAAACTACTTGTAACATTAAGACTGATCAAAATATTCCCAAACTATTCCACAAACTTTCCACTAAAGCACAAAAACTCTTCAAATTTTGCAAAAAAGAAAGTTCAAACACTGCACAGAAACCTCCAAAAATCTGTCCATAACCTGCACAAAAGAACCAACAAGGTGCCAAAAATGATGACAATAACAAACATCCATCCATCCATTCTCTATACACCGCTTTATCCTCACTAGGGTCATGGGGGCACTAGAGTCTATCCCTGCTGACTCGGGCGAAGGCAGGGGACACTCTGGACAGGTCGCCAGTCTGTCACAGGGCTACATATACAGACAAACAATCACACTCACATTCACACCTACGGACAATTTAGAGTAACCAATTCACCTCAGCATATTTTTGGACTGTGGGAGGAAGCTGGAGTACCCGGAAAAAACCCACGCATGCTCAGGGAGAACATGCAAACTCCATGCAGAAAGATCCCGGGCTCAGGCCAGGACTCGAACCAGGGATCTTCTTGCTGCAAAGCGAAAGTGCTAACCACTACCCCACTGTGCAGCCCACGATAACACATATGAAATACTAAATTATTTGAAACCTATAAAATTGTCCATTGTCCGGGGAATCAAAGTCTAAATCAATCTGAAACTGTCCAATAGACAAAAAGTGTTCCAAACTTCTTCAAATTTATTTAAAAGGTTCTGAGTGATCAAACCATTCCATGCTCCAACTGTTCAGACGCTCTGCCTCAAAGAACCAGCACAGTGTCCAAAATAATGAATATGACAAAAACAATTTACTAGACTGTTCAAAAAGTAAAACAAACTGTCCTCTAAAAACCACAAGCCTGCCAAAATTTCCCAAAAAACTACTGAAGTCCCAATAAGAAAACTGCCCACAAATGTGCACAAAGTGTTTAAATCAAAGTGTTAACTTAAAACAAGCTGAGAAACAAACTGCTTTAAAACACTACAGTTTGTTCATGTCAGGGAGGCCCTCATAGAGATACATAAACGCCCGCTCACCAAACACACAAGTGTCTGATCTCAATCAGAGAAGCTGATCAGTCCAATCGATCGATCACAGATCAATTAAACAGCTGCCGAATAGTGAATGAGGAGTTTTTGAAGAGTTAATGATGTTTCAGAGCAGAGAAGCTGAACAAACAGCAGCGTGTCTGACGTGTTTCTGGTCAGGAAAAGCAGCTTCATTAAACCCAAACGATGTTTATCTGCAGTCGACTACGTGCAGCTCGAAGCATTGCAGCTGATCGACGATAAGAAACTCAGACTCACATAAACAGCAGCCGACACGTTCAGCTTTCTGTGTTTCACATTTACACATTATGTATACACTGCTCAAAAAAATTAAAGGAACACTTTTAAATCTAAGTATTGCATCAAATCAGTGAAACTGATCTGGTCAAGTAAGTAACAGAGGAAGTTTTCAGTCAGTTTTAGCTGCTTTAGTGTTCATAAAATTAACAGATGCACTAGAGGGGTAACAATGAGACAACCCCCAAAACAGGAATGAGTTTACAGGTGAAGGCCACTGACATTTTTTTCCTTCCTAATATTGTCTGACTGTTTTTCACTAGTTTTGCATTTGGCTAGGGTAAGTGTCACTTCTGGTAGCATGAGGCGATACCTGGACCCTACAGAGGTTCCACAGACAGTCCAACTCCTCCAGGATGGCACATAAATGCGTGCCATTGCCAGAAGGTTTGCTGTGTCTCCCAGCACATTCTCAAGCGCATGGAGGAGATTCCAGGAGACAGGCAGTTAGTCTGGGAGAGCTTGACAGGGCTGTTGAAGGTCCTCAACCGATCTGCAGGACAGGTATCTGCTCCTTTGTGCAAGGAGGAACAGGATGAGCACTGCAATAGCTCTACAAAATGACCTCCAGCAGACCACTGGTATGAATGTCTGATCAAACAATCAGAAAGAGATGTAATGAGAGTGGTCTGAGGGCCCAGCGTCCACTAGTGGGCCCTGTGCTCGCTGACTGGCACCATGGAGCTCGGTTGACATTTGCCATAGAACACAGGAATTGGCAAGTCCACCACTGGTGCCCTGTGCTTTTCACAGATGAGAGCAGGTTCACCCTGAGTGCATGTGACAGGCATGAAAGGGTCTGGAGAAGCCATGGAGAACGTTATGCTGCCTGTAACATTGTTCAGCATGACCGGTTTGGTGGTGGGTCAGTGATGGTGTGGGGAGGCATATCCATGGAGGGACGCACAGACCTCTACAGGCTGGACAATGGCATTCTGACTGCCATTAGGTATCAGGATGAAATCCTTTGACCCACTGTCAGACCCTACATTGGTGCAGTGGTCCTGGATTCCTTCTGGTGCACGACAATGCCCAGTCTTATGTGGTAAGAGAACTCATGCAGTTCCTGGAGGATAAAGGAACTGATACCATTAGCTGGCCCCTAAGCTCGCCTGACCTGAATCCAATAGAACACCTTTGGAACATTATGTTTTGTTCCATCTGACACCATCAGGTTGCTCCTCAGACTGTCCAGGAGCTCAGTGATGCCCTGGTCCAGTTCTGGGAGGAGATACCCCAGGACACCATCTGTCGTCTCATTCAGAGCTTGTCCCGGCATCGTCAGTCATGCATACAAGCACATGGAGGCCATACAAACTACTGAATACCATTGTGAGTTGCTGCCAAGGAATTTCAGCAAGATGGACTAGCCTGCCACATCAGTTTTTCCCTTTGATTTTGGGTTGTCTTGAATTTAGCCCTCCTGGGGGGTTGATAATTTTCATTTCCATCAAACAATGTGACACTTTTCATTCCTAACACATTATCCAGTCCATATCAATGCTATTCAGTTTGTTTTCTCCCACATTGAAATAATGATGTTTTCAAAGTGTTCCTTTAATTTTTTTGAGCAGTGTATATTATATTACATTACATTACACATTTTCACATTATGTTCAAATATGCAAACAAAGTACACGGCCTGACCAAAAAAAAAAGTCACACACACATATTTTGTTGGACTGCCATGAGCTTTGAATACGGCACTCATTCACTGTGGCATCGTTTCGATAAGCTTCTGCAAGAGCACAGTATTTATTTCTGTCCAGAGTTGTACTAATTTTCTGCCAAGATCTTGTATTGATGATGGGAGAGTTGAACCACTGCACAAAGTCTTCTCCAGAACATCCCAAAGATTCTCAGTGGGGCTGAGGTCTGGACTCTGTGGAGGTCAATCCATGTGTGAAAATGACGTTTCATGATCCCTGATCCACTCATTCTCAATGTGAGCCCCATGAACCCTGACATCGTCATCTTGGAATATGCCCATGCTATCAGTGAAGAAAAACTCCACTGATGTAAACACCTGGTCATTCAGTGTATTCAGGTAGTCAGCTGACCTCATTCTTTGGGAACATAATGGTGCTGAACCTGACCAACCCCAGATCATAACTCTAACCCCCATAGGCCTGTAGGCACTAGACATGATGAGTGCATCACTTCATCTGCCTCTCTTCTTACCCTGATGCCCCCATCCCTTCGGAACAGGGTACATCTGGACTCATCAAGCCACATTTGTTTCTCCAAGATGATGGTTCACCACTATCCTTCAGGTTTTAATAATGCGTTGGGTGGTTTTTCATCTGATTTAATGGTTTCAAAAATCTCCTTAGTTGTTTTCTTTGCTTGATGCAGGCCAATAATTAGACCTTTTTTTTGACCAGACAGTGTATTATCTCAGTGCATCTGAACCTATTAGCATTAAAGTCAGAACAGAAACCTGAACATTTAAATTCTTCTTTCATTTTTTTGACAGTTTAAAAGTTTTCATTTGTTTTCATTGCCTCATAAATCACAAAATACAGTCAACAGAACATTTTCTCCACATTTTTAGAATAAATGTTACAGTGTGAATGATAAATGAACAAACATCTCAATTAAAAGCTTCAGAATATAGACAAACTGGAAGGTTTGGTGCATATAAGTGAGATTTCTGTATCAGAATGGGAGAAAAAAAAGTACATAAATGACCAAAAACGCAATGAACTCAAAATCTCAAAAGACGCAAAAGTGAATAAAAACTCAGAAATAGTGATAAAATTCCTGAAATAACAATAATGTCTCTAAAATGTCCAAAAATCTTAATGGAAAGTCTAAACATGCTATATGCCAACAGTTAATAATAAAATGTTTAGAAGATATAGAAGCTGCAAATTTCTGGATCAGAAGAAAAACTCGTTCTGAGAGAAATGTTTGTCTGCTGCAGTTCAAACTATGATGCAGCCCATAATACTGATGCTCACAGTTAATTGGAGAGGAAATGAACAGAAACCAGATTAAGTGTTTAGACTGTGACACCTGGATGGATGTAAAACTGATCTGGTGTCAGTTTTTTTCCAGAACTCTAATGTGTTTTTCATCCTAAAATGTGTCTCTCTGCTGTGCTGATGAAGCTCTGAGGCTCAGAAATGAAAGAAAAAGTCCATTAAAAAATGCTGAATCTGAAACCACCTCTATGTACCGCAAGGCCCTGGAACTCTGTAAATATTCATAAAATGAAGGTAAAAAATTGATCATTAAATGTGGTTACAGCAAAGAACCAGCTGATTCACATTTAGCTGATTTAATACAGAATAAACAGAATATTGTTGCAGAAACACAAAGTTCTGTTTTAGTTCGTCTGATCAGGTTCTGTTCAGGATGTTTCAGGTCACGTTTACAGAGAAACCAGGTCACTGCTTCACTAATGAGACCTCGTGTGTGTGTGTGTGTGTGTGTGTGTGTGTGTGTGTGTGTGTGTGTGTGTGTGTGTGTGTGTGTGTGTGTGTGTGTGTGTGTGTGTTGTGTGTGTGTGTGTGTGTGTGTGTGTGTGTGTGTGTGTGTGTGTGTGTGTGTGTGTGTGTGTGTGTGTGTGTGTGTGTGTGTGTGTGGTCAGGTGCTGGCTATACTTGTGGGGACCAAATGTCTCTGTCTGACCCAAATATCTAAACTGAACTTCAGCGGTAACCAGAACTCTGTTCATTGCTCATCTCTGTATCTTTGTTTCTGAGATGAGCCTCATCTGATGTTAAATTAAACATGAATCAACATGAAGCAACTTGTAACTCTGCACTTACAACACCAACATCTAGACCCCTATGAAAACCAGTTTCTGTTTCCTACCGCTTACGTCTGTCCGTCTTTTTGTCTGTGTGCAACATTGCTCAAAAACGGAATAACAAATTTGGATGAAATTTTCAGGGAAAGTCAGAAATGAAACTAGGACCAAGTGGTTCGGTTTTGGCAGTGATGTGACTTATAGTCTGGATCCACAGATTTGCTGAAGATTTCTGTATCATTGCGGGACAGTGGCATGGCGTCACTGTAACTATGACAAGTGAATGCTACATCAGCTACCTGCTGACGATCACATGATTGTGATCTTACTACAAATCCACCATTGCAGACTTATCGGGATTTATCTGTCCGAAATGATCCAAGGAACAGTTGATTAAACTGTGGGGGTGTTTCTGAGTCCCATTAACTCCCGTCACCAGCTACATATTTAGATCATGCGATTCTGTATCCGTACATAACGCACACATGCAAAACAAGTCGTTATTTTGTTTTTTTGGTTTTGGTTTTATTTTGAAAAACGAATGAACGAATGATACACGGATTAAAACACACCTGTGCTCAGCACTAGGCCAGTTTTTCTTAAAAATGTCATCCTTCAGAAATAATACGACTGAGCAGCCTTGGCGGAGTACTGCACTCTTCAATTGCTTTTGCTGTTTACTCATATATGTTCTTAATTAATTTACATGGTTTTGTAGAAATCTGTTTAAAGAGTGGTTTTTTTGCAATTTCTTGTCCAAAAAAGTCAAATTATATTGACCATGATTTTATGTATAGAAGCAAGAAAAGGGTGAAACATTCAAGAGGGGTGAATACTTTTATAGGCATTACATATATACTTACAGGAACTTTTTGAAGACACTATACCAACCCTACTTTGGATAATTTTGACTATTCTGTCTGTACTCACCACATTCATGTCTGTTACTTCTATAGTACTACTGAACCTTTAAAACGGAGTCTCAGGATTTCTGTATTTGAGGCTGGAAAATACAAACTGATCAGATCTGCAAACAAGATAATGGAAAATTCAGCCAGAGTATTTGACAGAACTTAGTTTGGGTCCAAAACAACAAATCATTAAACTGAACAGAACGTGAGACGGTGCAGAAACGTGTTTGCTGAGTTTTGTCTGAAATGACCCGGACTGACCCAGCGGCTTTGTAAAGCTGATGAAGCGGAACTGTTTGTTCTCACGTGCTTTTTCGTCGCTGGGAAACTCTGCAGGCTGCCAGCTGGACCAGGTTCTGATGAACAGAACAACAGACTCTATGTTGGTGTCAGACAGTCTCGAGCCAGGTCAGGTCAGGTCAGGTTCACTCTGCTGGGATGTTCACATGTATCCTAACTCGCCCCTGCAGGTGGGTCTGGGTCGGGTCCTGGATGTGGTGGATGAGCTGCTCCGGTCCCTGCAGAACCTCCTGGTGGTTCTGCTGTACCAGGTCGAGAGTCTCAGAGACGCCGCAGTCAACAGAGTCAGAAACCAGGCGGCCATGTTGGCTGGCCTGACTGTGGTCCACCAGCTGCGAGAGCTGCCGGTTCAGACCCGACAGCTGCTTCGAGAGATGCAGGAACTGTCCAAGATCCTGCTGCAGCTGCTGATCAACGGCACCCCGCTGTACAACGTGGTGAGTGCAGACACACAGCTTTAAAAACACATGGAATATCCAATCTATATTTGTCTGAACAAAAGAACTCAAAACTAGTGTACTAAAAAGAAGACAAAATGAACGTTTTTGAGCCCCGGAATATACCTGAAATACACCTGTAGACACACCCGAGACAAACACTACCCTTACCTCATGAAGCTCATGGAGAGAATGCCAAGAGTGTGCAAAGCAGTAATCAAAGCAAAGGGTGGCTACTTTGAGGAATCTAAAATATAAAACATGTTTTGAAACGAAATAGTCATGAAAATTAAGAAAAACCATTAAATGAGACATGTCTGACACAAGTATTTAGGTGCGTGTGTAACCATGCACAGCAACACTCTGTCACTGGCTGGTTCAAACCCCTCGACTCTGCGTTGTTTATTTTTAGTAAAGGAGTCAAAAAGGCCAATATCGTCTGCTCTGTGCCGTTTAATGCTGGTAAAACAAAGAACCACTGGTCAGCAGGTCAGTCATCTCAAGCACGGTACACTCATTGACGTCTCTCTGGAACTGACGGTGTTCAATGCCAATTATACCACACATTATACAATACAATAAATTACTGGAACAGAATATGTACCTGGTAAAACAAAGAACCACTGGTCAGCAGGTCAGTCATCTCGAGCACGGTACACTAAAGAAAAAGAGCACGTCCATTCAGCTTATGGTCGCTACATAGCTAGCTCACCGAGTGTCTCATGTCCAAACACATATAAGAGAACACATAAAAACATAAAACATGTGCAAACACTCTCCACTCGACATCCGGATGATCATATTTAACACATACTCAAGAAACAAACAAAATAATAACATGAAAGAAACCATTTGTGATCCCGTGCTGTGCTCTCTGACCTACCTCATTGATGTCTCTCTGGAACTGACGGCGTGCCCCCAACACCAGCAGCACACCACAGCTCCAGAGAGGGCGCCACTGAGCCAAAACAACAACCAGAAGCAGAATCCAGCAAGTGGAATTATATATCACATGTCCACTGTTACACGTGTCCACTAGATGCGATTTTCCCGAACAGCAATGCACCGCATCTGAAAATCGCACGGTTGGCGAGTGGACCACAACATTGTCATATGACAGCACTCGAGCAACATCGAGCCGCTACGTGGTGACATGACCGAGCTTTCAGCTTGACAGTCCGGCAGGTGAGCCGGATAAACACAGCGGCTTGGCCACAAACTTTCCCTTTTATTTCGAAAACACTTCCACGAAAAGTATTTCTGAAAGCATTTGAGGCGATAAATAAGCGGTGCAGCAGGTGAATCTGTCCTCGTTTTAGGTCAGCGCCGGCTAGTTTAGCAGTTTGAGGACAGTTTCAGGATGCGTGGAACCTCCGCATGCCGCATTGAATTTGCATAAAATAGAAGTCCAGTCTACTTTATGGAAATGAGCTGCGGCCTGCTCTGGGTAAACACACCAGATCACAGCTGGAAACACACTGCAATGGGCCAGCATGCCACATGCGGCACATTTCCAGCTGTGATAAGGTATATTTTACTTCATCAATGAAAATGTCTTAATGAGCTGTTAGCACCTCCTACAGGCTGCAGGCTGAAAGTTTGTGGCTGAGCCGCTGTGTTGTATCCGACTCATCTGCCAGACTGTCAACCTGAAAGCGCTGTCATGTGACAATGTTGTAACCCGCGAGTGACCGCCCGCCATCCATGCGATTTTCAGATGCGGTGCTTTGCCGTGCGGGAAAATCTAGTGGACACGCACCTTGACTCTGTTGTTGTTTTGTTGTCCTTCTGACCTTTTTGATGTGGAATTGTTGTTGTTGTTGTTGTCCTGCTGACGTTGTTGTTGTGTTGCAGCTGCAGCAGCCGTCTCCTCAGGAGGTCGAGGACTTCCTGAACCAGGAGGACATCGTGTCTGACAGCTCGTCTCGCCGTGATTCTGCCAACAGTCTGTTCCTAAAGGCGATGGATGGTCGTCCTCGCCGCCGCCACAGTCTTTTCTCTCGGGCCGTCCGAGGTTCTGGGAGCCAGCAGAACCCCGACCCACCCACCAAACCCCGGTCCAGCCTGAAGGACGGTGCTGACTTGGAGAACCTGCAGCTCCCTTCTGATGTCGCCCAGCGGCGTCCGTCGGCCACCGAGCTGCTGCTGACGCCGCTCAGACAGTTCGTGTCCCAGAGCCAGAAGGCCTTCGAATACCTGAGTCCCAACGGCACCGCCACCGCTGCCGACACCAACACTGATGCCGCCGCCGCCGACTCCTAAATGTTGTCCTGAGATTTGTCCCTGACCAATCATAGCATCCTGCCTTGCTCTCCGATGGTCAGACTCTTTGCATTCAGCCGCAGAATCAAATTATCACTGATTCACTGACACTGGAATTCTGCTTCTCCGAACATGCTGACATACAGAGGGAGATTATGAGTAACACACGGAGAAACAAAAGAATCATTCATTACTATGACAAATGTCGTCACATCCAGTTAAAGCTGCACACCTTAATAAAAACAGTGGATCTCCACCAATCAGACTATGAGAATCATACACATTAAATAGACCACAAGCTTCACTTAAGTCTGATCTCAGTTTATTTCTACAATGCCGTTACAGAAAATAAAATTCTTCAAACTCAGTTCTACATTAGAGATTTAGGTTGACAAAGATTATCATATTTAATGTTTCTGTCACAAAGTTGTCTATTCAGCACCAGGCTTACCTGAGGGCAGGTAGTCCAGAATAATTAGTGAGTTCACAGGTAATATATTTTTATTCTGTGAAATTATGAACCAAATCAAAAATCAGCACAAAAGCTACTCTCAATTTGTACACAAGTGCTTGTTGGAGGTCATGAACCTTTACAGAAGGCTTTGTCATGGTGCCCACTGCTTGCAACGTAAACAACGTAAAGCAAGCTGCCGGCTCATCGGAGAAGTAAAATTCCAGCTTAAGAGACGAGAATTTACCGATTTTAAGGTTTAATTTCATTTTGCTGTAAGAAGAAGCTAATTCAGACACTGGTAAAGGTGTAAATGTACAGTAACGGTAAAACTTCAGAGAAAAATGCATCTCAGAAAACAAACTAAAACTAGTTTTCATGGCCTTTAGTTTACCACGAAGTCCATGAAACCAGCCAAAAGCTCTGTTTGGGGAGCAAAGTTTAAAGAATCTTTTCAGCTGATCACATCTTTTGGTTCCTGAAATGTTATTTTGACAAATTCTGTGTTCCAGTTCTGTCTTCTCATGTCGTGTTGAAGGTTTATTAGCAGGTTTTCTGTTGGTTGAAGGAACTTTCTTTAGGATTATAGATTAAAATCAGAGATTATCAATGTAATCCAGAAATGAGTCTGAATGTCAAAAGATTTAAACAGTTTGAACAGAAGTGATTCTCAGCAGAAACTCATTTATTCTTATATACGTTCTCTATATTACACTTTATCTTAAACTCTCCTTGTAACAGTGACACATTCAAATAAAGCTTCAAATGTCAGAATTCAAAACAGACTCAGATTCTATTTGTTCAATCAGGTTATAATTCATGAAAAACTAAAACTTAAAACATCCACGTTTGTTTCAGAATAAATACAGATTTATTTACAGTTAAGAATGAACTGAGCAAAGAGTTTCTGCAGGTCTGAAGTCAATTTCCAAAAAATTCTTCACAAAACTCTGAACAGAATCATTTTAATCAGAGTCCAGTTCATCCTGCTGGTCGTCTTCAGACGATGTAAATTAGATGTTAAATGGAATTTGCAGAAACTCTGAAATATTTGATGCTCCGTTTTAATCACAAAAACTGGAACAAACACGAAAACAAAAACCTCAGAGTTGAAAAAATCATTTTTACAGCAGCTTTAAAGCTCGTGTCCGGAGTTTGAATCACAGCGTCTCCCAAAACACTGCTGGTCCCACCCTCCCTCCCTCTGATTTCGCCCCTTTATTTGTGCACATGCGCAGTACCTGAGAGGACTGCCCTGAGTGCTGCAGCATCTTGCCTGTTTTGCTGTTTTCCCCTCTTCTACATTTAGTACATTTAGTAAATAATAAAGGAATTACGTTAGAATGCTGTATTGAGTCTAACTTGTCCTAATACCAAAATAACATGAATCTGCTAGGACTAACGAGTAAAGTTTCAATATGTGATTACACTCGTGTATCCCTCTCGATGACGTTGTTTATCAAACTTAGTGCATTTACGCGTGTATATGTGTTACATTGTTTATTTATGTCTATCTAGAGTTCAGAATTGCATGACTCCTCTGACGAAGAGTATGTCCCAGACGCCCCAACATCTTCCTCCAGAGGTCGGGCATCTAAACGAAGCCGTCAGGCGGGCTATGGAGGCCGTGGTCGGGGAGCGATGCGAGCACCCCGAGCCAAAAAACGTCCTGCAGTCTCTTGGCCTGACAAGCCGTGGGATTGGTAACTTTTCTGGAAGTTGCTGATCCCTGATGCTCTCTCCTCCACAAGCAAAACAAATGTGCGCACGGTTGCGTAGCAAGCCCAAAGGCGACAGTGGCAAGGAAAACACCCTTTTAACAGGGAAGAAACCTCGAGCAGAACCCAGCTCTATATAGGGGGGACCCATCTGCCTGCTGGCCGGGCGGGTTGAGAGGGACAAAGGAGGACAAGGGGGAGGGATGGGAGGAGAGGGAGGGGTAGGAAAGCAAGGAAAGTACAACACACATTTGGATACATGTATGACAGGATATGTGACACAAAGTATAAGCTGACATTGAAAACTGACTCATAGTTTACTCTTATGATGTACGGCTCTGACATTAAACATACTCCATATATAGCTAGCAGTAAAATTCAAACAGTATGTAAGTTAGCATAACAAGTATAGTGAAGGCGATGCAGAGTTGACTGATGGAAAAGGGGAGCTGGAAGCGGAGGGCTGGAGGAAGGTCAGCAGCAGCATCCCACAGTGGACATGATGGAGACTTGACCAGTTGGTGGAACATCAACCGCAGATCTGAAGCATCCAGCTCTGGGACCAGGGACACTCGGAGAAATAGCACAGGGGGAAACAGAGTGAATGTAATGCAATAACGGTATACATATTAAATGTAAAGGTAGATAGAGAAGGGCTCAGTGCGTCAAGAGAAGTCCCCCAGCAGCCTAGGCCTATAGCAGCATGACTAGGGGCAGAACGAAGGGATGTCCAAGAGGGAGTCAGCTGTGCAAATGAAGACACAAGCCGAACCCCTGTGGGTCACCCAGTCAGCCCTAACTATAAGATTGGGGGTTTAAACCTTGACAGAAAAAAAGATTAGAGAAATAAAATACATTAAAAAAGCAACTAAATCAAAGGAAAAAAACATTTAATACAATAAAACTTTTCAAAAGAAAAGTAAACATTAATTATAATTAAATTATATTAAACAGACAAAATATTGAATTAGATAATTAAACAGAAGATACAAAACATGTAATTATGAAATTAAACATTTTTAGACAAATATTAAACATTAAAAGATGAGAAGTTAGATAATTAAACATTTAAACAATACAATTAAACAGGAAGAATATTAAACATTTAAAAATACAAAACATTTAATTAGATTATTAAACCTTTAAAAAGACAAAACATTCAATTAAAAAATTTAATGTTTAATTAGAAAAATTATTTTTAGACAATAACACTTTTAAATAGGAATTAAACTGAAAATAAAATGAAGCATTTAAAAAGAAAATTAAAAAGGAAAAGGAATTTTTTCAAACAAGCTGAGAAAACATTTGAAAAAAAAAACAAACATTGAAAAGACAAAACATTTCGAAGTCAAATCAGACATTAGAAAAGAATAAAAGGTGAGAAAAGAGCAAAACTAAACATTTAAGAAGAATCAAACTAAAGACAAAACATTTGAAAAGACACCAGTTAGACTTTAGAAGATCAAATTAAACAGAAGAGACAATAAAATGATCAAAAAGAGCAAAAACAGATAAAGGTCTTAAAGCGTTTTCTAGTCTGAAATGAAAACATCAAGTTGTTTCTTCAAACATATGCTCTTTCTGTGTTCTTAGTTTGATTGTGGACAGATTTACTAAGTACTCATTTCAGAAAACTGCTTTCCAGATGAAGTCTACTGGTATTTGAAGGCATCGATCAAACTAATGTTACCTTCTGATCTCCACAAACTTTACTGTTCAGTGAAGAGAATCAAAGTTTGTTCAGGATTTCTAAAGAACCCACAGGTAGTGATGGTCCTCTGATACCTGAGGCTTCAACACATGCGCGGTAGCTCATGAAGCAATCGTATCGAGCCACTGTGCCGACGCGTGATTTGGTCATGTGACTCGTGACGTTTGAAGCACTCAACTGCTTCGAATCACCTGATTGGTTCGGTTTGTTATGTGAATCACTTGTTGGGATTGAATGTGTTCCGGGATAGGAGATCCCATAGTGTCGTTTATTTGAATGATTTTCCACCGAGTTGGTTGGTTTTGTTGTTGCCGTTCGTTGCTTTGACAGTTAGTGTATAGACAGAGAGATAGATAGAGAGATCTGCAGCAGGAGCCAATCAGGAAAAGCTCCTGTGTATGGCATAATTTCCATTTGCTGCCTGATATCAAGGTAACTACGACTGTTAAAAAAACGAACAGAGTGGAAAGAAGCTCTAAAGATGGACATAACATCAGAGGACTGGGAAGTGATTTGCACCAAATCCCACACTCAATCAATCAATACCCGATTTAAATTGCTACAATACAAATGGTTGTTGAGAACATATATTACACCAGTTAAATTAAATAAGTTTAACAGCAACATCCCAGATTTATGTGTTAAATGTAATGAGGCAAAGGGAACTTTATACCATTGTACTATGTGGGATTACCCAAAGGTTAAAAAATTCGGGGGGGGGGGGGGCTGGATCTCGGGCTGCGGCGGGGGCGCTGGCCCATGCCGGGTGGCCATCTGGGGTGGCTGGTTCCCCTGGCGATGTTGACCCTCTGCCTGGGGGGGCGGGGGTTGCCTCTTGGATGCCTGGGGCCCGGGGTCCTGTGCTGGGTCCGCCCTGGGCCTCCGGCCCCTGGCGGGCTCGGCGGCCGCCGGTCTTGGTCGCCTGGGGCCCGGCCCTGCTGGACGCTGGAGGTCCTGGCCGGGTTCTCCCTCTGCCGCCTTTCGGGCCGGTCCGTGGTCGTCCTCGTGGTTTGGTGGCTCGGATCTCTGCTCTGGGATTGCTGCCGGCTCGCCTGGGTCTTGTGGGCTCTCGGGCCCACTTCTGGCCTTCACGGAGGTCAGAGGTCATAGTTGCATGATCACAGTCACAATTGCACCGTACTCTGCATGTGGACACAGCAACCATGTTGTCTTGTGGGGTGTTAAGTTTGTCCTGGTGCCAAAATATCAAAAGACATGTTTCCTCAGTTTGTTTGCTTCACATAGATGATCTGAATAATTACTAGCTGTGTTTCCTAACAAAACCCGTAGGATGCGTTCCGGTGTGTCTTTGTTAAGGAGTACTAGCTTGTTGTCTGTTGTGTCGGTTTCAATTGAAAGATAATTGTATTCTTGCACTCTTCCTTTTGTCTTCACTATCCCCCCTTGTTGTTGTTGTTGTTTTGTTTTTTTTCTTTCTCTCTTCTCGTTTCTCTCTTCCTGCCTTTCCCCTGTCAGGTCCGGCAAACTTATGTATATTTAACTAATCAACAAGTATTCAAACTAAATAAATTACTGTACAGTATCAAGGGGAATCTTATACTTATAAACTCCCCTTGGAAAAGCAAACTTGTATGGCACCATGCAGCAGCCAGATCCCCAATCTGCCTGCTCTGTTGCCGGACAGGACAAAAAAAATAATAATTTGGGGGGGTAAACAAACAATAGAAAATATTATTTCGAGAATTATGACAATGAACCCTGCTCACTTTATTTTGGGACTTTATCCAAGGCGACATAAGTACACCAAGAGTGAGCGTATAATAATAGATTCAAGCCTCCTGCATGCTAAAAAATTACTTGCACTCTTGGAAAAAATCTTGCATACCAAGATTAGTAGACTGGGTGAGGCAGATGTTAATAACCTTTCCTCTAGAAAGAGTGACACATGTACGAAAAGGGAGACAAGATTCGTTTGAGAAAGCATGGGGACCCTTTATTGCTTTTGTGAAATTCATGAATTTAGCAGATGAAAGTGATGAGGTGAAATGAACAGTTGTGATGTAAACCTCGTGGAACTGCCAGAATGAGAGGAATGACAGGATTACCTGCTGTTCTGTATAAAGTACTGTATTTATGCATTTACATGTATGAGAACATGTTTATTTTATTTTTATTTTTTTCCCATCTTTTTCTCTTCATTTCCTTATTTTATGAGGATCTGTTTAATATGCAAGTACCACATTATGGTTAAAAAATATTTGCATAACTGAGTAAGTCTTGTAATGTATACTGCAATGCATATATGTACCTGCATACAAAATCATATCCAGTTACACAAGCACACCCTCTTTACCAATTAACCCAAGACGTACTTTGCTAAAATCCATAATATAATCTGTATTTGCACCAGCCTCATGTGAAAATTGCATCAGTCTGTACTTATAGAGCACATCTCATGAATGTAGCAGCACCGTTTAAATGTTTCATAACACAGAATATCAGTGAAGAGTATATAGGGTTACAGACAGATATGGCAAATAAGAAACAGACTCTTCAGTCGTTATTGTCATTATTATTACTAGTAATATTATTATTATAGTAGCCACTAGAACAGATACAATCATCTAATGTAGTGAAACAGGAACGTGCATGGCGAATCAAATCCAAAACAATCCATGAACCAATCAGAAACATGAATCAATTGCACTTCATTTTATTGACCACTAGATGTCCTACTCGAGTACTGAGTGTCAGTGCAGCCTCGAGTAATGAAGCATGTACTGGATAAAGTGTTGAAGCTTCAACAAAGCCTCGATCAGCCATCACTACCCACAGGTGAAGGTCTGAGAAGAACTCAGATCGATGGTCTAAATGTGAAATCAAGACTCATGGTCACACGTTTTAAGGCTTCTGTTAACCAGAAAGTTCAAACTAACGGAGACGTACTGAGAAACTTTTAAAACTTCAGTCCTCAGACTGTCGAAAGGTCAAACTAACAGAGACCTAGATGAGCCCTCAGTAGATGGCAGAACCACGCCCATGCATGATACTCTGTATCAATTTTGATCATCCTACATATATCCCTTCCTATACAAATGATGCAATATGCAAGAAATGTGCTAAGTGACCCCTTTGACCTTGACCTTGATCTGCTGACCTCTAACTCCACAACTGAGCAGGGGACCTTAGACCGATCTTCAGTGCCAAGTTTGATTATCCTGACTTCAGCACTTGCAGAGATATCTGAACGGACATACACACACACATACATACTTACCCAGCCAGATACCGAAGCAAATGCAGTAACCTCGCTGACGTACACGTCAGGTGTGGTTAACTACTCAGGAACTTAGGAGATATTAGTCCTTGGACTGTCTGAAAGTTAAATCTAACAGATCTACTGTGGGACTTAGAAAATTTCAGCTCTCAGACTGTGTGAAAGCTCAGGTCCTGAGGACTTTGGAGGTCTAGAGACTTTGGAAAGTCTTTGAACTGATGGTTCAACCCTCCAGCACAAAGGCTGAAGTCCAACCTCCTGAGAAAAATGGTCTAGTCTCGACTCGAGTTAAAAAAAACTTGAAAACGACAAAAATTAGATGATAAATGCGCACAAAAAAAGAAGAATTAGTATCTTAGCTCAGGGGGTAAGAAGAGAGACTATCAAGCATAAGGTAGTAGGTTCAAGACCTACCACTGGCCTATCTCTTGGTTTGTTGTTGTCAGGATTTTCAAAAAAATTTAAAGAAGGGTCTGGTTTTAAACCAGCAACCTACAGCTCCATAGACAAATCCTTAACTCACTGAGCTACAGATTATACAAAGTAATATAAATTCGTCGTCCCTTTGACATCGTAGTTTCCAAGTGACCACTTGGGTGGAGCCAAGGTGGAGTCTGGGTGGAGTCAGGGTGGAGTCAGGGCAGAGAGTAGGAGGGGAGGTGGGTGGCGCCCTCCCTCCTCTACCCGACCTCCCCCCACTACCCCCCACACCTTCCTCCGCCCGACAAGTTTTTCGAAAACCCGAGTCTCGAGGGGTTTCCCGAGTTTCTGAAGTTTCCACCAGGTCCGATGTAGAACAAGTTGTCATGAAGAGGTGTTGAAGTCAGCGAGGATGGAGTGACTTTTAACAGCGACTAGAAGAAAGACGACGAGAAGAGCAGGGGCCTCATTTATAAAGCTTGCGTACGCACAAAACAGGGCTAGAAAGTGGCGTACGCCACTTTCTACGCAAAGGTTGTGATTTATAAAAACAAACTTGGCGTGAGAATGTGCGCACTGGTGCACCAACCTTGATTCTTGATGCTTCTTTACGCACAAAACAAGGCGTAAATCACAAACTTTGCGTAGAAAGTGGCGTACGCTGTGTTCGTTGTGATTTCTAAAAAAAACTTGGCGTGAGAATGTGCGCACCGGTGCGCCGACTTTGATGCTTGCTTAAGCACATTTTGGAGACAGAGGGAACGGCAGTGCCGGAGGGTGAAGTGGCGAATTGAAACCAGATTGATCTCAAACCTTTATTGTTATCACATATTAGACTCGTAGAGCCGGATAATCATAAACCCTCATTGTTGTAGATGTTCCTATGGTGCGCCATTCGGCTGACGACTGTATTTGCAGAACTATGTTCATATATTAACAGGAGCGGATTGAACGTTATTTCATTCGGTCGTTTGACCGAAGGGCCGGTATCTGGGGCCGGTGCGGTGATCTTTATTAAATAATTTTGTTTACTGATCACCCGGCGCCTGTATGGCTCATCCATTTGTAGGGGTGGTCTCCGACGCAGTGGCTCGGGTTCGATTCCTGCCTGCGGCACTTTTATGCATGTCTTCCCCCTACTCTTCTCCCCATTTCCTGTCACTCTTCACTGCAACTATCACAGTAAAAAGGCAAAAAAAAAGTAAAGAATATTGTTTATTTATCCATATGCGGCCGAATGGGATGAGCGTCCAACCATTAATCAGCCCTGTACAGGCACACATGCTTCACACCACAACCCCCGAGTGAAAATGAATTTGTCTATGTGAACCAAAAAAATGTACATTCAATCAGTGTGCAAATTATTTGTACATCGGACATGATCATAACAAATTTAGTGGCAGAGTGGCCTGGGTCAACACATGATTCATTCATCCTGACGCACAGCAGTGAAGACTGCCGGCCGGCGCTGCGTGAAATGCCGTGGATCAGCAGCTTATTTATATACAGATACATTCATGAGTTACTTTGCATTGACCATTCATGGTAAAATGTGGGTGTGTTGTGGGCGGAATGTGAGGTGGATCCACCTGTGTAATCTTCCAGCTGGTGTGTGATTTATCAAGAAATTGCATGCAGCTGTGCTTACGCAAAGTTTTATAAATCAGGGGCGAGGGGCATACGCCCTTTTCGTATTATCGGCGTACGCAAACTTTAGTATGGATCCTACGCAATGTTTTATAAATGAGGCCCCAGGTCTTTAACCAGCATCCCTACAATCCATGGAGTTGGCTCCAGAGAAATGAAGGAAGGTCAACTTTTATCAACCTCCATCCAGATGTTCAACTTGATATCTTTACTTTGAGATTTTTAGCACCACAAACCTTTAGTATCACACTTTATTATCATTTATTGGGAATTTAATGGAATTCACCAGCAGATTTATTTTTTGTTGAGAAACTTTTTTCTTAAATACCACAGTATTTAACTCTGAATATTAAACTGATTTTCACGCGTTTTTTATTTTTATTTTTTTGCTGCAAACGTCATACATGTAGCTATGATACAGGACAAATGGTTCGGCGTATTTTAATATTCATAGCGGGAATAATAGATAATAATAATAATGATAATAATAGGTAATAGAATATTCTGATATTAAGCTCAACTGTAGACAGGTATTTTGCAAACACTGTAAACACACACACACTAACATATGTTAGAGAAGCAGATAATGGCAGTAAAGTCAATTATTTTAATAATTTGAAGAGACAATATATGATTACACTATATGTACATATATAAACAAAATACTGACTAATGAACACATTAGTCAGTTTTCTGATATATATATATATATATATATATATATATATATAAATATATATAAAAGACCGCCTATAGCTGGAGAGGGAGAGATAAACATAAATTATCATTTGATTACCTTTACAATTAAATCTTTTGATCTAAAAATGTTTTCTATATATGTACACTGACAGTCATTAAAAACTTTGAGACCATATTTTTCATAATAATTTTTATTTTGAAGCCCGAAACTGGATTTTCTTCATATGAATCATTTGTTTAGCATATTGGCATACAGAAACAAAAATCTAAAGTTTCAAGAATGATTTCAAAATAAAGAATTTCACAAAAGAAAACGGCACCTGCCAAACACAAAGTCACAACAGTCAATACCGAGTATGGCCTCCATTTGCTTCGATGCAGGCAGCAATCCGTCGGCGCATGCTTTGGACCAGGCTTCTGATTGTGGGTTGGGAACAGCCCATACGCCTGGCTACATCACTGTAGCTCAAACCGGCCTCCACCATACCCAGTGCCCGGAGACGTTGTTCATGTGATAGACGCGGCATGATGCTGTTCACTGGACTAACAATGGTGGCCTTTTTTGGGCCTTTATATAGGCCTTCAAAACCCATTCTCAAATTGTGCAGATACTCACTGTATTGCTTGGTGTGTATTTGGTTCACTTTTGCAAAGTGACCAACCCATGTGCAATGAATCATGACAAAATGACAACTCATCATTATCTCAACTACCAGGGCACTAGATCATCAGTAAATCCACAATGAATAATTACAACCCCTCTACAAGTAGAATTCTGCGTACATTTCTACCTCACAAATGTACAGACTTGAGTGGGAGGACTGGAAGCCCTGACAGTAGGTACAGGGCAAACTGTGTTTTCTGTTGCTCGTGAACTAGCTGAAGTAAAGCAGCATCAGGGGACAAACATGTTCGAAACATGAGAACAGAGAGAACCCAACCAGCAGGTCACAGTTTTTCATCTCCCAATCATCTCCTGAAGTCTATATGGTAAAGGACATCATGATAAGATCAGCTGGATTATTGACAGAATGTATGTAATCAATAAATCTTTGTCTAAAGAAAAACTTACTCAGAACTCTGATATGTTAACAGTACTAAATAAATCAATAAATACAAGCATACACACAAAATTAAGTTAATACATTAACTGTGTTAAGATTTAAATGAAAAAAAGTGTCTGTAGAGGATTTCTTTGTCCAGTATTCTGCATTCAGTTTATGTTTTTGAAGAATCCAGTATTGCACACTGGTTGGCCATTACATTTTATTAGTATGGTTTCACTGTTTAAAATGATGTCTTTTTCCTTTTAGACAGAACCTGTGATGAAAAAACAATACAAAATTCTTAGTTCCGTGTTAATAAAGCACTTAAAGTTTTAAGTATGACTAAATGTTTTTTTTCAAAATTAAATAAACCACTCCTTGGGTGGTTGTGGCCCCAAGTTCAGTCAAGTTGGAAAGATATTCACAGACTCAGACTTCCAGCATCAATAACTCGTTAGATATAGGTTGTCAAAACATAAACAATGCCTCTTTCCCATCGCTGTAAGGCACACAATGTGCTACGAGCCCAGTTTTGTCTAAAGTAGCTGTCTTTCAAGCTGCAGAAATAACATTGGTGTCTATGGAGTGAACAGGAACCGTCTGCAAATTGCAAAACCGCTGCAACAGTGAAGACACACAAATATTCAATAACTTCACTCTGATACAGTGTAGTGTCACCAGAATCACTGCAGCCTTCAACAGGCTCCTACTGACACCAGTGCTATTCCTGCACCTTGAAAGCTTAATGTAATGTCATGATTTAGATGAACAAAAGTGTCTGTAGAGGATTTCTTTGTGCAGTATTCTGCATTCAGTTTATGTTTTAGCAGACATAAAAGCCCCCACGGAAGATCTGCCACTGCTCTCCACCTGCTCGGTCCGTCTCCAACCTTCCATCAGACTGAAGCCTCCACCTCATCAGAATCGGTAAAACCGGCGCTTCTACTCGGCCCGTTTCTTCCCGAACACGG
Source organism: Acanthochromis polyacanthus (assembly GCF_021347895.1). Taxonomy (NCBI): domain Eukaryota; kingdom Metazoa; phylum Chordata; class Actinopteri; family Pomacentridae; genus Acanthochromis; species Acanthochromis polyacanthus. Next base: position 17,547,066 of record NC_067124.1, read on the forward strand.
CTGACACACTCCTGACGATGCCACGGACGCCGGCCGAGCTCTTCCTGAGCGCCCGGCGCTCCCGGACCAGGTCGACCAGCCGGTGGAACACCAGTAGGACTCCGTGGTACGTCTCGGCCGCAGACACCTCGAAGAAGCCGCAGCGCTGCGACAGAGCGAGCAGACGGCCCTCCTCCCCGGTGACGCTACGGTGGCGTCGCAGGTCACGCTTGTTGGCCACGATGACCACCGGGACAGAGGACAGCTTCCGACGGCGGCGGATCTCCTGCAGCTGCTGCAGCGACACGTCGAAGCTGCTGCGGTCGCAGATGTCGTAGACCAGGATCATCCCGTCGGCCCACTGCAGCTGCTTGTCGCTCACACTGCAGCTCTTCTCTCCCACCTGCACGCCGACAGGAAACATGTCACACTTGATGGTTGTCTCCTCACCAGTCTCATCGAGGTCACACTCATTAATATGCTAATTTGTGCAACAAGGTGCTGAAAACTGAACCATATCACCTCTGTTTGAAGAAGCTGTTAGTACTCTATTACACTTGTCTGTGCTCTGATTACTTGATAATCCAGGTGCGTTGCTACAGCTGCTGTTGGTGTTGTCTTTCATTCTAATAGCAGTTTCAGTATTTACTGTCTGCAGGTGTGAAGCTGCTTAAAGTACCTGTTAGTGGTATTCTGATGTTCCTCACTGTTATTTTGCTTTAGGTGGAAAAGCCCTGACTAGGTTGTGTTTCTCTAAACCAGTCAGTCGCTGTGGGTGGAGCTAAGACCAGAACAGAGACGAGAACTGATTAAAAGGAGAATTTAGAGCTGAAACATCAAAATCCTCAATAAAAGTCTGGATGGTCAGTTTGAAGTGCAGAAAACAAACAGACGGAGGACGCAGGTCAAATACCTGCAGCAACCAGATGAGTCACACCACAGAAGTGATGTCACTTCCTCTGTCTAACAAAGATAGCTTCAAGAATAAATTCAATAAAACCAAAGTTAAGATGCTTTTTGTGGGTTGATAATATCAATAAACCTTATTTTGTTAATGGAAATGCATTAATTATATTGATGGCAGGACCTTGAATCACAAATGGATCACGAGACTAATATCAGCCAATATACTGTTATTAAAGAACTGATCAGATAAAATCATCAGTGTGTGTTACTCTCTCTGTGTGTGTTACCATCTCTTCTAGCCAGGTGTGAACCTACCTGTGTGAACTGAGAGTCCCAGATGTTGAAGCAGATTTCTTGACCATCGATTGTATCAATTCGACTGTAAACAGATTCTGACAGAACAAAAAAATCCTTTAGTTCAGCTGATTAATTTCACAGCTATTTAATAAATAAAAAAATCATTCAGACATGTCAACCAGTAGTTCAAACATTCTGGAAAGCATCGTATCTTTAGAGATCACCAGACAGCATTTATCAGAACCTGTTAGAACAATAATAGATTTGATTCCTTTCAACAGATTTTACCGTCATTTTTATTTTCACGTATATATTTGTGCTTTAACAGTTTTCATATCTATAAAATGTCTTGTAAAAGTGGAGACAGAAAAGTGTCATCCTGGAATAAAACAGTGACATTAAAACTACTAACCCTTCATTTCAATTAATTTTTATCAAATTATGAGTCATTTTTAGAGAATTTAGTCATTTTGAACAATTGTATGTTCAGTCAACGCACAATACTCTGGGATTTTAGACAAATATTAACGTTTTAATCTACTTTAGGAGAGCTGACTCACCCATGTCTCCATATTCTCCAATGAATCTTCTGGTCAGAAATCTGACAGTCAGAGCTGCAGAGAAAAACATCGTTAAAAACTTCATATTTACAGGAATTTAATGAGAGAATAATTAGAAAAATCTGCAAATGTAACCTTATAATTCTGACTAATCCATTAAATATATGTTTAACAGTTTGTTCCTTCAATAAAAAAGAAAAAATGTGAAAACTGACATCATTCATATGTAAATCCTAATAATTTCATTTTTCTTCACAACAGAAATGCAATAAAATAATGGTTTAAATCATCTGAATACTTTATTTATATAAAAAAATACTTTTCTGATCACAACTGCAAACTGTTAACATAAAAAACTAATTGTCATTAATTAAAGGGAAAAGTGACTAAAGCTGGAGGTTAATGCAAAGTAATTATTATTCATACAGCCCATTCTAAACTACAGAAATGATTTCTAACAGAAATAAGATGAATGTTTTTTAGTCAAAAACGTACTATCTAGTTTTTATTTTATATATATAGTTATGACTAGTTTAAATCTTCAGGTTTAGACCTTAAAATCTATTTTTTTTACTAAATAAATTTAACAGACTGGTTCAAATCTCACAGTTCAGACCATAAACACACATGAAGGTACACGGGAGTGTGTTTTACCAGATTTGCCAACGTTGTGAGCTCCCAGCAGCAGGATGTTCACCTCCACCCTCGGCTGGTTCCCCTCTGTCACCTCCTGGACACCCATCTGGACTGAGGACGCTTCTGCTGGTTCTGAAGCAGCTCCAGGGTTCTATATACAGTGTGGGCGGGGCTTCCAGCTGTCAGTCATACCCTGCCACCCTGTGATTGGTGGAGAGTGTTAGTTCAGTGTTAATAAGGGGGAGGAGTTTCTCTATGTGAGTATTTTCTGGTTCCTTTCCTCTCTGACAGGAAAGTGAACATCTTTGGACTTAAAGACATTTGAGAAAACTCTGATCCACATAGGAACATCCTTCTGAACCCTTTAAATCCTTTGTTTAAAAAAAATAAATACATCTATTTATCGGCCACAAACTGAGAAGAGAAAGAGCCATGAACTTTCACACAGTCCTTGAACTACTCACGTGATTTAATCCGAATCACTTTATTTTACAAATCTCACTCATGAAAAACTAAAAGCTTTTGCACCAGAATCTCGCTGTAACTGAGAAGCCATGACTGACATTTTAGCTGAACTGCAGGCAGCGTTTCCTCAGAGCAGAGAGGAAACACGGATGGAAATCATCAAATATCTACAGTATGTTTACAACATTAGGTCCAGAGTCAACATCTGCGGAATTATGTTGGACGTGATGCCGCAGGATTTTAAGGTTTGTGTAAAATCAATAATAAAACACACCTATATTTTCCATCATTCTAAGTCCTACTGGCAGAAGATATTTCACATACAGCTGCAGAACTTTAGAGTGCAACATGAACCACAGTTAAAAAAAAACACCCAGAAACTGTTCACAGCTCAGACAGTGAACAGGAAATTTTCCCTTATTGCTGCTTTACATTGGGTCATTCCATGCCAAATCACCCAGAATTAGAAAAAATCCCCAGGTTACCATCTCAGAAAATTCTGAAAAAAATTACACTTGTAGGCATATCAGAGAAACTGAGAAATCCCAAATTTTAGCTACAAACCTCTAATACTTTGGAAGTTACAGCACATAGAAAATTAAGGGTTTTTGTTGACGTTTTCTGCCACAGCATGATCAGCCATGTTGGAGGATCAATAACTTTTGTTTTTTCTATCTCAGAATTCTGATATTATACATCTAGGCCTAACTTTTCCTGTAGAATCCATTTTTGTCATCATCAAGGTCACATGTCTTTTAGTTACTGTGCTATCAAGCTCTCAAAATGGCTGTAAGCCTAATTTTTTCAAAATTGATGGTATATATTTATGCATTTTGCAGAAATAGGGATTGGACTATAGAAAAGAAGCTTCTCATATCAAATGTTATGACTATTCAGCAATCAGAAATGCTTTCAGACTGAGAATAGTGTGAATGGTAACTAAGGAATACATTTTTTGAAAATTGCATTTTTTGATTTTATACAAAAATGACCTCTATTCAATGCACTAAAATCTGATGAGGTCAGTTGTTCAGGATCTTAAAATCTCTACCATAGTTTTATACCATGATAAGCTTTAAGTGTGAGAAGTTTTAACTTTGGGGTCAAAGTGCTTTATATTCTTGTAATTTTTTGAAGATTCACACAAGTGTAGCGCTTTTGGTCACATGTAAAAAAATATGAAAAATCAGTAAAACTTGCAATAGCTTAGTTTTATAGTTAAATATCAATATATTTGATCTACTCAAAGAGTTAGTGGTGAAAAAACAACCACCAATACCTTCAAAAAAAACCATGACTTTGCCACAAAAGTTTATTATCCACAACATGAAATAATATATATTGTGCATACTCGCAAGGAAATAATGTTTCAACACATCATCCACATGTGTAATATATTGTTCAAAAGATACTTAAAAAACTACATCCTAAATGCTACTAGTAAGCATGGCATTGTAGGCATACCTTAAATCAAATTTGATTTACGGTATGACTACAATTACAAGAATATAAAGCACTTTGACCCCAAAGTTAAAACTTCTCACACTTAAAGCTTATCATGGTATAAAACTATGGTAGAGATGTTAAGATCCTGAACAACTGACCTCATTAGATTTTAGTGCATTGAATAGAGGTAATTTTTGTATAAAATCAAAAAAATGCAATTTTCGAAAAATGTATTCCTCAGTTACCATTCACACTATTCTCAGTCTGAAAGCATTTCTGATTGCTGAATAGTCATAACATTTGCTGGAAAAGAAACACGGTGAAGAAGCAGCTGTTGTTTGTCTCCACCTGCTGGCGTCAGTCGGCTTCAGACTGTAGAAAAGATCAGAAATATATTTTATTTTACTGGAGGAAACATTTAAATCAGATCAAATCAACTCCAGCTAAATCTTTCTGTTGTTGGAGAACATTTAATAATTAACTATTAGATGTTAAAGAGTAAAGTTCCTACATTCATAAAGAATAATGAAATCATGTATTATTACGACTAATTAAGGATAAATAGTGATCAGCACTAAATTAGAAAACTGCAGTCTATAAACTCTTTAAAATGCACCTGAATATAAATACAGACTTAAATGGATAAAACTTTTATTTTTAATCAAACAAACTTTACTATCGGCAGCCCTTTAAATCAACATTTACAGCCTGAGACACACAAATGTAACGTTCACTGATCAGATCACACACTGATCTATAGAAATCTGACATCATGTCAAAGCCACCGTGGAAGGAAAAAAAAATCACTTTACATCAAACTCATTCAATCTGAAATCAGGAAATCTTTACAATTTCTGCTTGACTGTCTCTGATTTACTGAAACAGTTTTATTTAGAAAGATATTTGTGACATTTTAAATGAATAAATCAAACATTTTACAAGTTGTCAAACCTCAATCAGTTCTGGCAGTTTACTAGAAGTACCTGTTTCATGTCTCTGATCAAGTATTCTATAGGTTTTGTATTATTGTAACCTGCAACTACATGTGGTTCAGAAAATATCACCGGTGAACTTCTGCTTTATCAGTTTTTGTTAATAAGCTTAAAGATGGATCTTTTCAGAACAACTGTCTAAAAAAAATTGTCTAAATAAATATAAAAGTTTGTAGGAGGAAAAAAAAGAATCCACACCAGAGCTGAGGGAGTTTTACAGTTTTTATCTTGAATAGTTGTTCAGATATTGTTGTTCAAACAGCCACAAAATTCACTGCGAGACAAAAAGTAGATGGAATTTTTTTCCAAAAAGTCTTTAATTATCTGATGAATCAATCTAAAATTCCACAGTAAAGCTTATAAATATCTGCATTTTATTTACATTTCAGGAAAATCACCGATGCTTTTACAGAAACTCTTTACAAATTTGATCATTTGAGGTGCTGAGTATCTGTACTATTACATGAAAGAATCCTGCATTTTAAGCACAGAAGTAGTATCAGGTAAATGTGCTTTTACTGCAAGTAAAAGAATAAAGTCTGTCTCTGTTATAAAAAATTCTTATCTTATTGATCTTTTGTGAACTTGATTATAATTACAGCTCAGCTGATTATTGAACTCAGTTTATCAGATTAAATATTATTGATTCACTTTAACCTTTAAGGAAACATGGTGGCTGCTTGAAGATGAAATAATCGAAGCGAATATCAGATTCATCAGGCATCCCTGTTTGCTTCATTTAAGATAATTTAGTCAGTAATAAGATCTTCAGTCATTGATCAGCTATGGTTTGATCGATATGAATTTACTGATCAAGAAAAGCCTGATCAAACTGTGACTTCAGCTCACAGAATTCTCACCTGTGACTCCATCTTGCTCCTCTTGCTTCCTGGAGCATTCTTCACATTCAGCAGGTCTCTCAGTCTCTTCCTGACCTGCGACAGCTTGGCCGTCAACATCTGTTCGTGTTTGCCCGCCAGTTCGTCTTTGTCCATTGTCTTGTCTTCAGTTGAGTTGCCACTCAGCGAATCGTCAGCAGATCCAGAGTTTGGAGCCTTCAGGACTGAAGTATGAAGCTCTGAACTCAGAGTTTCCTCCAGTTTCTTCTGGAAACTCTGCTGCAGTTGGTCCAGAGCATCGTCCTGGAAACAACCAACCAATTAGAAACATACAGATAAAACCAGCTGGGATTAAAAGCGTTAACAGGATTTTTATTCTAAATAAGTCAGAAAATTGAAGATTGGCAGAATGAACACCTGCACAGCTGAGTGTCACAAACATCTAAGCTGTTGTAAGGCTCGTTTACCTTCATCAACATGAAGATTTCAGATCTTAAAATAAAAGAACTCAGGTTAAAATTCAAAACGGTGTCAGTTTAGAGACAATGAAAGAAAAACTTTCAGAATCAACTGGAACCAGGGAGATAACTACAGTTTATTATAGCTGTTCCATATACCTATATCTACGTATCAGGTGTGACAGGTAATCCAAGTAACAGTCCATCAGACAACCAAGACAGTTTAGAGTCATCAATTAACCTCAGTATGTCTGTCTGTGCACTGTGGGAGGAACGTGGAGAACCTAGAGAGAACCTGTTCTGATTATCTCAGCGTCAGTAACCAGGTCACAGTGAGTTCATTAACTGCAGCTGCTTCTGTTGGTTTTTGACTGGTTCAGGTTGATAATCTGCTGGTAGAACCAGTGATGATTCATTAATAGTATTCATCTATAAACCCTGAAGAGAAAACCACCAACTGAAGCCACAGTGAGTCTGATGATGAGGATGTTCCAGATGTTTGTACCTGTGAGGCTTCAAATACGGTCCAGATGTCAGAGACGACCTGAGCAGCTGTTTGATACGAAGGAAACGGACCACAACTCAGACGTTCCGAGATCGACTGCAGCCGAGAGCAACGGGACTGGAGACACAAACACACCAACGTTATCAATAGGATCAATGTTATCATCGTCAATATTATCAATAGAGACACAAACACGTTATCAATACATTAATAGGATCAATAGGATCACCATCAATGGAAACACAAAATGTAACTATGCTATCTACATTATCAATACTGTCAATATGATCTAATCAGTGTTATCATTATCGGTGCTGATCAGGCTGCAGAGGAAGCTGCAGTTCCAGTATTTCCTGTCCCAACAGCGCCACCTGCTGATTTGGAGTTTTAAAGGTTCATACACTAGGCCAGCGGTCCCCAACCACCGGGCCACAGACCAGTACCGGAAGAAAAGACAATAAAAACATATTTTTTAATTTTAGATCTACACTGTATGTTATTTATGAAGAATGACTAGAATGTCTTCTTGTCACTTCTTTCTGTGCTTGTTTCCCGCACTTGATTCTGTCAGTTTTCACGCCCGACCGTTAAATGAAGGCGTCAATCTAACTCCCACTAAAATTAATAAAAAACGTCTCTAGAGAGTTTCTTCAAAAAGAGGTAGTGGCTGAGATAGAAGTAAGTAAGAAGCAAATATGCATTTAGCAATAAAAAATTGTTTTAATTGTTGAGGACACTTTTTAAATAAAAAAACACAATAGTCATTAAGTGCACGATGATCGGTCCGCAGAAAACTGTCTTGTTTAAAACCAGTCCGTGGTGCAAAAAAGGTTGGGAACCGCTGCTGTTAGAATTACTGTGTACAGAATCAGGCCTGATGCTGCTGCAGAGGAAATTAAAGAACCAAACAGGACGTTTTTCTACTTGATGCTGCTCAGTTTGCTCAGAGACACAGTAGAACCACAGTGAACATAAACTGACCTCAGACAGTCGACCGCAGCCTTCAACCTTCAGGTGCAGCAGGAGACTCTCACACCTCTGCAACAAACAGCACGTTCAACATTTACAGCTACACAACAATATGAAGTCTGTTTCTATCCTGCTGATCGGCTGAAGAAGACGGAGATGAAGTTTCAGCTCAAACATATCAGGACTCAACTTTTCTTTGTTGCTCGATACCAAAAGAAAACTGGCTCAGTTCCATTTCTGCGACTGAAACGTTCTTATAGACGCCGAGTTTAAGGATCTGGTGTCAGGAGGAATCAGCGGTGTAAAAATAATTCATTACAGAATGAAGATGCTTCTGTCTGTGGCTTGATTATTTAAGATCTGAACATTACAGATAAAACTGTATATTTTCTCCACCACAGAGTCACACCCATCATTCAGGAAGATTCATTCTTTACAAGTCAAATAATTTAACTCATCTGCTGAATATTCCTGTATTCCTACGCTGCAGAGAAACAACAGATATCATCTTCAGTTTGGTCCGACATCAAGCAGCTGCGTTAAAGCTAGAAACAGCTTCTGCAGCAGAATCTACTTTACATTAGCAGTAAAACTACAACTAATGTAAAAAAAAAGAATGAATCCAGCCCATGGCCCTTTGCTGCACATCCTTCTCCCATTCTTCTCCCTACTTTCCTGTCTTCCTCTCTCTACTATCCTGTCAATAACGACAAAAAGGCAAAAAAATATATTTTTTTAAATTACACTCTGCTTCAAATTCTTTTAAAACAGGATTTTTTCACCAAAATTATTTGTATAACGTTGTTTTTTCCATATTGGAGGAAAAAATATGATATACTGTGATCTCATGCAGCCGATGGAATTAGAAATATTACATTTCTGTTGGAATTGAGGAAGAATTGGATTCTAAACTTGCGGTCTGCTAGCTGAGTGCGAGTGTGTGAGTAAAATAAAGTCCAGACTTTGTCCTGGTTCTGTGAATGAAAAACAAAACAGCATCTCTGACTGAATCATAATTATTCCAACGTGCAGAGAACAGAAGCAACTGCAGGTGAATCAGGAAAATGCTAGCTAAACACAGACGTCTTTACTTATTCACTAAAGCTTCATTCTGACTGAATTTGTGTTTTGTCATCATTTATATTCAGTCATGAACTCAGAAGTTCTGTTCAGCTGCTGATTTTTTCTAAGAATCCATCTGTATTCAGTTACTTTTTCACTCTTTCACAGTTTATTCTGTTTGAACTGGAATAAAAGGAGGATGAAGGTTCAGTCCATCTAAAAATCATCACATCAACTACAGTTTCTGCTCTCTGAGGGTGAATATGTCAGTGAGGTTTTAGACTGATGTATTAAATAGTTTCACAGAGGAGTTTATTTTTAAAATTACCTATCGACTCACTTTCATAAGTTTTTTCTATCATTGACATTTGAAGCTGTGTAAACAACATCATCTGAGAAACTATTCAAGATAAAAGCCAGAAATTTTCTCTGTTATTTCTCCTCATGTCACTGGTAAAGGTTTGTCCACCAGTGCCACATACATCCATACATACCCTGAGGTTCTGCAGGCTGAGCCTGGACATCTGAGGACTGGACAGTCTGTCAGAGCTGTAGGGGTCCAACGGGTTCGATAGGTCCTGACACAACGAACAGAACCACTCTGGCCTGCAGTAACAGAAGATTTTTATTAGCAGCAGGTTCAAACACAAAGTTTAATTTTGTGTTAAATGAAACTCAACATTTTAAGTCCATCCGAACCAGCAGGTGAGTCGGACTGAAAGTTCAAACTACAATGCCTATGAAAAAAAGTATTCACCTCCCTTGGATGTTCCACTATTTTGTTGCTTTTATACATAAAATTGTGATCAATACAATTTGGCTCCTTTATATCAAAGTGAAAACAGATTTTTACAAAATCATGCAAATTAATCAAAATATATAAGGTACAGTAAATGAGTGCATAAATATTCAGCCCCTTCAGGTCAGTATTTAGTAGATGATGTAGTTGATCTTGGAATGTCCCACCTGGCTTTGGGTTAATTCCAGGTGAGATTTCATCAGAACTTTTTTCAACAATGGCTTTCTCTTTGCTACTTTTCTACACAGCTTTGACTGGTGAAGAACCCAGGCAACAGTTATTGTATGGACAGTCTCTCCAATCTGAGCCACGGAAGGTTTCAAGTCCTTGGGCAGTGGGCAGGTCTGTTTGACCTGTGATGGGGTTAGGCGTCCCAGCCACCACGAGTCTCCCTGTCTAAGTGAGCATGCCACATAGACAGTAGGTTATTGTAGGGCTTGTCTACCTACGCATGTAAAGCCTGGACCCGGCAGACTGCGTGGAGGAAACCACTAGACTGGTTCAACGGGCATGAAGGTGGGCCCAGCAAAGCGTTGTGGAGCGCAAGTAGGGCACAGTGAGACACGTAGAACACTGTGGTCATCCACTGCATCCCGACCCATGTCCAGCCGTCTTGACTCTGTCTTGCCACTGGATTCAGATGGGCTGGGACGAGAGAGTGAGGCAGACGACATTGCGCAACTCTCCCTCACTTTAATCAAACTCACGCGCAAGTCATCTTCACCACCCCCCACTCTTTTCCCCTCTTCCCCCCACCACCTACTCTTCCAAAGTCCTGTGGCGATGGGCGAGCGACGAAGCAGCAGGTGTGGATACACTGGGAGCTGTAGCCGCAGACCTGCACACAGGCGGTTCAGGCCATAGGGTCGTCTCTTCTCTGGACCGAGACAGCAGAAAGATTCGGCAGCCCCCTGAACGACTGAGCAGCCCTCTCTAGGATCGCACTGCTCACCTCCATAGCATGAGGAGCGGACTAGAAAAGGTGTCCCAAACATTGTCTGTCTCAAATCACCCTGGCCAGCAGACCGCGGTTGGCGGGGATCCCATTGCAGCGGTACGAATAACAAGAAGAAAAGAACCAGGATACACCCGATCAACTTTGGCGCATGGAACGTGCGCACGCTTATGGACGACGCCCAGGCCAACAGACCACAGAGGAGAACTGCACTTGTTGCAAAGGAACTGGGCAGATACAACGTGGACATTGCAGCACTGAGTGAGACACGCCTTGCAGAGGAAGGACAGCTTAGAGAGAGAGGAGCCGGCTACACATTCTTCTGGAGCGGACGAGCCACCACCGAACGACGAGAAGCAGGGGTTGGCTTTGCAGTGAAGAACACGCTAGTCAGTAAGCTGAGCAGCCTCCCACAAGGTGTCAACGACCGTCTCATGACCCTGAAACTACCCCTCTCTGGAGGCAAGCAGGCAACCATCATCAGTGCTTACGCACCCACGATGACCAACCCTGACGACATCAAGGACAAATTCTACGAGGATCTACACTCCCTCGCAGCCGCTGTCCCTAAGTCGGAGAAGCTGATCATCCTCGGCGACCTCAACGCCCGTGTAGGCTCCGACCACTCGACATGGGAGAACGTCATTGGGAGGAACGGCATTGGAAGCTGCAACAGCAACGGCCTCCTCCTCCTGCAGTTCTGTGCTGAGCATGAACTCCTGATCACCAACACAGTTTTCCGCCTCCCTGCACGCAACAGGACATCATGGATGCACCCGCGATCAAAACACTGGCATCCGATAGACTACGTCATCGTCAGGCAAAGGGACAGGCAGGATGTTCGAGTGACCAAGTCCATGTGTGGCGCTGACTGCTGGACTGACCACCGACTGATCATCTCAAAGATGAAGATCAGAGTTCTCCCGAAGCGGCGACCCCAGGGAAAACCAGCACCCAAGCGACTACATGTGTCGAAGCTGAAGAAGCCTTCAGTCAGTGCTGAGTTGACCAACACCATGGAGGAGCGCGCACAGCACATCCAGGTCTCAGATGACGTGGAAGACAGCTGGACCTCCTTTCGTGACACCGTGTATGCAGCAGCCTATGAAACCCTCGGCCCCACCCAGCGCAAGCATCAAGATTGGTTTGATGAGAATGACGACGAGATCACCAAGCTGCTGGAAGAGAAGAACAGACTACACAGGGCCTACGTCAGAGACAAGTCGTCATCGAAGAAGGCTGCGTTCAGCAACGCCCGCAACACGGTCCAGAAGAAGCTGCATGATATGCAAGACACGTGGTTGAGCCAGAAAGCAGAAGAAATTCAACGCTACGCTGACGCCAAAGACATGAAGCGCTTCTACGAGTCTGTTAAGATAGTGTACGGCCCCCAACCTGCAAGCTCAGCTCCGTTGCTTAGCGCTGATGGAACAACGCTCATCACTGAGAAATCGCGCATCTTGGAGAGATGGGCAGAGCACTTTGATGCCGTCCTCAACAGACCATCCCACATCAACGAAGAAGCGATCAACCGACTACCCCAGGTCGACATCAACCACGACATGGACACACCACCCACCCTGTCTGAAGTAGAAAGGGCCATCCATCAGCTGTCCAGCGGCAAAGCTCCAGGAGCTGATGCGATCCCAGCAGAAGTCTACAAACATGCTGGGCCACAGCTGCGAGAGAAGATGACGCAGCTCTTCCAGGCCATGTGGACGCAAGGAGCAGTCCCTCAAAACTTCAAAGATGCTACCGTGGTTCACCTCTACAAGCGGAAAGGCAACAGACAGGCGTGTGACAACCACAGAGGAATATCACTTCTCTGCATAGCTGGAAAAGTCTTGGCGAGGATCCTTTTAAACCGCCTCATCGAACACATGGAGAGTGGCCTGCTGCCAGAAAGCCAGTGTGGCTTCCAAAAGGAGCGTGGAACCATCGACATGGTGTTCGCTGCACGCCAGCTGCAAGAGAAGTGCCAGGAGCAGAATGTGGACCTGTACACCACCTTCGTGGACCTGACGAAAGCATTCGATACTGTCAGCCGCAACGGCCTCTGGAGCATCATGAGTAAGTTTGGATGCCCCGACAGATTTATCACGATGGTTCGGCAGTTCCACGACGGCATGCAGGCACAAGTCCTCGACAACGGAGAATCATCCACTCCCTTCCCAGTGACAAATGGAGTGAAACAAGGCTGCGTACTGGCTCCGACACTCTTCAGCATGATGTTTTCTGCCATGCTGACGGACGCCTTCCAGGACTCCGACCCAGGCATCAACATCAGATACAGAATGGACGGCAAGCTGTTCAACTTGCGACGCCTCCAGGCTAAGACCAAGGTCCGCTTTGACAAGCTTCGAGAATTCCTGTCCGCTGATGACTGTGCCCTCAACGCCAGCAGCCCTGAAGACATGCAGCGCTCCATGGACCTTTTCTCCACTGCCTGCACCAACTGTGGGCTGACGATCAGCACCAAGAAAACTGAAGTGATGTACCAACCCGCTCCAGGGAAACAGTACCAAGAACCCACAGTGACCGTGAGTGGACAGAAACTGGCAGCTGTAGACAAGTTCACGTACCTCGGCAGCACGCTGTCTCGTAGCGTGAACATCGACGACGAGACCGACGCCAGGATTGCCAAGGCCAGTATGGCTTTTGGCCGGCTGCGTTCATCAGTGTGGGAGCGCAAAGGTGTGAGTCTCGCAACGAAGCTGCAAGTCTACATGGCCATCGTCCTCACCACCCTACTGTATGCCAGCGAGTCCTGGACTGTCTACCAGAGGCACGCAAAGAAACTCAACCATTTCCATCTCAACTGCCTTCGAAAACTGCTGAAAGTGAAATGGCAGGACAAAGTGCCGGACACAGAGATTCTCGAACGAACAGGAATGTCCAGCGTCTTCACCATGCTCCGGAAGTCTCAACTTCGCTGGGCTGGCCACGTCAGCAGGATGTCAGATGATCGACTACCCAAGCGCCTTCTTTATGGAGAACTACAGACTGGAGTGCGCTCGCAGGGCGGTCAGAAGAAACGTTTCAAGGACACACTCAAAGCATCCATGAAAGACTTCGGAGTGGACCACAACTCATGGGAGACACTCTCACAGAATCGGACAGCCTGGCGTGGATCAATTCACACAGGAGCGGCAGCGTACGAGCAACAGCGTACACAGACTGCCAAGACCAAGCGAGAAGCACCCAAGGCCCGTTGCACCAACCCTCCAGCTCAGGCCTCAGCTCCGCAGTCCTGCCCTCACTGTCCAAGAACCTTCCGGGCTCGGATTGGCCTCATCAGCCACCTTCGAACCCACCCTGCCCCCTAGTAAATTTGTACATAATTATAGTGAAGATGGTCATCTCTTATCAAAGAGGACGAACGACAGGTGTCTTGGTGGCCTCCCTCATCAGTCTTCTATTTGCGAGGAAACCAGCTCTTCACAGATTTAAACAAGTGCCATACTTCTTCCATTTCTTAATGATGGATTTAACTGAATTCTGTGGGATGTTCAGTGAGTTAGAAATCGTTTGTAGCTACCTCCTGACGAATACTTTTCAATGATCTTTTCTCTCAGTTGCTTTGAATGTTCTTTTGTTTTCATGTTGCAATTGGCAGGAATACATATGAATGAGAAACTGGACCTTCCAGATAAAGGTGTTTATGTACTACAATCACTTGCTATGCCGCTTGCATCAACTAGCTTGACCTCTGTTAGATTAGGTCAGTCACTTTAAAGGGGGTGAATTGTTATCCAATCACTTACTTTATGTTATCCAATCACTTACTTGATGTCTTATTTTTTAACCCCTTAAACTTCAGTGTACCGCCGGCGGTACACCTACTAGTTTGCATAGGAATTTCAAGAATGTCTGAAGGCTGCAAACGCGATTACACAAACACTATACGCCGATGGAAAGCTTAGATTCTCATGAATCCGCCGGTATAAACCACTTTCAGATGTAATTAACACAGCGGGTGAGAAAAACACATTTGTCCGACAAAAACGAATATCCATCCATCCGTTCTCTATACACGGCTTCAACACACACAGCACGACTCACATTTCCGGGTTCATTATTACACACAAAAAAAAAAATTCCAATATTCCAAATTACATTGACCATGATTTCATGTATAAAGACAAGAAAAGGGTTAAACATCCAAGCAGAGTGAATCCTTTTTGTAGGCATTGTAACAGATGTTAAAGAAGTCATGAGTGTGTTCAGATGACTAGAAGTGGAGCTAACGTCTGGTTGTCCCATAGTTCTGTGTTCATACACATCTATCGGGACTCTGTTTGTTCCTCTTAGAACCTCCGCAATGTTCCATGTGGTTGAGAAACTTTAATTTATTCCGGTCCAGAATTAGATCTTTTGTGGGTTAGAGACCAGATTGTGTTCCACCAAGTTGTAAAAATGGATCAAATTACAGACTGGTCAGCTCTTGACAGTAGATAATTAGAAAAGACACCAGTTTAGTTGTGTAACATACACACGTATTTACAGGTTCTGAGTCCTGTAAGTAAATATTTCATAAACTGGCTCCACGTGGCAGAAAAACCTGTGTTATTTATCTCTATTATAAAGATCCTGTTGTAGAGGCTCTAAAGCAGTGGTTGGCAATTGGCGGCCCGCGAGCCAAAACTGGCCCGTCAGGAATAATGTCTGGCCCGCCAGATGATTTTGAAAATTTGATTTATTTTTGCAATGTTTGAAATTATTAAAAATGAAGAATCGATCACACCCATATACCGTGTTTCCGCCCGCTGGCTCCAGGAGCTAGTGCTAGTTCAGAGCTTAGTTGTTTCTTTCTAAAAAACAGTTTGCGTTTCCACTGGCACGGAGCCAAGCCAGTCCGTCACCGCAACACGAAACTCGCGTGGTCGGCTGCTGCCGGGTATTTCCGTGTTCGTGCTACTGGTCGGACACGGTTGTACCAGCCAGATTTCACTGAGCAACAGTGTGTGCAAAACGTGTGTGTCTCGGGAGTCATTTTTAATACATCTGTGATCAGAAATGAGACGTGTGTCCCAAGCAGCAGCGATCAGCTGTAGAAGCTCCGCCCCCCGCCCCACTTCTGAATAAAAACAGTCCAATCAAAAAATCAGCTAATATTCAGGTCAGAATTATTTCTGTTTAAATCACAGGACACTGAAAGGTTTGTTTCCACCTTGGTAAGCTGAACTTCATTGATGAAGAAGCACATTGCGCTCACCTGATGTCCAGTCCGACTGGAGGAACATGGCAGCGTCGGTGGTATCCTCGACCGCAGGAAGAGCAGATTATTGAAGTGCTGTCTGATCCACAAGCAGCGCAGGACAGAATCTCCAGAAACACTGGAGATTCTGGAGATGACAGAGGTTCTGTGAAATCTACCGTGTCGCCATCGGACTCGATCTGGAACCAACAGAACAACAACATCAGGTTTCTGCTGGTTAACACGTTTCATCCCTTGACAGCACACAAACATCTGGAAACAAGAACAGCAGGTCAGCGGTACTAAAGAGCAGTTTAATGAGTAGAGGGCTGTTCTCATACATCTGAGAAAAGCACATGCAACCTGTTTCTAAGAGTTACAATTTTAGATTAGAAAGTATTTGATTCATCAGTCATAAATTTCAGAATCCATATTTTATGCTTAAAAAAGGTAAATCAGGCAGTCAGAGTAAAAATCTGATTATTTGATATTAAATGATCATGAAGAAGCAGCAGGATGACGCCTCCATGTCTGTATCAACAGGTTTAAGGACCTGAAGTATGCTTGGATTGAATGTCCTGATTCACAGCTGACGTCTTACCTCAGAGTCTTCGTTCAGCTCCTGCACATAAAGCTCATCTTCTTCCAAACCTCTGACCAGACGAAAGATGGGCAGGGGACATCCGGGTTGGGGCAGTGACACAGGAAGTCTGACCAGAGGAATCGTGGGCTGCCATTGGCCTAGACTCCTGACCAGCTGTTCAATCACATTGCTGCTTTCTTCACTTTCTTCATCGCATGTTTCATGCGAGGGCAGTTCAGCGTCTCTGTCGGATGTTTCAGATGCAGCTAGTTTCACTGCAGGTTCCTCCCTGACTTGAACCGTCACCACCGGACTCTGCTGCGGTGAGATGTGGTGTCGGTCGCTCTGGGGTCCCATTGCAGGTTCTGGAAGAGTCTTCTGATTGTGCAACCCTTTATTTGGATCGTATTTACCATCAGGCCGGTTTTCTTCTGAACTGTAAGTGCAGTGCAGAGCCCACTGCTGCTGAGCATCATGGGAAACTGAGGCACAACAGTGGGGAGGTTGAGCAGGACAGGAGGGGCTTGCTGCTTCACGACCACAACCGGTTGAGCAGATTTTAAGACAGTGCTAGAGATGGTTGGAGGCAGCGTGATGACAGAGTTTACGCTCGGTTCACACTGAACCATAGAGGCTCTGGTGGTGTTGAGCCAGTAGGTAGGAGCCGGGCAGGTGGGAGGTGGATGGCTGATAACTAGATAAGTTTGAGGTGGACAATTGGAAGAAGGTGGACGGGTGATAGCTAGATAGGTGGGAGGAGGAAGGGTGGGAGGAATAAGGGTGGGAGGCGGAAGGGTGGAGGATGGAGAGGTGGGAGGCGGAAGGGTGGGAGGCGGAAGGGTGGGAGGCGGAAGGGTGGGAGATGGAATGGTGGGAGATGGAATGGTGGGAGGTGGAAGGGTGGGAGGCGTAAGGGTGGGAGATGGAATGGTGGGAGATGGAATGGTGGGAGGCGGAAGGGTGGGAGGCGGAAGGGTGGAGGATGGAAGGGTGGGAGGCGGAAGGGTGGGAGGCGTAAGGGTGGGAGATGGAATGGTGGGAGGTGGAAGGGTGGGAGGTGGAAGGGTGGGAGGTAGAGAGGTGGGAGATGGAAGGGTGGGAGATGGAAGGGTGGGAGGTAGAGAGGTGGGAGATGGAAGGGTGGGAGGTGGAAGGGTGGGAGGTAGAGAGGTGGGAGATGGAAGGGTGGGAGGTGGAAGGGTGGGAGGTAGAGAGGTGGGAGATGGAAGGGTGGGAGATGGAAGGGTGGGAGGTAGAGAGGTGGGAGATGGAAGGGTGGGAGAAGAGACGGAGGATGAGAATTTTATGAGATCTGATGACGAAGGAGGAAGATTTTTGACCTGAGGCGATACAGCGCTGCTGATGGTCACCATCTGGAGGATGGAGCTGGACATAGAACAGGTGGGGGTGATGGAGGAGGAGGTGGAGCCAGAAGAAGAGGAGGTGGAGGAGCAGGTGGGCAAAGAAGAAAAAGAGACCTTCTTCTTCCTCACTATCTTCATGTTTGGCTTCCACCTGAAGTGGAGCTGACAAGACTCAAAGGAGGAAGGCGGAGGAAAATCGGAGGAGGACCTGAAGGACAAAGGAACTCCAACAGGTGAGTCTGTATCACTGCAGGTAGCAGTCAGGGGGCGGGGCCTGCAGGTGGGACCATAAAAGGATGAGGATGGATTTGATGAGAGGGCAGAAAGTGACAAATTAGACTCCTGAAACGTGGCATCTGGAACAGGGGATTTGATGTGATCGGTGGTCAGTGGTTGGGGGCCGGGGATGGGAGCACTCCCAGCAGGTGTGGAGCAGGCAGCGGGAGGAGCAGGAGGAGCAGGAGGAGGAGCTTCTATATTCTCACTGGAGGTTTGTGGCACATTAAAGGGAACCCATGAAACACTGAGCTCACCTGGAAACCCAAAACAACCAGAGTTTGTCATCATTACATCTTGATGTTCAGCCAATCGGAAAAACACAAATACATGATGTCATGAGGTGAATCTTACTTAAAAAGACATCTAAACTTTTTCAACCCGCTGAAGCAGCAGGTTCTGGGCATGGTTCTACTTTTGTCTCCTACCAAGAAAATTGTCCATTTTCATTTTGAAGAAACTGAACACTCTGGAAGAGCCTGAATTCATGGAAGAAATGTTTCACGTGTCATCTGATTTCTCTCTTTCCTGCACTTTACATGAATATTTAGTACAAAAACTTCTATGAAACCGTCCGTATTAAAGTTTAGATGCTGACAGTATGCATAAGTCTTTCCACCATTGATATCTGAGCTCACCAAAGTGTGAAATCGTTTCCAGACTCCTCCTGTTAGCGATGACCCTCAGGTGAGCCATGGTTGGAGGAGGACACGAGTCGTGAACCAGAAGATCCTTCAGCTGGGACTTCATCTGAGGAGAACAAAGAAAAGAAAAGTTCCTGATCTTTGTCCACAGAACAACAAGATTCTGGTGCATTTAGAAGCTGAGTAAGCTCTGCCTACTGCTACTGAGCATCAAATATTTCAGATCACGTGACAAGAGACCCACATTTGTATTTGTCTCATTTATCAGAGGCTGTAAAATTTAAAAAAAATGAAACTGTGATATTTCTGCAACATTTCTTCATTCTACATCTGTGAAGGTAAGCTGACTCGGAGCATTTTGAGAGTACCAATTTTATAGGGATGGTCAGAGGGTGGGCCAGATGGTAGGGAGGGGCTGTATGTAAACACAAGGGTAAATAGTGGTTAATTTGCATATGGTTGGTTATCTGTAACAAAGGGGTAAGACAAAAAGTACAAAGAGTAATTCAATGAAAGCATCTGGAAGGCAGTTGCAAATGGCAAAGGTGTGACAAGAGAAGGTAAGAGAGAGGGGGTCTGACAGACAGTAACAAATAAAGACAAAAGAATTGTGGATAACTGGGAAATGGAATGAGGGGGGTGACACGTGACACTAGCAGCAAAAGGTGTGCTACTTTCTTCATCAGCAGTAACCAGATTCTGTAAAAGAATAAAGATTCTAACTCATCAGAGGAACTGAAAAATACAGAAACAAATTAACCCTTTAAGCTTCAGTCAATTCCAGCCGTTTTCAGTACAAAAAAATCGCTAATATTCTATTTTTAAATAAAAAAAATTACGACTAATACGGGGAATATTGGACGCGCATTGCGAGGTGCATTTCCTTGAAAACGACCGATTCGTGGATTTTATACCGACTTCAGGACATGTTTTGGACAAAATAGTTTACTGGCTTGTGTTGTCTGGATGTAAAAGGTTGGATTATGGCCGTTTTTTGTGGAATCTTTTTTTTCTGTGTGTAATAATAAACCCGGAAATGTGAGTCGCGCTGTGTGCGTTGAAGCCGTGTATAGAGAACGGATGGATGAATATTCGTTTTTGTCGGACAAATGTGTTTTTCTCACCCGCTGTGGTAATCACATCTGAAAGTGGTTTATACCGGCGGCTTCATGAGAATCTAAGCTTTCCATCGGCGTATAGTGTTTGTATAATCGGGTTTGCAGCCGTCGGACATTCTTGAAATTCCTATGCAAATTAGTAAGTGTACCGCCGGCGGGACACTGAAGCGCAACTGAAGCGCAAAGGGTTAAAATAGATGGACACAAAATGGACAACACAACAAAAATGAGGCAGAAAAAAAACGCACACGACACAAAACTGTCTCCGGGTTTGTAGAAGCTGTAAAAATGCAATAGTTAAATATCTTTAGTGTCTCCAGTGCTGGTGAAACCTGTAGACACTTGGAAACATGTTGGACATGTTGATTCCAGGTTTTTTTTTTTTTAAACCTTTTTCTAAAACAAATAATCAAAGAAATTCAACTTCTGGTTTCCATCATTCTGAGTCCTACTGACAGAAGACATTCCAGAGTTCTCTCTCCTTCATGTTGTTCTGCTTCTACAGAGTTGCAGGACGTTAGATTGAAAATGAACCTCAGTAACAAAAAACACCCAAAATTTAGGTATTTTATTCCAACTAAAGGGTCACATGATATCAGTAAACAGACCATCAGCCACCTGCTCCCTAAATGTTGCTGTCAACCATCACTGGAGCTGCTGCTGTGTGTTCCGGGTGTGTTCTGTGCAGGTGAGGGTCTGACCTGTGTTGTGTAGGTGAGCAGCGTCGACAGGTCGCTGGTGTTTCGGGCTTTTTCTGCAGTTTCAGTCAAGGACATGTGAGTCTGCTGCAGCTGCTTCAGCTTCTCCATCCTCTGGTTGATCCGTTCACACTCCAGCTCATGAACCTTCTGCTCAAACACAGTCACACAGAACACACTGTTAAAATAAAAATGATCAGTTTAAACCCTCTGAGCCCCAAAACCTACCAGAGAGTTGGAACGGCTGCTTACTGGTGCTGTTTTTTTCACAAATATCACCAGAACAACACTGCTGTGACAGATTTTTTCCAACAGTCCATAAACTAATCATGTGACTCATTAATTTTGCGAGGAAAAACAACTTGATCTATGCTTAAAATCTGTGTTGAGAAGGGAAGCACTAAAAATAAATAAAAGTGTCTCCTTTTAAATCATAGAACTGGAACAAATGAGAGCAAGTCTCACTTAGAGCTGAATATCTCATCAAAAAACTTCCAGAATTCAGATGGCTCAGTGGACTGGATCTCTTTGGGTTTTATTCATAAGATTAACACCGACAATGTGTTTGTTCCTACTAGAGTCTAAACCAGGTGAGAAATGTAAGAGTCTGTTCTGATAGTAAAGGTAGTGTCTACAGATACGGACCCGTACCCGTAGCCTGTGGCCCACGGATACGGCACTTTCCCTTACTATAAATATTAATGAGACGTACATGAATATTAATGAGCCGGCTGGTGAACGCGCTTTGTGATTGGCTGGTAATCCGACATACATAAATATTAATGAGCCGGCTTGGTAATCCGCGTGATGAAGGCGCTTCCGTGATTCGAGGTGAATCTGCGTGCCGAGCCTGTCATGTCAGTCATCTGCTGTTCTCTTTTCTATCATGCATAATGTCTTATAAATATCATTATCTGACTTTTTCACGGACAGCGATTTGGGGGTTGAAATCAGCACTACTATTAAAAATAGCAAAACTTTTTATTCACGTGACCCTGTTCTAATAAAGCACAAACAGCAAACAAAACAAATGGCGGAACTAACAGCCAGCAAACTACAAGTATTTTTTTACCTTCAAAAGTAGCGACAGACTATTACATAATAACAACCTAAACAAAACCCTGACGTATTTTCTGCGTCTGTCAACACAGACGCTGTCACAGTCACTTTAATGTTAGCTGACTCTGTTGAATGGCTAATTTACATCACCACAAACAAATCTCACAATATCACAGTAAATCGAGTTTGTGGTTTTTTTTAATTCATGCCGAATTAAAGAGCTGCTCCTCACCATTCACGAGTGTTTGTTTCATATTCGACATCCTTAATTTTATCTTGTAAATTAGCGTTCGAAATTAAATGGGAACATTTGCAATGGAGTTCGTCAGCCGCTTCCACCACTGAACGCGGTAAACTAATTAATAGGAACTGGACTTCAAACAATTTAGACACGGCGTCTAAAAGCGTAAAAACTGTAATGTCTAAAGTGTGAGAGGAGACCGTGTATTTTTGGTTAAATTATACAATGTTCGCCGTCAAAGTCATTCATATAAACTGCCTGTAATGTGCAGCAAATAGTAGTTAACCGGCGCCAGCTCTTCAGTGACCTTAACGGGTCCGTACCTCTAGTACAGATGCTACAGGTACGGGTCCGTACCTGTAGCATCAACCGATAGTAAAAGCTGATGTCACCTCGATCTCCTTCACCATCTTCTCCACCCTCCTCCTCAGCAGCTCAGCCAAACTGAGGTAGATCTTCTGCAGCTGAGCCTTCAGGTGAGAGTTAGACTTATCGATCAGCGTGAGCCTGAAAAACAACACAAAGTTTAATATCCAGACTGAACACGAGCTGTTTCAAGTTTACTTTATGTCTCCTGAATAGAAAATTGCTGATGTTTCTTCTTGGAATGAAATGACAAATTAACCCCTTTTTAAAAGCTTTCTAATCCTCAGGGACACCGTTTGACTGAAACATTACTGTTTATAATGTTTATAATTAAATTAACTCATCAAGCTGAAACTTTTCTGCTGCTTGACACAAAAAGAAAACATCGCTGGGTTCTTTTATTTGCAGCACAAAACGTCACAGGAGGTTTTTATTCTAACGTTAAACTGTAAAACGTCTCAACTTTCTCCAGGATTCACAGCTGAACAGTATTATTACATCTGTAATACTATTTTAATAGTTTGTGCAATGTCAGTATCATGTGAAATAATTCATTCTCATGTATAATGTGCAGTATTACTTCAGATTCACTGACTGTATGACCTCAGAATTCTATATTCTGAGCTTATTTTAACTCATTTAGCTTTAACTTTAATAAATGCATCATATTGACATCTTATTGCTTCTCTGTTATTCTTATGTTCATGTTATTGTCAGTATTATAATAATAATAATAATAATAATAATAATAATAAACCTTCTATCTAATCTTATAGATGTGTTGTTCACTATCTGCTTGTTGTTTACGTCTGACAGGAACCGGGTCAGAAGAACCTCCTCAAGCCTCTACCTGTTCGTCATGTCCTGAAGACTCCGCCTCACTTTTTCTCTCTGCGCTCTGATTGGCTGAACACAGGCCTCCAGCTGCCTCTTCAGAGTGGCCTGTGCTTCGCTGGCAAACTGGAACCTGACAGAACCGAACAGAACCAGAACAGAACTGTCTCACTGCGGCGTCACACAGCTTTAATGTGGAAGGTTCTGATGAATGCACCTGAGCGTACCTGTGGTTCTTGTGTGCCATCAGCTGACAGTCTCTGCAGGTGAGCAGGCTGCAGGTGAAGCAGAAGATCTGGAGCGGCTCAGACGGGTGGAGTCTGCAGAACTTAGTGGGAGAACTCCAGATGTTTCCTGGAGAACCAAACTGATGTTAACATCCTGCAGCAACATGAAGCTACCAGAGCACAGAGTTCTACAGACGACCCAAGAACGTGAGAGCCTAAATACCTGAGAACTACAGAGCCCAAAAAACAGAGAACCTAAAAACCTAAGAACCTAAGAACCTAAAAACCTGTGAACCCGAGAAGTCAAAAACCTTGAGAACCTAAAATCCTAAGAATCCAAGAGGCAGAGACCCTTAAAACATGAGAACCAGAGAAGTCAAAAACCCAAGAACCTAAACACCCGAGAACCTAAGAACCTAAAAGCCTGAGAACCCAAGAAGTCAAATTCTTGAGAACCTAAAAACCTTAGAACCCGAGAACTTAAAAACCCAAGAACCTACAAACTCGAGAGTCCAAGAACCTAAAAACCCGAGAACCCAAGAAGTCAAAAACCTTGAGAACCTAAAATCCTGAGAACCCAAGAACCTGGGACCCTTAAAACCTGAGAACCCAAGAACCTAAAAACCCAAGAACCTAAAAAAAATGGAGAACCCAATAAGTCAAAAACCTAAGAACCTGAGAACCTAAAAACCAAAGAACCTAAAAACATGGGAATCAAAGAACCTAAAAACATGGGAATCAAAGAACCTAAAAACCTGACAACCAAAGAACCTAAAAATTTGAGAACCCGAGAAGCCAAAAACCTGAGAACCTAAAAGCCTGAGAACCCAAGGACCAAAGAACCTAAAAATTTTAGATCTTGAGAACATAAAAATCTGAGAACCAGAGAACCTAAAACCTTGAGAACCTGAATACCTGAGAACCTAAGAAGCTGCTCTGACTGACCCCTTAGAATAGCATGCAATATATAGATAGATAATAGAATAGAACCGAATAGAATAGATCCAAATAGAACAGAATAGAATAGAATAGAATCCCTTGTCAGTGAATCGGCATCCTGTCTGTTCACTCACACATTTAGTAAACAGCATATTTTACAGTGCAGTAATAACAGAGTAAATTTAAAGGTAGAGTTAAAGTGAAGTGTGTCTGAGTGTATCCTCTGGAAACACTGACAGAGGATCAGCTACATGGTGGGTCAGGGTCACTATCTACAGAGATGTGGCGCCCAGCTTCAGCATAAAACAGGAGCTGAAAATGAAGGAGGGGAAATGTAGATGTTGGTAGACTCTGTGACTGTGAGTGAACTACTGGTGTCACTGGGTCGGTTAGTGTCGTCAGAGTTCTGTTCTGGTTCTGTTTATGAGGATGTGAAGGTTCTACCTGAAGGGAGCTGAAGGTGTCTGGGTTCTGTCCAGCTCAGGTCACCGTGTGTCTGGTCTGTTCACATGTTCAGGAAAACAACGTTATTAGATTTTCATACAACTCAGCTGTCAACATTTAAAGACACAGAAGAAGTATTTTATCTAGTAGTATTCTATGTGTTCAGTTTTGTGTTTTTGTGGTTCAGAAAACATCACTAGCTGACTTCTGCTTTATCAAAAGTTTGTTAATGTGCTCAGAGATTAATTATATTCTTTATATTTCAGCTCACATGCAGAGATTATTGATCTTTAATATAACAGATTCTGAACCAATGACATGATGAGAAATAACAGAAAAATCAGCTTTTTATCTTTAACAGTTCTTCAGATCTTGTTGTTCAAACTGCTTCAAATTTCAATGTGAGAAAAAAAATTGATGAAAATATCTCAGCATATATTTGAGATATAAAAGGTGAGACTTGACAAATATCTTTAAAGACATTATCTTTTTCAGAGATGGTTGAGAAGCACTGTGTGGCTTTAAGCCATTACTAATGTTGATTAGCTCAGAGCTGATGTTTGAATTAATTTCTGTTTTTTTTTATATTGGCTGAGCTTCTTCCAGTGCTGGCCTGCGTTTCTGTTTCCAGAACATGAGCATAAATGAATGAAATCCAGATTAACTGAACTCCAGTTAAACAGTGATTGTGAGTGCTTGCATGAGCTGCTGAAGGAACCTAACCAACCAACCAGCAGCTGTTCTGACCTCGTGGCAGCCGGTTGATCAGCCGGTGTGATCGAGTCACTGTGACTCTGCGATGAGCCGACACACAGTCATTGCACATGGCTTCATTACAGTCCAAACACCAACATGTGGCTGAGCAGGAGTCACAGTTGCTGCACTGAGGAGGCAGAAGAACAGGAGATACAAGCTCAGCTGAGATTCACAGCAGCATCGACTCGAAAGATCATCAGTATTAATCCCACAGTGGGGAAAACCAAGTCAAAGAACACACGTAAGAACATCAGCAAATTAAAAAAGAGAAGAAATGCAGACAAACAGCTGTGAACTAAAGTTTACATCCACTTATAAAGTCCATGTTCATCATCAGTCTTTAGTTTCCAACGGCTCCTGGAACCATTGAAACATCAATCTTGCTTCTTTCACAGATTTTTAAAGGTCTGGAAGCAGGACTTTATATTCAGTATTAAAGGATGAACAGTGATGACTCTGCTAACAGAGGCTTCAATACTTCACTAATGCAACAAAGACAGAACAATCACATGATACCAGGAGGTTCTGTGCAGGTTTCTGGACCAGTGTTTGTGGTACCTGATGAATCAGACTCTCTCCTGCTTCTTCTGTCGCCTCCATATTGAGCAGTGAAGCAGTGTCCTGAGAAAACAGAACATAGATGTAAGGGGTGAAAGTAAGCCGGAACGGTCCGGAACTGCGTACAGGCAAAAGATCTGGTGGTGGAACGCAGTTCAGGGAAAAGATCTGGTGGCAGTACGCCGCTCTTCCACCGGTATCTATGAGTACGCCGCCCGGCTGCCTGCTATCGACCGTTCACTCAGCAGTACGTGAGTGCGCATGCGTGTCTACTTCCGTAACCAGCGATTGTTAAGACCATAGACATATATACATAGACGCCTCATAGGCTGTCGAGAGGCGTGCTACAGTGCCGCCATCTTGAAACGGGGCCAGCAGAGGTAGCGGTGCATAGTCATCTACGGAGGCAAGAGGTACTGCTGAATCTCAAAGTGGAATTATTCGCTGAATTTTGAACCGATTGCCAAACTGTTTGATTTTTTAGAAACATCACACATGTAGCTACTGTACAAGCTGCTCGGATATTTTTACAATGCTGGTTTTGCCACTCAACACTTAAGCTACACACTATCTCCCTCTGACTCCAGCATAGTTATTTAAACAGCAGACGAGCTTCGCGAAACATGCCGGACTTCTGTTCAGCCTATGGATGCTCTAATGAGCGCTGTAAGGAAACAAGAGCTCGTGGAATTACTTTTCACAGGTAAGATGTATGCAAGGAATAATATATTGTTAGCAGGTTGTCATATATAGAGTGAAATAAATGCCGAGAAGACGGATAGAACCCCATCAGCTCCGTGTCTGGCTTCTACCCATGATCTAACCAGCTCTCTGCATCATCCTGTGTATTACAGCTGCTTACCGGTGAAATAACTAATCTGAGACAATTTTTTGTTTAAAATTCGATGTTATGAATCTAGCGTTCCTAGCAACAGCCTGTTACAAAGAAAAAAAACAGACTTACTGCAGTAATTGGTGGGTTAGAATACAGCATCTGATAGATCTAATAATAGTCCTGATTTATGATGGAATTATTTTTGTTGTAGACAATTCTTTATCTCTGGCTACTTTTCTCACATGTTTAAGCTTTCCCAAAGAATGTGATTTATACACGTGATATAATAGTAATAGTAGTAGTAATAATAACAGTAATAATAATAATAACGATTAAAAAATAATAGTAATAATAGCAGTAATAATAGCAATAATAATAATAATTGATATAATAGTAATAGTAATAATAAAAAGACGACATGGTCATCAATATCCCCCGCCACATGTGATGTCTATGAGTCTATATCCAAAATAGTGATAAAGGGCCATAACTCCGTTAAATATTATCACACAGATCTCATTTTCGAACTTGATCAAGGTGTCCATGGTATGAAGCTACACACTAAATTTCGTAATCCTAGCTGTAATAGTTTCCAGGGTTCTCGCCAGGATTTTTTTCAGCGTAACGGCAGGTCCTCCTGCACGCGCGCACGCGCAATAGACGGGAACGCGCGCGCAATACACGGGAACGGGTCAATCGACAGGAAAGTACGGCTGAGGTGGGGAGACATAAATTAACCTAGATAGGCACCCAGTTGATAAAAACAAACGCACATGGCGTTATCTGTCAAAATAACAGCGCAGCGGCCCTAATCACAGTGTTAACCCTTCCTGTTCGGCCCCCGACCGTGGTCAGGAAGCCCGGGGGTTAACCCCCTTCACTTCCTCAGCAGCCATAGAGGCAAAGACACAGGAGCCCAGCCGTATCGAAGAACACTGCAGCCTTTATTGTCTATAAACAGTGGCTGAACCGTACAGTGCCGCCAAACCAGCAACTATACACCTTCTCTTCTCCTCCAACTGCACCGACTGCCCGTCCGTCTCACTTGCTCTCCCCCTCCCTCCCACACACACACGCTGCTCTCTCTCCCTCTCTCATGACGGAGCAACACACTCTCATAACAACAGCGTAATCTTTGAAATGCGCTGGCGTAGCGGCCCTAATCACAGCGTAATCTTTTAAATTGAGCGTAACGGGCCGTTATGACAGCGTAACGGTTACGCTGAAATGCGCTGGCGAGAACCCTGGTTTCCGAGAAAATCTGTCCCCTTCATCTCTGACGGACGGACGGAGGCCAAACCTATATCCCCCTTTTCCACTTCGTGGAGGCGGGGGATAATAATAATAACAGTAATAGTAGTAGTAGTAATAATAGCAGTGATAATAGTAAGAGTAATTATAATAGCAGTAATAATAATAATAATAATAGAAGTAATAGTAATAATAATAATACCAGTAACTGTAATATAAAAAATAAGAAACAATAATCATACAATATTATAGGAATATAATGATCATTATATGAATAGCAATAACAGTAATACAGTAGTAGTACAATAATACAAAAATCATAATTGTACTCCAATGCAATGTAAAGCTGTAAATGTAAAGTTAATAAAAACCTGAGCACATCTGAACGTTTTGTTTGTTTTTTTTGTTTGTTTTTTCTATTTATATCTGTCTGTCTATCTATCTATCTATCTATCTATCTATCTAGTGTGTCTGGCGTTTGTTACAAGCAAACTCCGTTATAATTGCTTGAGAACTGAGCGATTTATGACAACTTTAATTGTATAAGCACATCATTTCTCCATGGAAGTAATGCATTGTAGGAGCGAGTGGCCCCGATCCAAGATGGCGGCGCTGCAGGCACGCCGTTCGAGTGGGCAGCCGCAGTCAATGAGGCGTCTACGTATAGATGGATTTCACATGACGTATGCATACTTAATTAGGCAGCTGCGGGCGCAGACCCGGTGCAAAACAAAGCTTGTTTAGCTAGCCAACTCGGGATATTTATACACATTATATACACATATTACGCTAAATATGCCTTCTTGTTGTGCTGTCGGCTGTCAGAATCGAAGTAAAGACAACCCTCATTTAAAGTTTTATTCAATACCTGGAGGGCTCATCCATTTCAACAAAATTGAAGGCAGTTGTGGCTACGTGCGATCAACCGGGATAACTGGTCGGAGGCACAAATAAAGAATGCACGGCTTTGCAGTGCACATTTCATTTCAGGTAAACGGTCATTCAGTTTTGATTTATATTTGTAAAATCCTTTATATCATTATCGTGCATTTGAGCGATAATAGGATGTTTTGTCATTAGCGCAATGAATAAGTTTGTTGACGTAGCCTTGTTATTTTGTTTTACGGGACTTTAATGATTACAATAAATACAATTTTAACAGGTCGTGCATCTGACGATTCAGACAGTCCTGATTTCGTGCCTTCGGTATTTCCTCACAGGCGTGACAGTGCCAACAGCACCAAAGCTAAGAACAAAATTGACAGGTAATTTGTACATTCACACCACGTTTCTGATACTGGATGGTATGCGAGTTCTTGTACGTGACCGCAAAGCATGAAATTAACAGCATCAAGGGATTTCTATGCCTGTAAATTCTCTTTCGTGTAAACGCTTGGCGAGTTGATTAAATATAAATAGATGTCCGGCCACTGAATATGAGGCCATTGCCTCATATCCCGTAACCACTCTTGTTGCGGCAATGAGTACGGGTCCGGTAGTTGTGTACCTGCACTAAGTGTCAACTTGCTTAAGTTACAGGTACGATTGGCAGGTGACAGCTCGTCAAGGTACGATTTCTTCGGCTGTGCCATTGTTGTATATATGAAACACGCGGATGAACTTTTCACTTTCTGCACCGGGTCTGCACACGCATACCTTGTGTTAGTAAACACTGCAAGTCGTCTAAATATGTCTATGGTTATGACCAGTAGCAGCCAATAGCAAATAGGTGCGCTTGATTTATTGCACTGGGACATTTTCCACAACTAGTCAATAGACGTCAATAAGCGCCGCTTGCGCCGGGACGGGGCGAGCAATAAATTACACCTGAAATTCCACACGTTCTTGTAATTGGATGAAAAACGTTCCGCAGGATTTACAACGGTTAGCACTGACGGACATTTAATAAAAACGGAGAGAAGCACGAAAAATGGTCAAGATTTTTTTTTTTGTCAAAGTAAAAATGCAGAGGAAAATTATCTCTTTGTTTTGACTTTGCTATTTTAAAATGGATGAAGTTAAAGAGAGAGATGAGGGTTTTGGTAATAGTTCCGGGAAGAATTTAAAACTACTTTCACCCCTGGATGTAACTGTGTGAAACATCAACTGTAATAACTAAAAAATGACCTCAGATACACAGACTTAGACTTTAACAAGCATCACTGCCCTCTACATAGTGTTAGATCCGGGAACAGAACAGTAAAATCTTAATTTCTTTCGATCAACACATCAGAAATAGTGTCTTCCTGGATGTTTTTTTTCGTCTCTTCCTCCAGATCGGATTTCAAATAGAGCAGTTAGTTCTGGTTCTTTTCCGATGTGAAGAAAGGTCGTGAAATCTCCATTTTAGCGTTTTCACAAAAACAAACATCACATGTCACTCATTTGATAGCGTGTTTCAGACACCATGAAGATTTTAACCAAAGGTTCTTTCACCATTTCTCATCATGTAATGTGTGAAAGTATCGAAGCTCAGGGATGGTTTGTGTAACTTTCTGAAGCTAACCTCAGCTAGCTAACGGAGCTAACTTACAGCACGAAGAACACATGTTTCAAGCGGACCTTTTACCTTTAAACACGCTCTTCTGTGTGTGAACCGTCTCGCTGTCCAATCGAGCCACACACGTGGTGGTTCCGACAGTTTAAACTACTTTAATCCGCCCTGCTGTTGCTCTGAAGCTGGACTCAGCCTCCGTTATCTCCGGTATCCCGTCATCCTCTGCGGCGTCTATGCTCACTGTTGGCACTTTTCCACCAGAAAGAACCAAATGAGAGCTCGGCGCTGGTTGCTTAGTTTATCTAGTGCAGGGGTCCCCAAACTTTTTCCTGTGAGGGCCACATAACTTTTCCCTTCTCTGGGGGGGGGGGGTAACAGAAAAAGTGTGACATTGTTCTCCAGAAAGCCACACATAACCAAATATTAATAACCCTTTCCAGGATCTTCACAGAAAAATAAGTCAGGAAATATATATTAACACTATTAATTACACAAATAACACTATTTATGAAATAAATAATAACCAAATTACCCTCTCTGGGTTCTTCACAGAAAAAAAAGTCAGGAAATATATAGTAACACTATTTATGAAATAAATGATAACCAAATTACCCTCTCTGGGTTCTTCACAGAAAAAAAGTCAGGAAATATATAATAACACTATTTGTGAAACAAGGAATAACCAAATTACCCTGTCTGGGTTCTTCACAGAAAAAAAGTCAGGAAATATATAATAACACTATTTATGAAATAAATAATAACCAAATTACCCTCTCTAGGTTCTTCACAGAAAAAAGTCCGTGGAACATTAATTTTCTGTTGTGCCGTGCACAATCTTAACAAGTAAAAGTTCAGCTTAGTTGTCAGAGCAGAATCTCTGACTTAAATGACTCATATGAGCAGTGTCTCAAAGGTCTTGTATTCCTTCCTTTTAATCCCAGGCTTTCCGCGACATTCTTTCTGCAGCCAATGGCGATTTTAGGGGGTGGCCGGGGCCACCCCTGAAATCTCATTGACCACCCCTGCGGCCACCCCAGATTTGATAGGTAGTTGGTCACATGGGTGTAACGGACGCGGGTACGCATGGGACATGTCCCTCGCACTTTTTTCAGCCGTTACAACAGCTAAACCCGTTATTAGCATCCAGTAACGTGTTTCCCGAGCCGTCTTTGAATGCACTATGAGCGCAAGCTAACGCAGGTGTTCCACAGGAGACGTGCTGCTGTGCTGAGCAGTGCTGAACGTGCGTCTGGAGTAATGTTTAGCAAACCAGCCAGAGCTAGCAAGAAGCAAAAAACTTTACAGTTTTTTCCAAACAAGCCGTGTAAGTTGTGTGACCTTGTTGGATGCAAACAATGTTAGACTTGTTAGCTAAATGATGACTAGGTAAAACGTGGCAATATATCAATATGTTAAGCTAGTTAACAATAATTCAAATGTGGTTGCCTCTGTTACATTACTGCTAATTAGTTTATTCTTGGAATAAACCCAGTCCTCTTTCATTTCTGGGCAGAAGATGTGCTCACAATTGCTCTCCATGTATTTAAGTCTTTTGGTCCCAAAAGAGGAGAGTCGGGGAGGAAAAAAAAGAATAGGCTATCTATGGTATAAATTTACAACTATTTTTACTGCTTCTCTTTCAAATTCTATCTCAGAATTTTGATTTTCAGATTTTTTTTATGATTATTTCCATAACAAAGAGCAGAGTCAGGCAGGAGATGGACCAGAGGCAGCGGCCAGCAGTAATGTTGACCATACAGGGTCTGCAGAGGTGAAAAAAATATATATAAGTGGCTGAGAAAAAAATATGTATCTATGGGTTAAAGTGAATTTGAGGTTAAATTCTACTGCAATTTTTACTCTTCCTAATGCTATTTCAGAATTTTTCTTACCACATTTTTTATGTTTATTGCCATAACAGAAAGAGCAGAGTCAGGGAGGAGATGGATCAGAGGCCAGCAGCAGGGACAAGGATGTAGGGTCTTTACAGGTAAGGAGAGATTATAACCTCCTGAAAATAAGATATCTATTGCAGGGAGAAACCAGGCAGTACTGATCATTTCATGTTCAGTGTTTGGCACCTTTAGCTACTCGTCCAGTAGATGTTCAAGGGACATTGTTGTCAACTCAACTAGAGTTTGGCCACTAAAACTTTAGATTTTATAGTTTAAAGTTTTATACTTTATAGTTTAAAGAACTAGCCTAGTTGGTCCCCTGGTATTGTACTGTGGCTGTTAGGGATTATGTGGTTCTTTAGCCACTAAGGACGGTGCAATTAAATGTAAGAGAATGATAAATCGCTCTGAAAAATTTGTCCC
Source organism: Acanthochromis polyacanthus (assembly GCF_021347895.1). Lineage (NCBI taxonomy): Eukaryota > Metazoa > Chordata > Actinopteri > Pomacentridae > Acanthochromis > Acanthochromis polyacanthus. The sequence goes on from NC_067124.1 coordinate 17,580,139, forward strand.
CCTCACTTCTGAGATGGTGGTTATGCCCATGGTTGGTCAAGTTCGTCAACACGAGAAACAAGAGAAATTCTGTCAATCAATGATAGAAACGTGACACGTGTAGCTACTATACAAGGTGCTCGGATATTTTTTTACAATGCTGGTTTTGCCACTCAACACTTAGATGCCGGACTTCTGTTCAGCCTATGGATGCTCTAATGAGCGCTGTAAGGAAACAAGAGCTCGTGGGATTACTTTTCACATGTAAGATGTATGTAAGAAATAATATATTGTTAGCAGGTTGTCATAGCTAGAGTGAAATAAACGACGAGAAGACGGATAGAACCCCTCAGCTCCGTGTCTGGCTTCTACTACCCATGATCTAACCAGCTCTCTACATCATACTGTGTATTACACAGCTGCTTACCGGTGAAATAACTAATCTGAGACAATTTTTTGTTTAAAATTCGATGTTATGAATCTAGCGTTCCAAGCAACTTACTGCAGTAATTGGTACAAGATGGCGCTTCAGTTAGTAAAGCAACAATACAGGTGACACAGTTGATGAGCTGATGACTGATAATGTTATTCTACAGGATGAGTTGAGAGCAGTTGAATTTTGCTAATCTAATCTAATTTGTGAAGAGATGAGGACTTTAATCCAAGGAAATGGCTCTTAGAAAATTTGTACCCTATCCTGAACATATTTTACTGATTTAGAGTAGTTAAAATAACCAGATATAATTGAGGACTGTAATAATGGGAAATGGAATTTAAAAATAAACCAGAATATACACCTTTATTCAACACTTATGAGACAGGAAATCATGGGAGAAAGAGGGGATGTCACATGCAGCAAAGTACTGGGATTTGAACTGTGGTCGGCTGCGTACATGGCTCCAACGATGTTCTCAGCGATCTCTGGAGCCTAAGTCCTACGTTGTCTTCCCGTCTCTAGGGCAATAGATGCGGTGAAGAATCTTCAGAACTCCGGCCAAGTTCCCTTTGCAGCTCTTGCAGCTCCGGCGAACGTCTCCCGTTCAGTGCTTGTAACATTGCTCTTTTAGACTCTCTCTCCCACACACATCTCTAGCTAGGTACTCCCCTAACACCGTCTAACTTATGCAATCAACTTGTTATCACACACATCAGTAATACAGAAGTCATGGTTTTACAGCAAATACACAGTGCCCACATTCTGTTGTTAACACACACACATTTCAACAGCCCCTCCTGGGTTTTCCCCAACTTCCCTTTTTCTGAGGAGGTTGCTCTGTCACAGTGGCTGCTGTGTCATGGTGACTGCTGCTTTCTGCACTTCTGCTTTCTTAAGACCTGCACACACACAGAGCTTAAACAGAGATTACTTTACACAGAAACACTCTTTTAAATCATTCTTCTTAGTTTAAACATAATAAATCATCTAAATCATCAAATCAACACTCTAAAAATATATATATTTCAGCAAGCATAATCATGTGGTTAACTTATAATGTTCCTTCATTTGATCTTTCTATTCATCTGCTTGAAACAATTGTTACCTCAAGGCCTGAATGCTTTACTAAGACCTCAACTTCTGCATCACACTTGACAAGGTGTGACACAGCTTGACAGTGCACGTTATGAGGGGCATGTTCAGATCATCTTTTCAGAGTTTGACAGACGTTTTACTGACTTTGCATCCATCGAGCCTGTAGCCAGCTATATGTGTAATCCATTTGGGGCAAGTATTGATGCTGGTGACATTGCCGCCAAAGTCAAATCACTTTTCGACTTGGAAAGCTCTGCTCTTGAGGATAAGATTCTGACATTGCAAAATGACATTGAGATCAAAGCCAGGTCAACACCCACTCAATGTGGAGAGCATGTTTTGTTCTGGAAACTACTGGTGGTGGAGAAATATCCCAACCTCAGAAGATGTACCTTGAACCTGACAGCTCTTTTTGGATCAACTTATTTGTGTGAGTGTGCTTTCTCGCACATGAAAATCATCAAGTCCAAGTACAGATCAGCAATGACTGATGACCACCTTGCAGCCTGTCTACGCCTTGCAACCAGCTCCTACACTCCTGACTACGAGAAGCTAGCTTCCTCCTCCCTGTGCCAGGTCTCCCTCTAAGGTAGGAAGGGATTTCCGTTTTTCAAACTCAGAGATCTACCTGTTTTGTGTCTCGTTTATTTTTCTGTTTAGTTCATATTAAGGTCAGTTATGGCTATTGCTCACCATGCAGATTGGCATGTGTGTGTGTGTGTGTGTGTGTGTGTGTGTGTGTGTGTGTGTGTGTGTGTGTGTGTGTGTGTGTGTGTGTGTGTGTGAGAGAGAGAGAGAGAGAGAGAGAGAGAGAGAGAGGAAAAGAGAGAGTGGGTTTGTGCTACAGCGCAGTATGCAAACTGGCAACTGTGTGAGAGGAATTTGTGTGTGTGTATGTGTATGAGAGAGGGAGGGTTTGTGATGTGACGTTGAGTGGTTTTGTGACAAGAAAAAATGTTGTTCGGTTTGTTACTGAAGGCTGAAACGATGTGTGTGGGTTTGCGACGTTGACACTGGACTGGTAGATCTCGGGAGGTTGGCTACTTGAAAAGTAGATTTTGGGTCAAAAAAGGTTGGACACCTCTGCTTTAGACTCATCAGAGCTAAGCCAGTAATCTCGCTTCGTAGTACACCCCTCTGATAATGTAGTAAAATGTATTTGTGTGTTTTGTGTAGGATTTCAAGAGGTTAAAACGAACGGTTAAATGTTAATTTCATGATAAATGTTATTTTATATACTGCACCCTATGTGAAGTTGTGTGAATTAGTTTATTTAACAATAAGTTTATTTATATTAAGAAAAATAACTGTATTTGTATTTTGTTCTTCTCATAGTTCTTTCAGTGTGTTTGCAGTTGAATACAGCCTGCGCCCCCTGCTGTGGAAAAAGAGCCTCTGCAGAGTGGAACAGGTGAGTTTATTGATAGTGCTGCTAATCAGGCTTAACATCAATTCTCAGTCAGATGAGCAAGTTTTTATGTGATTTTTGGACCCAAATGATGATTGTGAACTTTTACCATTGTAGTTTAACAACAGATCCACTCAGACACGTCACTGGTGGAAAGTACCTGTAGAACTAAGTATTGAGAGCTTAAAAAAATAGTGCCTGTAACGTGTCTGATTTTCACCATTTTTTATACACAAAGTTTGTCCTTTTTCATGTCAGATGTGTTGTTGAGACAGTGCTAAAACAGGGTTCGACAAGAGTTGCCAGTGTCTGATTCTACACCAGAACACAGCAGTTACACCTGCAGCAGCAAACAGAGGAAGAGGAGTGCGAGTTGTGATCCCTGGTCATGGAAAGTTACCCCAGTTTTAATTAAAGGATACAGCTGATCAATCACAAGATGGAGCTTACTGCTGGACCACAACTCCTGCATTAGCTCCACCCACCTGTTACAATTCCACCTCTGGAGGGACTGGGCAGTGAGGCACAAATCATTTAAAGGCCACATTGTTGAAAGTCACCTGAGTCTCCACCCTGTCAGGATCAACAGGCCTCCTCCTGAGGTGATAAAGGCCCACCCTTAACCCTTTCATGCATGGATGACACTGCAGTTTACAGCTGATTAAAAGTTTATCTCTTCAAATGCATAAAATCTTGGGCAATGATCCACATAGTTAACAGCAGGTGGCGCTATTTGAATATTTCATACAAAAAAAAAACAAAAAAACATTCAAAATCCTTTGAGAGGGCTACAGGGGTCACTGATCCCAAGATGGCTGGTGGAGACGAAAAGAGACCAGGCACCTTAGCTATCCCAGCGTCTACCTTCTATAAAAAGAATACATTGAAGGTTCTAGCAGCAGTGTTCTAGCAAAGCATCACTGAATGGATCCAGCAGTGACAGTGATGAGGGAGATGAGGCACAGGAGGAAGAATATGAGTCAAGAGGAAGATCATGATGAGTTTGAGGAATGTGACAAGGGATGGTGTGTGTGTGTATTTATAAAGTGATCTGAATTGACGAAGTGATTTGAAAGAAATTGTCTGTTTGAGTGAGTAATTGGCAGTAAAGAATGCAATGCACCCTTTGCCAGTCAGACGACAGGCAGGAAAGACTAGTAATGAATGTAATGTGATTAAACAGATATACTGGGATGTTATTTCATGATTTGCACAGTATGTCAACAAATATAATTTAACCATAATTAATAACCATTGTACATAACTCCCTGCAGAAGCAGCGTCAACACCCGGATGACGACGCCACTCCCCCTCTAGCCCTCGGACTCAGACACTCGTGTGACACATAGCTAGTTGCTCTACTGTCACGTAAATCCTTCTGTTCACCCAGCAGAGCTGCTACTGCCGCTTTACCTGTTTTTGTTGGATGGTGTGCGTCTGTGATAACGTAAGTCGGCTCCACATCTCTTTCTTCGCGTTACGTCCGCTGTGATAATGACGTTGTTCAGCTACGGGAGTTGCAGATAGTGCCGACTGCTGTTAGCATGTTCTAGCTCGTGTTGTATCATGCACCGTTCTGTGCCAAACGGTTGTGCAAAGCTGTTCTCATTACAGCATGTTGTTTGTGCTGAAACCGGTATGTGTAATTATGTTGCATATGATGTATGCGTGGATGGCTGTTGTGCTGATGTGTCACTTATGTTATAACGGAGCATTGAGCTACCGCACACTGAACGCCGATAGTTAATCCCGGTCACGTGACCACACGCTGAGGAGCTGTGTTGTTACATAGGTTTCATTCGTGGTCAGAGGGTGACACCTTGTGACCAATTTGTGGTACTGCTTGTATGTAACACTGCATTTATCTGCCATTCTGTTCCTGTTAATCTTAGAACTTCTGTATTTGCATTTCAGATCATAAACCACACACCTACAAACTCAGATGTTATAATTAAGGTTCAAGACTGTCAATCTGTTTATTTGGACTGCATTTGGAGGAATAAATACCCATCATTCTGAAGCAGAGAAGTTGCTGCGTTTTCTCTGACCGGAAAACTAGGCCAGTGGTGCACAGCCAGACAACACTCACCCGTACCGTCTATTACAAGTGGTCCTTCGAGCCGGATCGTGTTCCCCTGCGCCATGGCTACTTCTAAGGAGTTTCAGGATGAACTGCTGACCACAAGTCCCCGCCCCAGCAGGACTCATCGCGTCCCATGGCATCTGGAGAACTTTATTTTTAGCTATCCCCCCAAACAGCATGCACCAATCACAGCGATTGACGAACCAGAGGCAAGAATAGCAGACACTATATTAACCAGAGAGGAACTAGACCCACGGTATTCCACTGTCTTACCTACATACCCAGAAAGAGAGGATGTGAGATTGGAACAAATGGAAGCTCGTCTCAAGGATGTAACTAAACTGATGAGTGAGCTGCACACAGCAATGGATAATGTTAAACGTATCTCTGCTACACGGGAGCATGCGTTCGACACATACTATCCTCTTTGACATTCCAGTCTCCCATGCATCACGGATAGTGGAAGAACACTTTTGCACTCCTGTTTTTTGTTTTTGTTTCTAAGAGCCCTGTAATGTTAAATTTCTCCTTTGTGAGATTAATAAAGTCTATCTTATCTTATCTAACCTCGGCCCAGAGGTTCTCTAGTGGACATTAGGTACGAGCATCAACAAGCTCAAGACCTGCAGACGGTTTTGCCACCCACATCACAGGCAGCTGTCCAATCAGCCCGGCTTTCCCCTACAGAGTTGCTGCCTGCTGCAACTGTACCTTTTCCAGTCCGCCCAGCTTTCCAGCCACCTGTACGGATGCCCCTGCCTGCACCACAGCTGTCCCAGCTAAACCAGCCTGTTCAACTAGCCCCTCAACCAGTCACATCCGTGCCACAGTCTGTTCAAGTTAAATCACAGTCTCCTCACCTCGTACCACAACAGCCGAGTGTTGCTCCGTATGCTCATCAGACAGCTGCTCCGGAGTGGTCATCACTTAGTTTCTCAACAACCACATTCAATCAACCAGGGCTCGGATCAGCTTATACAGCCCCTGGGCAACAACCATCTACATGGTACAGAGCACCTCATCCAGACTCACTACCTGGGCAACTCCCTAAAGCTTCACCACCGCTACAGCCCAGGCCTCAGACCGCTGCTTATCATCCATATCAGGCCCCTGTGTATCACCAGTCTCCCATTCCAGGTCAGGGCCTCCCTTCTGACAGTCCTGCTTCCCTCAGCATGATGGAAATGGCCATCGCAGCATCCTATGGCATACCAAAGCCCAAACCGCATTCATTCAGCTCTGGACGGGAAAGTGACTTCATAATGCTGAAACGAGGACTGGATAGCTTGCTTAGCTCACATAGGCACCTTACTGAGGAGTATAAATACCATATACTGTTGGATCACCTCAAGTTGCCTGCAGCCTACCAAGTAGCAAAACGATATGTGAACGACCCCATGCCGTACACCAGTGCTATGCATGCTCTGGAGCAACGCTATGGCCAGCCAAGGCAGCTTGTTCAGGGAGAGCTGAAGGCCATTCTAGAAGCACCATTCGTGAAACCAGGCGATGCACACGCATTTCAAGAGTTTTCATCTGCAGTCAACACACTGGTGGGAATGCTGGGCAACATGGGCAGACCTGCACAGTTTGAACTGAGATGCGGCTCCCATGTGGACACCCTGCTCAATAAGCTGCCTGGCAATTACAGAGATGGCTTCATTGAGTACTGTCTGATGAGAGGCATCATCTGTAGCGGCAGCGATCGGACCTATACTTTGCCTGACCTTGCCAAGTGGTTGGATATGAAAGCTCAAGTGCTTAAAGTTTCCAGGCGGGCAGCCGAATACAACTCCACTGAGTCCATTCGCATGGGTTCCCAAGATAGTAGACCTGCCAGATCTCAAAGGGTGAAGCCTGCCAATGTTTACATCAGTAGCAACACTGCGGCAACCAGGCATCCCCAGTCCCATCACCAGCAACCGAAAACTTCTCCTCTTCTCAACCTAAAGGCATCTCAACCAATAGGCAAACGCAGAGAGCGTTTTAAGCCCTACTGCCCGTACTGCTCCACTACTCAGGATCACTACCTCAATGCTTGCCCCGAGTTTGGGAAGTTAACCAAGGAAGAGAAGACAGCCTGGATTACAGATAAAGGGAAATGCTGGAGATGTGGACGTGGCCACACACCAGATAACTGTACTCTGAAAAAACTCTGCTCCACTTGCCATGAGCAACACTTGGATGTACTGCATGACGTTGGTAGTCCCGACAACCCTAGCGTCCTCACAACCAGCACACCAACTAATGTAGCATATTTGGACCAAGCAAGTCACTCAGGCCGTGTACTGCTGAAGGTGGTGCCCGTTCAGCTCCGTAATGGAAAGCGAACGCTGAATACTTATGCTGTGCTAGACGATGACTCAGAGCGAACCATAATACTGGCTGCGGCTGCCCAACATCTTGGTCTACATGGAGCGGAGGAGCCGCTGAACCTGAAGACCATCAGACAAGATGTGGTGAGACTCAAAGGAATGACAGTAACATTGGAGCTGTCAGCCAGTGCTCATCCACGGGCTCATCACACCATCGGTCGAGCATTCACTGCAGCTGAGCTCCAACTAGCCGAACAGTCTTGCCCCGGCCAGATACTGAAGAAGAAGTACAGTCATCTAAGAGACGTTCCCTTACACCACTTCACTAGAGTACAGCCCATGCTCCTGATCGGCTCTGATTATCCTCACCTGATAACCCCTATTCAGCCAGTAGTCTCAAGACCTACAGGAACACCAGTGGCAGTATGTACGCGACTTGGTTGGGCGGTTCAAGGACCCACTAACTTCCTCCAGCATCCTTCCCGCGACAGCTCTTGCCTTCATGTGTCACTGCCTCCCTCTGACCTGCACCAGCACGTTGAACGGCTGTGGCAGCTTGACACTCTGCCATATCGTAACGAAAAGGAGGTTACGCGATCCAAACAAGATCACCAAGCTCTTGCCATGCTGGAGGAGAAGAGTACTCGAGTCAACATAGATGGAGTGGACAGATACGCCGCTCCACTCCTCCGAAAGACATCCGCCGCTCCCTTCCATGCACCACCTGCCGCAGTGATGCCTCTTCTCCGAGCAACTGAGCGAAAACTGGAAAACAACTCGGAGCTTGCTAATGTGTATAACCATGAAATACACAAGCTCGAAGAATCAGGATACGTGGTGAAAATCACCAGCGAAGAAGCAAACAGTTCTCCAGAATCCTGGTATATTCCCCATCACCTTGTGCACCATAATGGGAAGCCGAGGGTGGTGTTTAACTGTTCATTTCGCCATCTACAGACTGCACTCAACGACAACCTGTTACCAGGTCCCTCTCTTGGACCACCACTCCTGGGCATCCTGCTCCGATTCCGAGAGCACACGGTGGCAATCAGTGGTGACATTCATGGAATGTTCCACCAGATCAGGCTCCTCCCACAAGATCGATCCCTCCTTCGTTTTCTATGGCATGACATGCAAAGAGACAGATCTCCTGACATCTACGAGTGGCATGTATTACCATTCGGAACAGCCTGTAGCCCGTGCTGCGCCATTTATGCCCTTCAGCGTCACGTTAGGGACCACCAGAAAGGAAACGAAGATTTACTGGAACTGGTGCTGTCTTCATTCTATGTCGACAACTGTCTCAGATCATTCCATTCACCACAACAGGCCAAGGACGCTCTCAATAAACTGAGAGCACTCCTCGCCAAGGGAGGATTTGAGATCAGACAGTGGGCATCTAACAAGACAGAGGTGATCTCACACCTCCCTGATGAAGCACGGTCAACAACAAATGAGCTGTGGCTAACTGCAGAAGGTGCTGATCCACGAGAATCTACCCTCGGTCTCCGCTGGCATTGCCCGTTGGACACACTGGGATACAAGTATCGGCCCACATCACCTACTCAGCCCACTATGCGAAATGTGTACAGAAAGCTCGCCACGCAGTACGACCCACTCGGCTATATAATCCCCTTTACTACTCGCGCCAAAGTACTAATCCAAGCCCTGTGGATTAACCCTTTACGCTTCAGTGCGTCGTAGGTGTACCGCCGGCGGTACACCTACTAATTTGCATAGGAATTTCAAGAATGTCCGACGGCTGCAAACCCGATTATACAAACACTATACGCCGATGGAAAGCTTAGATTCTCATGAATCCGCCGGTATAAACCACTTTCAGATGCGATTACCACAGCGGGTGAGAAAAACACATTTGTCCGACAAAAACAAATATTCATCCATCCTTTCTCTATACACGGCTTCAACGCACACAGCGCGACTCACATTTCCGGGTTTATTATTACACACAAAAAAAAGATTCCACAAAAAACGGCCATAATCCAACCTTTTACATCCAGATGACACAAGCCAGTAAACTATTTTGTCCAAAACATGTCCTGAAGTCAGTATAAAATCCACGAATCGGTCGTTTTTAAGGAAATGCACCTCGCGATGTGCGTCCAATATTCCCTGTATTTTTCGTAATTTTTTTTATTTAAAAATAGAATATTAGCGATTTTTTTGTACTGAAAACGGCTGGAATTGACTGAAGCTTAAAGGGTTAAGGAACACCACTGGGATGACCCCATCATTGATGAGCTCCTCCCTGCGTGGCAGGACTGGGAAAGCGAACTCCCCCAGTTGCATCACATCACACTGCCACGGTGCTACGTACCAGCTGAGGCCGACAACGACACTACGGTGATGGACATCCACATCTTCTGTGACTCATCAGAAAGAGCTTATGGATCCGTAACCTATCTACGTGCAGAAACTCCTAGTGGACAGGTATATGTCTCCTTCATAATGGCCAGGTCACGAGTGGCACCCAAGCGTCAGTTGTCGATGCCCCGACTGGAACTATGCGCTGCACTCACCAGTGCGCAACTCGCCAAGGTGCTACAGTCTGAGCTGACCCTGCCTATCCAGTCTGTAGTCATGTGGACTGACTCCACCACTGTACTGAGCTGGGTACAGTCAGAGTCCCACCAGTACAAGGTATTTGTAGGGACAAGAGTTGCTGAAATCCAGGAACTGACCAGTGCTAACTCCTGGAGATATGTCCCCTCAGACCAAAACCCTGCAGATGACATTACTTGGGGAAGGACTCTTCATGACCTTGCCCAACCGACTCACTGGAGTCATGGACCATCATTCCTGTATCAGTCCCCAAATGCTTGGCCACCGAACCCGGTGACGCATACTGACAAAACCGAGGAGCTACGGAGCCGGACCTTCTGTGGTACTGTCAGCACCTGTAATGGTGATGAGCCTCACCCAGCACAGTATCACACCTGGACTGAGCTGATAGACGCCACCTACCGGTTCGAACACGGGGCGACCGCACCTCCCATGTCTGCCTCAGACTACATTGGGACAGAAACTGCCCTTTTGAGAAGATCGCAAGCAGACAGCTTCCCTGATGCGCTTAAGGCTCTACAACATGGCAGGCCTGTCCACTCCAGCAGCCGCCTAAGTGCACTCGCTCCGGAATATGACCAGCCTTTAGGTCTAATACGAGTTGGTGGCCGATTACACCAAGCAGAGATGCTACCAGAGGACAGTCTTCACCCTATTGTCCTCAGCCCAGACCACCCTATCACTCGTCTCTTGGTTAAGGAATATGATAACCGCCTACTTCATGCTGGCCCTGAACGGATCTTTGCAGAAATACGGAGACGTTATTGGATCCTCCGTGGCAGGCAGCTGATCAGAAAACACCAGAGTCACTGCATTGACTGTTGTAAAAGGTGGAAAACTCCCTTGACTCCTAAGATGGCTGACTTACCCTCCGCAAGGCTACGCATCAACAAGCCGCCATTCTGGTCCACTGGAGTGGATTGCTTCGGGCCTTACACAGTAAAGATTGGACGCAGGCAAGAGAAACGCTGGGGAATCCTATTCAAATGCCTCACTACAAGATGCGTCCACCTGGACCTGCTGCCGAGTATGGAAGCAGACTCTTTCCTACTAGCTCTACGGCGGTTCGTAGCTAGACGAGGTAAGCCTTACGAACTCCTGTGTGACAGAGGCACCAACTTCCGTGGTGGTGACAGGGAACTCAGAGAATCCCTGGAATCTCTTGAGCCATCACTGCGGCAACAGTTGACGAAGCAAAGCATAGACTTCAAATTCAACCCTCCACTTGCACCTCACTTTGGCGGTGTTTGGGAGAGGGAAATCAAATCAGTCAAGACCTCACTCCAAGTCGTGCTGCAGGGCCAGATCGTGGCTGAAGAGGTGTTAATGACAGTCCTCATCGAGTTGGAGGGCATACTGAACTCTAAACCACTTGGATACGCCTCTTCAGACCTGGCAGACCCCGACCCGATAACGCCCAACCTGCTGCTGATGGGGCGGCGAGATGCATCTCTCCCCCAGGCAGCCTATGGTTCCAGTGACCTCGTCGGACGGCGCCGCTGGCGCCACAGTCAGGTGCTGGCCGACCAGTTCTGGAGTCATTTCACTCGGCAGTATCTTCCCAATCTTCAACCCCGCCAGAAATGGCGGACCTCCACTGGGGACCTTGCAGTAGGACAAGTGGTACTAGTCGTTGACCCACAGCTTCCCCGCGCACTCTGGCCAATCGGGAAGGTCTCAGGCGTACATCCCAGCGGTGACGGAAGGATTCGGTCTGCAGATATTGACATTAAAGGGACTGTTTACACTCGTCCCGTCACCAAACTGATACTGCTTCCTAAAGTGTCTGATGACGAGGACAACACTCCTTGACATGGCAGGGACTTTCGGGACTGTCTAATCACATTCATTCTGAAATGAATGTGGGGGCGGCTGTACATAACTCCCTGCAGAAGCAGCGTCAACACCCGGATGACGACGCCACTCCCCCTCTAGCCCTCGGACTCAGACACTCGTGTGACACATAGCTAGTTGCTCTACTGTCACGTAAATCCTTCTGTTCACCCAGCAGAGCTGCTACTGCCGCTTTACCTGTTTTTGTTGGATGGTGTGCGTCTGTGATAACGTAAGTCGGCTCCACATCTCTTTCTTCGCGTTACGTCCGCTGTGATAATGACGTTGTTCCGCTACGGGAGTTGCAGATAGTGCCGACTGCTGTTAGCATGTTCTAGCTCGTGTTGTATCATGCACCGTTCTGTGCCAAACGGTTGTGCAAAGCTGTTCTCATTACAGCATGTTGTTTGTGCTGAAACCGGTATGTGTAATTATGTTGCATATGATGTATGCGTGGATGGCTGTTGTGCTGATGTGTCACTTATGTTATAACGGAGCATTGAGCTACCGCACACTGAACGCCGATAGTTAATCCCGGTCACGTGACCACACGCTGAGGAGCTGTGTTGTTACATAGGTTTCATTCGTGGTCAGAGGGTGACACCTTGTGACCAATTTGTGGTACTGCTTGTGTGTAACACTGCATTTATCTGCCATTCTGTTCCTGTTAATCTTAGAACTTCTGTATTTGCATTTCAGATCATAAACCACACACCTACAAACTCAGATGTTATAATTAAGGTTCAAGACTGTCAATCTGTTTATTTGGACTGCATTTGGAGGAATAAATACCCATCATTCTGAAGCAGAGAAGTTGCTGTGTTTTCTCTGACCAGAAAATTAGGCCAGTGGTGCACAGCCAGACAACACTCACCCGTACCGTCTATTACAACCATATAATGATTTGCACAGAGTACACTGTAGTGTACAAAAAAAAATCTCTATAGGGGATGGAGATAGAAAAAATTATAATTTCCAACATGTTTTTGTACCCTTAGGGAAGTCTAAAATCACTGGATTAAAAAAAAAATCTGTACTCAAAATTTAATAGTTCATGCATGAGAAGGTTAAACTCCGGCCCTCTCGCTGTTCCCATCAGAGACCAGATGAAGGAACTGGAGCCGTATCCATGACCACAACCATGAAACAGTGATAACCCTCTGCACCCCCAGTTTCTCTAAGTTACCCAGACTTTATGTTCAGTCCTTTATTTAATTTTTCATTGAATTTTGTGACATTATACTTTGGGTAAAACCTTATAAAGTTACCTGTTGTCCTCATTGCCAACTGACTAAGTCTTTCACCAGGGCCGGACTGGGAAAGAAATTCAGGCCGGGAGATTTCCAATCAGTCAGGCCACTTCCGCCACCGCAAGGGTTGTGTCACGTGGGATAATGCACCAAAATTTTGTTTTTCCTTCCAAAAATATGCCTAGTTATGCCTACAGTTATGTTATAGCAATTACAACACTACTAAACAGACAGTAAGTCTATTAAACACAACCATAACGACAGCTCCATACAGTCCAGTACTTTTCTCTTCTGTAATCTCTTCACTACCCTCACCAATTTTTCCAATGTTTTCCTTTTCCTATTATTTATATAACATGTGGAATTAAAAAATATATACTATTTTGTCAGCAAATTATTTAGATGTCAGCTGGTCATAGCTAATAATATATGCAAACACCAATGTTCATTTTATAACTGAAAATTGTAAGTCAACTGCCTATCCTACCTGAAGAAGGGGTCTCAAACGTTTTCAGGCTTCCTGCAACCCACCTGACACCTGTGGAGCTTATTTGGGCCAGACATTTTTTATTATAGTTTGGCCTTTGAAGTCTGATGATGCATTTGTGAGAAGAACCGACCGTTTGTAAACTTACTTGAAGTAGCAGCATCATTTATTTTCAACTGTACACTGCTGGACCTGGGCAGGGGTTAATGAAACGTGTGTTATTTTATAACACTTTGCCCCTTCCTCCTCGAGCAACCTTTTTTTCTTCTCCATCTCCCTCTCATGTCCACCTTTTCTCTTCGTCTTTTCTCGTTTTTTGCCGCCAGCTTTCTCCGGGTGCTCCATAATCTTCGCTCCTTCCACTCTCTCGCCTCACTCTCATATAACCGCTCTGCAGTGCATGCTTCCCCATTCTCGCTATGAAGGGGCGGGCCATAAAGCAACTAACCAATCATGGCACGTTTCTTCTAAAAAAATGTCACTTTGACCAATCCCTATCCTTCTGATTTAGAGCTCAGAGCACTTGCTTTGTGTGAGTGACAGGAGGGTGGGCGTGTACTCTGTAAGGCTTCTAGCGCTGCTGTCTCTAGCCGGTCTGCCAAAAAGCCGATCAACTTGTTTTCATTGGCCTGCCAGTCCGTGGCTGGCCTGTCCAGGCAGGCCAATAAGGAGGCAGGCCACCGGGAAAAGTCCCGCCTCTCCCGATTGCCAGTCCGGGCCTGTCCTTCACACAGCAGCAGTGGTGGGATCAGCCATGTGGACCCAGAATTCCCCCCTTTTCTCTTCAATTTGACATATTATGAAGATGCACCGTGGAGAAAGAGTGGCAAGAGGTGGTTGGACAGAAGGAAACACGCAGAGTGATGTAGCAGCAACATTTAATTACAGCTGCAACACTGAAAATGCAACACTGAACTGACAGTGGTAATGGGAAGCTCCAAACTTTGGGACAGCCTTGGAGATCAGGCTGTCCCAAAGTTTGGAGCTTGCACAATGCCTGAGATCATGTGATCGCTGAAATCCTCATAAATTTGATGGAGAGGTAACGTCAGCACCAAGGCACATGTGTTCGCCTCTGGAAAGACTCTCCTCAGGTTTTGAACTGGGTCATGGAGGAAATCCAGCATCGGTGTTTCACTGAACCAAAGGGGAGGAATTCTCTCTGCCCCAGTGGCGAAGCGCAGGACATCCTCAAGGGTTAATTTGACTGGTTCCTGCCCATCAACACGTAGGACTCCTTCTCAATAATAAAAAATAAGGAATTGATGGTATGTGTTTTTCTGGGGTACGTGTTTTCTCTGGCCTCTAAGAATGTAAGGGAGAATGAAAACCATATGTTAAATGTTTATTCTAGCTGAGTATGGCGCCAGTAAGTCTAGAGACTTGGGGCCCTCTTTCTATGTGTCTTAATGTAAACTATATATAGGTGGGTCCACAAGACCTATATAATCTTACTCAGAAGAACATCCATTGTCCATTTACCGCATGATGTCTGGATCACAAGCTCGTCTGTATTAAAGTACCCTTAACTTGATATACCTGTGTCATCTCTTCATTGAGGAGCATCCACAATAAAAATCATCATTTCAGGAATGTACAATCATGTTAGATGCCCATAGAGCTGACGACAAGTCTCTCCTGGTTTAGCGTAGCGCATTCAAAGTCCACAAGGTTCTTCAGTCGTGTGGAGATGTGTGTGCTCACTGTGGCAGACATCTTATGGACCATAATTTTGGTGACGTCCTATCCCTGGATAGCCTCTGTTCCCTTCTCTGGGTAGAAAACGATGAATTGCCTGAAGCCAGAGTAGTCTATGTTCAGAGACTGAATGAAAAACTACATTTTGTAGTCTAAACGAGGTAATTTTTAGTTTTTACAATTCTAAAAAGACTATAAACAATCACCTGATATATTAACCATGAAAATTAGATTACAGTAGATGTGGTACTCAGGTGGGCCATAGCAGGAGACTGGACGCAGAAGAGTGGAGGCTGGAGTACAACAGTTAGACAGTTTTGTCTTACTGCGGAATTACTCTGATGAAGACACATACTGGTGTCAAAACATTTGTCTAACTGTTGTGCACCTTTATTAAGTTTACTTCTGCACCATTTTGTATGCTCTAGCCTCCTCTCCTCTGCATCCAGCCTCCTGATGCGACCCACCTGAGTACCACATCTCCTGTAACCTATGTGCCCTGGGCTGTCGAGCACCATTTTAAAGTTTTGCACTGATGAGCAAGAGCACTACGGTGGCCCTGAAGTGCAAATCACAACAACAAAACAGAAAACACAATGGCAAAACAGAAAATACAAATGCAAATCAGACAACACAACGGCAAAACAGACAGCACAACAACATTGACCAAAACGGAAGTAGGTCTGCTCGGGTGAGAGAGATATCCATAGGACCTCAATGTGTAGCTATATATTCTTCTGGCTAAAACCATGATCCCTGTCCCTGTGGATATCTCTCTCGCCCAAGCAGATTTGCCGTTGTGTTTTCTGTTTTTTTGCTGTGATTTGCACTTCAGGGCTACCGTTGTCACGGCTCCCTTCTCACCCCCATCCTTCCAGCCCAATCTCACGAGGATTCGTGAAACTGTCACGTAAATTTTTGTTTCGGCTTCGTGCGCACCAACACGATTTCGTCATGTTTTTCATGCCGCTCACCACGAAATGCACACCAATGTATTTTAAACGGCGGACTTTTCGTGCCACTCAGAACGTATTTCAAAGGAATGTGTATATTATATTTTTAATGTAAAACCGCGGCGAATCCAACGCTATATTTTGCATGACATCGTCCCTAAACATAACCCTAACCATAATCCTAACCATAACCTAACCATAACCTTCCCATAAGCCGGTGGTACACTTACCAATTTGCATAGGAATTTCAAGAATGTCCGGCGGCCGGCGGCCGCAAACGCGATCACACAAGCAGTATACGCCGATGGACAGCTTAGATTGTCATGAATCCGCCGGTATAAACCACTTTCAGATGTGATTACCACAGCGAAAAACATTTCGTGGTGAGCGGCACGAAAAACATGACGAAATCGTGTTGGTGCGCACGAAACCGAAACTAAAACTTACGTGACAGTTTCACGAATCCCCGTGAGACCGGGTTGGTCCTTCCCACCTGACCTCCCCAATACCCTTTTCCCATCTGGTTCTTCCTCCCTCTCCTGTTCCCCTGCCCTGTCTGTCTTGCCTGTCTCCCATCCGCTCCTCTGCCCTGTCTCTCCCCCTACAGCTCGGTACCTGAGTGGAGTCTAGCTTCTCAGCTGACTCCACTCAGGCAATCAACCACCTCCACGGCTCCCGGACAGCTGCGAGACATCACGCTGATTATCACCCCTGCAATAAGAACCGGCTCATTCTTCCACTCCCTGCCAGATTGTTGAACTAAGATCACGCAGTTCAGTTCACTCTCTAGCCTTCTGCATTTTCTGTTGAGTTCCTGTCTTTGTTTTCTTACGCTGTTTTCTCCTGCCTCCTCACCTAGGTCAGCTGTCCGGGATCCCTGCCGTCCTCCTTCCCCTCCGGCTCTCCCCAGCCCAGTCATCGTCGGTTTTTCCCTGCCTGGACCTCCCCACTCCTGCCTGGACCCCCATTCCTGCCTGGACCCCTTCTACCCCTGCCTGGACCCCCCGTTTCTGGCCAAGACCCCCCACTACACCAGCCGCTCCCGTACCCTGGATTTCCCCCCCATCGAGCCACCATTTCACCTCCAACAATAAACACTATCATTCCAGCCAGCCTTGGTAGTGTGGCTCTCTGCTTGGGTCCACCCGCTCGTCCCTGACAACCGTAGAGCACCCCTCCCTAATGAAAATTAGATGCTTACCAGGAAGTATCAGGCAAGGACTTGCACAAGCAGTGAGGATTGATTCAGTGTCAGCTGTGGAGGCATACATCTGTAAGGAACAAAGACATCCATATTATAATTAAATATAATAAGGACCCCCTTGAAAATGGGATGGCACATCTCTGTCGTTTGAAAATAAAGTCACTTTTTTTAAAGGTGAAAAATAAACAAGAATCAAGAAACAATGAGAAAGAATAACCTGGAGATAAAATAAGTTGCTTTTTGAAATATCCTCAGTCCACTGTGAATAAACAGATATGGCATTCAGTATATAGAAAAAGATTGTAAGCTTGCATGTGAGGAAGGAGCAGCCCTGTAAGCTTCTCTCTGAAGGGTGCCATGAGCAGCTCAGCAATGAGAAGAGCCATCTCTGCATCTTCACTAGTGGAGAGGACATTATTGTAACCTGGCAAAAGCGTTACTTAAGCTTTAGTTACCAGCGGCCTGACCAGAAAGTTCGAAAAACTATTTTATTTTATTTTATTACAATTTAAAAAAGCAAAAATAGTTGGCTTCATTGTAAAGACAAATTGATCTGAGACAAACTAGATTTTTACATTTCAGACGTCATCTCCCAGACGACATAAGGTGCAATAGTGCTTGGGGTTCACTTAACTAATCTCAGAACCCATCACAGTGGACTGGAGCAGATTACATGCTCCACTCCGATGGCAACTATCAACACAAATCACACAATAAATCATAACATGACCACAAGAAAGGAAAATGCAAAAATAAACTAGAAAAGCACTCGGAGAGCGCAGACCTCCGCCAGGCCATCTGTTTGTCTGTCTGTTTGTCTGTTTGTTTGTGTGTCTGTCTGTCTGTTTGTATGTTAACAGCATAACTCAAAAAGTCATGGACAGATTTTAACCAAATTTTTACAGAATGTCCGGAAGAGCAAAAGTAACAATCGATTAGATTTTGGAGGTGATCCGGATCACCGTCTGGATCCAGGATTTTTTTGAAGGACTCTGTACAATTGAGAGATGGCCGCCAGGCCATGTTACTTTTGTTCCACGTGTAGACAGAGATTTTTGTGGAAAACGGAGACGTGTGGCAGCAGATTTTTTGTAAGCGGAGGGGGGCGGATATTCGGTTTTAAATATATCCGAATACGTGTGGAGGTTGGTGTGGACATGGCCCAAGTCTCACCTGCCTGCCTGAGAGCCTGTGTAGACCAACTGTCACCTGTCTTCACTCAGATCTTCAACAGATCACTGGAGCAGCGTGAGGTTCCTTCCTGATTCATACACTCCACCAACATCTTACCAGTCCCCAAGAAACCTAAGTCAATCAATCACCGTCTGGTTCAGTTCTGCCACCAAATCAGAAATGATGAGACTGCATTGGACAATCACTTACAGGCCCTGAAGTAGGCCTCTTGTTTTTTGTTTTTTGTTTTTTTAGCAACTTCATAATTCCTTGGGTGAGGCCCAACTTCTAGTACTCTGCTTCTCTTAAAACTGGTATTGATGAAGAAGGCTCTGTTAAATACAATAATACATCATCAGCGTACAGTGATATTTTATGGGTTTCTTTATCTATTTGTACACCCTTGATGTTGTCATTATCCCTTATGAGCTGCGCCAATGGCTCAATACTGATGGCAAAAAGTAAAGGAGACAGAGAGCAGCCTTGCTTACATCCCCGTTCTAGTTTGAATGTCTGGGATCGGTGTCCATTAACTTTGACTGATGCCTGTGGGAATGATCAATCAATCAAATGATCAATCGATGATTATAGTGTTTTTACCCATTTTTGAAAGTTGGGTCCAAAGTTAAACCGTTGTAATGTTTGTAATAGATATTGCCATGAAACTCGGTCAAATGCTTTTTGTGCATCTAGCGATACAATTGCCGATTCTAATTTTGAGTCCTTCAAATAAGAGATGATGTTTAATAATCGCCGTATATTGTTTCCATAGTAATGGCCAGAAATGAAACCCGTCTGATCAGGATGAATAATATGGGTGATTATTTTATTTACCCTTCTGGCCAGAACAGCTGTCAGAATACTTAAGTTGAGATAACATCTTTGATTTCTGATTCTTCTAGTGTCTTGTCTAGCTCCTCCACAGAGGAAGCTGTTAATTCTGGTAATTTAATATATCTCAAATAATCTGCTATATCCGCGTTATCTTTACATGTATCTGTATTTTTGTATAATCATTTGTAATAGTCTGCAAAGGAGTTTGCAATATCCTTAGGTTTTGTAACAAATGTAGACTGTTGTTTCCTAACCCTATATGCCAACAATTTGCTAGCCCTATTTCCATCTTCGTAATATTTTTGATTTGTAAATCTTAAATTTCCTTCCATTTTTCCAGACATCAGGCTGTTTAACTCTCTCCAGGTTGCATTTAACTCTCTTGTAATTACAGTTGTTGCATGTTGTTTATGCATCTGTTCTAAGTATTTTATTCTATTCTCCAATTCCTGCTATTTTGCAATTCTCTCTTTTTTCTTTGCTGATGCGTATGATATTATACAGCCCCGTAAGTATGCTTTGGCGCAGTCCCATAGCATCAAGGGATTTGTTTCTGGTGTGCTATTGTGACATAGATAATCTTTAAATTCTGTCCTGATGAATGATAAAAAGTTATTGTCATTTAGAAGGGATGCATTAAACCTCCACTGTTTTGTTGTTGGTCTATATCCTACTTTCCATTGTAATAAGATGGGTGTATGATCAGATAAGGTAATAGGCATAATCTCAATGTCTACTATTCGGTGCAAGTCTGTTTTTGGCATAAAAAAATAATCTATTCTAGAATAAGATGCGTGACTATTGGAATAAAAGGTGAAGTCCCTTCGTCTTGGAAACTTGCTTCTCCATATATCCACCAGCCTGCTTTCTACAGCATGATGTTTAAGGGCTTTACTCATTTTGGTTATGGGTGTTTTAGACGGTGGTTGTCTATCTAGCAGCTGTGACATGACACAATTAAAATCCCCTCCCAGTAATAACAAGCCAGTACTATACTGTAGAATGATGTTAAACAGTGTCTTTATAAAATCTGGCATATCCTCATTTGGTGTGTATACATCAATAAGGGATATTTCTACTCCATCTATTATTCCATTAACCAGTAAGATTCTTCCTTCGGCATCCTTGTGGATTAATGTTTTAACAAAGTTTATCTGCCTATGAATGAGTATAGAAACACCTCTTTTTCTACCAGATGAGTGTGAGGAGTAATATATTTTATCTGCCCATGACTTCAGCTTCTCATGTTCTGCGTCTGACAAGTGAGTTTCTTGTAGGAAGGCAATTTGGCATTTATTTTGTTTTAGTTGATGTAATATTTTCTTTCTCTTTATTGGATTATGTAGGCCCTTTACATTATAGCTTATCACTCTCAGCGTATCCATTGAGTACTAACTTGTGATTGCTGTTTAATTATTAGGATATTGGATTATGTAATTTCAGTGATATGTATAAAGTTGCAATCAAAGAGTGAAAATAAAAACAAAAACCCTGCTATTATAACATTCAACTCAGGATCCCCGGGGAACAGGGAATCAAAACAAGCGCACCAAACATAAAACTAGCATATAAACCTAGAGAAGGCATTGATGACATAGGAGCAACTGCCCTAGCCACTAATAAGTATCAAAGGTGCACTGTCTAGATCGAAGTGACTGTGCACAAATCGCTAACCTCCACGAAGGATCAAAGAGTGAACAGAATCAAACCAGGCTCCCGCAGAGAAATAAAAGAAACATTTTTTTACCTGAATTAACAGCTCTTCGCAAAGTCCTTTGTATCATAGTCCACATCATTTAAGAAGCGATCAAAAGGAAAAAAGAAAAATAGTTGGGCTTCAAGGGGAAATATAATAAAGTTGGAAAACAGAAAAAAAAGAAGAAACAAGAAGTAATTTCACATTGTCTCTCAGATGGCTCTCCACTGACAAGTCTTTATAGGCGCCTTTTGCTAACCCAAGTGAGTTCAACCTTCTTGCGGTTCTTCCCCAGTTGGTGGTAGTATGCTCCTGGCATAAAGCATAGCCTTATGATGATCAACAAACTCTTTCGTCTCCTCCTTGTATGTGATCCGAAAGCGAGCCGGGTAAGACAAGCCATAGCGAATGCCTTCATGACCTTTCAGGATTTTCCGCACATCCGTAAATGCAACACTGGCTTTTGCTACGTTAGCAGTGTAGTCTGGAAATATGGAAATGCGTTGTCCATTGTAATACAGCGGGGAATTGTCATGGGATTTCCTCAAAATCTCTGTGACATCCTCGTCGTAATGGAGTTTGGCGATTATCATCCTAGGTTTCTCTCGGTTTCTCGGGCTCCCCTGAGTGAGCACCCGGTGTGATCGGTCCACCTTGATTTCGCGGTCGAGGTTTAGCATTGTTTTTAAGGCCTGTGCCACAGCCGTGGGAGAGCTGGAGTTGGGCTGCTCTGCTATTCCAGCAATCCTTATGTTGCAGCGTCCCATTCTGCCCTCCATGTCATCGCATTTGTCTTTCAGCATGACCATTTCCTTTTGTAGGCTCGAAACTGTGTCACGTAGAGAAGTTACCTCATCTGACCATGTTGATAATCCGCTGTTAACTCCTTGTATATCGGCCCTCATCTGCTCCATATCTTCATGTACCGTTTTGGTGTCTTTAGCGAGCTCGGATTTGAGGCCTTGTATTTCCGACTGGAGTGCGCTGAAATCCTCAGCTATTGCCATTTTGAGTTCTTCCCGGACTATTTCTTTAAAGTCCGCTCTCAGTGTTGGCAAAATCTCCGCATTAAGACTGTCAGCTGTCATACCTGGGCTCTCGCTTGGGGCAGGTGGTAAGTGTTTATCCACGCCGCTGTCCAGAGCTGGCTTTGCGGTGTTTCTTGTGTTAGGTCTCGGCCTAGCAGTATTAGCTTCATTGCTAGTGCTACCACAATACTTGAATTTCTGTAGTTTTTCCGCCATTTAACTTCACAGAACCAGGTGCGGAGAGTATAACAGCTGAATCTTCAGGTCCCGGTAATCCCCAAAAAAGGGTTTAGCTGTTATATTGTAATTATTTTACGGATTCTGCAGGAGCCCTGATAAGTGCGTCTTATTTCATGACGTGCTCGCGAGCGCCCCCGCATAAAAACTTTTTGAAAATTTCTGTAATAATTAAATGAAGAAGGAAAAGAAGGTCCACTGTTGGATGGGATGTTCACACTCCTGCATGTGTGTGTGTGTGTGTGTGTGTGTGTGTGTGTGTGTGTGTGTGTGGGCGGGTAATTATAGGGGTTGTGGGGACCTAATGTCCTCACAACCATAGGAAAACCAAAAGAAATGTCATTTGTGGGGACCTCATTTGGGTCCCCATGAGGGGAAACAGTGTTTTCTTGGCCATGTTGTTGTTACTGAAAAAAGTAAAAGTGCAGAAACGTTTCTTTAGGGTTAGGCATTGTTTTGGTCTGGGTTAAGGTTAGGGTTAGGGTAAGGGTTAGGGGTTAGATATGAATGGGAGTCAATGGTATGTCCCCACAATGATAGAAAAACATAGTGTGTGTGTGTGTGTGTGTGTGTGTGTGTGTGTGTGTGTGTGTGTGTGTGTGTGTGTGTGTGTCAGGACAGAAGAGGATATTTGCCGATCAGTGATTCAACTAAGAGATGTGTCACCATCATATTTAATGGAATAAGCCTGGACATTTCAAGATCCTAAGAGAGTTACTGTTTCTTAACCTTTCTTTTAGTTACATTTTTTAATTAACTTGTAAATGGAAGCTGGATTATCAACTTAAGTCTCAGGTGTTTTTTTGAGGCAGATCAAAATTGTAAACTTCAACATAGTTTGAGATGAAATGGTATATTTCACGGGTCACTTATAGAATCAGTATGTTCAAATGTAACTGGATTTAATGTTTTTGTACTGATATACTAAGGTTCAACTTCATATTACAACCATTTTCCAACTTTTATATCTGTTTAAATGATATTCAGAGGCAAATGGAATGAATATTTTTAAGGAAAAAGAAAAGCATTACATTTTGCTAATGTTTTGTATTCTACTCAACTCTGCTCATAATAGCAATATTTATCACATAACCCCTGCCAGAAATCAGAATTATAAAACAGTACCACAAAAAAGCACAACTACAAGATGTTCAGTGAACTCAAGTCAGTGTTTATTTAAGGAGGGACTTCCTGTCAGTTAAGGCGAAAGGCAGGGAGGAAGAAGGTTCTTGTGTCACATGGGTGAAATACTAGACAGTAGCATTTTGTTCAGAGGATGCAGAAAGGGGAGAGAGGAGAAAAGCTAGAGAAAATGTAATACAGACTATTAGTTCAAATTTTCCTGGTTTCTCTGTCAAAGACTGTTAAAAACTTTGTCATAAGATGGACAACGGAAGAGTCTAAGAATACAGAAATTTTGTTTTACACAGAGACATCTGGTTCTGCTTAGATAAAAACTTCTGTCAGTTAGGGGAGGGGTCGCATCTGGTTCAGAGGATGCAGGGAGGGGGAGGCAGGGAAGAAGAGGGTTCTTGTGTTCACATGGGTGAAATAGTGGACAGCAGCATTTTTGGTTCAGAAGATGCAGGAAGGGGAGAGAGGAGAAAAGCTAATACAGAATATTTGTTCAAACTTTGTCATAGGAGGGACAACAGAAGAGTCGATAAGAATGCAGAAATTTTGTTTTACATGGAGACATCTGGTTCTGCTAAGATTAAAACTTCTGTCAGTTAGTGAGGGGTCGCATCTGGTCCCGATTAGATAAGCCGCTGAAAGTTAGGGGCAGATAGGGAGGGACTTCCGGATGTGACGTTGGGGTCAACTAGGGCGGGACTTCGGTGAAAACAGCCGTTAGGGGCATGATGGGGGGTGTGGTGGGGCGGGACTTCCGGTAGAGTTGCTGTCAAAATTTGACAAAAGGTGGTTTATAACATCTCTGACCTGCTGCGTACAAACATGAGCAAAATCTTGAGATTTTAACTGACAACACAAAACGTTACATTGTCTTTTATACTGATGCAAATTCCTTCAAAACGCACCTCATCCGTTCTGGAAAGCCACAGCCCATCGTCTCAAGACCCAGTCAGGATGCCCATGAAGTAATTGTATTCAATGTTGGACCCCCTCGTCTCTTTTATTTCTGCTAGGTTGGCATTATTTCTGCTTAGCTCAGCGTGCCCTAGGTTTCAACTCATGAGTGTAGATGTAGAGAGGACATGAACTTACTGTCTCAGGCTTTATATGGGCTCCACAGGCTTCAGTCGGGTTGCTGCTTTCCACCATAGACTGGACGTAGCATCTGGCTCCAGAATTGAAGCCAACCCGGAAGTGTCAAAAACTTGCAATATCACGCCGTCCGCTAGGGTTGGCTCCAAAAAGCTTTTTCTCTGTAGACCCCAATTCATTTTTGGAAAAAGTAAAATTTGATAGACTGATTTTCTACAGCTCAGGATTTTTTTTCCTGTTAGTTTTCATGGTCAAAATGAGAGATCAGGTGGCCGATCTTAAAATAAATCAATACTGAATTTTAAATAAATTGTTAAAGTTGGCGGAGCCAGGGGGCGTGGCTATACTTGATGGACAGCAACAGAAGCCTCTGCAGTAAAACGTAGGCGGGATAAGAGAGTCTTCAGCCAATCCTGCCCCTAGTTGCTCTCCGGTCTGTTTGATGATGCTTTTTACGTCACTGGCTCCAAAAAATCCAAAACGGCGACCAGGAAGTAGCAAAATCCGGGCTTCATTTTCTCGGCGTTGAAACCAACAGGTGACGTCACGGTTAGTTTACGCCTGCTTTCCACAGGATTATTCAGTGATACTCATAACTTCAGCTGACATCTTAAGTCTTCAAATATTATCATTATTTGCACTTAAATTTGTTTCACACATCCCATTTGTCTAATTTTGTCATTTGTTCAATCTTAAAATGCCACAACAGCTGTCCTCCAGCCGGCACTTCGGGACTCTGAACATCAGAGCAGCTTCTTCCTTCATGAACAATAAAACAGAAAATCATTAAGGGCTTATGTCACTACCAGTGCAAAATCCTATACATATACTGTATTCAAGCTCATGTGCAATACCTTTATGCGCAATATTGTAATTTAAATAACATTCTAATTTATTACCCTGGTTTAAGCAAAAGTAAGTCTTTTTTTTACACAGTACTTTGTTTACACTCACTTTTGCACAGTATTTCTTATATTTGTAGCGTTTCTTAATTAGAATTCTCAGATTTAGATTTGTTTATTCTTTTACTGTCTGTTGTTGCTGTCAGGTACTGCTCTCTATACACCAAATCAAATTCCTTCTTTGTACCCACTGGGCAACAAAGGATTTTCTGATTCTGATTAGCAGCGATGAACACCCCAAGAAAATACTGAAGATGCTGAGCTGTGCACCGTCTTTCATGCTGTGAGCGTTGGTCATTTTTCCATCCCTATAGGGCGTATGAAAGGAGTGACAATTTTGAAACCATTATACTTCTCTAAATCTGTTAGTCAGATCATGACGTCATGCTATCATATTTCCCGTGAGGTCCCACTTTACAGAGGACATGTGCATCAGGTAATCATTAGGTCATGTCTTACAGAGAACATGCCCAGACATGTTCAACCATTGCCTCAGTCTCCTGTACACTTATCCCTGTTATTTTGTGACAGATTTCATGTATATTATACCATTATGTATTGTTAAATTTCTAATATAAAGTTACAATACCTTAAATTTACACCATTATGTTTTGAGTAATCCACAGATCATTTTCTACAAAGCATGTGTCTTGACACCAAAGTTAGAGGTTTTACTTTATGATCTTCCAGCTGTGTGTGTGTGTGTGTGTGTGTGTGTGTGTGTGTGTGTGTGTGTGTGTGTGTGTGTGTGTGTGTGTGTGTGTCCTCCAGAGACACAAACCATACCATCACAACATCAGTCATTACTAGAATATTCATCTTTATGTATTTTATACACGTTTTAACTCTAGTCTTCAGTCTAATTGCATTCTACCACAATTATATCATCTATTACTTTTTAGCACATTGTACCCCAAAAATATTACACTACAAAACCTAAAACCAAGAATTTGGGATCTGGAATCTGGAATCTAAAACCTAGAACCTCAAACCTAAAACCTAAAAATGTAAAACCTGAAACCTGAAACCTGAAACCTAAAATGTAAAACCTGGAACCTTAAACCTAAAACTTGAAACCTAAAATCTAAAACCTGAAACCTAAACCTTGAAACCTGGAGTGTAAAAAATGGAATTTGAAACCTAAAACATGGAACTGTTGAGCATGATGTTTTTTGAGATAGAAGACAAACCTTTTCTCTCCAATTAAGCTGTTTATTTTCTAAATATCAATGTCTCCAAAGAGTCTTATACAAAGACTTTGTCTGGTTGGAACAACCTCCCAGAAAAGGATAAAGTCTGATATGAACAGAACATTTTATAAGGTATGGTGAAACACAAACATATAATTGAAATATTGAAATGTGATTGACTAAAGGTGGGGATAAACCGTGGTTTAGACTTAGTTCTTCCATTAGTTGGTGCACAGATATGTCCAAATCGCTTGGGACACGATTCATCCAGTCTCCAAGAACCGCAGCCTGTAAAAAGAACCCTCCTGCAAACTTCGTCCTGCTCTCTACCAGTTAGTCTTATTCCTTTGTTAGCTGTGATGTGATGCAGCTAGTGGTGGTTTCTCATGGGAGGATTATCATGGTTTCCAACCTTAAACAACCTTGAGTTCAGCAGTTTCAGTTTAAGAGACATTCCAGAATTGGAGGACATTTGCTGTCCCACCCCTAAAATTTCAAATAATCGAAGCACAAAACACTAACTCATGCACTTGTTGTGTAAATTATACTTGTTCTGAGACTAAATGTAAATATAGTTGTAGGAAAATGTGTTCCAAAATGTTGTTCAAAATAACAAATCGATCTCAAGCACCCCCTAAAACAATATTTTTCTTTTGTCCCACCTTCTTGATGACAAACTTCCACATCAAATATAACCATTAAAAAAAAACCTTTAAATAGCCTTTTTTGTATGATATTGTTGATATGTGTCTCTTGTAATCGTTAAAACAATTAATTTCATCATCAACATATTTTAAATAATAGTAATGATGCATTGAAGTTGTGTCCCACAACATGCGCGCAACCCTGTTACCGAAACCTATTTAGAATGGCAGAAGAAGAAAAATGCTGAGTCACCTGACACATAGGAAGTGACATCATCAAGCCGTATACTGACACTATGGGCAGACCAAAGGTAAATTCTCTCTTCTATCTTTCAGATTTTGCCAATCTTTTAAGCCTTCACTGAGTGTGTCACTCTCACCAACGCAACCCTGTTACTCATATTATCATAATAAGACAAATTAATTAAAAGTTTTCTTTATTTATTAATATAACTCAGTCTGTCCTTGATGCTAACAGTAACATTACATTCCTCAGCTAGCATCTATTCCTGAAAAAAAGCTAACATTAGCATTGATTTTCAACCCTGTTACTGTAATTAGATTAACAGGGTTGCATTTCCTTCAGACAACTCATAAGGGACAACCAATTGTCTATTGTAAAATGAAATGTCTGTATAATTTAGCATAATTTACTTGTCTTAAATGTCTTACTATATTTTCTGGAATATAAATGACTATTTTTTTCTTTTATTACCACCAGGTAGCAAACCACTGCCAGGTGAGATGTATGCACAGAGTGGGGGAAAATCGTTTCTTCTGGCCATTGAGGGATGATCTTCATTGGTATCACTGTGAGGATGTGCTGTCCCTCATTCCTCCTCCAGAGAATGTTACCTCACATCATATGGCCATTGCAAGAGAGGTGTGGGATGCTCCGGCCAGCCACAAACTTTAAACCTGGACATCAACTTTCTATGACATTGATCGGTTCATGACTACTTTTGACATCCTCATTCATTTTTATAGTTGTCTGCCTACAGTACTACTGTTTTTCATGTTTGACTATTGAATATTTGATCAGATCCAGTTTGTGGTCTTAGTGAGATGTTGATGTTGATGTATCATTCCTACTCACTGATCCTTTATTGAAAATATGTTCATATCATACGTTCAAGCTTGTTATAGTTACACCTATATGAAAGAGAAAGCACCAAAACCTAATATTTTAAATATGTAAGCAATTGAATGATAGGCATTGCAGGTTAATACACAGCATAAGATGTCATTAAACAACATTCCTGTGGTCCTGAGTATTTGTTTGTCACATTTATGTTATGATCTATAATAAGAAATAATGGATCCATTCAACCCTGTTACTGTAATTTCAACCCTGTTACCAAATAATTTTTATCAAAAAAAATCTTAAATGATTTTCCCAAACTCATGAGGGTTTGACCTATTGTCCTTTTAGTGATTTGAATGATTTAATTTGTAATGGATTTGAGCAAATATTTGCAATTTAATACAAAAAAACAAAACAAACATGCAAATATTGAAAAGTTGGGCATGCCAGAGTTCAAAAGTTGTTTAAATTAATAGAGGTCAAGTCTTAACTGAAATCAAATGATTATCCAATGTGAATGTGGCCTTGTTTACTTAATGGTAAAGGATTTATTAAACATTTTTTTAAAAAATATGCTTTTTCAGGTTCCTGAGTATTCATAACAGGGTTGCACTATGCATGGCGCACATCAAATAAAACATTTCATAAAAAATGTAACTTTAATGCTTGAGCTGGACGAATCACATTATTTGATGGCTTACTACCTGGTTTTCTTGAATACATGACAGAAAATTATAAAATAAAGGGTAGATTTTTCAAAGGCGAGGATGCCTAAATCGTCCTCCAATTCTGGAATGATCCGTAATTAATTTTTACCCTATAAGGAAATAGGAGTGCAGCAAAGCCAGTCTCTCTATCTTTTTGATGTGTGTGTGTGAAAATGTAAAAACACTCTTTGTACTGACGTGTGTGTGTGTGTGTGTGTGTGTGTGTGTGTGTGTGTGTGTGTGTGTGTGTGTGTGTGTTCTTGTACTTGCTACATTGTGAGAACCATTTTCTGCATTTAACTATCAAAGTGAGGACATTTTTACAAAGTGAGGACATTTTGGCCGGTCCTCACTTTGAAACAGCCATGTTTGAGGGTGAAGACTTGTTTTTAGAGAACAGGTATGAATTGAGGTTTGGTTAGGGTAAGGGTAAGGATTAGGGTTAGGCGATCACTTGTGATGGTTAAGGTTAGGGTAAGGCTCTAGGAAATGCATTACGCCTATGGATGTCCTCACTAAGATAGAAGTACAAACATGTGTGTGTGTGTGTGTGTGTGTGTGTGTGTGTGTGTGTGTGTGTGTGTGTGTACCATTTTCTGCATTTAACTATCAAAGTGAGGACATTTTTACAAAGTGAGGACGTTCTGGCCGGTCCTCACTTTGAAACAGCCATGTTTGAGGGTGAAGACTTGTTTTTAGAGAACAGGTATGAATTGAGGTTTGGTTAGGGTTAGGGTAAGGATTAGGGTTAGGCGATCACTTGTGATGGTTAAGGTTAGGGTAAGGCTCTAGGAAATGCATTACGCCTATGGATGTCCTCACTAAGATAGAAGTATAAACGTGTGTCTGTGTGTGTCTGTCTGTGTGTGTGTGTGTGTGTGTGTGTGTGTGTGTCTGTGTGTGTGTGTGTGTGTGTGTGTGTGTGTGTCTGTGTGTGTGTGTGTGTGCAGCTGTAACTTTCCAGCTTGACCTCTCTGTATCCATCATGTATTTAACCCTTCAGAACCTGGGGTTAACGCTCTCCTTCTCTTCAAGTCAGCACAACTCATACATTGATTACACAATAAATGGTTATTAACATCAATACTGTAATACCCGTATGTGATATCAATTTCAGTGTTCAGCTAGCAGTGCCTTAAAAAATAAAACCTAACACTGGAAGTTGTAAGACGACAAGTTTAGCATTTAAGTGGGAAACCTGGGCTCTGATCGCAGAAGCAAGAAAATAAACTGCAGAAAACGTCACATTTGTGTTTGTAAATGACATGATTTCAATATGGAATGTGGCAGACTGATTTGTTTGAAAGACCAGCTGCTTCATCACAATTATCCTAATTACCAAATTAATCAAATAACATAAGAAGAACATAAAAACAGTAGTGAGCTTTGAAATCAATGTTTCCAGATGAAACTGGAAATTTAGGAGTAAAATCTGACAGAGTTCAGAGTTTATCTGATCAGTTTATTGTTTTCACGGCCTGATGCCTTCATGAACACTCATTGATCATCGGTCAGTTTTGCATCTGAGGTGAATTTGAATAAATCGTTTTAAGTTGTTTTGACTCTCAGCGTCTCTGAACCAAATGGACTCTAATGGACTCAGCTGCTCTCACCTGAGGGAGGAAATAAGCAGGTATAAAAGGTTTTCCTCTGACTGGACCGGTAGATACAGTCTGGATCAGCAGCTCACTGGAAACAGGTGAAATCCTCGTTTATTGATCTATTGACTCACTATATTGATCTATTTACTTATTTATGCATATATTAAATAATTGATTTTTTCGTCTACTTCTTGATTTATTTATTCACCTATTTATCCATTTATTTATTCATCTATTTATTGATTTTATTCATCTGTTTACTGACTGATTTATTCAATGAATTATTGATTAATTGATGTAAATATTGATTTCATTCATCTCTTTATTGATTAATTTATTCATCTACTTACCGACGTCTTAATCTATTTATTGATTTATTCATCTGTTTATTAATTTATTTTTCCAAATTTTCATTGACATATTTATTCATATATTTATTGATTCTATTAATCTATTTACTGCCTTATTTGTTCATATATTTATTGATTTATTGATTGATCTATTTGCTGACTTATTTGTTCATCGAATTACTGATTTATTGATCTACTTACTGACTGATCAATCTATTGACTGACTTATTTATTCATAGAATTATTGACTAGTTAATCTATTGACTGACCTAATAAGTTTCAGCTCCTCATTGATGATTGAATATTGATTATTTTAACAGACGTCCTCTTGGTGTCTCAGCTGTCCATGATGACGACAAATGGACTGGTCGTCCTGTTGCTGCTCTCAGGTCTGTAAAACATGTTCAACAATTTAAAAAAAAATACTAACAGAAGCAGTCTGAAGGTTCTGAGCTGCTTTTAAACAAGTCTTCAGAGTCTTCAGGTGGTTTGAAAGGCTGGAAACATACAAAGACATATACAGCGTCTTCAGAGTCTTTATTTGAATTACGTCCTCAGTCTTTACTTTAAATATGTCCTCAGTCTGAAGTCCATCAAGTCCACAGATGTTGTCAGAGATGTCAGAGTGTGGAGACGGTTTGAATCGTGTCCACAGAACATGTTAGGCACACATGTTAAATTTTAAAGATGTCTACAGTGTATGCAGAAGTTTTCTAAAGAATGTTTTACAGAAGTCTATTCTGTCTACAGATGTTTTCAAATGTCCGTATTGTCCATAAAACATGTTAAAGTGTCCGTAATGTCCTCAGATATTTTTTAAGACGTCCCTGTTGTACAGATGTTTTTAAAGACGGTGTCCACAGTGTGACACCTGCTGTCTCCACAGAACTTCTTGTAATGTCCACAGATGTCTTCAGACTGTCTCTCTGTCCAGGTGAACACACCTGAGCAGGTCTGATGTGCTGTTTTCCTGACGTTGAAGATAGTTGGAGGTTGACTGGAAGGACTGTCTCTTGTGTCGTCTCTCAGGTTCCGTCCTGGTTTGCAACCTCCAGCCTCAAGGCGCCATCACTCGGTTCCACCACGTCAGTCTGATGAAGACCTGGACTGAAGCTCAGAGTTACTGCAGGGAGAAGTTCATCGACCTCGCCACCATCCCGAGCCAGGCCGCCAACACAGTGGCCCAGAAGGTGGCAGGACACGGACACGTCTGGATCGGACTCTACAACGGTAGCTGGAGATGGTCTCAGGAGGGAAAACCGGTCGAAAACTGGTTTCTGAGCAACGTTAAACACAATGTGGGGTCCAGAAGGTGTGCAGTGCTGGATACGTACGGAAAGTGGATGGCCAGAGATTGTGACGTGCCGGATCGCTTCGTGTGTTCCAGTGAGTATGACTGCAGACAGCACAGAGGGCCACACTGACCACCTGAGCGACCCAACTAGTCCCCCAACCATAGCTTTCACATGGTTTCATTTGTTAATGGAGTGAAGTTTTACTTCAACATACAAATACTTTACTGGTAGCAAACATTTAGCAAAGTCCACCTTCAGAAACTAGAAACTTTGAGTTGAGTTTACAGATGCTCCAGCAAACATCTAAAGTCTTTCTGCACCGTCAGTGTGTTTAGAGCGACAAAGTGACAGCAGCTGTTTGAAAAACATGGAGGTTTGAGGCTGCTGTTAAACTTTCTGCTAAGAGTGCACATGGGTTCAAGAGGGTCCATGTGGTGACTGAGAGGACAACAGAGCAGAACATGCAGATATGACTTGCTGCTAATGTTTGGGAAGTATAATGAGGATAATGGAGGTTAACACTGCCGACTAGTCTCCTGTCTTTCAGCTCTAGACAACAGACATGTTGTGGTGAAGCGTTACATGAGCTGGTGGGACGCTCAGACCTACTGCAGGAAGAACCACGTAGACCTGAGCAGCGTCGTGACCAATGCGGACCGCGACGTCATCCAGCAGCTGCTGCTAATGTCAGGTACCGGTGATGCCTGGATTGGTCTGTACAGAAGTGAATGGGCATGGTCCGACGGGAAGAAACTCATCTACAAGCCGTTGGAGTCCCTGCCTCACTGGGGATCGGACTGCATGGTGATGGACCA
The DNA here is from genome assembly GCF_021347895.1 of Acanthochromis polyacanthus. Taxonomy (NCBI): domain Eukaryota; kingdom Metazoa; phylum Chordata; class Actinopteri; family Pomacentridae; genus Acanthochromis; species Acanthochromis polyacanthus. The sequence goes on from NC_067124.1 coordinate 17,613,245, forward strand.
GTCCACAGGAACCTGGAGAAGCCAGCCCTGCCAGGACAGACTCTCCTTCCTGTGCTACTCAGGTGAGGGTTCCTTCCTGTGTGACTCAGGTGAGGGTTCCATCAGGTTCTGCCGACTGATCAGTTTCTTCTTCTTCTGCAGTTGTGAAACCTTCAGCGGTGAGTTTGGTGAAGATTCGATTGGTTGGAGGTTCTGCAGACCTGACTGACCCGATGGTGCAAGAATCCATACTGCTGCAGGTCAGTGGTCACATGACTCAATGCTTCATTCATCCAATCACAATCTGATTCAGCTGCAACCTGTTTGTTCTAAAGACCTTCTGAGAAATATTTTCAGTTGGAAGTTTTCTTCCAGGCTGTTCTTCATGATAACTCCACATGTTCTGTTACTGTTAGATCATTATGCACCCAAAGACGTTCTATAGATTCTATAATGTGATCCATCTACAACATCCACTAAACGTTCTCACAACATTACAGGCAGAATGTTCCTTTGTTCAAATACCACATTACAGGAACGTCTGATAAAAACGTTCTGTCTTCTGAGGTCTCAGTAACGTTCTCTGAATGTTAAGATGCTGATAAAAAGTGGTATCTGAAAATCAGAATGATGATTTAAAGCTGGACTTTTTTCATGGGTCAATAAAAACTAAACATGATGTGTTTTTTTTTAAATAAAATATAAAAGTGAATGACTTCCTGTTCTAACAGTGGAAAACATAACGTTTCCAGAATTAGCTCCAACTGGATTAAAGTGTTGATGATCAATGAGATTGATCAGGGTTCTGTTAAAGTTATGCCTGTGTTCCAGCTGAGGAAGCAGCTGGTGGATGGAGGGATCCAAGCAGAGGTGAAGTTGAGGTGGAGGAAGCATCCTGACGGGGAGGTTTTCCACAGAGAGGAGACGTCGCCATCTGCTGACCAGCAGGAAGACAGCTGCAGGGCAGTTTAGTATTTAATCTGTTGTTCGTTTTAGCACACAACACAAAGATGTAGAACCTGAAGAACAGGTGCAGCAAATCAGTAGAAGTTTCAGAAAAAGACTAGATGTTAGATCATGATGTGCTGTATTTGCTCTGAATATGAATAAAATGTGGGAATCTCTGAACCTGAGTCCGTCTGGTTTTGTACGTTGATTTACTTTCACATTACAATCTGAGACCTTCGACTTTTGGACAGTTTTTTCTATAACTTCAGAGCATCTGCTGACAAACAAACATGGTAAAGGGTATAATATGTCACTCCACATAAAATCAACCAAACCTGAAAAAGGTCAGACTCTCTTCATCTACAGTAACTTTACTAATGATCAAAGTTTTACCTTCATATTATGAATATTTCAGAGTTCAAGGCCTTTGAAGTACATGAAGGTGGGTTCAGATTTATCTGGACTGTTTCCATCATTCCTAACCTCAGAACTTCATCAGTACAGATCTTCATTCTCCAAAAATTATGATTTTGTGGACTCAAGGCAATTTTTGGCACGGCAGGACAGCAAGACTACCCCAACAATTAGAACTTACCATATTCACAGCTCATGTCAGTGCTTGTGTTAGAGTAATGATGGTGACCAGTTGATGAAATGATCTGCTCATTTAAAATAGCTGAAAAACTCACAGACAAAGTAACCCCAAAGAGAAGCACTTAAAAACACAAGAACATGAGTGTCTCCCTTTGAACTGATCTGCATGTCGTACACATCTCATGTACACACGTGGACAAAATTGTTGGTACCCCTCAGTTAAAGAAGGAAAAACCCACAATTCTCACTGAAATCACTTCAAACTCACAAAAGTAACAATAAATAAAAATTTATTGAAAATCAAATAATCAAAATCAGCCATCACTTTTGAATTGTTGATTAACATAATTATTTAAAAAAACAAACTAATGAAATAGGGCTGGACAAAAATGATGGTACCCATAACTTAATATTTTGTTGCACAACCTTTTGAGGCAATCACTGCAATTAAACGATTTCTGTATTTGTCAATGAGCGTTCTGCAGCTGTCCACAGGTATTTTGGCCCACTCCTCATGAGCAAACAGCTCCAGTTGTCTCAGGTTTGATGGGTGTCTTCTCCAAATGGCATGTTTCAGCTCCTTCCACATATGTTCAATGGGATTCAGATCTGGGCTCATAGAAGGCCACTTTAGAATAGTCCAACGCTTTTCTCTCAGCCATTCTTGGGTGTTTTTGGCTGTGTGTTTTGGATCGTTGTCCTGTTGGAAGACCCATGACCTGCGACTGAGACCAAGCTTTCTGACACTAGGCAGCACATTTCTCTTCAGAATGCCTTGATAGTCTTCAGATTTCATCGTACCTTGCACACTTTCAAGACACCCTGTGCCAGATGCAGCAAAGCAGCCCCAAAACATTACTGAGCCTCCTCCATGTTTCACCGTAGGGACAGTGTTCTTTTCTTCGTATGCTTGGTTTTTGAGTCTATGAACATAGAGTTGATGTGCCTTACCAAAAAGCTCCAGTTTGGTCTCATCTGTCCAAAGGACATTCTCCCAGAAGCTTTGTGGCTTGTCAACATGCATTTTTGCAAATTCCAGTCTGGCTTTTTTATGAGTTTTTTTCAGCAGTGTTGTCCTCCTTGGTCGTCTCCCATGAAGTCCACTTTGGCTCAAACAACGACGAATGGTGCGATCTGACACTGATGTGCCTTGGCCTTGGAGTTCACCTTTAATTTCTTTGGAGGTTGCTCTGGGCTCTTTGGATACAATTCCAACGATCCGTCTCTTCAATTTGTCATCAGTTTTCCTCTTGCGGCCACGTCCAGGGAGGTTGGCTACTGTCCCGTGGGTCTTGAACTTCTGAATAATATGAGCCACTGTTGTCACAACTTCAAGCTGTTTAGAGATGGTCTTATAGCCTTTACCTTTAAGATGTTTGTCTATCATTTTTTTTCGGATGTCCTGGGACAATTCTCTCCTTCGCTTTCTGTTGTCCATGTTCAGTGTGGTACACACCTTTTCACCAAACAGCAGGGTGACTACTTGTCTCCCTTTAAATAGGCAGACTGACTGATTATGAGTTTGGAAACACCTGTGATGTCAATTAAATGACACACCTGAGTTAATCATGTCACTCTGGTCAAATAGTTTTCAATCTTTTATAGAGGTACCATCATTTTTGTCCAGGCCTGTTTCATTAGTTTGTTTTTTTAAATAATTATGTTAATCAACAATTCAAAAGTAATGGCTGTTTTTGATTATTTAATTTTCAATAAATTTTTATTTATTGTTACTTTTGTGAGTTTCAAGTGATTTCAGTGAGAATTGTGGGTTTTTCCTTCTTTAACTGAGGGGTACCAACAATTTTGTCCACGTGTGTATCTTCAGTTACAGTCCAGAGCGTCTGCCATGTACAAATGCCCCAACAAGAAGCACTTACTGAATTCAAAGACAAATTAATTATCAAGTTGGGCCATTATGTCAGACATCTAGTGAGGAGTCTCCCTTATTTGTCTCTTCCACAGTTCACATTATACTTTCTTCTGTGCTGCGTCTCCATCACAGCCGCTGTGCTGTTTGCTGAATAGATTTGGCTATCTTAAATACTCAGTGCCACCATTTAGTCCGTTTTAATGACCTAGATAATGTTCAGGCTAATGACCGTGCCGAAATGGCCAAACTGCCACCATCACATTTTGAATGCGGGTCGTTAGATGTTGATGAGACTGCAAAAACATTTCATTGAGGTGATTTATTCAAGTTCTTGCCATTTCTTGGTTTCTACATGGTTCTCAATCAAAATTTACAGACAGCAGTAGGAATTCAGAGAAATATAGGAAAGCTTACCTGATGCAACTTGTTGCCTTTGGAAAGTATCCAGATGGATGTCCAGTCAAATTTCCTGAGAGCAATACAGAAAAGACAGATTTAAAGGAATATTAAATCCAGCATGGCCTCCAGTACTACTGTGAGGAACCTCCAAGTTATCTTTGACCAGGACATGTCCTTTAACTTGCACATAAAACAAATCTGTAGGACTTCCTTCATTCACCTAAGAAATATTGTAAAATCAGGAACATCCTGTCTCAGAGTGATGCATAAAAACTTGCCCATGCATTTGTTACTTCAAGGCTTGACTATTGCAATTCCTTATTATCAGGATGTCTCATTAGCTCTCTCAAACTCCTACGGTTGATCCAAAATGCTGCAGCCAGGGCACTGACAGGAGTTAGCAAGAGAGATCATATTTCTCCTATACTGGTTTCTAGAATTCAAAATCCTTCTTCTGACAGATAAAGCTCTTAACGACTGATCTCCATCATATCTTAAAGATCTGATAATACAATATTATCCTAGCACCTCCCACTTGGTGAAAGAGGTTCAGCAGAGACTTTTCTTTTCTGTGGAGGCTGAAAAAACATCAGCAGGTCCAGACTTCATTTAGAATATTCCCAGTTTTAGACCTTATTCAGTCTTTGTGCGGCTGCTTGAGTTTAGTGGTGTGATTCTCAAGCTTTTCTGTCGTTATCATCGATGAAATCCCCTCTAAGATCATTTACAGACACGCAGGGGGATAGTAAATAAAAAAGGAAAATGTGAACATATTAACAAGAAATAAAACAAGCTCATCGTACAAAGCAAATGGCACAGACAAGTTTAGCATTTAAGAGGCAAACCTGGGCTCGATTCGCAGAAACAAGAAAATAAACTGCAGAAAACGTCACATTTGTGTTTGTAAATGACATGATTTCAATATGGAATGTGGCAGACTGATTTGTTTGAAGGACCAGCTGCTTCATCACAATTATCCTAATTACCAAATTAATCAAATAACACGAGAAGAACATAAAAACAGTAGTGAGCTTTGAAATCAATGTTTCCAGATGAAACTGGAAATTTAGGAGCAAAATCTGACAGAGTTCAGAGTTTATCTGATCAGTTTATTGTTTTCACGGCCTGATGCCTTCATGAACACTCATTGATCATCGGTCAGTTTTGCATCTGAGGTGAATTTGAATAAATCGTTTTAAGTTGTTTTGACTCTCAGCGTCTCTGAACCAAATGGACTCTAATGGACTCAGCTGCTCTCACCTGAGGGAGGAAATAAGCAGGTATAAAAGGTTTTCCTCTGACTGGACCGGTAGATACAGTCTGGATCAGCAGCTCACTGGAAACAGGTGAAATCCTCATTTATTGATCTATTGACTCACTATATTGATCTATTTACTTATTTATGCATATATTAAATAATTGATTTTTTTGTCTACTTCTTGATTTATTTATTCACCTATTTATCCATTTATTTATTCATCTATTTATTGATTTTATTCATCTATTTACTGATTTATTCAATGAATTATTGATTAATTGATGTAAATATTGATTTCATTCATCTCTTTATTGATTAATTTATTCATCTACTTACCGACGTCTTAATCTATTTATTGATTTATTCATCTGTTTATTAATTTATTTTTCCAAATTTTCATTGACATATTTATTCATATATTTATTGATTCTATTAATCTATTTACTGCCTTATTTGTTCATATATTTATTGATTTATTGATTGATCTATTTGCTGACTTATTTGTTCATCGAATTACTGATTTATTGATCTACTTACTGACTGATCAATCTATTGACTGACTTATTTATTCATAGAATTATTGACTAGTTAATCTATTGACTGACCTAATAAGTTTCAGCTCCTCATTGATGATTGAATATTGATTATTTTAACAGACGTCCTCTTGGTGTCTCAGCTGTCCATGATGACGACAAATGGACTGGTCGTCCTGTTGCTGCTCTCAGGTCTGTAAAACATGTTCAACAATTTAAAAAAAAATACTAACAGAAGCAGTCTGAAGGTTCTGAGCTGCTTTTAAACAAGTCTTCAGAGTCTTCAGGTGGTTTGAAAGGCTGGAAACATACAAAGACATATACAGCGTCTTCAGAGTCTTTATTTGAATTACGTCCTCAGTCTTTACTTTAAATATGTCCTCAGTCTGAAGTCCATCAAGTCCACAGATGTTGTCAGAGATGTCAGAGTGTGGAGACGGTTTGAATCGTGTCCACAGAACATGTTAGGCACACATGTTAAATTTTAAAGATGTCTACAGTGTATGCAGAAGTTTTCTAAAGAATGTTTTACAGAAGTCTATTCTGTCTACAGATGTTTTCAAATGTCCGTATTGTCCATAAAACATGTTAAAGTGTCCGTAATGTCCTCAGATATTTTTTAAGACGTCCCTGTTGTACAGATGTTTTTAAAGACGGTGTCCACAGTGTGACACCTGCTGTCTCCACAGAACTTCTTGTAATGTCCACAGATGTCTTCAGACTGTCTCTCTGTCCAGGTGAACACACCTGAGCAGGTCTGATGTGCTGTTTTCCTGACGTTGAAGATAGTTGGAGGTTGACTGGAAGGACTGTCTCTTGTGTCGTCTCTCAGGTTCCGTCCTGGTTTGCAACCTCCAGCCTCAAGGCGCCATCACTCGGTTCCACCACGTCAGTCTGATGAAGACCTGGACTGAAGCTCAGAGTTACTGCAGGGAGAAGTTCATCGACCTCGCCACCATCCCGAGCCAGGCCGCCAACACAGAGGCCCAGAAGGTGGCAGGACACGGACACGTCTGGATTGGACTCTACAACGGTAGCTGGAGATGGTCTCAGGAGGGAAAACCGGTCGAAAACTGGTTTCTGAGAAAGACCAACAGCATTATGGGATCCAGAAAGTGTGCAGTACTGAATATGTTTGGAAACTGGATGGCCAAAGACTGTGACAGTCAGTGTCGCTTCGTGTGTTCCAGTGAGTATGACTGCAGACAGCACAGAGGGCCACACTGACCACCTGAGCGACCCAACTAGTCCCCCAACCATAGCTTTCACATGGTTTCATTTGTTAATGGAGTGAAGTTTTACTTCAACATACAAATACTTTACTGGTAGCAAACATTTAGCAAAGTCCACCTTCAGAAACTAGAAACTTTGAGTTGAGTTTACAGATGCTCCAGCAAACATCTAAAGTCTTTCTGCACCGTCAGTGTGTTTAGAGCGACAAAGTGACAGCAGCTGTTTGAAAAACATGGAGGTTTGAAGCTGCTGTTAAACTTTCTGCTAAGAGTGCACATGGGTTCAAGAGGGTCCATGTGGTGACTGAGAGGACAACAGAGCAGAACATGCAGATATGACTTGCTGCTAATGTTTGGGGAGTATAATAAGGACAATGGAGGTTAACACTACTGACTAATCTTCTTTCCAGCTCTAGACAACAGACATGTTCTGGTGGAGCGTTACATGAGCTGGTGGGACGGTCAGACCTACTGCAGGAAGAACCACGTAGACCTGAGCAGCGTCGTGACCACTGCGGACCGCGAAAGCATCGTGAAGCAGCTGAGGTTGGTGGGAATGTTAAGTGGGAACGACGCCTGGATTGGTCTGTACAGAGGTGAATGGGCATGGTCCGACGGGAAGAAACTCATCTACAAGCCGTTGGAGTCCCTGCCTCACTGGGGATCGGACTGCATGGTGATGGACCAGTCCACAGGAACCTGGAGAAGCCAGCCCTGCCAGGACAGACTCTCCTTCCTGTGCTACTCAGGTGAGGGTTCCTTCCTGTGTGACTCAGGTGAAGGTTCCATCAGGTTCTGTCGACTGATCAGTTTCTTCTTCTTCTGCAGTTGTGAAACCTTCAGCGGTGAGTTTGGTGAAGATTCGATTGGTTGGAGGTTCTGCAGACCTGACTGACCCGATGGTGCAAGAATCCATACTGCTGCAGGTCAGTGGTCACATGACTCAATGCTTCATTCATCCAATCACAATCTGATTCAGCTGCAACCTGTTTGTTCTAAAGACCTTCTGAGAAATATTTTCAGTTGGACGTTTTCTTCCAGGCTGTTCTTCATGATAACTCCAGATGTTCTGTTACTGTTAGATCATTATGCACCCAAAGACGTTCTATAGATTCTATAATGTGATCCATCTACAACATCCACTAAACGTTCTCACAGCATTACAGGCAGAATGTTCCTTTGTTCAAATACCACATTACAGGAACGTCTGATAAAAACGTTCTGTCTTCTGAGGTCTCAGTAACGTTCTCTGAATGTTAAGATGCTGATAAAAAGTGGTATCTGAAAATCAGAATGATGACTTAAAGCTGGACTTTTTTCATGGGTCAATAAAAACTTAACATCATGTGTTTTTTTTAAATAAAATATAAAAGTGAATCACTTCCTGTTCTAACAGTGGAAAACATAGAACGTTTCCAGAATTAGCTCCAACTGGATTAAAGTGCTGATGATCAATGAGATTGATCAGGGTCCTGTTAAAGTTATGCCTGTGTTCCAGCTGAGGAAGCAGCTGGTGGATGGAGGGATCCAAGCAGAGGTGAAGTTGAGGTGGAGGAAGCATCCTGACGGGGAGGTTTTCCACAGAGAGGAGACGTCGCCATCTGCTGACCAGCAGGAAGACAGCTGCAGGGCAGTTTAGTATTTAATCTGTTGTTCGTTTTAGCACACAACACAAAGATGTAGAACCTGAAGAACAGGTGCAGCAAATCAGTAGAAGTTTCAGAAAAAGACTAGATGTTAGATCATGATGTGCTGTATTTGCTCTGAATATGAATAAAATGTGGGAATCTCTGAACCTGAGTCCGTCTGGTTTTGTACGTTGATTTACTTTAACATTACAATCTGAGACCTTCGACTTTTGGACAGTTTTTTCTGTGACTTCAGAGCATCTGCTGACAAACAAACATGGTAAAGGGTATAATATGTCACTCCACATAAAATCAACCAAACCTGAAAAAGGTCAGACTGTCTTCATCTACAGTAACTTTACTAATGATCAAAGTTGTACCTTCATACTATGAATATTTCCAGAGTTCAAGGCCTTTTAAAGTACTTAGAGGTGGTTTTAGATTCATCACTTTTTAATGGTCTGTTTCCATCATTACTGAGCCTCAGAACTTCATCAGTACAGCAGAGAGACTCATTTTAAGAGGAAAAACACATCTGAAGTCTGAACAAGATTCAAGCAATTGTGGACTTTTCTCATAATGCTGAACATTAAACTACAGTAATAGTTATTTCAGTGATTACAATATATTATCTAGTCCTTGACTAGTCAGCTTTTAAGTTTTGAGTCCATTTTTCTTCTCTAAAATGTCCTTTTATTCTGAAGGAGTTTTTGCTGCAGATAAACTTCATCATTTCATTTCCTGTTCCAATAACTTTAATCACAAAGTGGATCATCAACCACTTCAGGGTTCTTCAGGGGCCTGGAGGCTCCTGGAGGTTTTGAGGTGTGTGTTTCTGGACTGTAGCGAGGGCTTGTTTCTGGAGGAAGGAGGTTCCTTGTGAGGTGGCAGAGACAAAGGATTCGTCACTGTCGGACTCGTCAGACCCGAGTTGGTCCTGGTACCTCATGTCTGCTTCACTGACAGCAGCCACAGCAGGAAAACACGACTGTTCATCATCATCAGAGTCTCTGAGGGAACCAGCAGAAGGTTGAGTCACTTTGTGTCTCTACGTTCATGTTTGATGCCTCTGTTCTGGCTGGGCATTTTGTGTATTTTGCATTATTTTGCAGTTGTTGTATTTGTTTGTGTTGTTTTGCATTTCTTTGCCATCGTTTCATATCTCACTGTGGTCATTTAGGTCCTTTAGTAGCTGTTTTATGCCTCTCTGGTTGTTTGTCGTCACTAAATGTTTTGCACTTGTGTTGTTTGTTTGTCCATCTTTTAGTCACTTTGTGTTTCTTTGTCGTAGTTTTGTCGATTTGTAATCACTTCGTTTCTTTTTCGCTGTTTTGTGATGTTTTTGTTGTCATTTTGTGGTAGTTCTGTGTCTTCTATGGTAGCTTTGTGTCTCAGTATGCAAATATATATTGTGGATGAGAAGTAGTTCTGCTTCTTAAATGTGACATGTTCTCTATAGATGGTGTTCCTGACTGTTACCAAATGTTGTGTTTCGACACTCACATCTCCTCCTCGTCCTCCTGGAAGGTCAGAGGTCGCGTGCAGATGACACACGTGTTGCCCAAACTGAGGAAACATGGCTGACAGTACAGACCTGCAAACACAGTACAGACTGATGACAGCTGCAGAAGAACTGGACCAAAACCACAAAACAGTGCTGGTCAAACTTGGTAGTAACTGTGTAGCTTCTCTCTTTTTTGGGTAGTTTAGTGTCTCATGGGTTGTTTTATGTTCGTTTCTGGTAGCTGTGTGTCATTTTGTGTGTCCGTCTTGTCAAATAAAAGAGACACACTCCAGACTGCAACAGCAATCATTTAGTGACTCTTTGATAAATTACTGGTCATAAATATTGTGCCAACTCTAAATGCGTCATATAAAATGAAGCTTTGCCCTCTAAACTCCTCCATTTGTTCCAGTCTTGGTAACATCTGTGGACACTTTGTAAAATGTTGGACATGTTTAACAGTTTTACATTTTTGCAAAATAAATGATTAAAAATTCTCCGATTAGGTTCATTCTACCTCTGGACAAAAGACAGTTCTGAGTTCTCTCTCTTTCTTTACAGTTGTTCTGTTTCCATAGAGGCTCAGAAACCGTTCAGAGTTCAGAGTTTTAAGGCAGACTAGTTTCAGAGACTGTTTACCTGAACATTGTGGGACGTCACAGGTGATCGTGTTGTCGTCATCCGGCTTCACCTGCTCACCACAGGACAGACAGGTGACGGGTGGTGACAGCAGGTGGGACAGGCGAGCTCCTCCAGGTAACCTGACATAAACAAACCTGGTTCATGAGAACAGTCAGACCGTCTGCTCTCTGTGGAAACACGGTCTGCAGTTCAGCTGAAAACTCCCACAGCTCAGTCAGCCTCAGAGAATCAGCTGAAGAGCTCAGAATCTTTGGGTTTTTACAGAATCTGGTTCGAGTGTACAGTTAATGTTAAGTGAAAAACAATAAACCCTCTGACTAACATGAACAACTGGAGGTCAGTGAACCAGGGAAGGTTCTTTCAAAACTCCTACAAGTATAAATAACATTTTAAAGTTTTAATTTAACCTTCAAAGAACATTTTAAGAGCAAATTATGTTTCTACAACGTTCAAAGTAAGACATTTTAGCAGCAACATTCAGAGGATGTTTGGAGAACGCCGTCAGCAACACATATGATGTTTTATGATAACAACGGCCGAATATTCTCAAACAAATTTTCAAAAAGTGTTTTCCAGATGTTAGAAAACATTCCCACAATGTTACGTGATGACAAGGGAAACATGTTCTTTGTGCAACATTTAGAAAACTTTCTCCTTACGTTAGAGCAAAACAATCTAATAACATTACAGAATGTCTGCAGTTATTCTGCCTTTAAGAAGAACATTCTGGGTGTAGCAAGAGGACTTCACACTTGAAACCTTACTAGAACTTAGCAGAACTTTCTTACAACTTTATTAGAACCAATGAATTCTGACGGGTATCATATATTGCTTGGTGTTTGCCTGTCACTCTAAGCTCCACGTTACCCGCTTGGAGGACTGTAAAAACATAAAAGTTAAGTTCTCCTGTTATCGGTCTATATGTTTGTACCGAATCAGCAGAGCCTGAATGAGATTCCTTTCTCCTCCTTGGTCGGCTCTGATCCTCGGCCTCCTCAGAGCTCTGCTCACTAACATCCTCAGAGCTTCGCCCACCGACCTCCTTTGGTCCAGGATGTGCTGGTGGAGGTACTGGATCCTCTCCTGGAGAACAAGAATTCATGTGAAGTTTTCATTTTCAGTGTTTGTTTCTGCAGCAGGACTAAACCTGATCGCAGCCTTGTTCCTCACAGTGAGTCAGTGTTTCAGTTACAGACGCTCCTTTCCTCCATGACTATAATCCTGTGATTGACAGATGAATGAGAGTTTCTATCTTCTAACTTTCTTTCTGGGCATCATTTTACACTAAATCTGTGTGAATTCTCAGCAGTTGTTTTTAACTGCTGTGTTTGTTGTCAGACAACGCCAAAGAATCAGTATTTAAATGAAGCTACTGCTGGTTAACACATTGTCTGGATGAGTTTCACTGTTCCATCCTCATTCTGCTGTCTGACAACAGAAACATCTGGAAATGAGAACAGCTTTACTGTAGTTCAGCTGTATTAAAAATGCAGTTTAATGAGCACAGAGAACAGGACAGAAGCTAACAGGTAGAAAAAGGAAAACACAAAAACCCACCCAGTCTTATTTTACTGGGTTAAATTAAAGTTTCCATATTGTTTTGGCTAATACTAATGTTAGTCACATTAGGTGCTTCGATGAGGACCATCAGAAACCTGGGTGTTCAGCAGTGCATGGAGACTCTTGTGTTCTCTCGAACAGCAGAACATTTGCTCATGGTTCAAGCATTGATGTATGTGTGTTACCAGTTCTCTCTCTGGATGAAATGAAGCACAGATGATTCTTCTGCAGCGCTGCATAAATCCTCCAGTCAGAGAGATGAGCAGAGCCAGACCCAGCAGGAACCCTGCAGAACCAGCAGACACATCAGAACATCTGCAGCAGTGTTATGTAGCTGCTTGTTAACTTAGTGTTCTAAGTCACTTTAAACCTTTTTGAACAGGGTTTAGATGTGACAGTCTTGTCCTTTTAGAAGGATCAATTTCAAAATTTAGACCAAAAGTTCAAATGTGCAGTGTGTTAAAAAGTGTCCACTAGCTGCAGACCTGCACCAGGTGCACAGGTGATGTGTGATGTCATACCGAGGATGAAGCTGGCCGTGGTGTCGGGTTCTGACGGCTGCAGCAGACACTTCCTGCTGACCACTGTGATGTTTCCTCGCTGCAGGATGTTGAAAGAAGCCAGCAGGTCTCTGAAGATGTCTGAGGCGTAACCTGATCCATTCACCTGGACTTCCACTGACACCGGGGCTGACGGGCACACGGTCGCCATGGTTACGGCTGACCCCATGTTGATTAGTCATCGCTAACATGTGACGCGTGATGTCTCACCTCTGGCCACGATGTCCCCCTTTACCTGGTGGTTCACCTGATCCAGGATCCAGAACACAAGGAAGTCCAGCCCCACCAGCAGGCAGCCAATCAGCAGGTGTTTGAGGACAGAGGACACGCCCACCAGCACCACACGCCACTCTCTGGTTGTCAGCTGGAGCGAAACTGCAGGTGTACACCAGCCAATCAGACACAAGCATTGTGCTTGTGGAGAATACTGTTGACATCACCACACATACACAGGTGTACTAACAGGGTGTGATGTAGATCTTGGCTTCTCTGCGTGTGAGTGGCAAGACTGAGGCTCCGCCCCTCAAGGTCACATGTCGGTTGAGCTCTTCAAACTGAGCAGTGATGTATTTGTTATCGAACCTGATGTCACTAAGATACCTGCGTCTGTAGAGCATGGCCCTGCATGACAACCCACACAAACACAAACACACACGCAAACAAACTGCCGCTTTTACACCAAAACTTGTGGTTGAAATGATCAAAACGCTAGAATCCTAAGCTAACAGCAGCGGCGTGACGACATGCCTGCTGTTAGCATGTTAATTAGAATGTTAATTAGCATGTTAAGTACTGGATGCTAACATGATGATAATGCATTTAACACGCCAACTTAACAACACTAACATGCTCAGGTGTATACCGTGACATTTATAGAGCTCAATAAAACAGCTAGCTAATGTTGCCAATGGAAACTTTAGTGCATTTTGTTGCAGAACGCATGGAGCATCTCAGCAAGTGGCGGTTTTTCACGGAGGCCAAGGGAAGCCTGGCTTCCCCAAAAAATATGCAAGAAAGAAAAAATATAAATAATCTTCATCACTATGTATTTTATGTTTTATATTTTTGTCATTCCTTGTTGTCAAAACACTACATCAGCCATTTCTGCTTTGTGAGGAGCAAAACAGCGCCCCTCTTGTCAAGCTCTTTTTGTGCATTACACTACGTCTCTCATGCCCTCTGTGCTGTCTGTCTGTTCAGAGGCCAGCTTCGCCTTGCTTCCCTTAGAGAAAAAAACTGCCCGTATTAGCCAATCAGATTGAAGCAAGGCTCATTGCTTAATGGTCGATGCATCATTAAAAAAAACATAAGGGAGGCCAGATCAAATGTGGCTTCCAACCAATCACAAACTGTGATGAACAATACCCACACTAATGCAGCTGTCCCGCCAGGCGCCAGCAAGCCCACACAGCAAGTATAGCCATCAAGCTAGCCAGAGAATGGATGGTGACAGGGACCTTGAGTTTCTTATAAAAAATGACTTCACAAAACTTCCTTTTGAAGTTCAACTACAAGTCAAAAGGGACGGTAGGCCAACTCCAAAGCTCAATCTAACTAAGTGTAGAGCTAATGGAAAAGCTCGCTCTTTTTGTGAAGCTAACTATGCCAGAAACGAGTGGCTAACGGGAAGTGCCAAGCTTAACCGGCTTTTCTGCTGGCCATGTCTCCTATTTGACCGGTCTACTGGCTCCCTGAACAACCCCTGGAGCACCTAACCTCTTTTTTTCACTGAAATGAATGAGAACTCGGTAGAATAAAGGTACTGTAACAGTAGGCTGATTTGTTTACATGAAAATAACAGTTAAAACACCAAATCTAATTTGTTGTTCACACTGGCTTCCTCAGTAATTTTGGTCACGGGCCGCCACTGATCTCAGCATGTTAAATTAGAACATCAGAATGACAACACTGAACATAAAAAGTATTTTAGTGAGTAAAGTCTGACCTGAGGTAGGACCAGGCAAGTAGCGCCAGGCTCAGGTAGGTCAACGGCTCGCTCAGCTTCTTGAACACCTGCAGGTCTGCTGAAAGCTCCTTCAAGATGTCCTGAGACACCTGCTGCAGCGAACGGCTGCTGTTAGCGTCCACGTCCAGGTTCACCGACGCTGTCAGGTTGAACTCAAACTCCCGCTTCAGTTTCTGAAACGCTGCAACGACCGCTGGAAGAAGAGTCGGAGTCAGTGCAGGCAGAAAAGTGACTGCTGTTGACTTATAGAGAAGAACTCACGATCTGCCAGACGTTCCTTCAGGTGTTCTGCAATGTAGGAGGGAATGATGCAGAACAGCTCACCAACTGGAAGACAGTAAAGAAGAAAAATGAAGATGAATATGAGCTCGTTCTGAGAGGAGTTTATATTCTAGGACTATTAGTGACATTTATGTTTCAGTCTTATTCCAAAATGGAATAAATTCATTTTTTGCTCAAAATTCGACACACAACACCCGATTAAGTGAAACATTTTTTTCGGACAATTTTGCAAATTTCTGAAAAATAAAACGCCAAAATATAGCATCTACATAAGTATTCACACCCTTTACTCAATACTTGGTTAAAGCACGTTTGGCAACGATCACAGCCTCCAGTCTTCTTGAGTGTGATGAGTTCAAAGAACGTTTGAAGAATACTCTGAATTCCAATGATGTTCAGGTAAAGTTAATATAATGTTCTAAAGTCAACAGCAAGAAGATGGAACATTCTCAAACCAACGTTCAAAAGATGTTTTTCATGTGTTATCGAGGCCTCAGATGATTTTTGTTTTTAGAGATGTTCCTGTAATGTGTCATTGTAACAAAAATGGAACGCTTTGAGGATGATTTGGGGATTTTGAAGAGGAAGAAAGGAAGGATGTTCTCAATGCAGCATTCAGAACGCGCTGAGTTCTCATACGACAGAATCTTCTTTAAAAGACGTTAACAAAAGCGGAATATTCTTCAATGTTCTCAGGATGCTATAGATGGAACTCATCATAGAATATACACAAAGTTCCCACAATGTTCCATGATGAGAATGTGCGACATTCAGTTTTATTTATGAAACAAAACTGTCTAACCAACATTTTTAGAACATCTTTAGTGATCCTGCCTAAAAGAAGAACATTCTGAGAACATGGAGACAACTTCCTGCTGAAAATATAAGTGGAACTTTGGAAAACTTTCTGTTGTTCAAGCAAAATAATTGTAGCTGTGGACTGTAAAAAGTCAACCACAGTTGTTTCAGTCATTAAAAAATGATAATTACAGTGAATGTAAGTAATGGTGATCAGCTGGTGAGGAATGTGGACACACCGCGGGCGACGTTACACAGTGGCAGGAAGGCGTCCACGATGCCACACAGGAAGTCGAAGTCGCCCAGCAGGTCGGAGCAGTCGCTGCGAGCCTCGGCGAATAACAACCGACACTTCCTGTATGGGGAGCTCAGCTGGGCGTTGCAGACGTCTCCGATGTCGGCCAGGAAGTGCAGGACGTTCCTCAGCGTGCGAGCTGCAGGGTCGGAGGTGTCAGTTCTCAACTTTCATCTGAGATTATCTGAGCCAGCCTGCTAAGGCACAACTTAACATCACAAGATTTACAATCTGTTCGGCACACGGCAACCCAAAACAAACAACTACGGCAAGCCACTGGTCAGTGTGTTGTGTCTGAGGATGTCTCCTCCTGAATGAACCCTCACCAACATGGCGGACACCGTCTGTCAGGGCGAAGATCAAGTTCTGGACTCGTCCTGCAACGGCATAAGCATTCCTGCTGATTTCTCTGATTTCATCCAATGCAGCTGCAACACAACAACAACACAAACTTCACACACCGACAACCTGCAGCTTTAGTCTGTTTACCAGGAAGATTTATGTTTCTGGAATTTTAAAAAGTAGATTTTTACTCCTGGATCAAAATATAAAATTCACAAACTTATCAAAGGTGCAAAAATATCAATAGCTTGGATACTACTGTTGTACAAATGCATGAAAAAATGTGGATTATAACATGCAAAAATCTAGAAAAAAAAAGCAGGAAAGTATCAAAAACCTGCATTTTATTTTGTAAAATTGGTGTGATGGTGGGCGGACCTTACAGAAGAGGGGCGTGGCTGCTCGCTGCAACAGCTCCTGCGTTTGATTGGCTGCCAGCTCGGCTCCACACAGCAGACTGGAAGCAGCCCGCTCAGTGTTCTCCAGCGTGTTGGCCAACGGACCGGACAGCAGAACCGACACGTACAGCAGGAGAACCAGGTTCCTGCCACGAGCTGAACACCACAGAGGACTGTGACTGGCTGATCAGGGACCATCAGGAAGGCTGCTTTCAGTTCCCCGATTGTTCTAGAGCAGGGGTGTTAACTATGCGGCCCGCGGGCCAAAACTGGCCCACCAGCGGTTTGATCCGTCCTGACTTTGTAAAGTGTAAAGATTATATAGAAGACATAACCTGCAATTTGTAAATTTGTAAAACTATAAATTTTAAATAATTCTTAGGCCATGACAAGTTGTTTTGATCATAAAGTAAAATACTAGATTGCTCATTGTTCTTCTGTTATTTTGTGTCATTTGTGTAATATTTTGTCTTGTTTTTGTTGTTTTTTTGTCTGACTTTTATTGTTCGTCTCATGTTTTTGTTTTTTGTTTCTCGTTTTTGTCGTTTTGTGTTTCCTTTTAGTCTCACTTGTGCTGTTTCTGGTCTTAATTTTGTTGTTTTGTGTTTTGCTTTTTTAGTGTTTTGGGTATTGTTTCTGTCATTTTGTTCCATGGTTTTGTCATTTTTCTCTGTTTTGTCCATTTTTTTGTCGCTTTGTACCTTTTTTGTCTAATTTTTTGTCATTTTGTTTTGTGTCATTTATCTAATTTTTGTCACTTTGTTTCTCGCTTTTGTTGTTTGTGTCTCATTTTTGCAATATTTTGTCTTGTTTTGTTGTTTTTTGTCTTTTTTTTTAAAGTAAAATACTATATTGTTCAGTTCCAGGTACCTGTGATTAAATGTTTTCTGCTTTTAGATACTCTGTGATCTGTAAGTTGTAATGTGTAAATGATAAACTGAGGCATAATATTGTTGAAACTGAATTTACTTTTCTTAAAGGGGAACTTCGTTTTTTTTCAACCTGGGGTCAGTTTTCATATGTCATTTCATACATGTGATTGATGGAGAAATGAATTTTCGACATAGCTCCAGTATTTAGCCAGGCAGGCAGCTTAGCAGCTCAGCTAGCGAAAAGTATGGGGCAACTTGCCCCCCCGCGTCAAAGTCCGCCCTAACGTGCTTTTTTTCCCACACTGACCGGCTCGGATAGTCTCAACGAGTGCCCCACAACATACTAGACTGGTGTTTTGGCGTGGAACAAGATTTGCTTTCTAGCGTCCTGAGATTTGGATACAGACCACAACAAATAGCGATCGCCAAGTAATGTGGAGGTTTTCGTTCACTTCTCATCTCTAGTATGTTGTATGTCATTTCATACACTCACATGTATGAAATGACATATGAAAACAGACCCCAGGTTGAAAAAAACCGAAGTTCCCCTTTAAGAAATTTCAGGTTGTTCATAATGTTTTATAGAAAGTATGCTGTTCAGTATGTAATTTTGCACTAAAACAAAGGAAAAAAATAGAGTTATCACTATTTACTATTATTATTTTGTTTTAATTTTACTGGTCCACCCTGCTTGAAATCATAAAGGGTTAACAGAACGAGGTTTTGTGTGAACGGACATCAGCGACTCACCTGAGCACAGTGTGGGCAGCATCACCGCCACGTCCGCCTGGACTCCAGCTGACAGTCCCATACCGAACGCTGCCAGGCCGCCCACCACCAGCGTGGTTTGGACCCAGAACCACAGCGACTGTTTCTGCAGGAGGAGACCCAGGAGTCCGTACACAGATGCCAACAGCAGCCCCAACACAAATGCCAGCAGGCTCCGCCCCGCCTCCATCAGGTGACCTCTGAACTTCCTGCTGCGAGAGCGTCCGGCCGACCTGAGGATGAACCAGTTTATTAATATGGACTATGATGATGTTTGGTCTAAAGTGTCAGAAAATGATCAAAACGTGGATCAGAGTTTATTCCAAAATCTTGCTTAGTCCAAAGACCTTCAGTTTAGGAAAGAAAACAGAAAACATTCAATGAAGAAGCTGCAGAAAATACATAGTTTTTTAAAAGACTCAAACTGATTATCAAAGTAATTGGTGATTAATTTAACAGCTGGCAGATAATCAATCAATCATTGTAGTTGTCGTATGGATCGGCTACATCGAGGTGGAGTTGCAGTGTCGCCCCCTGCAAGCTGTGATGTTCATTACACAACATGAAAAGAGCTGAATGGAACAAATGAGACGAACTGAACAGAACAAATGCTTCACAGACGTCTCATTGATGAAAATCATTCAGCTGGTTGTTCTAGTTGTAATTACAAACCTGAATAATTAAACAACTGAATCTTAAATACAGGCTATACAAGAACATATATATTGTTATTTAGCCATGAACAGATTGAGCGACATTGCAGGCTTATTGTTGTATAGACTACAGTCACATTTTATTACTTAGATAAGTTGAATTATCTATTAGCAGCGTCTGTAACATATCCACTGATGTATAGACAGAAGTTACTTATTGACAGACAGACAGACAGACAGACAGACAGACAGACAAATAGATAGACAGATAGATAGATAGATACTTTTTTAATCTCGAGGGAAATTCAAGTGTTCAGCAGCTTACGTACAACACCATGAAAAACAAAAAGACGGGACAGACAGGTTGGTAACATTAACACATTATTTTTCTGTGTGGTACTCAGCATTTCCAATTTTCAAAAACATAAATACACACACACACACACTCATATATATATATATATATATATATATATATATATATATATATATATATATATATATATATATATATATATATATGAAAAATAGAGGATATTTTTTAACTGTTACTTTTTCAATTCTCTTTTTTAAGTCACAGAAAATATACAGCAAAACCACTGAAAAGAAGTATTTATAAGTAAACTGTAATGAGAAAAACAGTCCAATTTAAAGTTAACTGTTAAATTTAAGCTTGCTGTAACTGAACAAAAATGTAAAAACTGGAATATTTACTTACTAATGTATTGTTTAAAATTTAAATTGCTTAAATAAATCTTCAGGCTACCTGATCAATAATGAGAATAATACTAGCAGGAACCCTAAACATGAGCAGCCTGACACAGAAGCATGAAGAGAAAAGAAGGATTAATTTCTGGTCATGTTAACAGATATTAAATCATTTAGCTAAGTGTAGAACCAAAACCCTGAAATATATAACATCAAATCCTTTTATCGTACTTTACATGAAATAATAAACATAGGTTCAGAGTAAACATGTTAAATATAACCAAGTCAGAAATACATTTAAACTTAATCTCCTGACTAGAGAGCATGTTAGCATGAGGCTAACAGTTAGCTAACCAACAGGTGCGCTGAGTATTTGTTGAGTTACCTGTACAGGACTCCTGTGACAGCCTCCGTGGCTCCGCTCCTCTCCACCTGGATTCTGATGTCACTTCTCTCCAGGTATCTCTTCTTTGCTTCACTCTTCATGTCTGATTTCTGAAAACTTTCACACCTGTTCAGATGTTTTTCTGTCACCTGGAGACCAGAGGAACATCAACTGACATCAACTGAAGCTTTCAGAAGCTCCAATGGTCACATGCCTTTTATGAAGCATTTACATTCTCAACATGTTTACACACGTGGACAAAATTGTTGGTACCCCTCAGTTAAAGAAGGAAAAACCCACAATTCTCACTGAAATCACTTGAAACTCACAAAAGTAACAATAAATAAAAATTTATTGAAAATTAAATAATCAAAAACAGCCATTACTTTTGAATTGTTGATTAACATAATTATTTAAAAAAACAAACTAATGAAACAGGCCTGGACAAAAATGATGGTACCCATACTTAATATTGAACATTGAACATATGTGGAAGGAGCTGAAACATGCCATTTGGAGAAGACACCCATCAAACCTGAGACAACTGGAGCTGTTTGCTCATGAGGAGGGGGCCAAAATACCTGTTGACAGCTGCAGAACGCTCATTGACAAATACAGAAATCGTTTAATTGCAGTGATTGCCTCAAAAGGTTGTGCAACAAAATATTAAGTTATGGGTACCATCATTTTTGTCCAGCCCTATTTCATTAGTTTGTTTTTTTAAATAATTATGTTAATCAACAATTCAAAAGTGATGGCTGATTTTGATTATTTAATTTTCAATAAATTTTTATTTATTGTTACTTTTGTGAGTTTCAAGTGATTTCAGTGAGAATTGTGGGTTTTTCCTTCTTTAACTGAGGGGTACCAACAATTTTGTCCATGTGTGTAAGTTGAGCTACTTGAAAGCATAATAATGTTTTTAAGCCTTTTAAATAGTTTATTTTAAAAAGTTTGATCAGCTGATTTATTCTTTCAGCATATTATTACTATTTTGTTGTATACTTCTACACACATTCAAAATAAATTTACATTTTATTGATGTTTTATTTCATGTTGTACATATTTGTTTAGTTTTATATTTTGTTACTTTTTTATTGCTATTTTGATCATAATAATGCTAAAAATATACTTAAGTTTCACATTTTTAAAACATTGTTATACTTAAAAATTTGGGGTGGACACCCATTTTAACATCGAAAATCTGTATTTTATAATGGTTACTTGTTCTACTACAATGTTTGAGGGTAAAATTTGACTTTTTAAAAACGTTATTTCATTTTTTTTGTTAAGGACTAGATGGGTGAACCCAAGCAGCAGGCAGACAGACAGGCGGATGATTTATAAAAAGGTTTAATAATAATAAACAGGGAAAAATAAAACAGGAAGCACAGGGAATAAACAGAGCGGGGAAACTAAACTAACTAAAGACGGCGGCCTAGGGCCGCGAAAAAAGCTAAAACTAAACTAAAGATGGGGAGAGGAGGTGACTCACGGAGTGTCCGGGGAATGGGCAGAGCTGAGGGAGCCGGTGGTGGGATTGTGGCGAGGACTTAGGAGCAGGCAGACCGGGAGCAGACGAAGGAGGGGTGCAGAGCGGAGCAGAGGTGATGAGCAGGCGGGGTAATCCAGATTATGTGGGGAACGGTGTGCGTATGGCAGAGAGAGGCGTCCATGTGGCGGTGTACGGCGTGTAGCATGAGGCAATGATGGACAGCCAGGGTTTTATGCCGCGCTGATTATGACTCGAGCCAGCTGCGCACCTGCACAGCCGCTCGTAATTGGCTTGACGAGCCAGAGCACAGGAGTGAGAGGGGGCGTGACAGTACCCCCCCTCGAGGTGCGCCTCCTGGCGCACACTGGACCAGTCAGGTGCCGGCGGGGCGTCTCGGGACCCACAGGGATCCAGCCGGAGGGACAGCTCCGGGGGGCGTCCCAAGGGACGCGTGGGCTGGGACCGGGCGGGTGGGAGGGACAACTCCAAAGGACGGCCCAAGGGCAGAACAGGCCAGGGCTGGACAGGCTGAAACCGGACAGGCTGAAGGGACTGCTCCGGAGGACGGCCTGTGGGATGGGCGGGCTGGGGCAGGCCAGGTGGGAGGGACAACCAGAGGATGGCCTGAAGGCTGGAAAGGCCGGGGCAGGACGGGCTGGAAGCGGACAGGCAGAGGGAACCGCTCCGAAGGACGGCCCGGAGGCTGGACAGGCCGGGGCAGGACAGGCTGGAGCCAGACAGGCTGAAGGGGCCGCGCCGGAGGACAGCCCAGGGGCTGGACAGGCCGGGGCTGGACAGGAAACTGATGGACGGGCCGACAGAGGTCCTCAGGAGGCTGGACTGGGAACCGGCAGCTGAGCTGATGGGGACCTTCTGGAGGCCGGGCTGGGAACCGGCAGCTGGCCCGACGAGGACCCTCTGGAGGCTGGGCTGGGAACCGGCAGCTGATCTGACGGGGACCCTCCGGGGGCCGGACTGGGAACCGGCAGCTGGACCGACGAAAAACCTCCAGAGGCCGGACTGGGAACCAGCAGCCGATCCGACGAGAATCCTCCAGGAGTCTGACTGGGAACCGGTGGCGGCAGGATCCCTCCGAAGGCAGGACTGGGTGCCAGCGGAGGTGGCGGCGGGACCCCTCCGGGGGCCGGGCCAGTGGCCAGACCTGTGCTGGGGCCCCCCTGAGGGCAGAGCTGGAGCTGGGGGCCTCTCTGGGGGCGGAACTGGATCCGAGGGCCCCTCCGGGGGTGAGGTATAGGCCAGGACTGGGGACTGAACTCGACCCGGGACTGGGGACAGGACTGGACTCGGGAATTGGGACCCCTCAAGGAGCAGGATTGGGGACTGAACTGGGTTCAGGACTGGGGATTTCTTGGGGGGCAGGACTAGATTTGGGACTGGGGACTCAGAATCCATGTCCCCAACCTCCCCTGGGATGCAGGAGAAACTCTTCCGGAGGTGGGAGTTAAAAACTCTACGGACAGGGTCCTCCGCCAAACGTTCCCAGTTCACCCGCACTACACGTTTAGGCTTACCAGGTCTGTCCAGCAGTCTTCCCCGCCATCGGATCCAACTCACCACCAGGTGGTGATCAGTTGACAGCTCTGCACCTCTCTTCACCCGAGTGTCCAAGACATACGGCCACAGGTCTGACGAAAGGACTATAAAGTCCTTTGGCCTAAGGTGCTCTGGTACCAAGTACACTTATGAGCAACCTTATGCTCGAACATGGTGTTTGTTATGGACAATCTATGACTAGCACAGAAGTCCAAAAACAAAACACCACTCGGGTTCAGATCGGGTAGGCCGTTCCTCCCAATCACCCCCCTCCAGGTTTCTCCATCGTTGCCCACATGAGCGTTGAAGTCTCCCAGGAGAACTATGGAATCCCCGGGTGGTACCCCTTCCAGGACACCCAGAGACTCCAAGAAGGTCGAATACTCTGAACTGCTGTTCGGCGCAAAAGCACAGACAACAGTCAGAGTTTTCCCCTCTGCAACACGAAGTCGCAGAGAGGCGACCCTCTCGTTCTCCGGGGAGAACTCCAACAAAGCGGCGCTCAGCCGGGGGCTTGTGAGTATCCCCACACCTGCCCGGCGCCTCTCACTTTGGGGAACTCCGGAGTAGGAGAGAGTCCAACCCCTCTCCAGGATTCTGGTTCCAGAACTCTTGCTGTGCGTGGAGGTGAGCCCAACTATATCTAGCCAGTATCGCTCCACCTCCCGCACCAGCTCAGGTTGCTTCCCTGCCAGAAAGGTGACATTCCACGTCCCCAGAGCTAGTCTACGCCACCAGGGGGCGGCACGCCCAGGCGCCCACTCCTGCCTACTGCCCGGTGGACATAGCACCCAACCCTGACTTCCTGCCCTGTAGGTGGTGGGCCTACTGGGCGGTGGCCCCGTGTTACTTCTTCGGGCTGTGCCCGACAGAGCCCCACGGGACCCCAAGGCTCGGCCACCAAACGCTCTTCTACGAGCGCCCCCCCAGGCCTGGCTCCAGGGGAAGGCCCCGGTTTCCCTAACCCGGGCGAGGTAGCGGCTTTACGATTTTCTGTTTTCTGAATCGCTCTTAGTCTGGTTTCTCACCCAGGACCAGTTTGCCATGGGAGACTCAAACTCCTCCACCGCGATAAGGTGGCGATTCATAAAGTAGAGTACTGGATTGTTCAGTTCCAGATACCTGTGACTGAATGTTTTGTGGTCTATAAGTTCCCATGCACATGTGTAAATGATCAACTGAGGCATATTACTGCTGAAATTGAACTTGTGTTTCTGAAGAAATTTCAGGGTGTTCATAATGTTTTGTAAATATATAATTCATTAAATGTGAGCTTTTCAGAATGCACTGTTTGAACTAAAACAAAGGCAAAATGTTGAGGTTGTGGTGATTTAGGTTGTTATGCTGTGATTTTACTGCTGGGGCCCACTTGAGATCAAATTGGGCTTTAAGTGATCCCTGAACTAAAATAAGTTTGACACCCCTGATCTTTACTGTGAAAAATAATAAAATGGAATCAGAAAAAATAACACAGCCCTGCATATTCATGCACGGAATTGTTTTTGTCCTCCGAAAGAAGGCCTGACAGAAACAATTTAAGAACCACTGCTTTAGTGGGTGTGGCTTGTGATGAAAAGGACATTGGCTGCTTATATCTTCAGTTACGTTTTTCACTGTTGTGGCCACATCCGCAGACACGTCCATCTTGTGCACCATAACAGACGGCCTGCTTTTGTAATTAGCTTTCCTCGAAATGACGGAAAACATGAGCTGTGGTGAAGCTTGGGTCATTTCTTGCTCTAGAATATTATGATTTAAATTTTTAAATAGTTATATTTCATGTTTACCACAGTGAAATATGACAGTTTTCTATGTTGAGGATCAGAGTTAATTAATTCTGAAACTTTCACTCATATGATAAAAAAGATAAACACAGTTCATACTGCTGACAATCTGCAAAACTGAAATCCCACAGTTCACCAGTCGGACACATGGCGGCGCTGTGGTTGCAGCAAGCTGCTCTGAGAAAGTGGAGCAACAATAATTTCCATGAATTCATAAAGCAGATAGTTGCCATGGCAGCAGCAGCATTAGAGGAGGGAGTCCAGGTCTATATGGAGGGTGATTAATGCCACACCACCATCTCCTGTTCTGATGATGTTCTCTCTGTAGTTTCACACTTTCTGGTCATCTTCACAACAGAGCTGATGTTTTGTTTTCACCAGGCCACACTGTGGCTGCTGGTTCTACAGTTCTATTTCATTTAGCAGACGGTTTTATCTAAAGCAACGTACATCTGAGAGTAGATACAACACAAGCAAGGATCTAGTCAGGGGAAAACAACCTTGATAAAAGCCATAAAACTAGTTGAACATTAAACATCCAGAATGGATCTTTGCTGCAGAAATCTGTGACTGAACATTTCAGATCCACACCTTCATGCAGCAGGACATTTTTTGTCACTTTTTGTGGTTGTGACAAATGTCCCAAAAGCTGTATTAAAATGTGACCAAAAAAAATCTATGAAATGTCCCCAAAATGCCAGAAATATCAGAAAAGTGTCTGAAATATTAAAGAAATAATTCATAAATGTCTAAAAACCAATCTAAATGCCCATCACTTATTTTTAAAGTCTAAAAAGTTGCCCAAAATATTCATAAAAAGTCCAATACAACAATCAAATCTATCAAATATTAAAGACACGTGATCCAAAGGTTTTAACATAGCATTTAAAAAATAAATTGTCAAGAAAAAATCTATAAAATACTTGTAAAATATGTAAAAAAAAAAAAAATGCTGAAAACAATGTGAAAAACAGTCAGAAAATACCAAACTGTCCAGAAATATAACTAAAATGGGTAAGCATAGTAAAATAAAAAAAATAGTAAAATGTACCACAAATATTAAAATAAATCGAACACACTTGGGTGTGTGCATTAATAAATTAAACTGGATGTAAAAGAGTAAAACATCTCCAACCTGCTGAAACACTGAAGTTAATAATCTGATCATTTATCAGGAGGAGGTTTATTTTGTTTTGTTACTTTGCTGTATCTTCACACGTCTTCCAGGTCTGGTCTCCTCCTCCCTCCACGTGTCACTGATGGGCCTCCATACATCCAGCTCTCTTTTAAACGGCACCGCGAAGCTCAGCCAGCAGAACCACCGGAGCTGCTGGAGCTGATCTTCCTCCTGGACTCTGAACATGCGAAGCTGCAGTGAGTGGCACACGATGTGATGAGATTTTGTTCTGTCGGGTTGGTTAAAACTCAGGAATGTAAAATCAGGTCAGAAGCTAAATGCAGAAATCTGTTGTGAGTTGAAATAATAAATCAGACTGTATTTGTGCAGAATATTTACAGTTTAATGCAGCTCAGAGATGAACCGATGTTAAGACAGAACAGAGAGATCAACAATGTCTAGACAAAATTAGATTTTATTAAGACAAGAAGTAGACTTATGAATTTAATTTTTTAAAGTGCTTAAAAGTCAACATGTTGATAAAAATAACAATAATTAAATGTAGCCAACACTATTCTTTTTAAAAGATAGAAACAAAATGTTAAAATAATAAAATCCAAATGTAAGAATGAAACAGAAAATACTAAAATTATAATTTTAACAATAAATTAGATAATTAAAAATAGAAATTAGATGTCTGGATTCTGTGTTTCTCTGACTTTACCTCTCTTTATATATTTAAATATTTATATGGATTATTGCTGTTTCACTGATAAGAAATTAGAGTTTTTAAAGTAAAATAAAAACGCTGGACTGAGGTTTAAACAAGCATCACAGCACAAACACATTTCCTTCAGAACTTAGTCATGAATTTGAACTATTTCGTTGGATCCTTTTAAGAGCTTAACTAAAAATAAAGTAGAAAATAAAATGTCTGTACAAACCAGATGCTGCTGGTGATTTATGACCGTCATTAACATTCAGACACAAAGATTACAGAAGAGACTTGCTGGTCAAATTAAAACTCTACAAGCCTATTTTCATGTTTTTCATAGTTTGTGACCTAATTGTCCAAAACATGGAATGATTTCAATCAAGTTTAAAATTAATAGTGTGTTTAGGAAATACTACGCTGAAGAAAAATGCTGTTTTATGGAATTATGTCAAAGAAATAAAAAATAAAATACATGTCTAATTTAAAATTAAGAAAAATAAGATTCATTAAATATGCAAAGCACCATGTAAAATTACATTATAAGCTCATATTACACTTGTTATGATGTAAAATGATACATTTATTAGTGTAAATATGCTGAAAATATTTAGTAATGCAGATTTTTACAGTTTTTAAAGGTACATCCGATAATTTTAAAGGCACAAAATGAGTAAAAAATACATGATTCTGATGTTAAGTTCTGTTTAAAAAGTCATATTACACTTTAAACTAGAAAAGCACTCAGAGAACACAGTACTCTGCCAAGGCTGCTCAGTCACTGTATCATTTCCGAAGACTGAAATCTTGAACAAATCCGTGGATCCAGACTATAAGCTGCATCACCGCCAAAATCTAATCACTTGGTCCTCGTGTCATTTCTGACCTCCTCTGAAAATTTCATCCAAATCTGTTCATCTTTTTTTGAGTAATGTTGCAAACAGACAGACTTTGGCAGGGTTATGATCCAAAATTAACAGTTTAATTTTGCAGAAAAAAACAGTATTTGGCATTGTTGTTTTGTTGGTTTTTTACAAGATTTTTTAACATTATATTTTAAAATCCAACTAATAAAGATGCTTCTCGGCAGTATCACTCCTGATTGTCTATTATAATTTTTTAAAACTTTTTTTTCCTGCAGATTGCTTTCTTTGAACATTTTAAAGTTCAAATTTAAGCCTCAAAACTGTATTTTCATGATGGAAAATGACTATTTCTACAGCAGTTTTAGTTGTTTGTACATTTTTAAAAACCATTTTTACATTAAGTTAACATCACTATGTAACATAAAATGAAAAGACAGTACAGTTAATGAGCAGAGTACACAACAAAAAAATAAACAGAAACTTGTTTTAGTCAGTTTAAATAAAAATTGCCAGGAAAAGTAAGTTTGTTTGTAATTTATAGTCTGTTGGAAGCTGCATAAATACGCTGTCCTTTAACCTTAAACATAGTATAAATATCCCCATTCTTCATTAACATGCGTTCGGCCTCCAGCTGCAACCTTTAATGTGAAACACAAACTGGATGTTTCTGGACTTTCATTCCTCACAAAGATGATTAGATAAATCTGATTAAAATGTCTACACTTTAATATATTTAAATAGTTTTAATAAGTGTGAGAATCACGTCGACGTTTCTGCTGTTTTTTTTCAACCATGTGATCATTTAAGAGTGAAACGATCCTTCTGTTGGAGCTGATCTGGTTCTCACGAGCTTTAGCTCTGGATGTAATTTAAAGACTCCAGTTGGTTTTATTTCATGTAAAACGATGTGAGTTTCTGTTGTTTGACATCCATCAGTCTCTTGAAGTCAAACAGAAAGTTTCAGCTGACTTGAAGAGGAATTATATTAAACATGTTGAAGAGCAGTTGTTTTCCAGAAACTTCTCCTAAAGCTTTCAGATCATCAGATTTTTACTCTGTCAAAAAACAGTGGAGTTGTGTGACGATGGGCGTTGGTTTGTCTGTTTGTTAGCAACATTACTCAAAAATGAAAAAACTGATTTGGATGATGTTTTCAGGGAAGGTCAGAAATGAGACAAGGACCAAGTGATTAGATTTTGGCAGTGATGTGGCTCATAATCTGGATCCATGGAGTTGTTAAAGATTTCTGCATCAATGAGCGATAGCAGCAAGGCATCACTGTAACCATGACAAGTGAACGCTACATCAGCTGCCTGCTGACGATCACATGATTGTGATCCTACTCCAAATCCAGCGCTGCGGATCAGTTTTTTTTTTAAGATTTCATCCATTGCAAAGCATACAATGACTGAGCAGCCTTGGCAGAGTACTGCGCTCTCTGATTGCTTTTCTTGTTCTGTTTGTTTTCACAGCAGCTGCACACAGACTCAACAAGACAAGTCTGAAATATGAAATATTCTGAATGAAGCCTGTAGACGAATAAAGTCTGGTTAGAGAGAATTTCACCTAAAAATAACAAAATTCTGAATGAAGTCTGGTTCTGTAGAAGTCTGTGCAGAAAAGTTGTTGTTGTTGTGAGCATCTACATGCATCTAAAAGGGAGGAATGATGTTGGACAGGAAACATGTTGGAGGCTTTCTTCAGTCCTGTAGAATAATTTTGTCACCTCAGCTCATGAAACATTCAGAGTCAGAATCAGGGAAGAATCTGACAGAAGGAATGAACGATCACAGGAAGAGCAGCTTCACGTCAGCAATTAAGAAAACCGGCTGAAATATTTAAACATGAACGCAGATCTGCTACAAGTAGGACACGACCGGAGGCTTCATCACTCTGACAGCTACCCACAGTCTGCTGTTCAGCTCTCTTTGTTCTCTGTGGAGTCTCAGGTTAACTCAGGACCTTCAAACACCCTGGAATCAGACAGAGCAGCTGGAAAACTAATATTAAACTACAAGAAGCTATCCTGTTGTTTACCTCGTTTTCACAGCTTTAAAAATGTATATATGTTAAGCACTATGCACTTAGGTTAATTTTGTTGGCACTTTAAAAAAATAATAGAATAAAATCACTTTATTCATCCCCAAAGGGAAAGTCAATTTATAAAAAAAAATAAGGAAAGTACTGTGCTTTATGTTGTTTATTGTGGTTTTAAAACTGGGGCTGGGACTTTCACGTGTTTATTTCGATTAACAAATTACAGAAAAAATAACTTGTTAAAAAAATAATGCGTTTAATCGCACCTTTCTCACTTCCCTAATTTCTGGCACACCAGTAACACTGATGGACACTCCAGTCCCGTAGGTGGCGGTAATGAACCTGAAGACAAACTTTAATCGGACAACAAAACTACGAGCTTCATTCACAACAAGAAACATGAAGGAGGAGAAACAAACGTCTCTGGAAACCTTCAAACCGAAAACAGACAGAACAAACAATAAATCTTCAACACCAACGGCTGCGTTTACTACCAATAATGAGAGAAAAAAGAAAGAAAACAGCATTAGAAAGAACAGAACAGGGAAAGAAATGAGAGCTAAATCCACACAGCTCCTGAATCCGTGTATGGTTCCTTCATTCGTTTTTCCATTTCAAAATAAAATCTAAAAAAAACAATAAACCGCGTTGTTTTTTTGTTTTTCAGTTATTAAAACCTAAATGTAGAAATGTATTATTTAACTAATGGAAAAACGACAGTGTTGGATTTTTGCTCTAGCTTTTTAACCCGAAATACAAAATACGGCTGTTGTTTTAATTTGTTGCAACACCGGAAGTCGCTGAGGAAGAACTGTTAAGAGCTGGTCTGGATTGTGAACACATCTAGAATGGCTTTAATGGAGCACTTTTCCAATTTCATTCTCTTTGAGAGTGACAAAAACCACACAGAAATCATGGAGCTCACATTGCTCTATATTAAAGAGTTTATATTATATTATTATATTATATTATCAGGAGGTTCTGAATGGAGAACAATTTAAGATGCAGTCATGTGTCAGCTGCTGATTTTGAGAGAGCTGTCATTTGTTCCATATTAACAACATGTTATTTTCAGTGCCATACTTCATTAACTGTAGAATGTTATGTTTCACTCTCGTGTGTTTTACAGACAGGCCTGACATATGGATGAAAGTTTTTGTCATCTATTGGTGCTGCTGTTTAACTGGTGATCAGGTTAACTGGTGATAGTTTCAGTCTTCAGATGTTTCGTAGCAGATTTGACCAGACCAGACCTGGATCTGTGTGAAATTAAGATACTAGATAGAGAAGAGCTCACTGAAAAACATCGGCATCTGAATAAAGTCAATATCCATGTAAATATCACCTACAGACAGTAAAAGGAAATGTGCTGGCGAAATAAAAAACACGTATTTTTATAAATGGTGAGAGGAAACGATGGAATCCAGAAATAACATTAGAGACATTTTTTTTAACCGTCTATAGGTGATGTTTACATGGATATAGACTTTATTAAGTAATTTTTCGGGGAAGTTTTCTTTGTCTAGTGTCTTTATTTGGCACACAACCAGGTCTGGTAGGGACAAACCTGCAACGAAACATCTGTAGATGGAAACCATCACCAGTTAACCTGATCGTCAGTTAAACTGGAACAGCGGTCGGAATCACTAGAGTTCTTTACATTTTAATACTTAAAAATACTTACTTGGACCATGAAAGTAATTTTGTTCACACTGAGATCATGAGTTCTCAGAGTGATGCGTCTATTCGATCTAAATAAGACAAACACGTCTTGTTTTCACAGTACGTGGTGCAGAGTTTGAGACAGAGAAGTGAAGTCAAGTCGCCACGAGTTCTCACTAACTTCCGGTTCTGCCGATAGCTTCCAAATGGGAAAAGGATTTTTATGTTTGTTCAAACCTTAAAATTGGTAAAAACGCAGCGTTTTTCCTTTCTCTATTTTTCATTTTTCGAATTCCACTCTTTAACCAAAAAACAAACCGATTATTTGTTTTTTCTCATTTTATTTTGAAACGAAAAATGAATGAGCGAACCATACACGGATTCTCCTGTCGTCCCTGATCTAAATCTTCTTGTTAACATTCGAGGTCGCTGCCGATGCTTTTAGTCAGAAGCTGCAGCGTTAGAAGTTTATTAGAATATGTTTTCGGTTCTGTTTATCTCTCTTGCTTCTATTTATTTACACATTTTAGATTCTATGCACAGCGACGAGAAACGAACCAGCAGCTCCTTTTGCATGTCTTTTTTCCAGAGATGAGCTGCATAAATGGAGTGCGTATAAAGAAGTCATGGGGTTACATGCAATTTCTGCCTAAAATGCTACAAACTACAAAATCCTTAAAACAGGGGAAATCTTTGCCTTCCATGAGAGCAACTGTGACTTGACGATTCCATCGTGTTGCGAGCCATCCTGGAATTTTTTGCAATAACTTTTGGTTCTCCTCAC
This sequence comes from Acanthochromis polyacanthus, assembly GCF_021347895.1. Classification (NCBI taxonomy): domain Eukaryota; kingdom Metazoa; phylum Chordata; class Actinopteri; family Pomacentridae; genus Acanthochromis; species Acanthochromis polyacanthus. The sequence goes on from NC_067124.1 coordinate 17,645,433, forward strand.
AGTCACCTAATATACACACGTGGACAAAATTGTTGGTACCCCTCAGTTAAAGAAGGAAAAACCCACAATTCTCACTGAAATCACTTGAAACTCACAAAAGTAACAATAAATAAAAATTTATTGAAAATTAAATAATCAAAAACAGCCATTACTTTTGAATTGTTGATTAACATAATTATTTTAAAAAACAAACTAATGAAACAGGCCTGGACAAAAATGATGGTACCTCTATAAAAGATTGAAAACTATTTGACCAGAGTGACATGATTAACTCAGGTGTGTCATTTAATTGACATCACAGGTGTTTCCAAACTCATAATCAGTCAGTCTGCCTATTTAAAGGGAGACAAGTAGTCACCCTGCTGTTTGGTGAAAAGGTGTGTACCACACTGAACATGGACAACAGAAAGCGAAGGAGAGAATTGTCCCAGGACATCCGAAAAAAAATTATAGACAAACATGTTAAAGGTAAAGGCTATAAGACCATCTCTAAACAGCTTGAAGTTCCTGTGACAACAGTGGCTCATATTATTCAGAAGTTCAAGACCCACGGGACAGTAGCCAACCTCCCTGGACGTGGCCGCAAGAGGAAAATTGATGACAAATTGAAGAGACGGATCGTTGGAATTGTATCCAAAGAGCCCAGAGCAACCTCCAAAGAAATTAAAGGTGAACTCCAAGGCCAAGGTACATCAGTGTCAGATCGCACCATTCGTCGTTGTTTGAGCCAAAGTGGACTTCATGGGAGACGACCAAGGAGGACACCACTGCTGAAAAAAACTCATAAAAAAGCCAGACTGGAATTTGCAAAAATGCATGTTGACAAGCCACAAAGCTTCTGGGAGAATGTCCTTTGGACAGATGAGACCAAACTGGAGCTTTTTGGTAAGGCACATCAACTCTATGTTCATAGACTCAAAAACCAAGCATACGAAGAAAAGAACACTGTCCCTCCGGTGAAACATGGAGGAGGCTCAGTAATGTTTTGGGGCTGCTTTGCTGCATCTGGCACAGGGTGTCTTGAAAGTGTGCAAGGTACGATGAAATCTGAAGACTATCAAGGCATTCTGGAGAGAAATGTGCTGCCTAGTGTCAGAAAGCTTGGTCTCAGTCGCAGGTCATGGGTCTTCCAACAGGACAACGATCCAAAACACACAGCCAAAAACACCCAAGAATGGCTGAGAGAAAAGCGTTGGACTATTCTAAAGTGGCCTTCTATGAGCCCAGATCTGAATCCCATTGAACATATGTGGAAGGAGCTGAAACATGCCATTTGGAGAAGACACCCATCAAACCTGAGACAACTGGAGCTGTTTGCTCATGAGGAGTGGGCCAAAATACCTGTTGACAGCTGCAGAATGCTCATTGACAAATACAGAAATCGTTTAATTGCAGTGATTGCCTCAAAAGGTTGTGCAACAAAATATTAAGTTATGGGTACCATCATTTTTGTCCAGCCCTATTTCATTAGTTTGTTTTTTAAATAATTATGTTAATCAACAATTCAAAAGTGATGGCTGATTTTGATTATTTAATTTTCAATAAATTTTTATTTATTGTTACTTTTGTGAGTTTCAAGTGATTTCAGTGAGAATTGTGGGTTTTTCCTTCTTTAACTGAGGGGTACCAACAATTTTGTCCACGTGTGTAAGCCCTTTACATGAGGTGTTGCTTGGAGACAGGTTGTGAGAAAATCACAGAATGCCCTTAAACCTTCTGCATCCTTTGAGTGAACTTTAGGCCACTTTGACAGTTTGTCTCTGAATGCCCTTTGAACAAAAAACGGCTGACCGTAGCGCTGGTCGAGTCTTTTCCATCCATCTTTGTATGCCTTTTCGTCACTGCGACAAAATGTGCCCTCAAGACATTTAAGTGCTGGACCAGTGATGTACCTTTTCAACAAGTGCAGTCTATCAGCAGGAGATATACCTTTGCAGTCCACCAGTGAGATGAATGAAGCCTTCTATTCGATGTAGCTGACTGGATCTCCGCTGAACACCATAGGCATGGGCCCAGGGATTCTGTTCACAGCTATGCTGTCTTGGATAGCTTTAGCCAGCCGGGAAATGTCGAAATGTCTGAAGGAGGTGATGGATTGTTACCTTGGAGGTGAAGTTGCTGTACAGGATTGTTAACTGGAATGGATGTGTGCTGTTCCATGAGCGGGTGTAGAGTGCTGGGGCTGGTTGTGCAAAGCTTTGGTTGATAGAAGTCCCATTGTTTTGTAACATTAACTGACTGTATCAACTTTCAATTCCATGTCGTAAATCTCTAATTTTGCACGTGCAGCTTGCCTTTCCTTTTCTGCTTGTAAACGCTCTAGTTCAGACCTTTGTGCATCCAATTCCCTCCTGTGTTTCTCTTCCATTTCTCTTTTTTCCTTTTGTTAATTTAATTTGGATTAAGCTTCCTTTAAAGCTAATTCTGCAGCTGCATCTATTCTTTTGGCAGCAATGCTTGCTTCAGAGTGGCGACTTGACTGTGATACAGTACAAAATAGGGATTTAGCATGTTCATAAGTTAAGAGCTGATGGAGGTGTTGCCTTTCTCTTTCTGCATCACACTCATCTATGGCTGCTAAATGCTCAGAAATTATCTTCATAATGTCCTGTGCCACTGATTCACAAGAGTCCATTTTGCCTCTTATGACATGGGACGGTGTATCACGGTCTCTTAGTTCACCGTATGCTTTCAACCTGTCATTTACAGTCTTTTCAATATTATCTGCCATTTCTGCTAAATGTGAATCCGATAGATCGCTTTTCAGCTTTTCTCTTTTTCTCTTTTTCTCTGTATATTCTGACCTGGTCTTTCCAATGTTCATAGATGGTTAACAGTTTTCTCTCTCTTTTAGTCCGTTCATCCTTTTGATATGAGAGCATTTTCACTGTGAGCACACTCATCCGTTCTGATCGCATTGGTAACATTTCATTAGCTTTCATTAGCATTTCAGGTTGCAACTCCTTTAGCTGTTCTTTCTCATGCATCTGTTCTTCTATATTTTCCATTTTGAGAGCAATTGCTTGTCACCCTAACCTTAGACTGTTGCTGCAGCTCGTTGCTCCGTGCTGTTCCTTGCCATTCCAGCTTGTTGTAGCACATAGGTGAAGCTCTGGCTAGGCTAGCGGCTGGTGCTTCTCCAGGCGACAAGTTCTCACTCTTCCCAGGGCAAAGCGTTTACTAGAGCGTATCCCTTTGATTGAAGCACGACACTTACAGATGGATTTTCAAGTTTATTGGCATTAAACCCTCAAATTTCACCGTAAGAGCTAGAAAAACACAAAATAACATGTAAGCTACATGCTAGACTCTTACAATCAGTAACAACTCTGATGAACCTTAGCTTTAGCGATAAAATACAACAAATGTACACATTCAGTTCCATATAACATTCCAAATTGTTCCTCTTTACACACAAACATACCTTGTGCCTCTTTCAAAGAGGCTACTAAGTGCAAAATACATGTTTATGCGCTGATTTCTCGCTGTGTCCTTATCCTTTTCCGTCTTTTGTTGCCGAGAAGCTAATTCGCGCTCAGTTGCGACAGGAATTACTCTTTTCAAAATAAAAGCATCAACCGTAAAATACATTAACACATTATAAATACACGTAAAACTCCAAAATAAAATACAGCAGTTATCTTTGGCAAATAAAGAGATGTGCTTGGTTATTTACAATCTATTTTGTGTTTAGAGATTTAAATGACCATGACAAAAGGCTGAAGGTGAGTCTGCAGCGCTGAAGATTTACCCTTGAAAGAAAAGAAACAACCCACCTCTAATTAAAACATTTTGGAACAAACAGCTTCCAGCGTTGCACTGTACTGTGTTTTGAAAAATAGACATTATTGTCAACTCATTCCTATTAAATGGTGTTTCTTAAACCCTTGACACCAAGCTGGTTGCATTATTTGGTACTGAGGGTTAACTTACTTAAATTCTATTAAAATAAACATGCTTTGAATGTTCTTCCAGAAGAGGAAGAGGAAGATGTCTTCTCTCCTCTCTCTTCTGTCCTTGAGTAAATAAAGTTGGAACAGACCATTGGGAATAAGTTGAATTAACACAACAGAATTGGTTAATTAAGTAAGAAATCATTTAATATTGTGAAAATGCTTTTAAGTAAGTTCCTTCAATTATTTTTCATTTTTATGTTTTTGGCTTTACACTGATTGGCTCAGTTTAATATGAATGAATGTAATAAGTGTTTATTGTTGAATATGATGCAGGTATGACAAGACAGAAAATACACAATAATTACAAGTAAGGCTGTAATTATGGAAGATTATTGTGTTTTTATAAGATATTATTTTTCTTCTAGCTTACAGAAAGGTTTGTTTGGTCTCAGCTGTTGGAATTTTAAAGTTTTTTCACATCATTTTTAGTGTACAGTTTGTCACAATAAATTGAAAATTGCTTTTGCTTGTTTTAGAGGTGTCGTGGTTTCTCTTAGATGTGCTGAGGTTGAACAACACATCCGGTGACACTGTTGCTTTTAATATAATTTTATTATAAAAAGACAGCATCTGAACAGGCAACATGGTTTCCCTGTGGAGGATCCTGCAATAAGAATCTCACAGAATGATAAAGACAGGATCTGAACAGGCCCCAAGATTTTCCTGTGGAGGATTTCAAAACCAAAAAGAATCTCTCCCCGAACAAAGAAGTCAGGTCGCTTTAATACCTTCTGGTGAAGGATAGAATTACAACATCTGGTTCATGTTAGAAGACCCCTTACTCAAAAACAAGACCACTCTTGAATAGAACCCCTCGTCTCTGAAATCCCAAAGGAACACATCCATCTTCTAGCTAGACATGGGTGCCTCAAAAAAACAAGTGATCTGTTCCTAAAACTGAAAAACACATTCCAATGGCAAGGGTAGATTTAGTCACGCATGTAAAGCAGGTTCCATCTGTGGTCAGAGACAAAGAGCCACACCAGAGCAGACACTAAATATAACAAGTAACTCATATCAGATACTAGAACAAACAAACAAACAGATTCCATTCTACTAACTTATTAAGGAATACATGGCTCAGATCAGATACTACAGAGGAAAATTAAACATTTAAATGAATCACTTGATTTGTAAAATAGTTAACTGAAATAGAAATTGTTGGATCTGTTGAACAGCTTCAGATTTCTGCCTTCTAGTGCCTGAAAACTGTCAATGTTGTTACCTGAAGCCTCACTGCCTCACCTGTGTCCTCTTTAGCTCCTCCCCATCCACCATGAGCCACGCCTCCTCCAGCTCCTCCCTGGTGTCTCTGGACTCCAGCGTGTTCTTCAGCGACACGCCGGTGTCCTGCGTCAGAGAACCACTCGACTTCCTGCTGGTGAATGTCGGTGGGCATTGCTTCGTTCTGTCGCAGGAGCTGCTGGCGTCACATCCGGAAACCCGACTAGGGAAGCTGGCGTCCTGCAGTCGAGACTCTGTGATGGAGCTCTGCGACGATGCCGACCTGCTGCGGAACGAGTTCTTCTTCGACAGAAGCTCTCAGGCTTTCCAGTAGGTGTCGCTATGCTCCGGGTTCAGGGTCGCTTCTTCACAGATGAAACACAGGATCCAACCTTCAGATAGAACGTGCTGTGCTGAACCAGCAAACATGAACAACTTAGAGATAAAAAACATTTCCTTTAACTTCAGTTCAATATTCTAACAAGAAAGCACTCAGAGGGTGCAGTACTCCACCAAGGTGCCGTCTGTTTATCTGTTAGTAAAATTACTAAAAACCAGACTAACAAATGTGGATGAATTTTTCAGGAAAGGTCAGAAATGACACACGGACCAAGTGATTTGATTTTGGCAGTGATGTGGCTTAAAGTCTGGATCCACTTAATTGGATCCAGACATAAGCTGGATTATTAAAGATTTCCGTATCATTGTGAGATAGCGGCACGTCATTACTGCAACTATGACAACAAGTCAACACTACGTCAGCTGCCTGCTGACGATCACATGATTACAGTTCTACCACAAATCCACCGCTGATGATTTATCAGGACTTATCCATCAGAAATGATACAACAGAGCAGTCTTGGTGGAGTACTGCTTTCTGAGTGCTTTTCTTGTTATGCACTAAAATTCTGCTTAACTTTAATTTTGTAATTTTGCACTAAAGCTGGTTTGCTTTAAACATGCACTTTTACACAAATCTGTAGTTGTACATAGGAGTTTGACACTCATTTTTCTTCCATAACAGGTTGCCTTTGTTTAAATAAATCTGCTTTATTTATGTTAAAGTACAAATTTGGCCAATAAACCTGATTCTGTTCTATACTAAAACAGCGGAGCTACTATATGATGGTGAATCAGGGAGAAAGAGAGGAATTTTGTATAAATATAATAAAAATATAACATGCTACACAATTACACTTCTGTAATGGATCAGATAGTTTATAATACCATGGTGTGAATGAACTAAAAATGATGCATCGCTTAACTCTAAAACTCTGAAAAGTTTTTAAATGGCCAACTTGTTCAGTTCTGTTCATCCCTGTTCAGACATCACATGTGCAGCTGGCAAAGGAATCAGTGAGGAATCACTTATTTCAAAGCATCCAACAACCTATGTATGACAGCGAAAGAATCTTGTGACAATATGACCACCCTGATTTCAAAACACACTTTAGCTGCTCTGAATCCTTCTGCCTGGGACCTGCTCAGCAGAGCAGAGAATAAAACTCTGCTGGACCAGGTCCAACAACTGAAGGCTGCAAAGGGCTCAAGAAGACATTGTGTCTCTTGAGACGCACAATAAGGAGCTATGTGAAAGCAATATGATCCAGAAGACCATGATTCAGCAGCTCACCACAAACACCAACAACCTAGAGGCCCAGATGCAGCAGCTGTCTCAAAATATGGCCAGTCTGGATGCAAAGATTGCCAAAAAGTCCAAAAATTCATGTAAAGATGAAAGAAAACAGTTCCACGCTGTTACTGTTTAGCAAAGCATGTTTATAAACTTATCAGTACCTAGCTGGGATGGGGACAAGCTCTTATTGTGTTTCCTGAAGAAAGGAGTGAAGGACAGAAAGGTGAATTTGTGTCCAAAATAAGGCTGATGGCGGAATGTAAATAAAGGCTTTGTGAAACATCAGGAGCTTCACCATTGTCTGGCTAGGGTTTGCTACATCACGTGACCTAAATATGTAGCGGACGGCAAGAATTGATGGGACTCAGAAACACCCCACAGATTAATCATTTGTTCCTTGTATGATTTCCAACTGATAAATTAGTCAATTTGTAGTAGGATCGCAATCATGTGATCATCTGTGGGTAACTGACACAGTGTTCATGTCATAGTTACAGGTAGTCAGAATGACTGACAGATTCACAGATATACATACGCCGATCGTCACATAACTCCTTCGTTCCTTGGTGGAGTAAAAATTAGAAAATTTCTGTTTTTTGCTTTTCATGAGAGTCATCATTTAAAAACAAAATGTTTTCACTGTAGATGCTATATTCAAAAATAATTTATGTTGTCACCATTAAAAGCTGAAACTTTTCTATTTCTCTTTAGATTCAGCATTAAAGTAAAACTGTGAACGGTGAGGATCAGAGGAGGTATCCGACAACTGCACAGTGTGCAGTGAAAAATGAAATGTAGAGTTCTGATTGAAGACCTTTGACCAGGTTGGACTGAACTGCAGGCAGTGTTTCCACAGAGCAGACAACAGACAAGGAACAATTTAAGAATAGTTAAATATCTATATTATGAGGAGTTATCATGTTGATTTGTGTCTTTCTGTGACTCTTTGTGGGAAATAAATGCAGCATGGCTCAGAAACAGTGAACAGAGGATACATTCAGCATGGTGAAGCAACTTTCTGTAACTGATAAGCAGAGAAGAGAGGAAACGTCTGGAGAGGAAACATGGAGGTAGTTCAACATCTACAGTATGAGGAAACAACATGTTGTTTGTTTCAGGTACGTGATGAACTTCTACCAGACTGGTCACCTGCATGTCAGCGAGGAGCTTTGTGAGATCTCCTTCCTGCAGGAGATCCAGTACTGGGGCATTGATGAGGTCCGGATCAGCACCTGTTGCCGCGAGCGCTACTACCGCCGCAAGGAGCACAAGGAGGCGCTCGACCTGCGGCCAGACCTCGAGGACGACGATGACGACGAGGACTTTGTGGGCGCCGCCTGCCCGGCCATCCGCCGCCGCCTCTGGGACCTTCTGGAGAAACCGGAGTCCTCACGGGCCGCCCGAACCTTTGGCTCGTTGTCGATGTTCTTCGTGGTGGTGTCGGTGATCAACATGGTGCTCATCTCGCTAGACTTTGGGGAGGAGTTCGGTGTCAGTCCTCCAATGCTGTTGGAAGCGATGGAGTACGTGTGCGTGGTTTGGTTCACGGCTGAGCTGGCGCTGAGGTTCCTGTGCGTCCGGAACAAGTGTCGGTTCAGCCGGAGTATCCCCAACGTCATCGACCTCATGGCTATCCTGCCGTTCTACGTCACTCTGGCCGTGGAGAACCTCCACGGAGGTTCCACCGAGCTGGAGAACATGGGCCGAGTGGTGCAGGTGCTCCGCCTCCTCCGGTCGCTGCGCATGTTAAAATTGGGACGACATTCCACAGGTAAACGCAAAGAGACACAAAAATACAACAAGATGCAACTATACAAAAAGAGAATAAACAAAAGCATAATAAATCTTGTCATTTTGATTTTTTTTAAAGACAGCAGGAGTTTTAGACCCACTGGCAGGTTTTTGGATTCAGAGGGTTCAAATGTAGCATGAGAGACAAAAACTGAGGAACATTTATGAGTAAAAACAATGAAGAATGGGAAACAGAATGTTGAGATTAAACCTCAGAAGTTGACATTAGCCCTCTGGAACCAATTGGATCCTTCACAGCTCACATGTTAAGACCAGAACTTTGAGAACTTCGGGGACTGAAGTAGGTTCTTGCTAGATGTTCTCTAAATAAAGACTAAACAAACCTGTTTCCAGTGTTTCTAAAATATGCAACAGGCTTTGAACAGTTCCTGTTCTCTGACTGAAACCTGGAGCTTCAGGTGGACTCTCTTTCAGTGGAAACAACATGAAGACAACACTCAGATCTGAAGTGCTCAGTAGAACTGCTACTAAAAGCCACCAACAGATTTACAGGCGATATCAGCAGTTTGTGAATCCAGAAGATCTGAAAATTCCCCTAGCAAACTCAACCACGTAAACTAAACACCGAAATGATCTCTCGAACCACCTAAACTCTGATACAAGAACCATCTAAATTCATTCCAGATCCTTCCCAATTAACTGTAGAAGCTTCTAAATGGACTCTAGCACATCTAAATGAACTGTAGAACTACCTAAATTAATTCTAGATCCACCTCAATCAATCATAAAATCACCTGAACACATAAATAAACCCTAAAACCTTTCAGATTAACTCCAGAACTTTGTAGATGACCAAGCTTGATACATGCAGTGGAAACAGCTCTGACAGCAGAACCAGAGTAAGAAAATGACATGCAGAGCAGAAGAGCTACAATGATAATTTAAGCTTTAAACCTTGTTCTTCTGTCTTCATTCTTCTTTCTTCTCTCTTCTATCTTTGATCGTCTGTCTTTCTTCTTCTGTCCTTGTTCTTCTGTCTTTGTTCTTCTGTCTTTCTTCTGTCTTCATTCTTCTGTCTTCGTTCTTCTGTCTTTCTTCTGTCCTTGTTCTTCTGTCTTCGTTCTTCTGTCTTTGTTCTTCTTGCTTTGTTCTTCTGTCCTCTTTGGTCTGTCCTCTTTCGTCTGTCTTTGTTCTTCTGTCTTCATTCTTCTGTCCTGATTTTTCCGTCCAGGTCTGAAGTCTCTGGGTATGACCATTGCTCAGTGCTATGAGGAGGTTGGCGTCCTGCTCCTGTTCCTCGGCGTTGGCATCTCTATCTTCGCAGCGGCGGTCTTCGCCCTGGAGTACGACCTTCCGGCCACCACCTTTACCAGTGTTCCAGCCGCCTGGTGGTGGGCGACCACCTCCATGACCACGGTGGGATATGGCGACGTGCGCCCCGACACAGCGGTGGGAAAGGTTCTGGCCTTCCTCTGCATCCTGTCCGGCATCCTTATCCTGGCACTGCCCATTGCCATCATCAACGACCGCTTTTCCGCCTGCTACTTCACACTGAAGGTGAAGGAGGCGGCGGTGCGACATGGCGAGATGCTGAAGAGGCTGAACCGTGGATCGATCGGGGAGACGGGGTCTGTGGGAGGCGGAGCCAACCTTAGGGACAACTACGCTCGCAGCGTCCTGGAGATGCTGAGGTTGCAGGGCCGAGAGAGGGCGAGCACCCGGAGCAGCGGAGGTGAGGAGCTGTGGTGGTAGAACCAGGAGAACTAGAAGAACCAAAGAACGAGATCTGCAGAGGAAAAGAACTGTGGTGATAGAACTGGGAGAAACAGGACATTGAAGAACCAAACCTGTAGCAGAAAGGTTTGTTCTTGTTGGTAGAACCAAAGATCCAGATCTGCAGAGAAGAAGAGCCGGGATAATAGAACCTGAACCTTCAAAGACACACAGAACAACCACAAGCAAACATGTTCCAGCTGTGTTCTTCAGTTTGTGCTTCAGCTTTACACATCTAAGTGTGTTCTTGTATAAATGTTCCTGACATTTTTCAGGTTTTCACAGTCACTTTGTGTAAATCCGTAGTGTTCTCAGAGGAACCTTTGTCAAGTGAAACTCTTAAAACTGTGACTGTGCTTCAGGAGAACTCATGTCTTTGTACCAACAACCTGAAGAACCACAGCATGAATTTATGGTTGTATCAATAACATGAGCTGAGATGTTCCTGCAGCCGCCAACCTCCACCTGTAGAAGCATGACCTCTAGAACCTGAGTTCCTCATGTGTTCCCCTGTGTCATAGCAGAACGTAAACCAGCAGACAGGTGGAGGCGAGTGGTCGAGGTTTGTCTTCTCACTGATCAGCTATTTGTTATTGTGATTCTTCATTAACACGTTTATAGACACAAATGTCTTAATGCTGTTGAGCTTTACTCTGTTTTGTGTTTTTGTTCTATTTTATGAAGGTTTTAAATCTATTTTTATTTGATTATTAATTGTTATTTTATTGAATTATTTCATTATTTTATTCAAAAAAGTTTTTCTTATTTTATGATTTTTTTGCTTGTTTTATATCCAATTTTAGATGGTCTTTGTTGCTTTATTGTGATTTATTGCCTTGGTTTTCAATCTAAATATATCTAATTTTAATTACTGAATTTTTCATTTTACATTCTTATCTAATTTGTGTAGTTTTTGTTTGCACATTTTACCTTTAATTCTTGTTTTAATTCTTTGTTGTATTGAAGCTTTTAACGTGTGGTTTTTATTATTTTATTGTGTACTTATATTTTATCTGTGATTGTTATGATGGTTTTATTTTCATGTTCTGTCTTTTAATATATTGATTGTTTAAATGTAGTTTATCTCCCTATCCCCACTGAGCTGTATGATAGATAGATAGATAGATAGATAGATAGATAGATAGATAGATAGATAGATAGATGCTGCAGCAGTTTGTCCTCGTCTGTTTCTGTTGCATTGTGTTGTTTGAATAAAGTTGCATTTAAAATAAGTTTTTGTTTTCAGAGTTTGTGTCTGAGTCAGTCTGAGAGCAGAGAGACGTCGACGAAAGACTGTATTTTAGTAGAAATATGGATCCCTCCGTATACTCACTTACAGGAACTTTATGGAGACACAAAACCAGCCTGGAGTGAACTTTTCCTTTCCGTTCTTTTTGTTAACCTTTTTTTCATTTTTATCATCCAAAAATGAATTTGTCCTCTGATGGATCCAATCAATGATTGAGATTTGATTAAACTATTCTGACTGTTCTCACCACATTTCATGGCTGGTAGTTTTATTTGTGGAGATACTGAACCTGAAAACACTAAACTGTCAAAGTTCAGACTATTTCTGCAGCCAGTTCTTTGTTTCTGTGAACTTAATGATCTCAGCTGCTGCAGGAGTTACTGATGTTGGTGTCAGAGGTCACACGGTTCAAATGACACTGTAACATTCCTGCTGGGTTCTCTGTTCTCTGCTATGTTCTCTGCTGCTTTAACACAAACACAGGTTCTTCATGTTCCGCTTTCTATACACTTCTGCTGTTCATCAGCTTAAACGTGGACCAGCAGACCGTCAGTGGTTTTGGTTTGTATTTTGCATGTTATGTGTGACTGAGATTGTGTTTTTGTGGTTGTTTTGTGTCATTTGGCATCTGCTTGTGGTTGTAATTTGTCACCATCTGATGATTTGGTGTCTCTTTGTGTGTCTTTATGTTGTAGTTTTGTGGGTTTATTTGTGATTGTGGAGTATTGTGTGTTTTTTAGACCTCACTTGACCCTATGTGGCTCCACACACTTCATTGAAAATATTACATGAAGAGAAGAAAACACGTTAAAACAGATTGCAGACTTGCTGCACACATTTTATTTAACACTAAGCTGTGTATAGAGTGCATTAAACGTGAAACGAATTGTAATTATAATATATAAATATTTAATTATAATAAAACTGAACCTGCTCAGGTACTTCACATGTGGAGGAGCCTGGGTGACCTGGATTCTCTGTGTGAAGCCGGCGGCAGCTCAGAAACTGGAACATCACATTTGCATTTTAGACATTTAGGGAGAAAATAGGAGGCAGTTATTCAGAGCGAGCTGAGTTCGAGGAGAAGCCTGCAGCAGGAAGGACTCACAGCAGCATCACCATCAGGAAAATAACTACACAACACACACACAAACGATCACAAACACTGACATACATGAACAACTGACCTGTGATCGGACAAAACTCCAATGACCTCTGAAGGTGTGTCACCATAGCGACACACAAAGAGACACTACTACACAAAAACATTACAATGATGTTTCTATAAAGATCATCTGAGGACTGGATAACATCTAGGAAATGTTCTCTGAAGGTTCCTCTGTTGTTCTCATTGACTATATTCTAACAGCATTCTCCTAATGTACTCTGAACGCTGAAATGTTCTGCCCTACTTTGACTTCAGAGAAACAGTATTAGAAGTCATTAACCCTCCTGTTGTCTTCATTTACGGGCACCAAAAAACATTGCTTCCTTGCCTGAAAAAAATAAAAAAATTTCAGAAAAAAATTCCCCCAAATTCCTGAAAATTTGCAAAACCTTCAGGAAGAAAATTCCATAAAAGTTTCCCTTAAAAATTGTATTTAAAAAAATCCCCAAGTTTGGCGAGAAACTTCTTGTAAATATTTTCAAAAATGTGTAAAGATCTTCCAAAAAATTTGTGAAAATATCTAAAGTGACTACATGTACACTCAACAAAAATATAAATGCAACATTTTTGCTTTTGCTCCCATTTTTTTATGAGATGAACTCAAAGATCTAAAACTTTTTCCACATACACAATATCACCATTTCTCTCAAATATTGTTGACTAATCTGTCTAAATCTGTGACAGTGAGCACTTCTCCTTTGCTGAGATAATCCATCCCACCTCACAGGTGTGCCATATAAAGATGCTGATTAGACACCATGATTAGTGCACAGGTGTGCCTTAGACTGCCCACAATAAAAGGCCACTCTGACCCTCAGAAGCAGGTGTTAGGTCCCTGAGAGCTCGGGGATGAGAGGAGTAACACAAGATGAAAGCCAGCTTAAAGGAAACAGGAAACTGATTAAGTTATAAAAAGTCTGTTTATTTGCAATTAAAGCATAACTACATTCAAATTAAAGCGAGCTTCTTAACATACTAGCTGCTGACATGCTCCACTTGTCTTTAAGCCTCACCTTAGCTTCAAAAAGTTGCCGCAGATGCACCTGGTCAATCAGGACGTCACCTGGAAAAGAGAAGAAAAAAACCCAGATAGCCATCGAAACAAACACAGCACCGAGGGCCAAACTGAGAATAAAAACACATCAAAGATCTATTTTTGTATCAATAGTAATTCATTCTTTTATCACATTTGGCCATAAGATTCTACACTGGCAAAAAATATTGTCATTTCACACATAATTACCCTCATTAGAAAGAAAAACCGGTAAATTCTTTTTATTTTTAGCTGTTAAATTTTACAGATATCGAGTAAACTGACAAAAAAAATTTACATTTAGACTGTATAAGAAAGAGCATAACTGTAGATAGTGTTGATATTAAATAAATGTATTTTTACAAATAGTTATTTGTTCATTTAAGCAGCGTTACTGTATTTAAATCAACAATAAACATCATTTCTTCACAGTTACTTGCTGTTATGTTCATGTTTTTTTATCATACGTTTTTACAATGTACTGTAGAATATGAGGTTTAATACCATAACTAGACTTCCCAATACTTTACTGCATTTATATCATGTTTCCACTATAATTATCTGAAAATTGCAACATTTTCTTCCATTAAAATTGCAGATAAATGCCATAAATGGCTGTGTGTTTAATCTGTTTGATCCAGAACTGAGAACTCAGTTTCATGCTGAGTTTATAAGGATCAGAAGCATTTCTTCAAATGCAATAATGTTTGTGAAATTGTAAATATATTTTAGAAACATATTTTTATGAAATAAATGTTTAAAAAAAACCTGGATTATTTCTTGGGGCATCAGTTAAAGTTCAATAATATTTTCAGCTGCTCTAAGCAGAGTTTTGCTGTTTTAATATGTGTTGTTTGAGTCACAGTGTCAATTTTTACAGCAGCCTACTGTTAATTCTTGTTTTTGGCATTAAAAACTCCTCAGATTTTATAGTTTTAGATTTTTTATTTTTTTTACATGGTTTCATCACAGGCGAGCAGACTGAGCTTGTCTCTGAGCTGCAGCTACACTGAGCTTTCCTGTTGAACTGGGCTGCTGTTGTTTTCTGCATGGACATGAATGAATGTGGAAACTGTGAGCTGAACCTGATCAGAGTCACTTCTGTCAGGACAGTTTACCTCTGAGCTGCTTTATGACCAGATGAAACTCCCTGTAACAGAACACAGAACCTTCAGACCGACTGTCCAACATCTGAACAGCCTCACGTTGTCAGAAAGTCAGTCAGGTTTCAGGAACAGAGAACATCTGTCCGAGTTAAACATCAGTTTATCTGCTGATGTTCCAGAACACAGAAAGAGTTTTATTATGGACATAAATTCCTCTGCAGGATGTTGGAGTTCAGCCTGACATCACTTCAGAAGTAAAGAATCCAGCTGAGTTGGTCCAACATCTGGTGACAGTGAATCTGGTTGACATAGAAGTAAATGCACTCGTTACAGAATTATGCATAGACACGTCTATGTTAGGCTGTTTAGGATAAGTGAAGTAAAGATGATCTGAGATCACTGAATGTGTCTCAGTGACTGTGGTATAAAGACTCTTGTATCTGGAAGGTCCAGACACTGGTAGATCGGTTCTCCTGGATAGAACGACACTATGAAGACTAAAGAACAATCTAAGAAACTCTGAGAAAAGCTTGTTGAAAAGCATCAGTCAAGATGATACAAGAACATTTCCAAGTTGCTGAATATCTCTTGGAGTCCAGTTAAATCTGCCATTAAGAAATGAAAGGATTACGAAACATGAATAAATCTGATTAGAGCAAAAACAAGGACAGAAGAACGAGGACAGAAGAACAAACTGAGTGACAAAGAAAGAGACTAGTGAGGGAGGCTGCCAAGACACCTATGACTTCTTTGAAGGAGTTACCAGCTTCAGCAGTTGAGATGGGAGAGACTGTTCATACAACAACTGCTGCCTGTTCTTCACCAATCAAAGCTTAATGGGAGACACTGTTGAAAAAAGCTCATATTAAATCTGGACTAGAGTTCACCGTTTTGTCCATCAGACCAGATGTTCTGTTTGAGGGACACCAAACACAGCACAGCATCACTAACACACCATAACCACTGTGAAGCACGGTGGAGGCAGCATCATGATGTGGGGATGTTTTGTTTGAAAAGTTCTGTTAACCCATGATCCCTGTGGAACCTTCCCAGTAATCACCTCATGCTTTATAAGCTCACGTCATTCAGTCACTCCCTGCCAGACCATGGACTGTAGATCCTCTTTGAACTCAGTTTTCCTCCTGGATTCCCGCTGGTTCCTGCTCCATCCTCAGCCTGTTTTCCCAGAGCAATTACCTCCAGCCTGTCATTACCCCTCCTGGGCTGTCTTTAACCAGTTTACACCCCCGATGTATGTTTTAAGGACGATGAGTCCTATGAGTATTGAGAAACCCAGATCTGCTTGTATGGGGAATGGAAGAGGACTAATAACTAGCTGTACACAGATGCAGTCATTTCCAGAGGGCGCAGGCAGGCGGCACAAAAACCCTGACTCATTTGTCACCAACCAGATTTTATCTTGGATTTTTTAAACACACCCCTGACCCAGCTTACACTCCTGTGGTCAGTAACTCATCCAGCCAGCCACCAGCCTGTTAGCTCCTTACCTGCTCCTGAGCTTGCTAGCTCGCAGTCGGCTAGTACCCGGACCACACCAGCACCACCACAGAGCAATCACCCTGATCCTGCCACAGAGTCACCAGTGGGGAAATCTTCCAGAAGGAAGCTGGATTGCAGGAAACACCAGACCTTGTTGCTCCTGAACCCCGCCGAGGTCCTCCAGCACCAGTTCCTCTTCCTGGCCATCTCCCAGGGGGCCGATGACACTACCTCACCTATCTACGAGGGGGTTGACAATGCCGCCTCACCTGTCTCGAGCTAGTCGATGCTGTCGACGCCGCCTTCCAGTCCAGCCTCCAGAAGGGCTCCACCGTCACCCGCTACCCAGTCCGGTCTCCAGAAGGGCCCCACCTTTGCCGGTCCCCATTTCGGCCTCCAGAGGGGCCCCGCGTTGCCGGTCCCAAGTTTGGTCTCCAGAGGGGCCACACCTTTGCCAGTTTGAAGTCCTTCACCAGTTCCCAGTATGGCCTCCAGAATGGTTCCGGCTTTGTCGGCCCCAGTCCAGCCTCCCGAGGGTCCCTGTCTCATCCGCTTTGTCCACCACCGGTCTCCCAAGTGGTTCCACCTCCTTCGTCGCCGGCCTCCTGAGCGATTCCGCCTGCCCGAACCAGCCTGTGGGCATTTTCTGAAGAAGAAAATATGAGAACAGAAACTACAAGATATTACAGCTGTACAGTTATTCTCCATCACAGTGAAGCATTTTCTGGTTGAGGATGATTCTCGTTCCCTGACTGTTTTTTCTCTATGCACTTATCGTATATGCGTGTGTGGGTTGTTCTTACCTTCTTCCAGGATCTAAATCCATCCTGGATATGTTGCTTTGTGGTGGTTTTATTGTGCGGTTGTGCAGGATCCCAGTGGAACTTGTATTAACAGGGTCCACGGGGAATCAGCTACTCAGAAATAATGACCACACCGGAGACAACATGGCAGAGGGTCGCTCTGATCTCCCAGAATTCCCGGCATAGGACGAATCATTGGCCCAGTTATGCTCAGAAGACGAAGCTGTGAGGAGACAAAACCGGCACAGCAGCACCAGAACCTGTTCAGAATGTCTGATCTAGGTCACATTCATGCTGAGTCACCAAAGAACATCAGCTGGACAATCAGTGGAACCGTTCATTAATACATGAAGAACCCTGATGTGTTCTGGATCCAGAACCGCTGAGTGAAAATCCAACAAACTACAGCATTGAACCAGCAGAACTGAACTCTCTGAACACCAGCTTATGTCCTTTAACCTGAAAATCAGCTGTTTCCTTCCTTCCCTCCCCTGCACACAGCCGACCAATCACAGCGAGCGTCACGCTGTCTCCTGTCTCCATCTAACTGTCAGGCAACTTTAAAGTGAACCCAAGCTACAGGTACTTATATTATTCTGTATATAATTTCAAAATGGTAAAAAGACAAACCTGAGAGCAAGTGTCTCATTTTAATAATATTCATTAGTTCATCAAGTCTGAGAGGAATAAAGTTAAATAAGGTTACAGAGCAGGTGTGTTCTAAAACTAACTGATTAAGACTTTAAAGTTTTATCTGAAAAACACGTTATGACCCATTTCTGTGTTATAAATCTGGTGAGTTTCTATGTTTGCTGATTGAGTCTCTGCAGAACTACATGTTCTCATTGGTTCCTCTGTCCATAAAAAACGAACAACCAGCGCATGATCTCGATATGAATATAGAAATGCATTTATTCCAATTTGTTTTCTATATTTACAGTGTTGAAGCTTTTGTTAGACACACAATTACATATATACTAGACAGACAGACAGACAGACAGACAGACAGTGTCATGCATGTTCATTATTTGCTATTGAGGAATCACTCTGAAGCAATGAAGACTCAAAACACAAATATTCTTTTAAGAATATTTAGTAAGCACTGGATGATCAGAATGTAAGCATACAGATTCTCGCTTGGTCTGGGAAACCACAGTTCTCTAATAGCTAACTAACAGAGAGTGACTGCAGCCAACTTCGAGAGAGAGAACGCCTAACTTAATGTTATACAGAGGTTTTTAAATGGAAACGTGCTGCTTTCTGATTGGTCGACAGTAAGGAAGATTCGCGGTTGTCTTCGGTCTTTGTCCAGTCCGAGGCTTCTCTTTGTCTGTGTTTACACTTTAAGTTTTTATCATTCAGTTTGTTCAATTTGTATTTAAGATGATTAAATATAAATCATTCAATTATTCAGCCACTGATATGAGGCAGATTCATTTAGTTTAAATCCACTGTTAATACAGAATCCTCAGTGTTTTATCTTTTAACTGTTGTTTAGGATATTGTTCAAATTGGTTTCTTTAAGTGTTATATATTCATATTATAAGTACTATATATGTATATATATTACTTTCAATGTTTCCTTGGTTCCCTTTTTCTGAGATATTTCACACTTTTTAAGTGATTGTTCTTAGTTACATCCTTTTGACCTTTCTTAGTTGCCTCATGTGCGTACGTGACTAGCTGTGGGTACTTCCTGTCATTTTCTCTGAGATGCTGTGTCTTCACTCTTCCAAGAAATGGACCGTTGTTGTTTTAGCATTTCTATTTCTGTAAGCGATACCTGGCAGTAAGTGTGGGGTACTTTCCCCTAACGCATCTGACACCTGAACAGAGGCATTGAAAGCATTTCTCTTAAGCTGTCCTTTCAGTTTGTATGTGAGAGGTCAATGTTTAGATAACACATTGTACACACAATAGTAATATGTTTGATGGCATTGGCTAATCATAAATTGCAGTTGCAATAGCACACTAATATAAAATTGATTATATGTTGATTAAATGTGATTGAGATATTAATTAAATGTGACAAGTTTTTGCAACGATAGATAGATAGATAGATAGATAGATAGATAGATAGATAGATAGATAGCATTCATAAGAATACAAAGAGATTTGTTGAGACAAACATATATAAAATGTGTAAAATCAATCCAAATCATGCAAAACTCAAATAAAATTTGCTGAATGAACGTAAAAATGTGCAGAATAAATATAAAATGTGCAAAATTACTGTTCTGCTGTTGCCATGTTGAGTATCTTCCCCGTGTTGAGTCTCTTTCCAGATGAACAGTGGCTGATGGCAACGTTCTTTAAATGTTGTGAATTCATTCTAAACCTGCAGCGTAAAGAACATTCAGCAACATAGTGCAGCAGCAGCTCTGAAACAGTGATGACTGAGATCAAACGTACCTGT
Source organism: Acanthochromis polyacanthus (assembly GCF_021347895.1). Taxonomy (NCBI): domain Eukaryota; kingdom Metazoa; phylum Chordata; class Actinopteri; family Pomacentridae; genus Acanthochromis; species Acanthochromis polyacanthus. The sequence continues at coordinate 17,665,049 of NC_067124.1, forward strand.
GCAGGTGTTCAGTAACTGAACAGAGATTCACAGTTCAACAGAAGATAAAGAATCCTGTTGGAAAACTTTTGCAAACATTGCTGTGAATTCAGTCAGTGGATAAAAAGGACTGAACAGGTTGAAGTGGATCAGTAGAAACTGTTCCAATAACACAGAAAAGGGGTATGGGAGAACATTACCAGAAATAAAGCAGCAACACAGAAGACTGGTACAATAATCTGTCTTTTTATTGGTTTCAGAAAGAAAACATCAAATTTGATCTTCTAATTTGGAATAAAATACATCTGAGTATTACATTTTAAAGAAACACGATTGAAGACGCTGAAGGGGGCCGGCGGCGTCGGACGAGGCGAGGAACCTCTGGCGGCTGGGCTGGGGGCCGCAGGCATAGGAACCCCTCTGTTATCGCAGGAACAGAGGGTTCCACTGGAGGATCGTCAGCGGCGAACAAACTCTGAAGGCCGTCTGGAGCGGCGGCTGACATGGCGCTCTGAAGGCCGTCTGGAGCGGCGGCTGACACGGACCACTCGGGGGGCCGGCGGCGGGACCACTCCGAGGGCCGGCGGCGGGACCACTCTGGGGGCCGGCGGTGTCGGACGAGGCGAGGAACCTCTGGCGGCCGGGCTGGGGGCCGCAGGCGTAGGAACCCCTCTGTTATCGCAGGAACAGAGGGTTCCACTGGAGGATCGTCAGCGGCGAACACACTCTGAAGGCCGTCTGGAGCGGCGGCCGACACGGACCACTCTGGGGGCCGGTGGCGGGACCACTCTGCAGGCCGGCGGCGGGACCACTCTGGGGGCCGGCGGCGTCGGACAAGGCGAGGAACCTCTGGCGGCCGGGCTGGGGGCCGTAGGCGTAGGAACCCCTCTGTTATCGCAGGAACAGAGGGTTCCACTGGAGGATCGTCAGTGGCGAACACACTCTGAAGGCCGTCTGGAGCGGCGGCTGACACGACGCTCTGAAGGCCGTCTGGAGCGGCGGCTGACACGGCGCTCTGAAGGCCGTCTGGAGCGGCAGCTGACACGGACCACTCTGGGGGCCGGCGGCGGGACCACTCTGGGGGCCGGCGGCGGGACCACTCTGGGGGCCGGCGGCGTCGGACGAGGCGAGGAACTTCTGGCGGCCGGGCTGGGGGCTGGCGGTGTCGGACAAGGAGAGGAACCCCTGGCGGCTGGGCTGGGGGCCGCAGGCGTAGGAACCCCTCTGTTATCGCAGGAACAGAGGGTTCCAATGGAGGATCGTCAGCGACGAACACACTTTGAAGGCCGTCTGGAGCGGCGGCTGACACGGCGCTCTGAAGGCCGTCTGGAGCGGCGGCTGACACGGCGCTCTGAAGGCCGTCTGGAGCGGCGGGAGACACGGACCACTCTGGGGGCCGGCGGCGGGACCACTCTGGGGGCCGGCGGTGTCGGACGAGGCAAGGAACCTCTGGCGGCTGGGCTGGGGGCCGCAGGCGTAGGATCCCCTCTGTTATCGCAGGAACAGAGGGTTCCACTGGAGGATCGTCAGCGGCGAACACACTCTGAAGGCCGTCTGGAGCGGCGGCTGACACGGCGCTCTGAAGGCCGTCTGGAGCGGCGGCTGACACGGCGCTCTGAAGGCCGTCTGGAGCGGCGGCTGACACGGACCACTCTGGGGGCCGGTGGCGGGACCACTCTGGGGGCCGGCGGTGTCGGACGAGGCGAGGAACCTCTGGCGGCCGGGCTGGGGGCCGCAGGTGTAGGAACCCCTCTGTTATCGCAGGAACAGAGGGTTCCACTGGAGGATCATCAGCGGTGAACACACTCTGAAGGCCGTCTGGAGCGATGGCTGACACGGCGCTCTGAGGGCCGTCTGGAGCGGCGGCTGACACGGCGCTCTGGGGGACGTCTGGAGCGGCGGCTGACACGGCGCTCTGAAGGCTGTCTGGAGCGGCGGCTGACACGGCGCTCTGGGGGCCGTCTGGAGCGGCGGCTGACACGGCGCTCTGGGGGCCGTCTGGAGCGGCGGCTGACATGGCGCTCTGAAGGCCGTCTGGAGCGGCAGCTGACACGGACCACTCTGGGGGCCGGCGGCGGGACCACTCTGCAGGCCGGCGTCGGGACCACTCTGGGGGCCGGCGGCGTCGGACAAGGCGAGGAACCTCTGGCGGCCGGGCTGGGGGCCGTAGGCGTAGGAACCCCTCTGTTATCACAGGAACAGAGGGTTCCACTGGAGGATCGTCAGCGACGAACACACTCTGAAGGCCGTCTGGAGCGGCGGCTGACACGGCGCTCTGAAGGCCATCTGGAGCAGCGGTTGACACGGCGCTCTGAAGGCCATCTGGAGCGGCGGCTGACACGGCGCTCTGAAGGCCGTCTGGAGCGGCGGCTGACACGGCGCTCTGAAGGCCGTCTGGACAGGCGGCTGACACGGTGCTCTGAAGGCCGTCTGGAGCGGCGGCTGCGAAGGCACTCTGAAGGCCGTCTGGACAGGCGGCTGCGAAGACACTCTGAAGGCCGGCTGGAACACTCTGAAGGCCGTCTGGACAGGCGGCGGCGTAGACAGTCTGTTGGACGGCGGCGGCGTAGATAGTCTGTAGGCCGGCGGCGGCGGCGTCCTCGACCCGCACTGGAGCTGCTGCTGCTGCTGCTGCGGCGTCATCCTCGACCCGCACTGGAGCAGCTGCTGCTACTGCTGCTGCTGTTGCAGCTGCGGCGTCGTCCTCGACCCGCGCTGGAGCTGCTGCTGCTGCTGCTGCTGCTGCGTTGTCCTCGACCCGCGCTGGACCTGCTGCTGCTGCTGCTGCTGCGGCGTCGTCCTCGACCCGCGCTGGAGCTGCTGTTGCTGTAGCTGTGGCGTCGTCCTCGACCCGCACTGGAGCTGCTGCTGCTGCTGCTGCTGCTGCTGCTGCAGCTGTGGCGTTGTCCTCGACCCGCGCTGGAGCTGCTGCGGCGTCGTCCTCGACCCGCGCTGGAGCTGCTGCTGCTGCTGCTGCTGCTGCTGCTGCTACTGTGGCGTCGTCCTCGACCCGCGCTGGAACTGCTGCTGCTGCGTCGTCCTCGACCCGTGCTGGACCTGGTGCTGCTGCTGCTGCTGCTGCTGCTGCTGCTGCTGCGGCGTCGTCCTCAACCCGCGCTGGAGCTGCTGCTCCTGCTGCTACGGCGTCGTCCTCGACCCGCGCTGGAGCTGCCGCTGCTGCTGCTGCTGCTGCTGCTGCGGCGTCGTCCTTGACCCGCGCTGGAGCTGCTGCTGCTGCTGCTGCAGCTGTGGCGTCGTCCTCGACCCGCGCTGGAGCTGCTGCGGCGTCGTCCTCGACCCATGCTGGAGCAGCTGCTGCTGCTGCTGCTGCTGCTGCGGCGTCGTCCTCGACCCGCGCTGGAGCTGCTGCTGCTGCTGCTGCTGCTGCTACGGCGTCGTCCTCGACCCGCGCTGGAGCAGCTGCTGCTGCTGCGGCGTCGTCCTCGACCCGCGCTGGAGCTGCTGCTGCTGCTGCTGCTGCTGCTGCTGCGGCGGCGTCCTCAATCCGCGCTGGAGCTGCTGCTGCTGCTGTGGCGTCGTCCTCGACCCGCGCTGGAGCTGCTGCTGCGGCGTCGTCCACGACCCGCGCTGGAGCTGCTGCTGCTGCTGCTGCTGCTGCTGCTGCGTCGTCATCGACCCGCGCTGGAGCTGCTGCTGCTGCTGCAACGGCGTCGTCCTCGACCCGCGCTGGAGCTGCTGCTGCTGCTGCTGCTGCTGCGGCGTCGTCCTCGACCCGCGCTGGAGCTGCTGCTGCTGCTGCTGCTGCTGTGGCGTCGTCCTCGACCCACGCTGGAGCTGCTGCTGCGGCGGCGTCCTCGACCCGCGCTGGAGCTGCTGCTGCGGCGTCGTCCTCGACCCGCGCTGGAGCCGCTGCTGCTGCTGCTGTGGCGTCGTCCTCGACCCGCGCTGGAGCTGCTGCTCCTGCTGCTACGGCGTCGTCCTCGACCCGCGCTGGAGCTGCCGCTGCTGCTGCTGCTGCTGCTGCTGCGGCGTCGTCCTTGACCCGCGCTGGAGCTGCTGCTGCTGCTGCTGCTGCTGCAGCTGTGGCGTCGTCCTCGACCCGCGCTGGAGCTGCTGCGGCGTCGTCCTCGACCCATGCTGGAGCAGCTGCTGCTGCTGCTGCTGCTGCTGCTGCGGCGTCGTCCTCGACCCGCGCTGGAGCTGCTGCTGCTGCTGCTGCTGCTGCTACGGCGTCGTCCTCGACCCGCGCTGGAGCAGCCGCTGCTGCTGCGGCGTCGTCCTCGACCCGCGCTGGAGCTGCTGCTGCTGCTGCTGCTGCTGCTGCTGCTGCTGCTGCGGCGGCGTCCTCAATCCGCGCTGGAGCCGCTGCTGCTGCTGCTGCTGCTGTGGCGTCATCCTCGACCCGCGCTGGAGCTGCTGCTGCGGCGTCGTCCACGACCCGCGCTGGAGCTGCTGCTGCTGCTGCTGCTGCTGCTGCTGCTGCGTCGTCATCGACCCGCGCTGGAGCTGCTGCTGCTGCTGCTACGGCGTCGTCCTCGACCCGCGCTGGAGCTGCTGCTGCTGCTGCTGCTGCTGCTGCGGCGTCGTCCTCGACCCGCGCTGGAGCTGCTGCTGCTGCTGCTGCTGCTGTGGCGTCATCCTCGACCCACGCTGGAGCTGCTGCTGCGGCGGCGTCCTCGACCCGCGCTGGAGCTGCTGCTGCGGCGTCGTCCTCGACCCGCGCTGGAGCTGCTGCTGCTGCTGCTGCTGCTGCGGCGTCGTCCTCGACCCGCGCTGGAGCTGCTGCTGCTGCTGCGGCGTCGTCCTCGACCCGCGCTGGAGCTGCTGCTGCTGCTACTGCTGCTGCTGCGGCGGCGTCCTCGACCCGCGCTGGAGCTGCTGCTGCGGCGTCGTCCACGACCCGTGCTGGAGCTGCTGCTGCTGCTGCTGCTGCTGCGTCGTCATCGACCCGCGCTGGAGCTGCTGCTGCTGCTGCTACGGCGTCGTCCTCGACCCGCGCTGGAGCTGCTGCTGCTGCTGCTGCAGCTGTGGCGTCGTCCTCGACCCGCGCTGGAGCTGCTGCGGCGTCGTCCTCGACCCATGCTGGAGCAGCTGCTGCTGCTGCTGCTGCTGCGGCGTCGTCCTCGACCCGCGCTGGAGCTGCTGCTGCTGCTGCTGCTGCTGCTACGGCGTCGTCCTCGACCCGCGCTGGAGCAGCTGCTGCTGCTGCGGCGTCGTCCTCGACCCGCGCTGGAGCTGCTGCTGCTGCTGCTGCTGCTGCTGCTGCGGCGGCGTCCTCAATCCGCGCTGGAGCTGCTGCTGCTGCTGCTGCTGCTGTGGCGTCGTCCTCGACCCGCGCTGCTGCTGCTGCTGCGGCGGCGTCCTCAATCCGCGCTGGAGCTGCTGCTGCTGCTGCTGCTGCTGTGGCGTCGTCATCGACCCGCGCTGGAGCTGCTGCTGCTGCTGCTACGGCGTCGTCCTCGACCCGCGCTGGAGCTGCTGCTGCTGCTGCTGCTGCTGCTGCTGCTGCTGCGGCGTCGTCCTCGACCCGCGCTGGAGCTGCTGCTGCTGCTGCTGCTGCTGCTGCTGTGGCGTCGTCCTCGACCCACGCTGGAGCTGCTGCTGCGGCGGCGTCCTCGACCCGCGCTGGAGCTGCTGCTGCGGCGTCGTCCTCGACCCGCGCTGGAGCCGCTGCTGCTGCTGCTGCTGCTGTGGCGTCGTCCTCGACCCGCGCTGGAGCTGCTGCTCCTGCTGCTACGGCGTCGTCCTCGACCCGCGCTGGAGCTGCCGCTGCTGCTGCTGCTGCTGCTGCTGCTGCTGCTGCGGCGTCGTCCTTGACCCGCGCTGGAGCTGCTGCTGCTGCTGCTGCTGCTGCAGCTGTGGCGTCGTCCTCGACCCGCGCTGGAGCTGCTGCGGCGTCGTCCTCGACCCATGCTGGAGCAGCTGCTGCTGCTGCTGCTGCTGCTGCTGCTGCTGCTGCGGCGTCGTCCTCGACCCGCGCTGGAGCTGCTGCTGCTGCTGCTGCTGCTGCTACGGCGTCGTCCTCGACCCGCGCTGGAGCAGCCGCTGCTGCTGCGGCGTCGTCCTCGACCCGCGCTGGAGCTGCTGCTGCTGCTGCTGCTGCTGCTGCTGCTGCGGCGGCGTCCTCAATCCGCGCTGGAGCCGCTGCTGCTGCTGCTGCTGCTGTGGCGTCATCCTCGACCCGCGCTGGAGCTGCTGCTGCGGCGTCGTCCACGACCCGCGCTGGAGCTGCTGCTGCTGCTGCTGCTGCTGCTGCTGCTGCTGCGTCGTCATCGACCCGCGCTGGAGCTGCTGCTGCTGCTGCTGCTGCTGCTGCGGCGTCGTCCTCGACCCGCGCTGGAGCTGCTGCTGCTGCTGCTGCTGCTGTGGCGTCATCCTCGACCCACGCTGGAGCTGCTGCTGCGGCGGCGTCCTCGACCCGCGCTGGAGCTGCTGCTGCGGCGTCGTCCTCGACCCGCGCTGGAGCTGCTGCTGCTGCTGCTGCTGCTGCGGCGTCGTCCTCGACCCGCGCTGGAGCTGCTGCTGCTGCTGCGGCGTCGTCCTCGACCCGCGCTGGAGCTGCTGCTGCTGCTACTGCTGCTGCTGCGGCGGCGTCCTCGACCCGCGCTGGAGCTGCTGCTGCGGCGTCGTCCACGACCCGCGCTGGAGCTGCTGCTGCTGCTGCTGCTGCTGCTGCGTCGTCATCGACCCGCGCTGGAGCTGCTGCTCCAGCGCGGGTCGAGGACGACGCCGCAGCAGCAGCTCCAGCGCGGGTCGAGGACGACGCCGCAGCAGCAGCAGCAGATGTTGACAAGCAGAACCAAAGTCCTTTTGTAGTTTTTTTTAAAGTTAGGATAAAGATTAAAAATTTTGCTAAGTATTAAACTTGTACAACCTTGTCCACAATCTGAAATTTTAGTTCAAAAATAGTCATTTTTTGCTAACGACCAATGTTTGAGACATTATTGCAAGGTCATGAATAACATTTTCAGTACTAGTCATGCTTTGATACTTTATGTTGTAGCCTACCAAAGTGAACCATTTTTGAGGACCAAATGATCTCTCTTGACCAGGAAATGCCAATATGAAAAGCTCGTCTGAAGAAATTTTTCACATATTGAGAGGTCTGGTATACAAAATATATGAGACATATACCTTGCTTGAAGCTCAAAATATTATGTAATATATACATATTTTTAGTCCTGAAAATTTCAAACAGATATCTTGAGAGGTTCCTGAGATATAAAGTTGTGAAAACTGAAAATAATTACAAACGGAAACTTAAAAACATGACCCTTGCCCCTTTGTGGGCCTGTAGAACCATGAGGATTGGGTTTAGGACCTCAAAATTTTGGCTTTCCCAATGAAATGTACCAAAGAATGGTACAAAAAAATATGAAGCAATTTTGAGGTGGTGGGTGCAACCACTTTTCTGGATTTTTGTCTATTTGGTATGGAATGATCCATTATTGATGAAATTTCTTCTCAGCATTTATAGGGACGGTCAGAACTGGAGAGAAAAGGGAGAAAATTGTTGCATTAATATTCACACAAAACGATCACATACAGTATCAGTCAGAAGTTTGGACACACTTTCTCATTCAGTGGTTTTAATTTATTTTAATGATTTTCTACATTGTAGAGTAATACTGAAGACATCAAAACTATGAAAGAACTCATACAGAATTATGTAGTAAACAAAAGTGTTCATTTTGACTGTGCCAGATTCATTTTTATGTATTAGATTCTTCCAAGTGGCCCCCTTTTGCTTTGATGAAAGCTTTGCTAACTCTTGGCCTTCTCTCAATTAGTGTTTCCCTTTTCAAGAGTTAATTTGTGAAAGCACATACCTACTTAATGTGTTTGAGACCATCAGTTGTGTTGTACAAAGGTAGGGTTAATACACAGTGGATAGCCCTATTTGACTACTGTTGCATCCTATAGTATGGCAAGAACCACTTGACTCAGTAAAGAGAAACCAGTCCATCATTACTTGAAGACATTATTATCAGTCCATCCAGAAAATTTAAACAACTTTGAATGTGTCCTCAAGTGCAGTCACAAAAAACATCAAATGCTACAATATAACTAGCAGCATCAAAATTCAGGGATCCGCGATGGCCACGACCTTGGACTGCTGCATCAGATTTTGATGGCTTTTCATCTCTAATGACTCTTATACATGCTGGCCAAATTTGAGTTATCTTGAAGTTACTCCCCTATGAGAAAATATCCCATGAAAATGACAAAAATGACAAAAAATCTCACATTTATTTCAAAATGGTGGACTTCCTGTTGGGTTTAGGACATGGGTCCAAGAAGCCTTTTGTGTGCCCTGAAGTGCTACATATGGCTACCCTATGTCATAGATGTAGGTGAAACATTCTTCCTGCAGTGATGTTGCAGGGGACGCTATGGAGCCATTTTGCCAGACACTTGCCCAAGTCCCATAAAATATCCAATTTTTCACCAGTTCTGATGTGTGTGCAAAATTTCATGAGTTAGTCCCTGAAAAATGCAATTGAACTCAGAGATCAAAAATAATATCTTGTATTTTATCAGGGTCCTAAACACTGTCAGAGCAGTAATACATTTTTTTAAAACAAAAAGCACTGATAAGGAAGGTGTGTCCAGACTTTTGACTAGTACTAGGTTAGATTAGATAGATACTAAAATTCACAAGTTCCAGTATCCACAAACAATAGACAAATACTAGATGGATCGGTATTAATGATCAAGAACACATTTTACTCACATGGTTTCTTCATCGTGACTTCTGTTCTTCTGTTACAAATTCTTCGTCAAAACATTTTTCGAATCACATCAACCCCAAAAGCACAGCCGGCAATGATGCAGCCAAACAGCTTCTCCTGCAGTACAGCATCCAGAGGTCTTCCATCAATCTTAACACACCTGAGCAGACCTAAGATGATCCCAGGAGTTTGGCGGTTGTTTTCTTCATACAGCTGTCGGAGCTCCATCAGCGACAGCGTCACGTTTCTGTTGTTTCTGTGAAGCTGCAGCTCAAACTGGCTGTTCATCTCCCAGTTCATGACTCTGACTAACTGTCTTCCTCAAGTTTCTTTGGGGTTTGCATGTCATGCTGCTCTCTGATTGGACGAGGAGACAAGAAATGACATCAGTGGAGGCTTACAGCAATAGTAGGCAGCCCGCTCTGAAAAAGGACTGGTATTTTACAGATTTTTCCTGTTTTGTTAATTTACAAATAATATTTAGTACATTTATAGGAAACAAATATTGATTTAAATGTTCATTGTACACAGACAAAACAAAATTTTTAAAAAATCAAAACTTTAAAATCATGTCCACATCAAAAATCTATATTTTAATAAATGTAAATTCTACAATTTCATTTAGTAGATGCTTTTATCCAAAGTGACATACATCTGAGAGTAGATACAACACAAGCAAGGATCCAGTCAGGAGAAAACAACCTGGATAAGTGCCATAAAACAAGTTTAAGTGTGATAATCATGAAGTTCTGCATTGTTCTAACTTTCATCCATTTCTACATTAAACTGAAAAACAATCGCTTTTAAGGAAGTGGAAATGCTGGCTCCAAGGACAGAGTTGCAAAGTGACGTGTTAAAGATGTGGAAACGCTGACAACCAGGACAGAGTAGCTGCAGCCTGTCCTGTTTCAGCATTGACTGGTGTAGTTAAGACTTATTTGGTTAAACAGAATCACTGTAAATCATTGTTTAATACTTATGAAAATCAACTTTAAAGAGGCATACAATCATCAGGTTATAATACTTAAAAGCTCTAGTCCCTTATTCTGCTCACTTATTGCCAGAGTCTGCATTAATGTCTGTTCCAGGGACCTCAAAACTCAACTCCTCTTAACAGCTCATATTAATATTACCCAACACTCAGTGATCACATGTTCACCTTCACAGCTTCTGCCAAAACAGGAAGTGAGAGTCATCCTGCAGTTGTTTCCTGTTCATTTCTGCTCTTATAATTCAGAGATCACTGACAGACACAATCATTTAAATCAACGTAACACCAAGAAATTAAATCTAAATCAAACATTTAACCGTCATAACAAAACTTCTTACATTTGTTTCCGGTTATGCTGCTGAATTAGTGCCTGTATTTTTCTTTTTGTTGTTTCTGGAACCTTAAATATCATTTCAACCTGACAGGTCTGAGCTTCCATTTGACACACGGATTGTCATGTACACTATATAAGGGCTTCCCGTGCCAAGACAAAGACATTCAGATCATTTCAGTCTTGTATTTAAATATATGAAAGCACTTAACTCAGTAAGGGCTAGTGCCGTAGTGGTTAGCACTTTCGCCTTGCAGCAACAAGATCCCCGGTTCAAATCCCAGGGTGGGCCTGGGATCTTTCTGCATGGAGTGTGCATGTTCTCCCTGTGCATGCGTGGGTTTTCTCTGGGCACTCCGTCTTCCTCCCACAGTCCAAAAATATGCTGAGGTTAATTGGTTACTCTATATTGTCCGTGAGTGTGATTGTTTGTCTGTATATGTAGCCCTGCGACAGACTGGCGACCTGTCCAGGGTGTCCCCTACCTTCGCCCAAGTCAGCTGGGATAGGCTCCAGCTCCCCCGCGACCCAAGTGAGGATAAATCGGTGTATAAAGAATGGATGGATGGATTAATTCAGTAAGGTGAAGCACCAAAATTCAACAGTGAAACCCAACAAAAGCAAAGTTTCCCTTAAGCAACAACAATGAGGAGAGAAACCTCAATCAGAACCACTTTTAGGAATTTAAAGCAGGACGTTTACTTGTCCTGGAGTGTTTTCAGTCTGAATGCATTTGAATCCTGGAGCAGCTTTTATCCACTGAAAGAATATTTACATGTCAATAAGTCAAATTATTATCTGTTGACATTAGCGTCCATTTCAGTAGGGTGTTTTGCTGTCTTGGTCATACATTTGGCTGCAGGTTCTGAGGTTTTCTTTGGTTTTTATCCAGATGAGGCGAAGTGAATCGTCATCGTGCTGACACTCAGTTTGCTGTAAATTACCTTCTATTGTGAACAGCGTCAATGTGATCAGATAGAAACTTAGAACTGAATGAGACAGCAAACAAAGATGACGAAAGATGTAACAAGTGCATTCTGGGTAATCTTTCAAACCTCATATCAGCATGTGTGATAAGTGGTTGGTCAGAAGAAGTTCTAGACTATGAAAGGATCACTTCAAACAAAGAAGATACAAGGATCGTCTGTAGACAGGATTCACTCTATGGTAAAGTTATAGTTTTATATGGACATATTTTAACTCTGCTGTGCATCACTGCTCAAACTATGAAATGAGATGAAATTATGGAAAATATCCAGTAAAAAGTGACAAATGTGGACCAATCTCTATGTATTTTAAGGACCTGGAATTCTGGAAATATTTATAGTATGACAGTAGAACTTTTCAAAAACAGCAGAATACTGTGATTTGCAAAAACATTTGTAGACTAATGATATATTTAATAGATTTAAATACAGTTAAACAGTTTTACAAAATACTGTTTATAGAAATACAGCATTATGATGTGGAAATTATTTGCAGTTTTGGCCCTTTTTTTACAGTTAACATGTAAATTAATATTTTTTTTAATTATTGGAACGGACTGATATTGTTGTTGATGTTGAGGTTTCAACGTTTATTGTTCAATTGTAGATTTACCTAATGTCAGTGAACGTACCATGTTTAGTTTGCTCACCTCTGATTGGCTCAGAGTCAGCAGTTAGTGTGTGTGTCTAGCCAGAGAGAGAGGTTGGATGCATAGACTGTATATATAATGGACATAGCATCTGGCTCCAGAATTGAAGCCAACCCGGAAGTGTCAAAAACTTGCAATATCACGCCGTCCGCTAGGGTTGGCTCCAAAAAGCTTTTTCTCCATAGACCCCAATTCATTTTTGGAAAAAATAAAATTTGATAGACTGATTTTCTACAGCTCAGGATTTTTTACCCATTAGTTTTCATGGTCAAAATGAGAGATCAGGTGGCCGATCTTAAAATAAATCAATACTGAATTTTAAATAAATCGTTACAGTTGGCGGAGCCAGGGGGCGTGGCTATACTTGATGGACAGCAACAGAAGGCTCTGCGGTAAAACGTGGGCGGGATAAGAGAGTCCTCAGCCAATCCTGTCCCTAGTTGCTCTCCGGTCCATTCTGTTTGATGACGCTTTTTACGTCACTGGCTCCAAAAAATCCAAAACGGCGACCAGGAAGTAGCAAAATCCGGGCTTCATTTTCTCGGCGTTGAAACCAACAGGTGACGTCACGGTTAGTTTACGCCTGGTTGGATGCAGCGTGGGGGAGAAGTAGAAATGAACTAAAACATCATGAGGTAGGAAATGCCAGAGAGGAAGTTAGCTATAGACTGCAATACTATTAGTATTGTGGAAAATATCGGTCTGAGGAACGTTGTTAGCAAATAACAGCACGTATGAGCCTCAACCAGAGGCGGGGCGTGCCAACAGGCAAACCAGGCATTTGCCTGGGGCCCCGGTTTTTAGGGGCCCCTGAGAGACCGGGTGCCCCAAGTGCTAATACATGTACTGCACAGAAACGACAGCAATGGGCATTTACGATGCAATTATGAAACTACGACGTAGCAAACCCCCTTGGGGGCCCCCGCATGGCCCTATCTGCCTTCAATGCTGTCTGCATCAATCAGCGTGAGCCGCGAGGTTTTTTTGTTTATCGGCCACCAAGCTCCCCACTTGTGAGAGACACGATGAAGAGGAGTTATTCTAGTGGGGCAGAAAAGAAAAAGCAGAGGAAGGAAAAGGAGGAAAAAAGAAAGAAAGACAGTGGTCAGTGCATTATTATGATCTGCTTACAGACTGTTGTCACGGACTCCATAGGGGCTAATAAGCTAACAACTAAGCTATGACGAATGCTTAACAGGACACAACAACATTGAAGCTAGCTAGCAGGAGTAGATGTGCTACTCCAGTCTCAACTAGCTGAAAATAACAAAAAGTCTAGTGAGACAGACAGTCTAATAATAATAGATAATGATAATTATACTAAAGTACACCTTGTATGAAAAGCTTTGTATAATGATGAAATAAACTTGATGGTGCCCAGAGGGGGAAATTTGTGTTGGGCAGTACATATGATACGTGAACTTAATACTTGTTGAACTTGTATCTATATGAATATATGTTTCACTCTTATCTCTCCTCAGGATCATTACTAACTTTTTTAAAACCAAAAAATCCAGGGAAGGATAATGTTCCCCCTCCCATTCCTGATAATGAAAACCGTAAGTTCATTATTCCACATTAATTGATACTATGTTATGCCCTCTAAACATTCTTCATGGCAGAAGCATCAAGTTGTAGTAGTAGAACATACTGTGCACATACATAATCATATGCCTGCCCTTAAAGATTCTTATATGCCCTGTTGTCCTTTTTTGGGTTCAGTTCCATCAACATCCACCTCCAGCAGCACAGCAGTTTGCCAACCTCCTGCGCAGGAAGATCAAACAGATGATCAAAGATCAATTTCAACTGCGGATACAGATGACTGTAAATTCAATAGTTTTTACTTCCATAGAGAACATATAACAACGACAATAATAATAACTCCAACAAGAATTGGTGTAATTAGCCAATGCTAGTTAAAGATTATTGATGACAAATATGGCCTGTTGTTTTTTTTCCTATTTTTTGTCATTAGTTCCATCAAGACCCGAAGGTGAAGAGTTGATCTCAGCGGACCCTGCACAATGGCCAAGCATCCTAAGCCATACCAAACTGTGCCAACTGGTAACAAGGGGACCCATACAGGTGAAAGATATGGCTTTCCTCCAGAATACAGACAAAACTCCACGTAGATTCAAAAAGGAATATTACGAGCACTGGAGAGGTGTAATACACAGAGTCATTGCCATCATATGCCATTTAGCTGAAAGAAATCAGGGTTTGAGAGGGCATACAGAGGCTCTATATGATCCACATAATGGAAATTTCCTAGCCCAGGTGGAATTGATGGCCCAGTTTGATCCCATCATGAATGAACACGTAAGAAGGATTCAAACCAAACAAACAAAAGTGCATTACCTCAGCAACAATATTCAAAATGAAATAATTTCATTGGTGGAAGGCAAAATTAGTGAGGAGATAGCCAGACAGGTGAAAGGAGCAAAGTACTTCTCTGTCATAATGGACTGTACTCCAGACACAAGCCACAACGAACAACTGTCTATCGTCTTGAGAGTGGTGAAATGTGAGCCATCAGTTGGTGCTTCGATCTCTGAACATTTCATTGGATTTGTTGCTGTTCAAGACACCACTGGAAGAGGTCTATGTGAGACACTTTTAGAAAAGTTGGTTGAGCTCAACTTGAACATCAGAGACTGCCAGGGACAGTCTTGCGACATTGGAAGCAACATGATGGGACATAAACAAGGGGTTCAAGCAAGATTACTGCAACTGAATGAGAAGGCATTGTGTGTCCCATGCAGCAGTCACACTCTTAATCTGGTTGTAGCAGATGCCCCCAAATCTTCTGTAGGCTCCATCTCCTTCTTCAGTGTTCTTCAGAGAATGTACAATCTTTTCAGCTCCTCTGTGCAACGCTGGGCACTTCTACAGGAACATGTTAAGCACGCAACAGTAAAATCCTTGTCAGTGACCAGATGGGAAGCCAGGATTGACAGTGTGAAAGTTGTCCGTTACCACCTGCCAGAGCTCATACAAGCACTGTCTGGCCTCCAAACCCTCTCGGTGCAGAAGAAGGACTCTGAGACATTGTCCACAGCAACCAGCATAAAGGCTGGACTGATGACATGGAGATTTGTACTGTGCACTGTAACCTGGTATGATATTTTGTATCAGGTCAACCGGGTCAGCAAGATTCTGCAGAGCCCCAGTCTTTCTCTTGAAACACTTAAAGCAGAAACAAGCGCAGTGAGAACCTATCTGGAGAATGCAAGAGAAAGTGGACTTGCTGCCGCTCAAACTGAAGCTACAAAGATAGCAGAGAGCCTTGAAATTGCCAAGACATTTCTGGCAAAAAAGACAGCGAAAAACAACAAAGCAGTTTCTGTATGTGGGCAGAGAAGAAACCCAGTCCACCCCAGATGAGCAGTTTAAGAGAGAGTTTTTCCTGCCTCTAGTGGACACAGCCCTCACCAGCTTGACTGAACGATTTTCTAAAATCGAAGATGTTTTCTGCCTTTATGGTTTCCTGTTCTCAAAAGAAAACATGAGAGAGAGTGATCAGAGTGGCAAACTCACAGACAACTGCAAGAACCTCGAGAAAACACTGCAGGATGTAGAGTCTGAGGATTTGGTTCTGGAGATAAGAGCTGCAATACATACCTTCCCTGATGCTGTAGCCTCCTGTCCAAGAATGATGCTGGATTACATCTACAAGGAGCAGCTTCTGGATCTCTATGGAAACCTCAGCATTGCTCTTCGTCTGCTTCTCACTCTACCCATCACTGATGCCTCTGGTGAGAGAAGCTTCTCTGCTTTAAAACTGATAAAAAACTACCTCAGCTCAACCATGTCCCAGGAGAGACTTACTGGACTTGCTCTCATTTCCATTGAGCACAATGTGCGAAGGTCTTTGGATCTGGATGACTTTGTGACAGCGTTTGCACAAGCTAAAGCTCGCAAGCATCATTTTTAGAACAGCGGACCTGTGGGTACCCTGTTTTGCACAAGCCATGTTGATTTTGTTTTGTTCTGTTTTTGTTTTTTTGTACATTATTTATCATTCACTTTGTTGCAATTTTATTTTACATTTTATCCTTGGCACCATCCACTCAGATTTGTATATTTTGGAATTGACAAAAGTTCATATTTTATATGTCTTGTGGGTGTCAGATTATTTTCGTAAGCATCATTTCTAGACCAGTGGACCTGTGGGTATCCTGTTTTGCACAAGCCATGTCGAGTTTTTTTTTGGTTCTGTTTCTGTGTTTGTTCTTGTTCTGTTATTTATTTATTTATTTATCATTATTTATTTATTATTCACTTGCACGTCAACTTATTTTACATTTTATTTATGACAGCATTCAGTTTTGTATTTTTGTAATAAACAAAGTTCATATTTAATATCTTGTTGGTGTCAGATTATTTATAACAACAATTATTGATAAGCCAGGGCTTTCAAGGACTTCTGTTGGTCCCTGGATCTCACTTTGAGAACCCCTAATCTCTTCTATTAGATTAGGGGTTCTCAAAGTTTTTCAGTATACATATCAAATGTCCCAGAAATTGTGTGCAAAAAAACAATTTTTTTCGGTGTGCACGGATGGGGTGGGGGCCCGATGCATTTCTTGCTTGGAGCCTCCAAGGACCCTTGCCCCGCCACTGGCCTCAACCTGCATCACTGGAAGGTTAATGTGATGAAATAAACCAGGACTGCAGTCGCAGTGATGACGGGTTCAAGTCCGGCCCACGGCCATTTGGGCTTTCCTGTCATTCTCCACTGTACTATATATTAAAGCCTAGAAAGGCCCAAAAAAAGGAAGTACTAACATGGACTTCACAGACCTAAAGGTCTTCTTCACCACTTCACCTTAAAAAAAACAACAACTTTATTTTACCAGGTAAGATCAGTTGAGAACAATTTGTGATGACCTGACAAGAAACCTCATTCTAACAGGGACAGCTGCTACTGAACATGGCCCAGATAGCAAACTATGGGTGAATCAATGTTGAATCTATGTTGAGACCTAACGTCGAAATTATACAGAAAGCGCAAGGTTGATAAAATGTTGAGTCAACGTTTGCTTTTCAACCATAAATCACACTTTACCCAAATAGCAAAAGATGTTAAATCAATGTTGAATTAGGGTTAAGAAGGTTGAATTGTGGTTACGGTTGAAGACTGATGGTTGGATCAACGTTGATTCAACAACATTTTGTCAACATTGAAGTTTGTGTTTAAAAGATACCATTGAATCTACATTGTATTTTGGTTTAATTAAAATGTTTGACAGGTCAATGTTTAATTAATGTTGAATCTATGTTTGCAAACATGTAATCTATGTAAGCAAACGTTGACTCAACATTTTATCAACCTTGCGCTTTCTGTATAATTTCAACATTAGGTCTCAACATAGATTCAACATTGATTCACCCATAGTTTGCTATCTGGGGGACTTCTTCTGCTGCTCTCTAATGAAAGAAAAAGGTTTCTGCTGATACCCGTTCAGAAAAAATAACAATACAGATGTATAAATTGTTGTTGTTGGGAAGTTTCCTGTTATAATGTTATGATCGTGGCTCTGGACTCTGAGGGTAAATAGTTTTTCTGCAACAAACCAGATAAATTGTTAATGGCCTTGCTGTGGCAAACAGCTTTGGTTTTACTTGATTTGATTACATTAATGTTTAAGTTGAGATTTACAAGAAATATTTTAACTGCTACGGTAAAGAGAATACTGCTGTAAAAAAAGCACTGTATTTGTTTGAAATGTTTGCAAACCAAATGTGATTGCATTTTTGTTGGAATAGCAGTACTTGACAAATAAAAGTGCAGAATACACTACTTTTAAATTCATATTTAATTTTATGCATAAAAATGTGATTAATTTTGATTATTATTATTATTATTATTATTATTATAAGTTTATTTAAAAAGGGACCATGGACAATGTTAAACATAAATGTTTCCATTTGATGTCTAGTACCAGAGTTAGCTTTAAGCTAATTTCCATCTGCAATCGCAGTAAATCATGCAATTAATCGCCATTAAAAATTTTAATTGTTGCCCAGCACTAAATTTAATACATTTCCTGTTATTTTACTAGACATTATAGCTATAATTCTAACAAAACAGAGAAAATCTGTAAAATACCAGTGAATATGAAGAAGTTGTTTCTCTTTTTCTGTATTTTAGAACCACTGTGTGAACAGCGAGGTGATGTGACTTCATCTCCTCAGATCTGAACACGAAGCTGCTCTGCATCATAAAGAAGATGAATGCTGACAGCAGCAACGCCTGCAGCCAGAACTGTGTTTGTGAGTCATGTCTTGAAAGAAAAGTGGTTTTAAACTCTTAATGTCTGCTGGCGTCAACACACTGAATTTAGCTGCTGTGAATCCTCCTGCAGACGCTCAGTAAGCTGCCATTTAATGAGATTATAAATCAGAGAATCTGTTTTAGTTCTGATCTCAGTGCAGCCGAACTTTAAGCTGTTTTAGGGTTTCCATCATGTCACTGCACTGAGGAGAATAAACTGTAACTGAGGTCTGTGTAAGAAGCGTTTCACAGCGTTAATTAAACCTTTAATCCTATTTGTTTGCATTCAGCCCCAGTTTGTAGCATTTAATGGCCTCTATGAGGCTCTTAGATCCCACAAACAACTGCAAAGAGAAGGTCCACTGCCCATCCTACTATGTACATACATGAATGATCCTCCAAAAACACACAAGGAGAAAGCCCCGCTCTGACCAGCAGCATCCCCTCTGTCACTTATCACAGATCGGAGAGTCAGAAAACAACTCCTGAAAGACAGAACCGGCCTCATCCTGCTGCTGGGTCTCTGCCTGACCACCACCTACTTCGAATATAACAAAGGTTTCTACAGACAGAAGCTCAGTTGGTCTGACTGGCTCTCCAGGTTAACCCATAGTGGTCGACCTCCACATGGAGGACATGGAAACCAGCACTGTGCTTGTTTAAGGGAACATCTAGCCACTGGTTCAGAGATGTGGACGACACCTGGATCAGAATCAATGCACAAGAAGTAGAACCTTCATGGAGAACATCAACTCAGGGGACAACAACATAAAGTTCTCCAGGGAAGATAGGAATGATAACAGCTTCCTTTTTTGGACTTTGATGTGTATTTTGAGGAGAATGAAGCCCTCAACACTGAAGTCTACAGGAAACTTAAACACAGACCAATATCTGCTGTTAGGTTCTCACCATCCGCTGGAACATAGACTGGGTTCATCAGAACCTCAAAGCACTGGACTGAGAATGTTCCTTCCAACACAGAGAGAAATGAGAAGGAGCGTTCCCACAGTAGGAAGGCACTGTGGCTAACTGGGCCTTTATCAAATCCACAAAAGATCTAGGAGACACAACATGACAACAAACAGCGAAGAAAACAGGAGGAACAACGCCGTTATACCTGCTGCAAAACTGTAGAAATTGTCTCGCATGGGAGCACCAAAAATACATATATGTGGCAAAAAGTGTTGCAGAAAAATAAATACATAGGTAGCAAAAGTGTCGGCTGCAACACACCTAACGGTAGAAACTACACTTTATGATTAAAATCGCACTCGTTAATTTAGGGGCACCATTCTCAGCTCATGTGAGGAAATTATCAATTTAGACGAAGTCTCAAAGAGACTTTGATTGAAATGAAATGAAGTGTTGTTTGTTCTTCTCCACAAAGTAGACTTTTTTTTACACACACACACATTCTTTTTAACATAGTATTTAAGAGCACTTTACTGTCCCATACATGAGGGAAAAAAAGCACTTTAAAATTACAATGTTCTTTTTAATGTCATTTTGTCTTTTTGCATGTAATTGTGTGTCTTGCTGGGTTGTCCTTTTTAAGCTGCTTGTATGCCCTTTTTAATTGCCCCTTGTGAACAAATAAAGTTTTATGAATTGAACTGAAACACTTCAGATTCTATGTGTCCTTCTTCCATTCTGGTCCTGATCAACCTGGTGTCAGAGTCCAGATCATCACTCCGGTGATGCTGCATTTTTTTGATGTCAGGATTTAAGCTGTTCAATTCATTCCTGTGTAGAAGGTTCTGTGTGTTCCGTAGGCAAATGAGAAGGTCTGAATCAGAATCAGAATCAGTTTTATTGCCAAGTAGGTTTTTACACTTACAAGGTATTTTCTCTGGTGCTCTTGGTGCAAGTACAAATAGAATAGTAAGTAAAAAGATAGAGATAATAATAATAATAATAAAAGTCAAGGTGCAATGAAAAATATAGAATAAAATAGACAAATAGACAAAGATATGCACAGTTACTACACAGTAGTAATTAATGTGATCAACAGAGCTGATTTGCAGCGGGTTTACAGTGGGAGTTGGTGTCAGGTAGAGTGTAGGGGTAGGGGTGGGTCACAGGCAGTGTTCAACAGCGATGCAGCAGAGGGGAAGAAGCTGTTCTTGTGGCGAATGCCAATCCTGCAGAGGTTTTCCTCACACTTGACACTTAATGACCTTTATCAGATTCTAGTGGAGGTAGGAGGCATCATGTTGCCTCCCAGAGAACCGTTAGTGGTCCTTTAGCGGTAAACATCCGATCAGCAGATGTTCTATTTGGGGGTGAATTTTGGGTCAGCTGTCTTCTGAAATGGTGTCTTGCCAAATTCACAGCTTTGGGAAAGGGTCTTTGGATCTTTGTGTGTTGTTCTGGAATGTTCTGCTCCTTAGTACGTTACACACCAAACATAGCTAGAGTGTCAGAAAAACTCCAAACAAAACAAACCGCCGTACTTCAGACCCAACAACACTATGAGAAAAAAACTGGTTGATCCCAAGAATGAAACACCAACAATAATAGAGAGAATAAACTACAGAACACAGACCTTTATAAAGGAAAATAAACTACAGAACACAGACCTTTATAAAGGAAAATAAACTACAGAACACAGACCTTTATAAAGGAGAGGACTGAAGGAAGACATCTATGTCAACCTGGAACATCATCTCTAAACAGAGGAGGGTAATAACAGAAGGTCTTCAAGAGCCTACAAGATAAGTCCAGTTGGTTTCTACTGAAGCTCCTAGGATCACCATGACCTGATGACTGAGACTCTACACAGAGACATTAAGCTTTGTTGTGTAACTGTAGTTTTCTGTTTGTATTTTGTAGCTCAGCTGCTTTCAAACCACAATTATATTTAATTAAACACTGCTGCTGCAAAAACAAACTGTAAAAAGAGCAAAACAAAAAAACACATGATAGAGAAGTGAAATATTTTATCACCTTCAATATTATTTTTGTATTTTATTTTAAATGTTATATTCAATATGTTCTCATTTCAAATGTGTTTTTAAACCAAAACAATTTAAGTTCAATTTCAATATTTTTGATTCACAGAATTTCATGAAAATCTGATTTATCTGCATAAAAATACTAAAATGTGTCAGAAAATATATCATTAAATGAACCATCTTCATCTCTACAGATGTCATGTATTTGTCCCTGTAAAAATGAACTATGAAATAAATACAAAATACACTTCAGGTATGACAGAGAATTGAAGAGAAGAATTATAATGAAATGTTTTAAGAAACAGACAAAGTCAGAATAGAGAATAAAGTCATGTTGTAAGAAGAAAATCTGACTCTTAGAATTTATTCCTGTAATGTTTAGGTTTGTCTTGTACATTTTGGGATACACATATTTATTGTAAAAGTACACAAAGTTTATGCTGTAATTTAGTCAAAATGTTCAGAAGGAAGTCACTCTGTAATATAATAACGGCAATAATAAGTAATCCAAGTCTGTCCTGAGGTGAAATGAAGCTGCAGGTTTGTATCAGCAGGTGATGAAAGTAATCTGATTACTAATGAAGCCTCCATTGAGTCATGCTGCCCCCCAGTGGACGGTCACTGTTATTACACCAAAGAGTTTTCTGTCTCTTTAGGACAGTTTTGTCTTTTCTGCTGTTCTGTTCCTCATTTTCTACTTCTGTGTCTCATTCTGGTCTTTTTGTGACAGTTTGGCCTCATTTTGGTTTAGTTTTTTCTGGTCTTGTGTGTTGTTCTGACCGGATTAAAGATTCACCAGGAAATACAACGCAAACATATTTTTACGAAGCCAAATCTCACCACGATGTTCTAAGGGTCAGTATATAATTGAGGGACTTTTGAAGTACATGGGATATATCTTGCATACATTATTATCAAAAGTAAAAAAATAATAATGTTTTTTATGTTCATTATGATCATGTCTTTACAAATTCCATAGTTAGTTATTATGGAAGTAGTCACTTATTAATAAAAAAAAATACTGGGTGTCATTGAAATGTCAACAAAATAAACATCCAAATTTAATAACAACCACCCTCAAATTAGCTAAACGATAATAAAGGGAGCTTATTCAAAAATGGTTTTCATTGTATTCTTTTAATAGAGATAATCATGACGGATATTTCTTTTTTGGCAATATATCAAAATTTATATGGGAAAAACAAATTGTATCTGTCTCCGAGAAACCACTTTCAACTAAGCTCCCCCTTAGAAAAACATTTCTCAAGGTGTAGTGTGTTAATTCCAAATCACATACTGTCTATAATTCTCACGTTAAATATTTATCCTTGTGAGGTTAATTTATTTTTAATTAACTTATTTTATGTATTTTTTATGTAATATTTTCTTTTTCTTGCTGCTTGGACTAGTTGAATTGTATGACACAATTGGTGCCTATTTGTTGTATAATATTTGTTGTTGTGCAATGCTTAACGAAAAAATATTTTAAAAAATTCCAAATAAAAAAAAAATCTAAATCAAATGACCTGCTCCACATGATGTCATTTCCTCCTAAAGAAAAGACTGCAGAGACTCCAAGGTTTTCTCAGTTATTTAATCTAAAGTAGTGTGCGAGTCAAGTGTGGATTTATCGCATGTCAACAGGTTTACTACAATATCTTTATAAAAAACTTTCAATTTCAGTTTTACTCAATTTCACATATAATATTTAGAATAATCTTTCTCTAAAAATGCCATGTGGTGTTTGGTTGTAGGCAGCCATGTTGATTTTAGGCCTGAAAACAGCAAAAATATCAACTATGACACCTGTCAACTGTATTACAAAAAGTCCCGCAATTATATATTGACCCATAAAGTGTGTGAGAACAAACTTGTGGTCAGAACCAAAGGAACCAGAACACAAAGACTCTCCAGAAGTTCTGATGACACAAATACAGATTAGAAAGAGAACAGAACATGTTTTGTGCATCTTTGGGACAGTTTGGTCTCTTTTTTTGTCATTTCATGTCACGTTTTTCGTCATTATCATTGCTCTGTGTCTCTTTGTGGTCGTGTTGTCTCCTCATACTGTAGATGTTGAACTATCGCCAAGTTTCCTCTCTACTCATCCGCTGTAAAAAGGTGTTTCACCATGCTGGATGTATCTTGAACAACTTACTGCATTCATTTTATTGATCTAGTAGCTTTGATTTTCCTCTCAGTCTTTCTGTATTGGTTCAGATTGGTTTACTTTCAAAACATTTTTGAATATGAACAAAGCGATTGTGATGAAATTCAGATTTTAAGCTCAGATTTGATTCAATTTCCTGACAGAACTGCAACTATTATTTTAATTTTTGTAGACTCTGGTTGATAAATTGTGTTATCTTGGTTTTGTTTGTTTTTTTAAAGATAATGCACCTTTGAAAGCTGCTTGTAGGTTTTGTGGCTGAAGTTTCCTGCAGCAGGTCAGTGAAATAATAGATCTGGATGTTGAGTTTCTCTGCAGCGACAGCAGAGGGAGCTACCACAAACAGCATCAAGGCCTTGACATCAAAACATGTTATTGTGAGCTGCTGTGGCCCACTGAGCAGCAGGAGGTATTTATAGCCGATAACAAGCACTACACTGACTGACAGCTTCTACAACAGCTTCTCCCAAATCAAAGACACTCCACAGAGGGCTGGAAAACAAAGTGTGTTTATTAAGACAACAAAAAGGCCCTGAATACTCAGGAACATTATCAGACGCTTCGCTACGAAGCTGATTTTCTTT
Organism: Acanthochromis polyacanthus; assembly: GCF_021347895.1. Classification (NCBI taxonomy): domain Eukaryota; kingdom Metazoa; phylum Chordata; class Actinopteri; family Pomacentridae; genus Acanthochromis; species Acanthochromis polyacanthus. The sequence goes on from NC_067124.1 coordinate 17,688,667, forward strand.
ACACAGAGAAGAAACAAATAAAAAAAAAACCAAATGAACTCCTCGCTGGAATTCCAAACAGGTGAAGCACCACCAAAGTGTGGCAAACGGTCAGAGCAGGTAAAGGTTGGTGGAGCCTGTCTGAGCTGACATCACCACAGTGAGGATCCATCAGCTGCTGGACAACAGGGTGAAAGTCCAAGACCCAAAGCCCAAAGACAACCAGAAAACACTCACATTTAACAAGCTGCAATCACAGAATTTAGACTCCAATCAAGAGTTTAAACAGTCAACAGTAGAGAACCAATGAACTAATTATTGCAGCTCTGGATGGTTAACTGAGTTTCTGACTGGTGGGTGAACAAAAGTACTTTTAAAGATTCCACCTTTGCCTTTTAGACACTGATGGACATTTTCACCATCCTGTGATTTCTTGGAGACAAAACAAGACAAACAATCAGCGGAACAAATTGCTGATGAAAATAGTTGTTGCCCTAAAGAGGCCAGAAATACAGAATTAATAATAGTTTCTGTGTCGACTGATCAGCTGCTTGGAGGACAAAGTGTCAGAAAACGGCAAAAAATGTGGATCAGTTTTTCCACAAAATCCAAAGATCTTCAGTTTACCGTCAGAGGAGATAAATCAGAAAATATTCACACTGAAGAAGGTGAAATCACAGAATCCTCTTTTCTCTCCAGTTTAACTGGTGGAAGCTGCTGTCAGTAAACCGGTGAAACAGCCAGTTAAAGGGCAACAACAATGAGCCGAGGAGGAAGCTTCCTGCACGTACAACCAGCACTGTAAACAAAACCACCCAGGGCCGGGCACGGCGCTCCCAACCCCCACAGCACATGGACACATTCCGGGTGGTAAATAAATGAAGCTGGGGCTTCCTCAGGGTGATACAGACGTCCTGGAGGGGACAGCTTTTGTTCGATTTTACAGTCACACTCTCCCTGGTGAGCCAGTTCTCCTCCGGACCTCCACAGCACATTTACACCGTGAAAATCACCGATTTTACCTACAATCAGCGACTCTGACACTCCGACACATTCAAACATAAACAACACGCTCGTTAGCCGGGCGGCTAATAGCTAACTGTTAGCAGCTCGCTAAATTAACTGTTAGCGGCCAGTAGGGCTAACTGTTAGCAGCTAGCCAGGCTAACTGTTAGCAGCTAGCCAGGCTAACTGTTAGCAGCTAGCCAGGCTAACTGTTAGCTGCCAGCAAGGCTAACCGCTACCACAACAAACAGCAGAAACACGTCGATGAAAGTCATGAAATTAGAAAACTGAGTCTTTTATCAAATTCATCTCTAATCAGTCTGACGGTACAGTCTCGGTTCTAGAGTCCAAACACCGTTATCAGCACGGCACATTGTCCGCCGCCCGGGGGAAATCTGCACAGTCTGCGGCCGAAAACTGAAGCCGCCTAACGGCCTCCTTGATGAGGTTCCCCGACAGAATGAGTTCCTGGAGCAGCCGGTGCGGGTCGTCCTCCTCCATCCTCTTTCTGTTCCACGGTTTGATTTGGTCCCAGTCCGGGTCGCCGTGAGACCCGGGGATGTGGTACGGGCTCGCCCTGCTGCTGTTCCCTCGGTGACCCCGGAGCCGCATGCAGCATCCGCGGCGCTTCTGCCCCGGTGCACCCGCCGCGCCGCCGCCAATAAGGGCCGTGGACACGGACACCGTCTTCTGGTGGCCGCCGCCGGTGTTACTGTGGAGCTGCAGCGCCTCTCCGATCTTGGTGACCAGCGCGTCTACTTCTTTGGGGTCGACCGTGACGGACTGCTCCAGGAAGATGTAGTTCTCCTTCCGACAGGGCATGGTGGTGGTGGCGGAGCTTGGGCTGGGTTTGGTTGGGTTCGAGATGAATGAGGTTCCGCTGCTGCTCAGCGCCGCTCCGAATAACCGACGGTTCATTTGTAAACAATGGGTGACGTGAGGTGGACCGTACCATCTGCGCTGAAGGAGGGAGCGGAGCTTTGTAAACAAATATAAATCCCAGTCATATAGTCCAGGAAAACAACCAACCTTCATTTAACACTTTATTATTTTACAAAAACAGCCATATTTTTTCAGTCCTCTGCCGGAGCTGTAACACCGGGGAACTGGTGCTCTGTTTCCCGGCTCTACCCGGCCGAGCCCCGACGGTGTTCCACTCCGTCCAAATGGACATTACATAAGAGTGTCTGCTGCTGTCTGTTCAGGCAAAACAAACAAAGAACTGATTCTGCATCAGCTAATCACCAAATCAACGAGAAGCTGCAGCAGAAAACAGACATTTATCCATTCAACAGTCCATATCTGTGTTTAAACCAGAAGGTGTGCTGAAAAAAAGATGTTCAATAATACTGCACAACCATAAAATCAAACCCCACATTCAAGAGTCGGTTGAATTATCATCATGCAACACATGATCCTAAGTAAAACCACAGATTTTGCCACTTAATGTGGCTCACACAACAATATTAAAGCGAGAATTAGCGCTGAATGATTTGGAGGAACAACTATTAGAGCAATTCAGTCCAATGCATTCTGCAGAGGACAAAAATAAATGTGCCCAGACACACTGTACAACCTAAACTGCAGCATTTATTTGATGACTGCATTGTTACAAATTGTGATTTAAACCCGATTAACTGTTCTGTCTCAGAATAAATCATCAGATAAGAAAAATCTCCTTCTTCACACTTGACTTCTGCAGGCGACGATACAACAAAACTGTGTCATCTTATTTGATCACACTGTGGCTTCAATTTGACCTTTTTCTGGTGCTTTTCAAAGTTCAGGTATGTAGGTTCATAACTGGAATATTTAAAATAATCCTATAGTTAGTCAGATTATTTATCTGCTTCATCGCTATGCAAATGTAAACCGATTTAAGAGATTATGTCTCCCAAACTCTAACAATAGACTCCTGAATCATGTAGGTCATATAAAAAGTGAAATTGCGGGCACGTTTTACTGCTTTCCAACATTAAACAGACTTAAATTACATCTCTGCATGATGAAAGCAGTTTCAGCCGGCTGCAGCCCGACTGACAATGATCCTTTGAGTTCAGGTAATGAATTAATAATTGAAGGAAATCACAGTTAATATGGAGACACTGAGGATGTTAACGTGTGATGAAGGACAAAACATCTGCAGCAGTAATTCAGCAGAAATAATCCACTATTAGTTTGTGATGCAGCAAAAATGATTCTATGATAATCTGAGCTCATAAAACACTTCAGAGTGTGCGTGAGTGTGCAGCAAAGTGTGACTGTGGTCACAATAGCAGCCGGCTGGGTGTGTGTGTCTGAGAAGAACATGGTGTACATTTCTGTTTCTGAGAAGCAGCAGCCTGAACCTGATGCTCCACTCACACCGAGCCCTCATGGCCATAAAAGGAGCTACTATCAGTGCCACCACGTGCTGCAGCAGCCAATCACAGCACTGGCTCACACTTCCTGTGTGTGTCAATGAGTCCAGTCATTCTGCAAACAGTGGAGCAAATAAACCGTCACACCCTCCTGAGACTCATAACAAGAATCAGAGACACAAAGCTACAGCTCAGAGTCAAGGAATAAAAACAAACCAAGTTTAATCATTCCCAGTTCAGTGTTTACATTCCTTCATACAGTCTGATAGGAGCATCCAGCTGATAGTAAATCAATAAACTAAACTTTATTTGAACCCAACCAGCTTCTACAACTACTTTCTCTCTGTTTATAAAAAAACTTTAACTACATAAATATTTAATTCAAACAACTAACATTGTTTTCCTAAAATTGTAAATAAAACTAAAGTTTACTGTTTTGTTGTTTAGAGTTCTGTTTAAATAGAAGTGTAATAGTATGGAAGGAAGGTTATAGTCAGAGTGCAGACGTGAGGAGTTCAACAGCACATGGGTGTAAAAATAAATAAGCTCTGAATGAGTGAAGACGTTCCAACAGGACGTTCGTTGTTCTGAAACAACCCCAGCTCCACATTCTTGTCCGTCGGTTCCTCTGTTCCTCAAACTCCCGGGGTTTCTCTTAAAGCAGAACAGCACAGTGAATTATTACCACAATGTTCTGATTCAGCAGAAAACATCCAGCTTAGTGCTGCTTTTAATGTTCTACTGACTGAAAAGATTCAAACACAACATTTTACTCGTGAACATCCTCCTCCCTCCAGCTTTATTTGTCAGTGTGACATCTTATAGCTCTGAATTTTAAGAAAAAAAGGCCCAGAGTAAACAACAGATTTGTTTAAAGTCTATTAACAATTATCAATTACAATTATTATTATGATAATCAAATGTTGTGTTTTGTCCAAAGATCTTCAGTTTACTGTTAGAAGCTCATAGATTACACTAAAGGATTCATTGTTCAGCTCTGATTACACATTTGAATCCAACAAACAGTCTAAAGGACAGATTCATTGTCCGTCTTTGTGGTGGTAAACACTTTAGTTCACATTCGTGTCCTTCAAGCTACAAACTGACACACAAACTCAGTCAAACACTTCCTGATTCCTCCTCAGTGAGTCAGAGCCACTGTAAACACAATTCCTGTTAGTCTGCAGCTGCTGCTGTCAACACAGACAGACCAAGCGTCACACACTGTGAGCTCAGCCTCAGTTGCTGCTGAACCAGTTTCTAACAGGAACAACACTGTACAAAAAAGCTCTCACAAAAAACAAACAAAAACTAAAGTAAAAAAAAATGCTTTGGGCAGTTTTTGTGCAGATAAAAAAATGCGTGAACTGTTATTTTACACATTTTCAGTTTCATTATAGATAATAACTAGTAAAGAAAACGAAACTGTCAGTAGTTTTGTTTTTAAATTTTGAAAAACTGTAATAAAGTTTTCTAGTGATTATTGAAAAGCAAAAAATAAAAAACAAAAAAGATAAAAAAAATACTTAGAAATTCATTACACAATTTAAATATGTAAAGAAAAATATAACATCAAAATAATAAATATTTTTAAATATCAGAACACTTTTATTTGAAAAAATAACATAGACTAATAAAAAATCAATTCAAATATTACTGCAAAACAAAAATATATTAAGAGTTAAAAATTAAAGCAATTATTTACTTAAACATTTAAATACTAAGAAAACAGTAAAGATAAATATTATTGTTGTATATATAATTTTTTAGATTTTAAAATTGCTAAAAACCAGCTCGTATTTTTTTTCGCAGTTTGAGCTTCAACTAGAGTTTTAAAAATGAATTTAAAATACATTTAATATGTTTGTGTTCTCTTCTTCTGCTGTGGTTTAATGGCAGCAACTGGAGAATCAGCGCCACCTGCTGTTTATGTGAACAAGTAATATTACTGATCTGCTGCAGCTTTAATCTGTTTCTGTATTTGATGTCATTTTGAGTTTTCAGTTTCATCTGTTCAGTGGTTGTTTCGTATCTGATGCAGGGTGAACGCAGTGTATTTTACAAGTTAATCAGATCTCTGAGCGTCAGTGAACGCAGCAGCAGCAGGAAGAAAACAGGCCTTTGAGCTTCAGGATCAACTTTGGCAGCAGTTGGAGAAAATCCAGCCCCTTGGTTCATCGGGTTCGTTTCCTCTTTCAAACATTGGGAGCGTCCACTTCTATTTGCCCCCCTCATGGTGCAGACCACACCCCTGCTATGGACCACGCCCCTTTAAATAGGCCCACGCCTCCTGCTGGGGAATGTGAAGCACATGGCTGGAGGTCAGTTTGTGTTGGTGCAGGGAAACACCCAGAACCAAGCTGCAGCTCAACAACACAAACCGTGATCCAACACTGCATGTGGCCGAAAGTATGTGGACGCTCTGTGGACCAATCAGAACTCAGACTGGGAGTCACATGGTCTCAGCCAACAGTGTTAGACCATTCCAAGGATTGGGGCAGAATTATTTCTTTAAAAATCCATCACATACTCGTAGTAAATGTCTCAGAGCTTTTCTACAGCCACTCAGCAAGACCGACAGACAGAAAGTAGATCTGATGGAGGCTGATTTCTGAAAACAGACAAACAACAGGAGAATAAAAGCTCCTTCATTAACAGTATCTTCTGATTTATCCTCATCACTGACACTGAAATGGTCCACGAGAGAACCAGTTGTGGGCTCAGTTTGACAGACCTGCACAGGTAGTTACTCTGTTTCACCTTTGGTCCACACAAACAGGATGAAGATGATCTAGAATGACAAATACCTGTCAACTAAATGTGTAACAAATGACTCAACAGTGGATCAAAATGACACAAATATTAAAAATTACTGAAAAGGGTCCAAAAACATTTCACGAATAACTTCTTAAAGCAAGTTCCAAACTGACTCTTAAACAACCGAAAGTCTGATAGAAGCGACTCAGAAGCTGTCCACCGAGATTAAAACCTGGTGAATAGAAAATGACCAGAGCTGCAGATACTGTGCTCGCAGAGTACCTAAGTACACGGTTATGTGTGGGGTAAAGTACCTGTACTTCGTTCACCTCTGCATGGTGTTACAGTTACATAAGTGAGCATGAAGCTGCTGCAGCATGTCGGAGCCCTGTGGCATCATGGGACTGATAAACAGCTGATATGATCCAGACTGTAGAGCTTCAATGTGCAGTTACATAAGACATGCTACTGCAAGTACAAGTACACAAGTACAAGTACAGAGCTGCTGACCGTGAGGTCACAATGAAGCTTCATCTGCGTGACACTAACAGTAATAGTACTACTATGTTAATATTTTACTAAAAATATTACTAAATATAACAGTACTTTATCATTATTGTGAGTAGTAGTACTAGTGATAGTTGCAGTGATAGTAGTATTAGTAGTAGTGGTGATAGTCGTAGTGGTAATAGTACTAGTAATACTATTACTAGTACCACTACTATCATTACTACTATTATAGTAGTAATGATAGTAGTAGTAGTGATAGTGATAATCATAGTGATAGTACTAGTAGTAGTGTTGATGGTAGTAGTGATAGTAGTACTAAAAGTAGTAGTTTAAGAAAACAGACGTGATGGAAAGCTGCTGTGTGTCTTAGTTAAATTAACTTCTGTCTGATTCTATTTGTAATAATGTAAATTATTCCGACCAATGAAAAATTTGTAATTTATCTAGATGGAGATCATTAAGACAGAAAGCTAAGTGAAGAAAAAACTTAAAGTTAGAAAATGTAAAAGAGGAAAAGCAATCTGTTTGTAAACACAGAGAAAAACTGATTTAAGTTAATATTTGAAATTTATAGAACTTGTTTTAAACTCTGTTTTAATCAGGCGTGAACTAACCGTGACGTCACCCGTTGGTTCCAACGCCGAGAAAATGAAGCCCGGATTTTGCTACTTCCTGGTCGCCATTTTGGATTTTTTGGAGCCAGTGACGTAAAAAGCATCATCAAACAGGCTGGACCGGAGAGCAACTAGGGGCAGGGCCAGTCTTATCCCGCCCACATTTTACCGCAGAGGTTTCTCTGCCCTAAAAGATCAGTTAATCATTCCAGACAAGACTGTCTATCAAGTATAACCATGCCCCCTGGCTCCGCCAACTTTAACGATTTATTTAAAATTCAATATTGATTTATTTTAAGATCGGCCACCTGATCTCTCATTTTGACCATGAAAACTAACGGGGAAAAAATCCTGAGCTGTAGAAAATCAGTCTATCAAATTTTATTTTTTCCGGTGATGAATTGGGGCAGTGGTTGGCAACTGGCGGCCCGCAGGCCAAAACTGGCCCGTCAGGAATAATATCTGGCCCGCCAGATGATTTTGAAAATTTGATTTGGCACAGAGCCAACCCAGTCCGTCACCGCAACACGAAACTCACGTGGTCGGCTGCTGCCGGGCATTTCCGCGTTTGCGCTACTGGTCGGACACGGTTGTACCAGCCAGATTTCACTGAGCAACAGTGTGTGCAAAACATGTGTGTGTCTCGGGAGTCATTTTTAATACATCTGTGATCAGAAATGAGACGTGTGTCCCAAGCAGCGCCGATCAGCTGCAGAAGGGGCTAAGTAAAGTTTTATTGTATTTTTAAGGTTTTAAATGCATCAGAACTCGTGATGGGATGTGATGAAAAAAACTATTTAATTAAAGGCTTTGTAATCAATTAATCACTTATTTGTCAAATAGCAATATTTGACACAGCAAAGTTTCTCAGTTCAAATAAATGTTGGTTGACGACTTAACCGTTGAATAGATACCTGAACGTAAACAAAAATGTTTTTCTTTAATATTTATTTGCATTTTTCATCTGTCTGCTACATTCAGACTACTGCAAACTCAAAGTGAAATTATACTGATACTATTCAACATTTTAGGACTTTCTGTAAACTCAAGCACTTTCAGTGTCTTGAAAAGTGGTCTATTAAGGGACGGCTACACCGTTTGCAGTACCAGGACTGTTGTAGCTAACTTTAGCTCTTGTGCTAACAGCAACATGTTTTACACTATGGTGATGCCGAAGGTTTGAAGTGATGCGGTGATTGATTTGTTGCACAATTTACATACAACCATGCTTTTATCCAAGCTGCCATCAGGAAGATTTTGAAAACTTTCTTGTGCACTGACATCTCTCAGTGCGTCCTGTATATCTTCTTCACAGCTGATAAACAGACTTTAGGTGCATTATCGCCACCTACTGGACTGCAGTGTGCATCAGTGTTACAGGTGTGAGAACTGAGAAACGTAATTAATATGTTCAAGTCCCAGACCTAGTCAGAACTTATAAAACATTACAACACTGAGGAACCACTCAGTCAATATATCTATAGAAAACAGCAGACGGTGAAATATTGTGAAAAACTGTAAATAAGAACAGCAAAACCTTCGTCATTATACAGCAAAACTGGTGGGAGTATCTCCCCATAATGTACTTAAAAATACAATTATGCATACATAATAAAAGTAACAAATGGAGAGAACAACAAAAGTCCCCATGTACACACATTCATGTTGCACTGCCCTATGTTTCGCCAAGAGAAAAACTGTCCGGATGTATCCTTGGAGGTTACTTCTTTGAGTTTAAAAATTTACGTGCCCACGGATAAAAACAGCTCCTCAGTCAGTTTGTCCAGTATCCAGTGTTTCTGTACTTCCTGTCAGAAAGCAGGAGGTTGAAGAGACCCCAGCCAGGGTGTGAGAGATCAGACAGTTTGCAATGGGGGTACTCGATTATTTTCTGGGTTGATCTTATTACCCCCTGGAGGGCTTTTCTGTCCTGAGTTGTACAACCGGCCACACTGTGATGCCAGCACACTTTCTATCATGGAACAATAGAAAGTCTCCAGGTGACATTTCCTCAACAGTCTAAGTAGTGCAGTCTCTGTCATGTTGGTAGACTGACTCCACGCAGAAACTGTTGATCTGTAGTGAAGCAGGATCTCCCATCAACCTCCTAAAGCCCTCCACCATCTCTTTCATTTTACTGGTGTTCAACAAAAGGACATTATCTGAGCATAACGACATGAACATCAGGACCTCCTCTCTGTATGCTCCTCCGTCACCATGAGACCCACCACTGTTGTTTCATCTGTCAATTTGCCGATGATGTCTGAGTGGTGGGAGGAGACGCAGTCATATGTGTACAAAGCTGCCCTGAGTGGAGCCTGTGCTGAGTGTCAGGATGGAAGATCTCTGAGGTCCAACTCTCACTGTTCGTGGGCGATCGCACAGGAAGTTCTGAATCCTGTCACAAGTGAAGGGTGGGAAGTCCATGTCAGTTAGCTTTTTGACAAGGATGTCAGGCAGGACGGTATTATATGCCGAACTTAAATCCACAAAAAGCATTCTCACAGTCGTGCGGTTTCTCTCAGTGGCTCACGGCGGTGTGCAGGGCAGTGATGATGGTATCAGCTGTCGACCTGATAGCTCTATAAGCAAATTGGTGCTGGTCAAAGTTTGCAGGGAGGCAGGAATGGAGGAGGTGAAGGACTAGCCTCTCAAAGCACTTCATAACCACAGATGTTAGTGCCACAGGTCTACACACACATTAACAGACTGCACCGGAGTGGAGAGCTCAGAGCTGCTGCCTTCCACCATCTTGTGACGATGGACAACAAACAAGATGTGGAAACTGTAAATGACTGTAAAAAGATTTTGATTAAAGAAAAACAACAACCGTGGTTCTATGTGAGTGAACTGGCATGTACGGGTCAAAATCCTGAACATGAATGAACGTTTGTCATGTATATCAGGACTGATGGTTAAGAAATACTCAGTAAATGAGACAAATAATAGAAATATTCATTTTCAGGGCTATTGTAAAGCTTTAAAACTGACACAAAAATAATCACGCATCAGAATCAATGTTCCTGCTGATCACTAACACCCAGACTGTGGTTACCAAAATAAAGTACACCAACTGCTTAATATATGAAAAACAGAACATTTTCTGTTTTTTTTTTAAATTAAAAAAATCATGATTTATAGAGTGGTATGTTCAGTAGTTCCATCAGTGAAAGTAGAAAATCTAATTAATTCACAATAGTTTTAGCAGTGTGAGTCAAATATTTGTGTCTTAAACCCTTCTGTTGTCCTCGTTTACGGGCACCAAAAAAATACAGTTTTCTTGTCTGAAAAAAAATCCAAAAATTCAGCAAAAAATTCCTCAACTTTCTGAATGTTTGCTAAATCTTTAGGAAGAAAAATCCAATAATTCCTTAAAAAAATTCTCTTAAAAGTTTTATTTAAAAAAAAATCCCCCAAATGTGGAAAGAAAATTCTTGCAAATATTGTCAAAAAAAGGGTCACGGGGGTGCTGAAGTCTATCCCAGCTGACTCGGGCGAAGGCAGGGGACACCCTGGACAGGTCACCAGTCTGTCGCAGGGCTACACATACAGACAAACAATCACACTCACATTCACACCTACAGGCAATTTAGAGTAACCAATTAACCTCAGAATATTTTTGGACTGTGGGAGGAAGCCGGAGAAAACCCACGCATGCACAGGGAGAACATGCAAACTCCATGCAGAAAGATCCCAGGCCCAGGCCGGGACGTGAACGAGGGATCTTCTTTCTGCAAGGCGAAAGTGCTAACCACTACCCCAATGTGCAGCCCCCCAGTCATTTCTTAGTTTATATTAAGTCTGAACTCACATGAGCTCCAGTGAAGCAGCAGCAGATGAACATGAGTCTGTGCAGAGTGGACTTCGTCACTTTCTATTTCTGAGGATCCTTTAATGTTGTTGTTGAATCTGCAGAGCAACACGTGCCCTCAGATTATTTCTGCGGTCTGAAATCAGAAAAAAATAACCTGGATTTACATCAAACACTTAAACTCCAGCAGTCAGGTGTCACATACCTGCACATCAGAATGCAAACTTTGTTCAAAATGACACTAAAATTGTCCACAATGAATGAACTATGGTTAAAAAACCCACTAAAAATTAACTATAACCATTCAGCAATTGTTCATAATAAGAAAAATTAATGAATGCAAATGATGAACAGCAGTAAACAGTGAATCGGCTTGTCTGAATCACAGAAACAATTTTAAATCTTAAAGCTGCACTTTGATCGATGTTGTTTCGTTATACTTTGGTTTCATGGATTCCTCTTCACGCGCTGAGGTTGTGTCACGTTCTCATGTTCCAGTAAAAACTGAGCCAGCAGTTTGTGGGTTCTATCACAGAACACATAAAGCAGTTCCTGCAGAACCAACAGAACCCACTGACCAAAGATCCGAACACAGCAAACGTCTGCTGATCTATTTGTGTCTGAAGCTTCTGGGAAGCTGCAGCTGAAACCTGCAGCTGAATATAGAACCGAGTGCACTCACAACGTGCAGAACCTGCTGCAGCTGGTTTCAGTCTGAACAACAAAGTGGAACACACGGTTCTGCTGCAAGAACCCAGGCAGAGAACAACCGAGAATGTTCTGCTCAGGAAGTGATCCATATCAAAAATCAATCAGAATCATTGATCAGCTCTGATCTGATCTCCATGCACACTTTGTGGTGCACAGTTGTTTAATCAGTGTGTGTTGTGTCAGCAGGTGTCTCTGTGCTGTTACATCGTGTGTGTGTGTGTGTGTGTGTGTGTGTGTGTGTGTGTGTGAGTGAGAGAGAGAGATGTACAGCTGCAGGAGAATGTTCAGTATGTGTATAATGTCAGGGAACTGCACACATATAGACACACTATCAGAGAAAACAAGACACAAAAACTACAGTTTAGTGCAAACAACCACTAAAAATGTGTTAAACTATGAAAATGAGACATAAAACAACCATTAAAACATTAAAGTACCCATCTAAGCTCATCTAAAGAAGTCAGTTACACCAAATAATACACAAAAATGTCAGAACTTAAATGCAAAGAACCACAAAAAGATGTGGAAGAACCAAAATAAGGCTCAGAGGAGCAGCTGGATCTGGACCTATTGATCGGATCATGTGAAGAAACACAATCACTGATATGATCAAACTGATTGATCAACACAACCTGAAACCTTCCTGCTGCTCAACACAGTTGGCTTCTGCTTTCAGAGGTTTCTGATTATTTCCAGATTCACATGAAAATGTCAGATTTGTGATCTGTGCTGCTGCATTTATGACCAAATGAGAAAATCACATCAAAAACTGTAAACAAGAACAATCTGATCAGTTACAACTGACAGATCAATAAACTCCAAACATCTCTATAGTGTTTATCTATATCTACCATGCTTCCAATGTTGGTAACTGCTGTGGACATACTGATTCCAGGTTTTGTACATTTTTATGAAATAAAGAATTTTTTAAACTATTTTTCCTGATTTCCATCATTCTGTTACTGACAGAAGACACGTCTGGCATCTGAGCTGGTTCCTACTTTAAATTCTCCTGATCATCGATCGAACCCTGAATATCTCCAGACAATAATCTTCTGTTGCTATTCAGAAACTGCAGCTGCCTTCACTGCCTGCAGGACAACAGAAACACAATCTCAGACATCAACTTTTTACTGAACCACCAGTTGTTGTTTTAAAGTTCTAATGAAAGAAACTCTGCAGTTTAAACTGTGACTGTTTATGTTTTATTTAACTCTTTACAGGATTTCCAAAACACACAGATCAGTGAAGTGCACACACACTGGCCAGGTCAAAGAAACAAAACAAGAGAACACAACAACACAGCAACATGTGTTCTTCCAATCCTGCTGCAGCTCACTTGACAATAACTAAAGTCACACTGCTCCACCTGAGAGCAGCAGCCAGTCAGCAGGCTCACCTGGGAGCCGATAGTCACACAAACTAAACTATGCTGAAGCTGCTTTCAGTCAGTAAATAAAAGCAGCTGCAGAATCCACAGCTGGAATCTGTCCAACATCAGACAAACTGTCTACAACCACACTGAACATCGTCCACAGAACCCTCACAGTCTTCAGTTTCTGTCCTCGAAGTCTCAGAGTCTCAGTCCTTTTTAGTAATTTTAGTCCTTTCAGTCTTCAGTCTTCGTCTTCTCCATCTCCGTCCCAGACCAGCGTCTGTCCTGCCATGGACATGTACTCGTCCAGCTGTTGGTCCAGTCTTCTCCGGGACATGGACATGTAGTCATCCAGCTGTGCGTCCAGCTGCTGCCTGGTTGGAACGTCCTTCTTGGTCCTTCGCAGCTGCAAATTTGTCTGTGTTCGTCCTGCTGGAGGAAACTAATAAAGTTATTCAAACAGTCCATAAAAACTTTTGGATCCTCTTTTAGGAACTTTTCCACGATTCAATCTTTGGCCAGACAAAGGTAAAGTGAATCTGTTGAACTTCTCACAGCGGCTGATCTCAGAACCTGCATCAGTCTGAACTGAAGAGTTTACAGAGAGCAGCAGTGAGCTTAGAGCGCCTCCTACAGGCTGCAGGACTTATCACAGCAACAACAGCAGCCTCCACAACTACAAAGCAGGTTCAACATATCCACAGAAGCTTTTAAACGTCTGATAAACTCACCTGATGTCAGTCTGTGGACCTCTGTTGTCTTTAGGAAGCGACGGCGACCGACTCCACGGTTCAGGTTTCCTCTTCCTGCATCAGCAATCACACAGGTAGAAGACAGGTGAGGCTTCAGGCTGCTCTTTGGTTACAGTTACAGAGTCATAGTATGTTTGAACAACAAGCTCCGCCCACTCGCCATAACTTCTAACTACAGGAATCTGCAGCATCATTTCTCCAGGTCACAACTCTGGTTCAGCACATCTGGAAGATGCATTCTGAGGAGGTAGAACTCTACCAGCATCATTCTGACCACTTCAACCTTCAGCTGAGAACCAATACAGGACAAAGTAGATCTGATGAACCGAATCAAAAGGTCTGGAACCTGAACGACGAAGAGTCAGAATTTAACTGTAGATCTGATGAACCGAATCAAAAGGTCTGGAACCTGAACGACGAAGAGTCAGAATTTAACTGTAGATAAACTGGAATCATAACCAGTCAGAGTCCAGCTGCAGATATTCATGTTTTTAAACACGTGAAGGTAAAAGTCTTTGTCTTGGAAAGTGAATCAACCAAAGACGTCTCCAGAGAATCAGCGTTTGAAGTAAAACTCAGCTGGAACATCAGGATTTATTCAGTCTGTTAAAACACACAGACTGTGCTGACCAATGAATACATCTATTGATTTTCAGTATTGCTAACATCATCGTAAACTCACTGATCATCTCATCTGATTCTTCAAAGTTAACCTGATTTGGAGCAGCTTCGGTCTCCACGGTGACCAACCTAGTTGACCCAATTGGTTAAACTGCTCTGCTTTGATTGGCTCACTGGTGCTGCTCTGTGATACTCACTCCTGCAGCTGGGGCAGACCCTGGACATCCACCTGTACTTGTTCCTGAAGCTCCAGAAGCCCACCTGCTGCCCACCAAGTCGAGTCCAGATGCTCCGGCTCCTCAGGTGCCGCTTCACCGTCTGAGACCCGCCAGCCTCCAACTGAAACACGACAGCCAAGTTAGCACAGCTCAGCCTGCAGTGACAGACAGGTGACCTGCTCACCTGTCTGCAGCGACTCACCTGTGGGTGAGGTGGTGATGACAGATCACTGTTCCCCAGCAGGACCAGCGGCGGCCCGGACACTGGGTCACAGGGCCTCATTCTGGACCGGGTCAGCTGCTCCACCAGCACCTGAGAGAAGCTGATAGAGCTTCATTTCAGCAATATTTTAATGTGACGATGAATCAGTTGATAATGTTAGAACTACAATCTGTTTTAGAACCCTGAAACACGACATGTTGGTTTTATTCACCCGTTTAAAACAGCAACTGTGATTTAAAATACACTGTGACTGAATTAACTCAACAAGGCTAAAAAATTCAGATGCATAAATATATATAAATATAGTTTCGACTCTACAGGCTTGTAGATTAGTTGTGGTCTTTAGCTGACAGTATCATACATTAAGAAAAAGCTTTAATACTTCTAAAACCAACAGAACCTCAGAGATCTGATCATGAATCCGTGTCTCTCTCATTGTCTGCAAGAATTAAAGAAATGAAACGACAGAAATGAAGTTGGGTCTGACCGCTCGTTGAGGGAAATCTTGGAGGTGCCGGTGAGGAGGAGGCGGTCCGGCTGAGAAGGATCCATCCTCCGGTCCTGATTCATTCTCCTGCACAACACCAAACTGTACCAGCTGAACCGAATGTCGTCCTGCGGGTTCAATAAACACAGACACGTTTCTCTCAGCACAGCGAAGAAATCGGAGTTTAAATTATCGGACCAGGTCTCAGAGGTCTGTTAGGTCCAGCAATAGTTGGATTTTACCGGGTCAACTGTGCTCTTCCCGCCTGTTAAATGCTGACCTCTAGGTAAACATAGATCAACTTTGTGTTTCAACGACAGTCAAAAGTCAGAAAAGACCTCAGAGACTCACCGGTATCAGCCTTTAGTCGGTAAACTCTTAATTTCGCCGACGAGCAATGAAATGTTCCGTTTCACCGATTTTCATAGGATCTGCCATGTTGTCCCGTTAAAAAGCAGCTTCGCGGCTAACGTTAGCTTCCCTTTCTATCTGTTCATGAGTCAAACGTTTCAGTTCAGGATAGCTGGATTCAAAACTACAGAGATGCTAACTGACGTGGGTAGACACGCTTGTGCTGTCAGTGGACACACCTGTTGGCTCTTGTTACCTGACCCACCGTGATGCTAATGCTAACTGCTGTTACGTTAACCTCACAGCCTTAGCTAACGGCTACTTAACTGCGGCTGTTCTAGCTTTAGCAGTCCTACTAAAGCTAAAAGTCTTTATAAAGGTTTTAGTTGCAGGTTTTGAAGTTTTAGATTTAAGTTTCCAAAGTAATGTTGTTAATTGAAAAGTAAAGTTAAGCAGCTAACTAGCAGCCTCACCTGTCCTTATCCTCCAGTGTGCAACTCAGACTGAAGCCGGTGAAGTGTCTGTAAGCGGCTGTCAGTCACAGAGTCATACACCAGCCTCCAGACAGTCTTTCAATCCTCATTTGTATCATCTGACAGCAAATTATAGGCAATTAAATAATTTTACTCTTCTATTAATTTTTAAAATAATTGTAATTAGTTTTAATATATGATGCCACAAATAAAACTAAAAATGATTTTACTACAAAAATAAAATACATTTCTAATTTTTTTACATTTGATATATATATATATATATATATATATATATATATATATATATATATATATATATATATATATATATTTACATTTGATATGTATTAGAAGTTACATAATAAAGCTAAAATGTATATATTTTAGTTTGTTAAAAATGTTAAAAATGTTCTGAAGAACATTCACCGATGTCATTATTGACAGTGTAACAATTTTCATAAATTAGTAATTTTGATAATTGCAATAAATTTAAATAATTCCAACAAGTCAAAACTGACTTTTGCTATATTCGTCATAAAACTAAACACCTAATATTTTGTTATTAAAAATACATTTCGAACAAATTTCGAGCAAATTTCAGTATCTTTCCTAAAACTGAAATGGTTCATTATTTCAGAAGTCAAAGCTTCTACTTCTGTCATAACTAAATAAAAGTATATATAAATACAAACGTAGAATATTGATAGTTGAAGATATGTGTCTTTGTACGTTGTTTTCCGAGTTGTTGTCACAGCTGTTGTTAAAGTCAGGGTGAAACAGAAGATGAGATAATCCTGTATTAATTCCACAGCAAGAAAATCTGTGGCATTTTGCAGCAAAGGAGAAAAAAATGCAAACAGGGTAAAAATTATAATAAAATAAAATCAAAACGAAAAAAGGGAACATTTATCACACATAACTACATAGAAAAATATTTTACTGTGTGGCTATAATGATGCGTGTCTGTTTGTGTGCGTGTGTCTACGAAAATGCTCTATTTGCTTTTATTTAAAAAATAAAAATAAATGAGTAAATAAAAAACGTACATGCATTTTATGAAAGTTTTGTATAATAAAAAATAAAAATAAATAAATGATTGAAAATAAATAAAAATTTATTTCAGAAGAAAAAATGCATATGAAATGTAAAATGTCTTCTGACGTTGGTCTTCTCACCCAGCTTTAGTCTACATGAAAAGTGAATGTAATGACATAAACTAACGAGATGTCTCAGAAAATGAGAGTTGGAATGAGGAGTCTCTAAGTTTATTTTGCCTCTACTCTTATTGTCGTAAGGCCCAGAGAGCCAGACTTCCTGTTATGTCTGGCTGTCTGTGACCCCCCCACCTCACCATCCTCCTCCTCCCGGTGAGACTCTGTCTGGATCAGACGGAGACACACCGACACACCGAGCTTCGGTCCCACCGACAGCAGCAGCGGATCGCAGCCGAGCGGAGAGCGCCGAGTCCCGGTGAGTGCAGCTGCGGCGGCCAGCGGAGGCTTCGGAGCTTTTTTTTTTTATCGGGACAACTGTTGATGCAGCGGAGGCAGTTGGAGCTACAGATAGTCAGTCAGACGGACGGACGGACATACAGACAGTCTGTCGGCGGCTGGTGACGTCACTGATCAATCACAATGACGTCATGTTATTGCCAGCTTATTCATGTGATCATAAATTAATGAAGATTTACAGGATGTCATGTCTGCCTGCCTGCCTGTCTGTCAGACTGACTGTCTGTATGTTTGTATGTTTGTCTGTCTATCTGACTGACTGACTGTATATCTGTCTGTCTGACTGACTGACTGCCTGTCTGTTTATATGTTTGTCTGTCTGTCTGACTGACTGGCTGCGTGGCTGTCTGTCTATCTGCCTGACTGTATGTCTGTCTGACTGACTGACTGTCTGTCTGTCTATCTATCTGACTGTCTGTCTGACTGACTGTCTATATGTTTGACTGTCTGTCTGTCTGACTGACTGTCTGTATGTTTGTCTGTCTATCTGACTGACTGACTGTCTGTATATCTGTCTGACTGACTGACTGACTGCCTGTCTGTTTATATGTTTGTCTGTCTGTCTGACTGACTGGCTGCGTGGCTGTCTGTCTATCTGCCTGACTGTATGTCTGTCTGACTGACTGACTGTCTGTCTGTCTATCTATCTGACTGTCTGTCTGACTGACTGTCTATATGTTTGACTGTCTGTCTGACTGACTGCCTCGGTGTCTGTCTGTCTGACTGACTGGCTGAGTGTCTGTCTATCTGTCTGTCTGTCTGACTGTCTGAGGTTCTTCATGGACACTACCATGATGTCTGTTCTGCAGTTAAACTGATGTAAATGTTCTACCGTGTGGTTATGGAGGGTCTAGAGGACTGCCGGGTTTCATTTCAGGTTCTCTTCTTATGCTAATTATCAGCTGGTGTTCTGTAGAGTTCTGCATGTAGACATTCTGTTGGGCTCATGATGAGTGGAACCATAACTAACCATTATTCCAATGGACTGTTCTCTGGAGGAATCAATCAGCTGTTTGGTCTGAAATGGTGAAAATGTGGATCAGAGTTTCCTCAGATGATGTTCAGTTTACTGTCATAGAGGAAAGAAACAGAAAATATTCACACTGAAGATGCTGAAATGTAGAGAATTTACATACTATTATCAAAAATCAGGAGTCATGCAGAACGTTCTCTGTCTGGATTTAAATGAGAACTTTTTAAAATGGACTCTAGTACAACCAGGCACTGGGTTGTGGGCAAAACGAGACATTTGTCATTTTGGAATTTGGGAAACACTGATGCACATTTTTCATCTTTGTCTGACATTTTAGAGACCAAACAGCTGATCTATTCTTCCAAAAAATATGAGTTAAAAACTTGTTATTTGTAGTGTTTAACTGAAGCTTCATCAAACCAAACTCCATTTACAAACATTCTGAATGAATCATGATTTTTAGCTCGGTTTCTGTCCCCTTCAGCAGGTTTAATATTTTTAGCTTTAATGCTGAATTATGAAGCACATTGATCATCAGTGTTAGCTTGTTAGCGGTCCTGTTTGTATCGTATCAACATTGCATGGATTCTTATCATGTATTGATAATCTTTCTGCCGGTATGTTCTGATCAATAATCAGAACACATGATATCAGGGCCACAGCAGCTCTTACAGAACCTCTATTTGAAATTCTCCACCTGGTTCACAGGCTAAAAGTTCTTATTTTGTCTCATGTTTTATTCCATGTTTCAAATCAACTCTTCAGAAAAACCTCTGGAACCAACTTTTATCCTCACAATCAATACATCTGACAGGTTCATTATTCTGTGTGAAAATGTCAGAAAGTCGTGAAGAAAAATAGATTCTGACATTCTAAAACTCAGAAATGCTGACTTTACTGTCAGAAATACTCACTTTTTTAAAGCTGCAGCAAATTTTAATTTTGAGTATTGAATGACATTTTTTTTCTCCAGGATTTGTCAACATTCAGAGGACGTTCCTACAGCATTACCTACAAGTTTTGTGACATTTAACTATAATGTTCTTTTGAGAACATTGTTGAGAAACGCATTTGATAGAACAATGTTCTATAAAAGCCCGAACGTTCTCCAAACATTCAATTTGGAGAGCGTTCGGGCACAACGTTCTAAGATGTTATCACAAAACTTTTTCAGAACATCTTCAGTTTTCCTGCCGTTAAGAAGAAAATTCTGAGAACTAAAAGAAAACTTCTTGCCAAAAATATTTGTAGAATTTTGGAATACTTTGTCAGAATATTTGTGGAACATAAAATTCTAGCTGATAAATGATGACATGTTACAGCCGATTGAGAGTTTTACTTTTGATAGTGAGATGTTCAGTGTGACTAATATCATTGATTGATTGATTATTAATTCACCTACTGTTGCTTTCTGAATCAATATTTTAATCTGAACAACATTAAAAAAAACTGTGATAGGAACAGATTTAACTGTAAACTCCTCTTCTGTCTGGCCTCCGTCAGGT
This sequence comes from Acanthochromis polyacanthus, assembly GCF_021347895.1. NCBI lineage: Eukaryota > Metazoa > Chordata > Actinopteri > Pomacentridae > Acanthochromis > Acanthochromis polyacanthus. Next base: position 17,708,906 of record NC_067124.1, read on the forward strand.
GACCATGTCGGTGCTTGGCTCCGCCCCCAGCAGTGCCGACGCCTGCCTCAGCATCGTACACAGCCTCATGTGTCACCGGCAGGGCGGCGAGAATGAGGGCTTTGCAAAACGGGCCATCGAAAGTCTGGTGAAGAAGCTGAAGGAGAAGAAGGATGAGCTGGACTCACTCATCACCGCCGTCACCACCAACGGAGTCCACCCCAGCAAGTGTGTCACCATCCAGAGAACGTTGGACGGACGGCTGCAGGTACCACGACAAGGTTACACGGGTCCACAATGTTCCGATCCAGGTGGATTTCAGGGGTTCTCAGAAAGCCTCCATGGAGTCCTATGTGAAAACAGGGCTTTAAAGGTTCTCAAGAACACCTCAGATTCCTCTAGTTGTACTGGAAAAGGTTCTGTGGTTCCAGAGAAGTGCTACTTGCACTTTAATCAGATCCTGATGAGTGTCTGAAGGTTTTTATTGTTGAGAATTTCAGAGATGAATTAAAGGAGCATCTGTAGTGGTTTAACTGGTTCTTGAAAAGGTTCCATGGGGTTCTTAGGAAACTCCTGTGGCTGCCATTGACCTTGAAGGATGATACCTTTAGGTCTGAAGGTTTTTGACACAGGTTCAAAATGTTCTTAAGATACCTCCACGGCTACTTAAGCAGATCCCTGTAGATTCCAAGGGGTTGTCAGAGAGCTTCCATTGTGTTCTAATGAGGTTATGTTGGGAAACATAGGTTCCAGTTTGTGACTAAGAGGCTTCAAGAAGTCTAAAGAATGCTTTAGATGACATTTAAGAGGTTCTTGATGTACTGGAGAGGGTTTTATGGTTCCAAAGAAGGGATTCTTATACTTTAGTAGGATCCTCATACTGTCCAGAGTTGGTTTGGAGTTCTCGATGATAAATGATGATTTACTTGTTGGATTGACAAGAACAGCTCTGACAGACTGCTAACTGTCCTTGAAATGGTCTCATTGGTTCTTGAAAAGGTTCCAGAGGGTTCTCAGGAGGCTAATGTTGCCTGAAAGGTGGGTCCTAGGTCAGAGGTTTTAAACAGGTTTAAGATGTTATTTTGGAACTTTCAGGACTACTTATTATGATGTCCATGCGTTCTCAACGAGGTTCCAGGCTGTTCTCATTAGGTTTTAATGATAAACAATGAATCCATTAATAAATTATGGATATTGGCCTTTAAATTTTCTTAAGAACACTTCAGAGGATCTTGATAAGGTTCTACAACAAGGTTTTTGTGGTTCCTACAACCAATTTAGAGGTTTTGTAGGGGCATTGGTGGCTCCTAAAGAAGGGTTGCCTGGTTGTAGTCACAGGGACATGGTGGAGTCAGACGTCAGAACAGGGACCCACGTGAAGTTCATTCACACAGTAACAAGCCTGCCAGACTGATCTGCTTATTGTGTGAATTAACTTCAGAGTTTATATGCGTGTTCTCCTGCAGCTGTCAGGTTCAGGTGTTCCTCACTGGGTTCTACGTTCCATGTGTCTCTGATAATAACATGGTGTGTGGCAGCAGACGGGGTGTGTCTCACTGTCACAGTAATTTTCAGACCAGACGACATAAACCTGGATGAGTCTGCAGCAGGAACCACCAGAACATCAGAGCCTTTGAAGGAACGGCTGAGCTCCTCTTAGAACCACAGCAGCTCCACCTTTCTAAGGAACCAATAGAACCATCTCATGATTTCAGAGATGAAAGATAGGAACAGCTCTGATGGTTTCTCTAGTTCTTAAAAGGGTTCTCAAGAGACAGCTGTGATCTTAAAGGACAATGGATTTGGGTCTGAGCTTTTAGGGAACATTCAAAATGTTCTGTAGGACATCATTGTAGTGCACACCAGGAGGTAGCGTGTTATTTTGATAAGTCTATGAGAAAAGGTTCATCCAGTTAGTGTTCAAAGAGCTGGAAGTTTCTAAAGAATGCTTTAGAGGATCTAGAGGCCGTTTTTTGTTCCAAAAGCCATTTCAGAAGTTTTGAAGTTTCAATGAAGATTTCCTTGTACTTTTAGAGGATACTAATGAGGTCCACAGGATTGCTGATCTAGATAGGTATTAAAGTGCTTTAAAAGTTCTTAAGAAGGCTTCAATGGACCTTTGAGATGTTCTTTGTGTGCTGGACAGGGTTCAGTGGTTCCAAAATGGGTTGTTTAGTATGATCCTGATGAGGTCCAGAGCTGGTTTCAGGATTTTGGATTAGGTTTTTTGGGAAGATTCTTACAGAGATGAATGAAGATTTAGTTCTCACGAGTTCTAGAAAATGGGTTCAGTCAGTCTTTAAACGATGATGGCTTTGAGTGTGAGGTGTTTGGCAGGTATAAATGTTCTTAAGGAGCCTGCAGGGTACAAAAGGAGATCTCTGTGGAGTCCAGGCGTTCTGAAGGAGGTTCTATGCTGTTCTGATGAGCATCCTCCTCCTCTGAGGAGGAGGAGGAGGAGGAGGAGGAAGCTGTCGTGTTGTTTTGTCTGGATCACAGGAAGTGGGTGGAGCAAAGTGAAACCAGACGGACTGTGTGTTTGTGTGTGAACATGTGTCTCTGTGAGGACTCCTGAGGGTTCCTCAGACTCTGGTTCTCTGTTTGAGGCTCCACATGTGGTTCAAAGTTCTAGTTAGAACCAGGTTCACAGAGACAGAAGGAGACAAACATGTGAGTCAGTTCAGAACTGCTGTAATCCAGTTTAAAGGCTCTAATTTAGAGATTTAGTCTCATTTCTGTCAACATTAAACAGTTTAACGTGTGAACAGTGAAGCATGAAGCACAGAAAAGTTAGTTATGATGACATTTCATGTTCTTTTATCTTTTTGTTTCAGTTTTATGATTGGTTGTGATTTCACCTTAACAAATCACATATTTTACTTTTTGTCATTTTACTCTTCTCTCATAATTATGGTTCAGTCAGACAAAGTTTGGATTTTAGATCTCTACTTTTAGTTGATAAATCAGAGATTTAACCTGAATATTTTTGCTTCAGTTGTGACTGACTGCTGTTTAATTGCACAAATGAGCTCAGTATCTTTTTAAATTTTCCATCTCAATGCCTTTAATGTTGATAAATTGCTCGTCTTTCTGTCTGCTGGTTGCTGTGTTTCCAGCTCTTTAACAGATAAAGAGATAAGCCCTTCTTTATTTTCTGTCCGTCTGGATTCAAACCACGAAAGTTGTTCCTGAATGTGTCATCAGGTGGAAATATTCCACGTTTTGTGCATCATTTGGCAGAAATGTCTGTCGTCTGACGTGTATTTGGAAACTTTGCAGTCAAACTGAAATACTTGATTCATTGTGTTTTGTTCTGAGGTTTGGATACAGTTTGTGAGAGAAAACAACAACTTCAGGCAACAGAAACAGGTTTTCTAAAACTCTTACTGAGAGCAGAGAGTTTTTGAGGATGAATAGATAAACATTATAATGAGGAAGATTGTAAATGATGGTTCCAGTAAGAGGCCAGTTTCAGATCAGTAGTAGAGAGAAACTGCAGAGTTAAACTGCAGACTGATTCAGTGTGTGTCCATGTTGTGTCTGCAGTGTGTTATCCTGCCCTTCACCTGTGAACACACACAACACATCACAGCCAACACACAAAACACAGTTTGTCTTTGTGCTTCCATATTACAGACACACTGTGTCATCAAAGGCCTTTTTAACTTTAATTTCATATTTCTGACCTCATTGTTTTCAGCAGTTCAGAGCTGAGTGTCGGACAAAACATAAAGAGTAAATATCATTTAGTAAACCTGTTTTCACTTTAAAAGATACAACAACAGTAATAACGGTTAATGACAGACACATTAAACATGTTACACACAACATGGATCGATCATCTGCTCCTTGTTCTGTGTAACACGTTTAATGTGCAGCAGACAGAGCGGGACTTTGTGCAGCTGAGGTCAGACATGATGTCATCATGGTGGTTTGTCCTCATGATGTAATTCTGACACACACACACACACACACACACACACACACACACACACACACACACACACACACACACACACACACACACACACACACACACACACACACACACACACACACAGTGTTTCCATGGTAACCTCTGCTCTCCATGACTCAGTTTGTTCTCACACAGTTTATTTAAATTTCCAAAATAATGCTTCTGTTTGTCTGTCTGTCTGTCTGTCTGTCTGTCTGTCTGTCTGTCTGTCTGTCTGTCTGTCTGTCTGTCTGTCTGTCTGTCTGTCTGTCTCACCTCTGCAGGTAGCGGGCAGGAAGGGTTTCCCTCATGTGATCTACGCCCGTCTGTGGCGTTGGCCCGACCTCCATAAGAATGAACTCAAACATGTCAAGTTCTGTCAGTTCGCCTTTGACCTCAAGTACGACAGCGTCTGTGTCAACCCCTACCACTACGAAAGAGTGGCGTCGCCCGCCGCCACAGGTAACATCTGATGTTCACCTGCCTCAGTCACATCAGTGCTCATGTCTGATAGGTCCACAGTAAAGATGGAGACTTTCTTTCTACTGTCATGGTGCCTCCGGAGGCAGAACCTGGAACTGCAGAACCTACAGCTGCATATTTCCCTGAGTTTCAGTTTGAAGCTGACGTTCTACTGAAGGTTGGATGTCTGTTGTGGTTCCTGCAGCTCTGATGGAACCACAGCAGCAGCTCAGAACACTGTTTGTGTTTCAGTCTGTCCTCTCAAACAGAAACAGTCGCTGTGTTTAGTCTGAGTGTTATTTCTGTCGCAGCACTCTGAGAACGCATCAGGAACACCGACAGAACATCTAAAGGCAGGCTGTAGATCCTGGATTTAAATGGTTCTGTGGCGCTCAGTAAAAGTCTAACAGAATATCGCTGCTCAAAGTGAAGCTTAGTGTTGCTGCTGTCAGATGTCATTGATCCTCCTTAAAGTATTCATCACATCATTGGACCAGACTGAGGCTGGAATTCATCCCAGATACTCCAAAAAACGACCAGTAGAAGGCCTCAGCTGCTTCTGATGGTTTACTGGTTTTTTTTTTTAGAGTTAATCAGATATTGCTAATAATTAATATTAATCTTGATCCTAAACATGGCAATATCAGTTTCACTTATTTCCTTTGACTTTTTATCACAGATTATTGAAAATAATTGTAATTTTTTTCCTCAAAAATTCCACTTCTTGATTTTCTGACCTTTATAGTTAGAATTGTTATTTATTTTTAATATCTAAAACTTTTTCATGTTCTGATTTTTTTCATACTTTTTACTTGAATCCTTTATATTTTGACAGTTTTCTCTGGCAAGGTGAGAGCCGAGCTTCAGGTATGTTTTCAGTGCTGTCTGTTTGTCAGATAAGCTCACCTGGTTTCAGGTAAATGTGACATCAGAGCTCATGTCAATGTGTTCAAAATAATGTCTGGCCTCTTGAGCTGCTGCTGTAACTGATGGAGACTAGTGAGGCGTTTAGGGAACATCTGGAAACTGCAGGTTCTATAGACGACTTGCAGTGTTTACTAACACAAGGAATGCGGGCGCAGATCCGGTGCAGGAAGTGAGAAGTTCATCCGCGTGTTTCATATATACAACAATGGCACAGCCGAAAGTTATTGTTAAGAAATCGTACCTTGACGAGCTGTCACCTGCCAATCGTACCTGTTACTTAAGCAAGTTGACACTTAGTACAGGTACGCAACTACCGGACCCGTATTCATTGCCGCAACAAGAGTGGTTACAGGATATGAGGCAATGGCCTCATATTCAGTGGCCGGACATCTATTTATATTTAATCAACTTGCCAAGCGTTTACACGAAAGAGAATTTAAAGACATAGAAATCCCTTGATGCTGTTTAAACTTAAATGCTATTACAGAACTGGCAAAATCCTTGGTGTGAGTGTACAAATTACCTGTCAATTTTGTTCTTAGCTTTGGTGCTGTTGGCACTTTCACGCCTGTGAGGAAATACCGAAGACACGAAATCAGGACTCTCTGAATCGTCAGATGCACGACCTGTTAAAATTGTCACAACTGCCTTCGATTTTGTTGAAATGGATGAGCCCCTCCAGGTACTGAATAAAACCTTAAATGAGGGTTGTCTTTACTTCGATTCTGACAGCCGACAGCACAACAAGAAGGCAGATTTAGTGTAATATGTGTATATAACAACACCTAGTCGAGCTTGCAATATCCCGAGTTGGCCAGCTAAACAAGCTTTGTTTGGCACCGGGTCTGCACGTGCAGCTGCCTAATTAAGTATGCATACGTCATGTGAAATCCATCTATGGACAAGCAGGTTGAGTTGAACTGATGTTTTGAGTTACTCTCCTGTCTTCCTTCAGGTCCTCAGTCCCTGATCAAGGAAGAGTTCATGCAGGACTGTCTGCAGATCGACTTGCCCCCCCACGCAGACCCCTACAGCCAGCCCCATGCCGGCAGCATGTATCCCAGCATGCCTCTCTCTCCTCCAGGTCAGTGTGGGGGTGTCGGCCTCTCAGAGTGGTGATTTCAGGTGTTTAGGTGTGTTAATGCTGCTGTGTCTCTGCAGGTAGTGGCTCCATCACACCTGCCGGGGGGGTCGGTGGGGGAATGGGCGGGGCTCCTGAGGGCCCCGGGCTCCTGCAGATTGCCTCCCCTCACGACCACGGCAACCGGACTCCCCCACCTCACCTGACCACACCCCACCCGCCTCACTCTTCGGCCGCTGCCTCCCCCCACCAGCAGAGCCCCGAGTACAACTGCCCCCCCAAACCTGGTACTGCATGTTTACTACATCTGTACTACATCTGTACTGTATTGTACTACATCTGTACTGCATTGTACTGCATCTGTACTACATCTGTGCTAGCATTAGCAGCAGAAGTAGCTGTAGCAGTGATGTCAGTTGCTACTTACTAGCAGAATACTTACTAGCAGAAGTAGTGTCAGTGATTCAAGTAACGGTATTGCTGCTTGTATTAGTAGTGGTATTGACAGTAATATTTGTAGTATTGTCTAACAAATACCTGATGTGTGTCCTGTGTCTCTGCAGTCACCTGGTCAGGTAACAGCCACGCCCCCTACAGCCCTGGAGGACCCCAGCTGAGTGGGCGGAGCCATCAGCAGCAGGCACCAGTACATCATCAGCATCACCACGCCCCCAACACACACTTCTGTATGACACACATGATGAGTGACATCAGTGAAATAATACTGCAGTTTATGCCGTACTATGTGCTGTGTAGTACTGAGAGTGTGTTTTCCTGCAGGGTCGCAGCATCACAGCGCTGCTCCGTATCCTCAGCCAGTGTCCAACCATCCAGGTGACTCGCCTGCTCTCACCTGTCTCTCCCCCTCTGTCTCTCCTCACCTGTCCTCACCTGTATGTCCTCGACCTCACAGCTTTGCGTCCGTCCTGCAGGTCCAGAGTTCTGGTGCTCCATCTCCTACTTTGAGTTGGACGTTCAAGTTGGTGAGATGTTCAAGGTCCAGTCCAGCTGTCCTCTGGTGACCGTGGACGGTTACGTGGATCCTTCAGGTGGTGATCGGTTCTGTTTAGGGCAACTGAGCAATGTACACCGAACCGCCGCCAGCCACCGTGCCAGGTGACTAGTCTAAACCAATCTGAACCAGTCTGACTCGTCTATACCAATCTGAACCAGTCTAAACCAATCTGAACCAGTCTGACTAGTTTGCTGTATCTCGGCTGGTACTACATCCAAACTGTTGGTGTCCTTTAGGCTCCACATCGGTCGTGGGGTGCAGCTGGAGTGTCGGGGGGAAGGTGACATCTGGATGCGTTGTCTTAGCGACCACTCGGTGTTTGTCCAGAGCTTCTACCTGGACCGGGAGGCGGGACGAGCGCCAGGTGATGGAGTTCATAAGATCTACCCCGGAGCTTACATCAAGGTGAGTTCATGAGAACGTGTTCAGTTTTTAGAACTGTGTCACTGAGACATTGAAGGAAACCTAAAACCAGACAGATTCTCTATAGAGTTCTGAACTGTATTCATCTCTGGGTTCTAATGGATTTCTGGAAGCTTAGTTGTGATGGACATCAGAGATAATAATGTCATGAAGAAGTGGATCAGAACATGCTTGTTTCATGTGACTGAGTTCAGATATGGCAGAGTTCTGGTTCTGAGAATCATCATGATGTTTGTTTCTAAAGGTTTTTGACCTGCGACAGTGCCACAGACAGATGCAGCAGCAGGCGGCAGCAGCTCAGGCAGCTGTAGAGACTCAGCCAGTTGTCGGTTCGATTCCTGGACAGAATGGCGTTGGAGGAATCTCACCTGCTGTCAGTAGGTATCACCTGACATCATAATACAGTGTATATGTGGAGAATCTGTCAGGAGGAAGAGCTCCGCCTGCTGGACAGGTGTTTGTACATATTACGTTTCTTCAAATAGAAAACGTTTCTGAAAACCAAAACCTTCTTCCCTCTGGTTCTGGTTCTTCAGGACTGAGTCTTCAGAGACCAACAGTGAAACATTCAGAGAGTTATTTAGGTTGAACTGCAGGGAGTGTTTCTACAGAGAGGCTGAGACGAAAATCAAAGCTACAGGATCAATAAAATAAATGCAGCATGACTCAGAAACAGTGAACAGAAGAGCAAGTTGTGGATGATACATAAAGCACGGTGAAACATCTTTCTACAGCTGATGAGCAGAGAACAGAGAAAAAGTCTGGAGAGGAAACATGGAGATAATTTAACACCTACAGTATGAACATTAGTTTCAGAGTGTAACATCTGAGGAAACATGTTGGACATCTTGGTTCAGGGTTTTTATGTTTTGTTGAATGAATAATCAAAGAAATGTTTATTTTTTTCTGATTTTCATCATTTTGAGTCAAACATTTCTGAGTTCTCTCCTTTATGTTGTTCTGTTCCCATGGAGCTGCAGGATTTCAGATTGCAGAGAAATTGAAACCACAGTGAAGAAAAGTGAGGCAGAAGCTGCTGCTGGAGTTAATATGGTTAAACTTTCTCCAGAAGAACCATAAATAGTGTTTGAACTGAGCTGGACGTCTCGTATCCAGGAACAAATATTTCTATATTTCTTCACGCAGAAATACATAAATAGACGTAAATAACTGATTATTGATCAGTGAAACTCAACAGGATCTCTCGGTCTAATGTTTGAATGTAAACAAGGCAGAGCTGCATGATGTAATCTGATTACAAACTCCATGTAATGTTACTCCTGAGGTAACACTATGTTTAATGTAGTTCTATCTTTGCTTCTCTGAGTTCCTCCTTGAGTTCAGAGAATAAATCACAGAGCAGCTGAAGCCTCCAGCTCTCAGCAGGTGAAATAATGTCTCTTAAAAAGAGAACAGAGGATTAATGTGTCAATGTGCAGCGTCCTCCAGTGGCAGAACAAGGTGGCACAGCAGGAAAACTTTTTAGACATCTGCTGGTTTCTCTTTCTTTTCTAACACAAACTCACACCTTGGTGGCCTTTTCCACAGATCAGATATTTTAAAAAAAACTTTATTGTCCATCTCTGTAGCACAAAAGGAGGAATTTATCTTTACCCTACTGAACAGTCAATCAATATGTCTGAAAAACTAGTTAAAACATTTAGTATACAATATCCGATGCAACTTTATAAAAAAAAATCCTCAGACATAATTCAACACAATTTAAATTAGTCATGTAAAATTATATAATTATTAATAATGTATTTACCTAGTCTTAATATTTAAATTGTAAAGTTGTACACCTGAGGATTCAGGTGTTCTCAGTACCCTGCTTCACTGCGTGTTCCCCTCCTTCAGGTGGGCACTCGGCGGCGGTTCATCCTCCAGGTGTGCGTTCGGTGGCAGGTCTGGGCGTGGACGACCTGCGCAGGCTGTGCATCGTGCGGCTGAGCTTTGTGAAGGGATGGGGCTGCGACTATCCTCGACAGAGCATCAAAGACACGCCCTGCTGGCTGGAGGTTCACCTGCATCGAGCGCTGCAGCTGCTCGACCAGGTGCTGCACATGCTGCCATCACGAGAACGCACACTCTGACACACACCTGTGGCGGTGCAACACCTGAACCCTGACATCTGATATCTGTAACTTGATACCTGTTTACTGACAACTGATACATGTTTAAAGACACCCAATACCACACACTCAACACCTGATACCCATTTAAGGACACCTGTCATCTGTCACCTGATACCCATTTAAGGACACCTGATACTTGTTTTAGGACATCTGATACCTGACAACTGACTCCTGACATCATCTAAACCACATGTGTCAAACTCAAGGCCCGCAGGCCATATCCGGCCGTAATACAATTATATCCGGCCCACGAGATCATTTTACATTGATTTATTATTATTGTTATTAATGGCCCGACGATATGAAGCGCTGATAACACCCAAACTACAGATCCCATAATGCAGTGCAACAGCTGCCTTGCCGAATGAGAGGTTACCTGGGAACATTTCCGCGTCGTTTAAGTCAAGTGTCTGTTATTGTCTGTAACCCTATTGTAACGTCAAAGCTAGCCCTTAACAATGGCGAAAAGAAAAGTTGATTCTGAAAGCAGAGCCTTTCAAAGCGATGGGAGGCTGAGTATATGTATGTTGACATTGCTGGTAAAGCCGTGTGTCTTATTTGTGGAGCTAATGGCTGTAATTAAGGAATTTAATCTAAGAGGGCACTTTGAGACAAAACATCAGGACAAGCTGAAAAACCTGCATGCACCTTTGCACTAAAATGTCGGAAAAACTTAGACTTATTGTTAACTTATTGTCGACTTATTATGCGATAAGTTTACTGGTCTGGCCCCTTTGAGATCAAATTAGGCCGTATGCGGCCCCTGGACCAAAAACAGTTTGACACCCCTGATCTAAACAGTCAGGATTGAGAAGCTCCGCCCACATCCTCCTCCTCACAGGAGTCAACAAACACACCGTAGCACCTCATTGGTCGTTTTAGACAATCAGCCAATCGCAGCATCTTATCCTTCCTGTCAGTCATATGAGTTTCCATCAATACCAGTGGCAAGTCTGACAAATTAAGGGATCAGTTCACACAAATTATTATCTTGTTGTGTTGTTGTATTATAATGTCAGCTCACTGACATCACCCCCTGCTGGTTGGTTGCAGTAGAGGCCATAAGGCCCACCCCTGTACAGTTACTAGTCACTGTTATCAAGAAAATTAATAATTTGAGTGAAGTGACCCTTTAACTGCTGGAAAACATGTTGACAATCAGCTGTTACCAAAAACACGCCCATCGTCACGTCTCTCCTTATTGTTTTGTTTCGTTTTGCTCTTTCCATTTTGTGTTGGACTGTTTCTTCTTCTACTTTATTTATTTTTGTCATCTACAGAACCTTCGTCCCCTCTTGTTGACATCATATCCTGTTTCCACTGTGATTCCTCTCTGACCTGTCAGATTATTTATTCTGTCATCAGGTTTTTTTCTGTCTTTTAGCACATTTTACATTTTAACTTTTTATACTGAAAAGATCTAAAACTCTGTATCATGCTGTTTATTCAAATTAAACTTTTATGATTAAAACTAAATGAATCACAACGTCTGTATCTTTGTTTCCTCCTAGTTTGTGAACAATAAACTGTAAAATTAGATTCTTTAGTCTGTTTTTTTATCCTTAAAATACTTTATTATAAAACTTCAGACTCAGTAGCTATTATAATTTTGATTTCCACATTTTAACTGTGGTTTTATGTTCCATCACCCTAAATTTTAGTACTTTTCGGAGTGAGAAAATGAAAAGTCTTCATTGTGTCATGGGATCTGATCCCTCATTGCAATGACTAAATCATTATTTTTTAGTAGAAATTAAAAAAGTACCTATTATTATTAATGACCTCTGTAAAATAAATGTACACTGCAAATACATTTTAAACTGTTCTATTTTATGTTTTTTGAGCAATTGACTGCAGATATTTACAGTTCTTTTAACTTACAGATAATATCTTGTGAAATCTCAGAAAAAGCTCCAATTTGCATGCTGACTGTATACAAATGAAAAATCTCAAATAAGTATTTGTACAAACAGTAAATCTTATTTTTACAAGATGCAACTGTAAAAATAGACTATATTATGTGCAGTTTAGATCTTGGCTTTTTAAAATTATTTCTACAGTGTCTGAACATTACAGTATTTCATCATTGTTAGCATAATTTTTTTTTCAGGCATCCTTGCTCTCGGATTTTCACCATTATTTTTGTCACAGTATAGTACAGTAAAAAAGGTATAGTAATTTCTAAATTGTAGCATCAGAAAATAGAAATACTAAAAGTTAAAGTACCAAAAAAGTGCAATGAAGTACTTGAGTAGGTGTAAGATGCTTCACTTCGGAAAACTGGACATCAAAGGTTTTTGTTGTTTTGTTGTATTATTTAAAAGGCTTTATCAAAATGTGTTGACAGACTGAGTCCAGTTCTGCAGAAAACCTCTTTATTTTCTCATTTTATTGTGTATTTCTGCTGCCAGAGAGTCGACCAGCCGCAGCAACAATTACACAACATAAAGCAGTACAATACCAAGAGGACTGTCAGCAGCTGAAGTAGCTAATTTACTGTCAAAGTTCATTTCATGTTAATAGTTTCAATTTATTTAGAGGATTATTTGGTTCCACCGACTCCAGTCTTCAAGCAGATCTGTGCATTGGTTTACTGATCTGTCATCTGCACACACAGATTTTCATGTTTTATATTTTGTCCACCATGTGACTGCCGAGGTTCCATAATAAAGCTATTTGATTGTTTTTATTCGAATGTCCAAAGCAGAGTCCATTCATTTCTGCTCACATCTACACATACTGTTTTATTCAGCTGCTCTTTGCTGGAAAATACCACAAAGGTTCTGCTGGCTTCAGGTCAGGACTCACACTGTCCAGGTTCTAGTTCCACTTTGTTCTAGTGTAGAAGCTCTTGTGTGATGTTGTTCTTTGAATCTTCTCCTGCTTGAAATATTCCTCTTCTTCCATCTTCTGCAGACTGGGAATCATTTTGTCAGCCAGTGTTTTGATTTATCATAAGACATTCTTGGTGCATCTAGAAATGTCATCAATACCCTTTGTACTCATGCAGCCCCTTATCATGACACTCCAAACCTCTGTGCTTCACTGTCAGGACTTTGCATTCACTGTGGTAGTCCTGGTCAGGGTCACGCCAAACATGCTGGACTCCATCTGAACCCAACTAATATATCTTGGTCTCTTCTGTGGTTCACTGATTTTTAATTGCTCACTGATCTTCCTAGAGCCTTTTCCATCTTCGTGAAGTCTCAGAGTCAGATTTTTCACTTCCAAAATTCAATTATTTTCTATATGGAGTCATGAGGTAGACATAAATACAGTCTATGACATAAATAGACACAGTCCATAGTTTCATTTTCAGTTGTGAACAGCAGAATTTTCTCAGTTTTGTTGTTCACAGCTCATTTTTGAACCATGTTCATCAGACTGATTGTAATCCCAGCTGGACTCAGTTTAGTTTCACTGATCAAAGCTGAATTCACTTTGGTTCTTTAAGTTTCTACTTTGAAGCCTGAATTTTCTATAAAGTGTTTCTAAAGCATTTGTTTCTAATTGTTAATCAGTGGAAAAAGTAGTGTACTTATAAATAATTCCGTGTTTGTACAATGAACCAGTGTAGAATCATTTGACATAGCAGTGATGTTCCACAAAGCTGCTGTTATAAACTGTATTTACTACCGACTGTAGTTTATGAATGGAAAACAACTTCAGCTAAATATGGCGCCAATAAGGACAAAGAGTGAGCGCCTGAAGAGTTTAAATGTTTCGTTCTCGCCTTCTCACTGGTCACTCTGAAGTACCGCCTTCGAAATTCAAACCAATCGTTGACAAGAAATCTACATAATAAGATGATAGGGAAGGCTTTAGTGAGTGGCTCGTGTTTGGACCAATAGGAAACCACAATCCACTAAAACCTGAATATTGATGAGCAGGAGGCGTGGCCTATGAGTGGAGGTCGGTCGCAGCGAACATGGAGGTTTAGTTGTTGGCTGATGTCTGCTTGAGCAGGAGGCCTCACTGAACGAGCCACTTTTCCTTTGTTATACTTTGTTTTTTCCGCCTCCGTTCGACATGGAGATGAAGAAGAGGATCAGCCTGGAGCTGAGGAACAGAAACCCCGCCGAGGTGAGTCACTACAGCGGCAGACTTGAGTTATTTCCTGGACGGACTGGTGGAGGATGCCGAGTCCAGCCGACATGACGATGCTGGAAGCACTCGACAGAAGCGGACGTCGAGTTTCTCCATCTGTAGCGACCCGAGCCTCTCTGTCCGACATTTTGTCTCCTTCTGAGGCTCTCTGAACCCAACATGGAGAGAAATGCGTGCGGAGCTCCTGTAGTCCGCCGCGTGCAGCTGCGTTCCGTCTCGCGCTCTCACGTCTCACCTGCTCGTGGGAGAGAGAGACTCGCGCGAGCCTCCTGCAGCTAGCATCCGAGCTAACACGCTAGCCGAACGAGCACCGGGCGGCGGATTCCCGGGCTGACGGTCGACGCTGTGCGCGGTCTAAAAAACAAAACACAGCCTTGTACGGTTTCTCGGTTTGGAATAAATTAGACTGAATGCCGCCTATTTACCCCAGGGCCCGAGCGGACTCCCATTTTAACATTCAGTGTTAAATATCTGGAGAGCCTCGATGCTCGGGCCAAACTCCGTTCATAAATACACAACTTTAAAGTTAACTGGGGGGCAGCCAGGAGATCTTTCCACTGCTGCGCCTTTAAATCAGTATACATGTTGTCGGCTATTTTAACTCAGTTCGGCTCTGACTCGGTCCAAATTCGGCCTTTTATTCGGGTCAGACTGTAAACTTTATGGGGAGCTTGCAAGCTGCGGTTCCCGCCCACTCCGCCGTGTTTTGGTGGCGAAGCTCTGAGATGTTTGTAATCTGATGGCGCCTCCAGTCAGACTCCGCTCTGAAGTCTCCCACTTTAAAGTTTTCCCGGTACCGACCGCGGTGCTCTCCTGCCCGCCGCCGTTAGAGGCAATTGGGCACCGCAGCTCCATTCGTCCACATTTAATCCAAACTAAGTTAAAGAGCAGGTCGCCGTTCCCGCCTGCACGGCTCTGTTTAGAAGCTCCATGGTGCACTTCAAGCCAGACTCCATTTTAAAATTCACATCTTTTTAGTCTGCGTGGTCACAGACCAGAGTGTTTTCTAATTCATCACCTTTAAATGTCTAATATATTTCCTGAAGTGTTCCAGGTCGTTTCGGCTCACACCAAATTCAACATCGGCCGGTTTCCGGATCAGACCGTAAAGTTTAGAGGTTCGGGTGCTGCCTCCGCCCAGTCCGCCGTGTTTTGGTGGTTCTAAAATCACACTAATCTTACTTGGACTTTGGTGGACACGGTTAGCGTCACAAAGCTGCTGTTTTCAGTTTGGTTGATGAAGCGAAGATTATTCGGAGTGTCAGCACAGTTTCCCTCCGTTAGTGAGACACTGCCGGTACCTGTGACCGGCAATGACTTACTTCTGTGACAGTTATCGGTCCTGATCGATTGATCAGTTGAGTCAGGTGGATCCCTCCTCTTGATTTACCTGCTCTCAGGTGTTTCCTTGCACTGTGGACTGGCGGGTACTAGAACATATAAAGTGTTGTTAATTTAAATAGTTTCACAGGAGGTTTAGTTACTTTAAATAACATGTTACTTTAAGAAGTTCCTGTCAGACAGACCTGCATTTTGACTATTTTTACAGAAATGGGTAATCAAACATAAATAAAATTGAGTAGAAAAATCAACGAGCTGCCAATTTTTGGTGGTAATTAGTTGGGTTGTTTACATTTTTAAGAAGAAACTGTATTCTCTGATTCCAGTTTTGTTGTTTATTCATCTGATTCTATGAATATGTTGTTGATCATAGAAAGATATTGAACAAGTCAGAATTTTGTACTTGCAGCTTCTTTTTCTTCTTTGGACAAAACATTTGCCCTCTTGGACTTTTCATCCAGCTCAGCTCATCAGCTGTTTGCTCTGATGTTCCCCTGTTTATTCCAGCAGCAATTGATTAGCTGAAATGTACTGTTGACTCTTACATTACTGTTGTTTTCAAATGATGTGGTTTCGATTGATTTGGTATGACTCTGTGTTGGTGGTGTCTCATTGGCTGAATCCTGGTCACATGGTGTGTTCAGGTGGCAGAGCTGGTGGTGGATAACTGTCGCTCAGGGGATGGAGAGGTGGAGGGTCTGACAGAGGAGTACACGGAGCTGGAGATCCTCAGCATGGTCAACGTCGGCCTCAGCTCACTGGCCAAACTGCCATCACTGCCCAAACTACGCAAGGTGAGCTCACATGCCCTCATCACCAGGTGTCTGAACCGCCCCTTTACTCTACTGCCACCTCAGTTAGACGTGTAAAAGTACTGATTCAGAGTCAGTAGTATCGAACAAGCAGATCTAATGATCTCTGATTTATGGCTGAGTTGAAATATGAAAAGTCTCCTATTTGACCTCATATTAAGAAAAACTGATGATCCAGAAGTCAACCAGTGATATTGTCTGAACCACATGTAGCTAGAATAAATAGAACATAGAGTAAATGATTGTTTCTAGGTGAATTCAATAGGTATTTAGTCAGAAAATGTTAAGTAAAATGATAAGAATTGAGAATGAAAATATGTTCATTCTTCAATGATGAACTGTGACTATCTACAAGTGCTCTTATTATATACAAAGATTCCATAAAAAATACGTTTTTTTAACATCTTGGAACTGAATTAGATCTATAAAATACTGTGTGTACATTACTGCAGCTGTTATAAACTGAGCATATGTATTATTTTAGTACTTTAAATACATCTTAATACACTTAAACACTTTTTCTTGGGTACCATTATAGTGTATTTTACTGTGTGGCTTTCTGCACTGTTTATTAATCAGAACCAGTTGATCGGTGACAAAAGAAAACTGAGTTTTGTTTATCAGCAGCAATGGTAATCACAAAATAAATGATCTGAGTTATTTCTGCAGACTGTATTTGTTCCCGGTGAGTTTGTGTTGTCTTGTGTCTGAGTGCGTTTGCTGTGTTTCAGCTGGAGGTCAGTGATAACACCATCACCGGAGGTTTGGACACGCTGGCAGAGAAATGTCCAAACCTGACGTACCTGAACCTGAGCGGAAACAAGATCAAAGAGCTGAGCAGCATCGAGGCGCTGGTAGGGGTCACCATTTTACTAATTAATGCACACTTACGTTAACGTTATTAAAATCCAATTAGTGTACACATTTGACAGCTGAACAGCTACATTACATACAGGAGCTTTAAGACAAGGTTCCACCTACTGAATGTATCATGTTCTGTAGGTGGAACCTTGTTGTAAAAGTACAGTAGAAGACTGTCTATATGTAACATAATGTAATAGGGTAAATGTAGTGTTAGAGGGTAAATGTAGGATCATTACGACAGGCACATTACTAAAAATTTAGCATCCGTAGTAGAAACATAATTTCAGAAGCATATTCAGGCCCAAAATATCTCCACTTATTTATGAATTAAGTTCTTCACCTAGATCAAACCAGCCAAACCAGGTCATCCTTTGGTTTGGTAATCACTCGTCAAACAGACGTTTTCTAACGTGGTTTTGAGAAATAGAGACACTTCTGCTGTTTGGACTGTCTCTCTGAGATGTTCTTTGGTGTCTTCCTGCAGCAAAACCTGAAGAACCTGAAGAGTTTGGACCTGTACAGCTGTGAGATCACCTCGCTGGACGACTACAGGGAGAGCGTGTTCGAGCTGCTGCCTCAGCTCACCTACCTGGACGGATACGACCAGGAGGACAACGAGGTGCCCGACTCTGAGGCCGACAATGGTGAGCAAAAACACAGACCGACCACAAAAACCTGCAAACACAGACCAATTCAACCTCCGAACACCAACTGAAAAAGCTGCAAATATCCAAACACAACCCAAATGCTACAGATACAGACTTAAACACTGACCAGAAACCTTCAAACAGCAATATATGTTGGGTTTTTCCATCAGAGCTTCTTCTGGACAATCTCTGATCTGCTTGAACTTTTTCAGCCATAAATGTTTCTGTATATTTTTCAAAGGATATTGAATTAAATGAATTAATTTATCGAATGCAGAATGTTGCTGAATACAAAATGGATCATACCTGCTCCACAAGCAGGTGACAGATATGAAGAATTTGTAGAAAACTTTTTGTTGTTTTGCTTCCAGACGATGACGATGAAGGAGGTCCACATGGAGACCTTGATGATGATGAGGACGATGAGGAGGATGAGGACGACGAGGAAGGCTCCGACGGAGACGAGGACGAGGTCGGCCTGTCGTACCTGATGAAGGAGGGAATCCAGGTGAGTCTACATGTTGCTGTTCCACCGTTGACCTCTGGGTGGTGCTGTTCATCCAGCTTCCTGTTTCCTGATGGTGTTTCTGCTCTTTTCAGGATGAAGAGGACGACGGTGACTACGTGGAGGAGGAGGAGGACGATGAGGAGGAAGAGGAGGATGGAGGTTTGTGATGAAGTGAATCTGTAAATATAGATCATGAGGAGGTTCTGCCTGTGTGAACAGGTGTTTCTCCTGAGAGAGCATTCAGTGAATCCACTTTATTCTTTATTTATTCTCCCAAAAAACAGTAATTCTTTGCAGCACTAAATAAAAGACGAAAATGTTGTGATTGTTTCATAGCAGAGCAGCGATACTGTTTATTATAATTCCACTTATAAAAGTATATAATGTAGTTACTGTAAAAGTGCAGCATTTTATTGACCTAATTCTTGAAACAGTTCCGTTTTTCTGGGTGTAATGGAACGGACTCCCAAAATATTCAGATTATTGTTTTTTATTTTAACTAAAAATCACTTAAATCCTTGCAACTAATGTAGTGTTCATTATGATAAATACTCGTATAGATTATATATATTTATAGATTATACATATATTTTTAAAAATTATTTTCTTGTACAGTTTAAACTTTACTATTTGTTAAAAGTAATTTTGCTTGTTTTTAATGGAATTCTCACTTTCCTCCCATAATATAACATTGCTCAATAACAGAATTCTGTAGGTGATACTGTATTTATCATATTATAAATTAATTCTGCCATTTAAACAGTTTTATGGGTGAAATATAAAAAAATTAAAACTGCCAATTTTTTTATTTTAACATTACAAATGTCTTACAATTTTGTTGCCTTTTTGCAGTTTCCCATTTTTCCCCTCACAGTTAGCCTAATAATATATTTGTTTTTCTAAACACTCAACCTTCTTCTTTAATCAATTGCATTTTTGCTGATAATATTTTGCCATTTCTCTTTAATTACTTTCATATGACTTTGTTCTTATACTTAACTGTAATATTGTGATTTAATTGAACTTAAATTATGTATTTTTTCATCCAACAACAATCTTTGGTGTCAGTATTACTTTTGTCTCAGGATCTGATCTTTTTTTTTTTTTAATTTTATGTTATTTTATGTTATTACAGTTTTCTGACGCATTTTTAACTCGTGTTTTTCATGTGACTGTTTTAAATATTTAACTGTTATTTGTGGTTTTGTCAGACGACGACGGAGCTGCTGTTCAAGGGGAGAAGAGGAAGAGAGATGCCGAGGACGACGGTGAAGACGACGATGACGAATAGTTGGACGCCTTCACCTGCCGTTCCGCCTGACCCCGCCCACTGCCTGGCCCCGCCCCCTCCAGTGACCTCTGACCCCTGCGGGCCTCTGAGCTGCAGACTGACAGGAGGCTCAGCTGAGATCAGGTTCAGGATCACTCACCTGTGTTTACCTGCTCGTGGCTGATGATGCCATCGTTACCTCGGTGATGTCATCGGCTCACAAGCAGGAAACCAATCAAAAAGCCTGATTGGTCTTTTAAAAGTTTGAACAGAAACACGCTGCATTAATCTAAATGTAGATTTTCAGCGCTGCCATTTTCTCACTTTCAGGTAACAAATGCATCATTTAGTAGTTTATTGGTCTGATGTTGATCAAGGCTTGAAGAGGTGCATTTTTCCCCGACATGTCCATTAACCTCACGGTTTACGTCTGTAAAAATCAAACCTCATTTGAATTTAATCTCATCCTGATTGAAGTGACTCCTGCTCTGCTCCAGAGACCCTACAACACTTTTACAATTACTAATTTGTTTTCAGAATGACACGTCACAGTTCACACTTTTTACTGATCCGTCCTAAGCCTCTAAACTCTCATCAGTCATTTTAACTCACTGTGGTTCATTTTTCAATCTAAAGTCCCGCAGTGGAAACAGAACAACGTGAAGAAGGAGAGAGAACTCAGAAATGTCTTCTTTTAGTAGAAAAGAAAAATAAACATTTCTTTGAGTAATTTCATAAAACTGAAAAATCCAGGAACCATCATGTTTCCTCAGATGATAAAACTCTAGGACTGATATGATCTCCTCATACTGTAGATGTTAAATTGTCTCCATGTCTCCTCTCTGGACTTTTTCTGTCTCCTCTGCTCATCACTCATCAGCAGTAGAAAGATGTTTCACCATGCAGAATGCTGCATGTCTCTTCAAACAGCTTACTCCTCTGTTCACTGTTTCTGAGCCACACTGCTTTTATTTCATTGATCCAGTTCACCTGAAACCTGTGGATTTTTCATTCTGTCATGGAAATTCATTTGCAACCAGGAGTAAAGAATTTCTTCTTTTTTCTTTTTTTTTTTTACAAAATCTGACTATAGCAAAGATTTTATTTTTGGAAAAAATTTTAAATGACACATACAGAATAAAGTGATATTAGTGAAATATCGTGATTTTTACACTCAGATTTGGTATTTTTTCTGACAAAGCAGCGCAATACAGATGACTGCTTCAAGTTGGACTTTTTGAAAGTTGATTCTTTCTGATTTTTATCACTGGTGATGTTTTAGGAGTTTTTAAAAAATCAGACCTGTTTCAAACCTGCCGGCAGGTTTTGAGGTTCAGACGTTTAATTACTTAATAGTTAAATGTTTTGCTCACAAATAGTGAAAACTGTTTTTGTTGCTGTGCTTAAAGAAAAACATGTTTGATTTAGTTAAACAGTAGATTCTGTTAAATGCAGCGAGTTTCTGTTTGATCTTTCAGTTTATTGATCATTGCTTGGAGCTGATCAGGTTTCACTGTGATCAAACTGATTTCCAGATGTTTGATCAGGTTCTCCAGTGAAACCAGATCAGCTTTTCCTGACTTCTTCTGTTTCTCCTGATCCTGAACTCGGCTTCTGTTCAAACTTTCTTCTCTTCAGTCTGCTCTGACTGAATACTACATTACCCATGAGTCTCAGCAGCTGTCACCATGGAGACACTTCCATTCAACGCTGTGACATCAGAACTATCGCAGCTGCTGATTGGTTCAAAAGTTAATCCAGTTAATCTCTGATTTGATGTTTCTCAAAGCAGATGCATTCTGGGACTCATCGTCGACTCAGGTGTGTTTGAACTGTTAATGCATTAACCCCGCCTCCTCTCACCTGGCACCTGTCCGTCTGCAGCTCAGTGACCTTCCAGCTCCTCCCTGTGGGTCTCGGGTCCTTGTAAATAGAAGTGAACTGGTCTGTGTAGGTTTTGTGGTGTCGTCTCTTTGACCCTGACTTGTCGTGTTGAGTTTGGAAACGTGAAGTCGGAGTCGACTCTACTCGTCTCTGACTTAATTTTATTTTTTTATTCCTGTCTGCTGATCGTGTTGCTGTAACCGCCGTGTTTTCGAATAAAACAACTGAATTCTCCACGTTTCTGCTCAGTCTGGTTGCTCGAAAAGGACACAAAAATCTGAAAACTTTGTCATCAGCTACGTAACTATTGAGTATAATGGCAGAGATTCAGTATTGTGAGAAAACAAAATTAATTTTACATCTATTTGTACATTTTGTTCAAAAGTGATGGTAGATATAATCAAAAAAATTTAAATAATATAAACTTTCTTTCACTTTAATTGACAATTGAGTAAACTTTTATTTTGGCATATTTTTGTGCTTCAACAGAAGAAGGAAATTGTCAGGAGTTCTTTTAATATTAAATATGAATGCAAAGTTTCACTCTAAGAATAAATCAAAATACAAATCGTTTTTTGTTTTACTGCAGGGAAGCTTTTCCACTGCAGTAAAAAAAAAAAATTTCCCTTCTGAATTTCTTTGTAAAATGTTGTTTATTCCTAAATGTGGGTAATTAAACTTTATTTGTTTAAAACCTTTCATACAACTCAGTGCTTTACAGATGACAATCGAATAAGTTCAGATTAAAAATAAAGCTGATTAAAGACATGAAAGTAAAATAAAAGCTAGATTAAAAGATGGATGCAATGAAATAAGAAAAACTAGGCATAAAATATTTTTTGAAAATAGAACTAAGCAAAATAAAAACTAGATTTGAATGTGTTAGAATTAATTAACCCTCCTGTTGTCCTGTGGGTCAAAACTGACCTGTTTTAAAGTTTGAAAATGTGGAAAAAAGATTTTCACAGTGAAATTCTGGTGTCCACATTTTCAACATTTTTGGGGGAATTTTTGAACATTTTTTTTGGTGAAAAAAAAAATGTTAAAAAAATATTTCTTTAAGAACATTCACAAAAAACAAAAAATCCAGCGAAAGTTGCTGGATTCTTTTTTAAAGAAACCATTAGAACACTTGCTGATGTATATGTAATCACTTTAGATATTTTTCGGATTTTTTTGGAATGTATTTACTTATTTCTTGAAAATATTTACAAGAATTTCTTGCCAAATTTGGGGGATTTTTTTAAATAAAAATTTAAGGGTAGCTTTTAAAGAATTATTGGAATTTTCTTCCTGAAGGTTTTGCAAAGTTTCTGAAACCTGGGAAATTTTTTTGTTGATTTTTGAGGATTTGTTTCAGACAAGGAAACAACATTTCTGGTGCCCGTAGATGAGGACAACAGGAGGGTTAAAAGAGCTACAGTTGTTGCAGCTTTCAGCCTGCAGGGGGCAGCACTGCATCACATCGTTATTAAAACACCAGTATTTCTCTCAGGTTTTTAAGGTGTTTATTGAACCTGGAAATAAAATCACATTTAAGTGTTTTGTGATCTCTATGACTTAAAATTCAGTTCAGTTCTGCTGTAAATACGACCACTGATCAATAAGATCAATAACCTCTGTGTGAGTGTCTGACACACTCCTCCCTTGCTGTCATTAACACACACATTGAGTGTGTGAGCTCTTCTGTGAAGCTTCCCTTTCTCCTTATATGGGCGTGCAGGACAGTCAGAGGCGGGGATTATCGCTGCTTTACAATAGAGCTGAAAGAAAGAAATAAAGACTCGACATTATTATTTAAACAAACTTTACTTTGATCAAAAACTGACCTTTAAACAACCTCAAACATGTAATGATTCAGCTGCACACATCAAACAAGGTGTGTGTTTGTGAGGTACGTTCATGTAAATAGTTGTGGTTTGATTTGTTTTGATACTGTGATTTTGCCTGACAAACAAATCAGATAGAGCCGACTCACTGACTGACTGCTGAGTCATCCAGGTGAGGCAGCACCTGACCGACTGACCTCTGATCTCAGGTGTATGACTGATGTTACAGGTCAGGTGGGCACACTGTCGTCATGGAAACAAATCCGAAGCACAGAGTTTGCATCCAGTTTGAATGAAACGTCTCTCACTTTCAGACAGGTGTTCTTCAGCACAGGTACTTCACACTGGTTCTACCTGGAGCACACGTGGAGCAGGTGAGCTTACACTCAGTGCAGGCTTGGTTCAGGAATGGGCAAACTACGGCCCCCGGGCCATATACGGCCCGTTGGGCTTTTCAATCCGGCCCGCGAAATAATTTCGTCAATCTTTGAAATGACGAAATTACAGTAAAGACCACATTCATTTGGCCTTCCCCTGCAGTACCCGACGTTTCTGTTGTTCCCACTAGATGGCGGGCTCTCAACACAAGTGACCTTTGTTGTTTTTTTTTTCTTCTTCTACTGCTTTGCAGCTGCATTGAGCCTTGCCGTAACAAAAAACACTAAAGAAAAGAAAAGTTCAAAGTGAGTGTCGAGTGTTTCAGAAGGAGTGGACTACTAAATATTTTTTCGCTTAAGTCCCTTCAAAGGCTGTATGTCTTATTTGCAATGAAACCGTTGTGGTTTTTAAAGAATACAATATCAACCGGCACTTTTCCACGTAGCATGCTAACTACGCTAACAACCAGTCAGCGCAAGAACGGACAGCTACGGCTCATAGGCTGGCAGCCAGTTTACAGACTCAGTAAAATACGTTTTTTTTTCTGCAAACTACGATTCAAGAATAAAGCACGAAGGCAAGTTATTTGCTAGCATTCAAAATTGGAAAGGCTAGCAAGTCTTTCTCTGAAGGGGAGTTTTTTTCACAGAGATTGGCTGTGATTTTGTTTTTGCCGTGGACATACTGAGTCACATGAATGAGCTGAAGGTGAAGCTGCAAGGGAAAGATCAATTTGTACACGAAATGTACACAAATGTGACACCCTTCAAAGCCAAACTGACTTTATTCTCAAGACAAATGTCAAAAAAATCCTTCACTCATTTCCCTGTACTGGCGACGCTGACAGAGGCCAGTGGACATGTGATGAAATACAAGGAATCACTAGAAATACTACACGGAGAATTCTGCCGTTGGTTCTCTGATTTTGAAAAAATTGACAAGACACTTCAGCTGGTATCATGTCCCTTGACACAAGACCCAGAAACAGCACCTCAGGAGTTGAAGTTGGAACTGATCCATCTTCAAAGTGACTCGGTCTTATAGGAGAAGTTCAGCTCCCTTAAACTGAATGACTTTTAGCTTCACTAAGTGAAGCCAAGTTTCCAAACATTGGGAAGATGTCACAGAGGATGCTGGTGTTGTTCAGATCTACCTACGTGTGTGAGCAGACGTTTAGCGTGATGAACATCAACAAAGCACACCACAGATCCCAGTTAACTGATGAACACCTCAGATCCATCCTGACAATTGCGACAACCAAACTGACACCAGACTTTGATGCACTGGCAAAAAAGGGTGACTAACAACACTGTTCCCACTGAAACTGAATGTGAGTATTCTTTGTCAGTATTGTCTTTATCATGTGATTCATATTAGTTTGCACGATCTCCAACCATCTGATGCTGGTCTGGTTCGTCTGTCGCATTTCAAAAGTCAATGTGGCCCCTGAGCCAAAAAGTTTGCCCACCCCCGGTTTAGACCCTTTTGAGCTGCTTTACACCTGTTTTGGAACATTCCTTGTCTGTGAGGTCTAATTACACTGAAAAAATGCACCTCTCAAAACAAGAAAAAAACATTTCAAAGAACTTTTACCTTGAAAAAGTGGGAAAAAAATCTACCAATAGAACAAGTGAAAAATGGCTTGGTAAGATTTCTTGAAATAAGATATATTTAGAATATTGAGATTTTAAAATTAGCTGGGAAAACTTATTTTAAGCTGCATTTTACCAGGATTGTCAAGCTTCGGTGTCTTAACTAGGGATGGGAATTTCGACTATTTTCCTAACCGACTAGTCTCAAAAAAAAATGCGACTAGTCTATAAAGCCACATAATGACAGTGAAGAAACATTTTCATTTATATTCCGCTCCGTAAGTCTTGATGGGATCTGTGACTTTGCGCATGCGCGATTCATCTGCCGTCTGACCGCGGAGTGATGTCTGGGACTGCTGCGGGATTACTTGACTGACAGCCTGGGCTTCAGGATGGGGAGAAGCTCACAGCAGCAGCTGCTGCTCGTTGAGGACAGTAACTGCAGAATGATCCAAGTTTTCCTGTCAGTCTCCAAAACGGCAGAAAAAGTCGCTAGTCGCTTTTGACAAAAAAAGTCGCTAGGACGCTTTGGAAAGTCGCTAGATTTAGCGAGAAAGTCGCTAAGTTGGCAACACTGGTTTCTGCTTACACAGCCGACAGGCGACCTTGTTGTCATCTGCTGCGTCAAAATACTGCCAAAGGGTGCTGATTTTCTTACGCGGGAGCGTCGCCATCTTTCCACATTGGTAGTGTCTACAGATACGGACCCGTACCCCTAGCCTGTGGCCTACGGATACGGCACTTTCCCTTCTCATAAATATTAATGAGCCTACATAAATATTAATGAGCCGGCTGATGAACGCGCTTCGTGATTGGCTGGTAATCCGACGGACATGAAAGTTAATGAGCCGGCTACGCTGATGAAGGCGCTTCCGTGATTCGAGGTGAATCTGCGTGCGGAGCCTGTCATGTCAGTCATCTTTGTGTATTAACAGTGTATTAAAGTCCATTCATTCCATATCAAGTTCCAATAAAGTTACAAGAAATATTTTACAATCAGTGTGCTGGGGTCATCGTTGTCTGTGGAAAAGTCCAACATCATTATCTGACTTTTTCACAGACAGCGATTTGGGGGTTGAAATCAGCACTACTATTAAAAATAACAAAACTTTTTATTCACGTGGCGGAACTAACAGCCAGCAAACTGCAAGTATTTTTTTACCTTCAAAAGTAGCGACAGACTATTACATATTAACAACCTAAACAAAACCCTGACGTATTTTCTGCGTCTGTCAACACAGACACTGTCACAGTCACTTTAATGTTAGCGGACTCTGTTGAATGGCTAATTTACATCACCACAAACAAATCTCACAATATCACAGTAAATCGAGTTTGTGGGGTTTTTTTTTAATTCATGCCGAATTAAAGAGCTGCTCCTCACCATTCACGAGTGTTTGTTTCATATTCGACATCCTTAATTTTATCTTGTAAATTAGCGTTCGAAATTAAATGGGAACATTTGCAATGGAGTTCGTCAGCCGCTTCCACCACTGAACGCGGTAAACTAATTAATAGGAACTGGACTTCAAACAATTTAGACAGGGCGTCTAAAAGCGTAAAAACTACATTGTCTAAAGTGTGAGAGGAGACGGTGTATTTTTGGTTAAATTATACAATGTTCGCCGTCAACGTCATTCATGTAAACTGCCTGTAATGTGCAGCAATAACCGGCGCCAGCTCTTCAGTGACCTTAACGGTCCGTACCTCTAGTACAGATGCTACGGGTACGGGTCCGTACATCTAGCATCAACCTTCCACATTACCTTTCCAAACTTTCTTCCCCAGACTGTGTATCCCTGCCCCCCGCTACGTGTGCATGTGAGGGGAGGGGAGGAGGAGCAATTCTCTCCCTGGCCGCTCAGCCTGTTTACAAAGGAGCCGAGGCAGACGCACGAAGAACAAGGTGCATGATGCTTAATGCAGCGTTTAACCGACTAGTAAAATACTAAACGTTTAATAAATGAGTAGGCGGTTAAACGATTAAACGACTCGTCGCGCACATCCCTAGTCTTAACCCTCCTGTTGTCCTCATTTACTGCACTGAAAAATATTGTTTCCTTGTCTGGAAAAATATTTAAAAATTCAGCAAAAAATTCCCCAAATTTATAAAAATTTGCAAAATCTTCAGGAAGAAAATTCCTTAAGTTTTCCTTAAAAGTTTCTTTTTAAAAATCCCCAAATTTAGCAAGAAATAAAAATTTAAAGCATAAAAAATGAAAATTGTAAAAAAAAAAAAAAAAAAAGAATAAAAATCTTTCAAAAAAATCCTAAAAATATCTAAAGTGATTACAGATACATCAGTAAAATTTCTAATATTTTCTTTAAGAACATTCAGAAAAAAAATCAACCAAAATCCAGCGAAATTCTGAATGTTCTTAAGGAAACATTTTATTAACATTTCTTTTTTTCCACCAAAAAATGTTCAAAAATTTTTGAAAATGTGGAAGTTTTCACTGCGAAAATATATATATATTTTCCCCACATTTTTAAACTTTAAAATGGGTCAATTTGACCTGCAGGATGACACAAGGGTTAAAACAAGAAAATTTCAAGATTGTTTGACTTAACAAGACATTTAAGATGCATTATTTTAAAACAAGTTCCTCCATCTTGCTGAAATGTCACTTGTTAAGTGAATTTATCTTAAACCAAGTGAGATGAGACATTTTGACTAAAAATAAGACAAACAGACTTAAGATTTTGAGTTTTTGCAGTGTAGTGACTGCAGTTTCCTCATTAGCATTTTATAATGACACAGATCCAGGTTCAATTTGCAGCTTTTATTTTAGCACATGAACTGATCACAGCACCAGAACCTGCTTCACTACTGGACTACATCTCCCATCATCCCCTCTGGGCTTCAAGCTCCAGCAACAGAACAAACAGTACCATTGAAATCCATTAAACAGGTGAAACATCAGAGAACCACCATCACTGACTAAATCCACATTTTCCAGTGATACAATGTTGGTTCTGTTTTCTTTAAGTTCACATTCGTACCTTCTGGTTGAGCCTCTGGTAAACCTGTGCAGGTGAATCCACTGAAACAGATGAAAGTTCAACATGTTGTGACTTTTATCATCTTGTCACTTCTCCAACAGCTTCATCAGTACAAAATGTAGCTTGAAAAAATAAAACTCTGAATGATTGTTTGTACCTGCAAAGGTGCTTCCATACATGTCGTTTTAATACGACAGTCATTTAGCAAACTCATGAACATTACAGTCGTGATGAACCAAAACAAAGAAATAGTAAAAAACATTCAGGCGTTTGTCTGAACAGGATCAGGACCTGATAGAAGAAAATTACTTCTAATGTCAAAATGTTGGTTTTTGAAATCTGAAAACTGCATTAATCAAATAATATTTTATGACTTTATCATTTCCAAATGTAATGAAAGTATCTTTTGTTTTATACTGTGCTTATGACATTGACTGTTACTAATTTATCTGCTAAAAGATCTGAGTCTCTGTCAAATCATTTATAGACCATTTGAACCCATGAAAACAAGTCATGTGGCTTTTACCTTTTATTTCATGTTAACATAAACAAACAATGTAGTCAGTTTGTTTTGATTATTAATATTATTTGATTCAGACTGTAACATTTTGAAACACGTTTTAGTCCAAATCATGGTTTCCTCTTCTGACGTTTCCCTGCAAACAACCATTCGTCTCTTCTTAGCTGCTGAACCTGAGCTAATCTGTTAGCTAACTTTTCTTCATAGCATTGCAGTAACTGACATATTTTTAAAATCTTTAGTTTCATGCACAGGAAGTTGGTCAAAAGATGTTAGTTTAGCATTACGTCACCTTCATCTTCACTCATTTATGAAACCCAGCTGGCTAGTACTTGCTAATGCTAAATTAATGTTAGCTAGCTAGCATTAGCCAGCTAATGTGAGCTCTCTAAATACTACAAAGAGTTCATGATGTTGAGAATGACTAAAAAAATTTCAAACGATCGTGCAAACTGTGAGTTTGTACATATACTGAGCTAAATTTAGCTTAGAACGTATCACTTAGCTACTGTTTGAACATTTTGTTTAATATTTTGTCCCACTTTCAGTCCAAAGGATGGAAAAAGTTGGTAACAGCGAGCTAGCGGTATTCTTAGTTTACTGTAGCAAGGATGGTAAACTATTATCCTGTAGCCACCACCATTAGCCAATTAATTCTAGCTCTTTCAATATTAGCTTAGCAACTACAGAAGTTTGGTGACTAGATTCAAATTTAGTGTGGATGTTTAAACAAAACATCCACACTGAATTTGAACCAAGTCAACAAAATTTGTTTGTTAGCTCAGTTAGCATATTGTTGCTGTTGTTGCAGGGACAGCTAGCTTGCTTGTTAGCCTTCTTTTTCTTTACTGGTTTTCATTCTAATATTATAATTTAAAATTAAGTTTTTATTGTTTAGTTTTACACAGTTTTTGTTTGGTAGCTTTGTTAGCACAGCAGGTCCTGATACCTGCACAGACAAACAGTCAATTTGTCTGCAGGTGTGTCAGGTTTACTGAGGATTGTTGGGTTAAATTAAAAGTGAACAGAACCTTCACATCTTTACAAACATCTACAGCTGAGACTGAAGGCTGGTGATCCCTGAAAACATTCAGAAAGAAGTCTGACGTTTAGACTTCTTAAAGGTCCACAATGTTGTACCAACCTAAAATGGGACAAACCAAAAAGGAAGCAGTACCTGTTCATGTAAACACACCCCAAAAAACGGACTGTCTGACAGAACGTACCTTTATTCTATGTACTTTTCTCCTTCTAACTTTAATCTGAGTAACAGAGTAATTGTCTGAAAACTTTGCCTCTTGAGGGATGAATGAATTATTTGAATATTAAAGCTGAACAACAAATCGATCAGCTGCCAACTGATAAATCAATTCTCCATTATTTTGATAATCAAGTAATTCTAATTGTAGAAACAGTCTAAATTCTGGGATTCAATTTGAACATTTTCTGGTTTCTTTCCTTTTCTATGACAGTAAACTGAACATCCAAGTTTTTAACTAAACAGCTGATCGATTCATATAGACAACAATCAACAGATTAAGTGACTGGAAATATTGATTAGTTTCAGCCTGAGCTCTAACAGATGACCTGCTGTTGGATACAAACTCAAATGGACCCAAAATCCAAAGAAACTGGGACGACATTCAGGGAAGACACTTCATTTCACTATAAACTCCTTCATCTACGATCATAATAAATCTACATGTTTTTAATTTTTTTATGGAAAAGGGAAAAGCTCACCAGCTTTTTCCAGAGCTTTCAATCACATCAGACGGTTTCTGCAGTCCCTTAGGAACAGAGTTTCTGTTTGGTAACAACAGGTGTTCTGTAAAGGTGGGACTGGTTTTTGATGTGAAGTTCTAAAACAGAAAACTAGACCAAAACCAGTAACACTAACTGGTTTAAAACCAGGTATCATACCTACACCTTATGACAGCAGAACCTCCTGGCAGATGTAAAGAAAGGAACCAAAAGTCCTCAAAACCGTTGATGACCCCTGAGCAGGTCACATTTTCTTGAAGAAGGCAATGAGACAGTATTGAAAGCTCCAGAAAAGATGAGTAAATTTATATGTCTACTGCTGCTCCAGTCATTACTTCTTTGTTCTGTTATTCCACACAGATGAACATCTGTGACTTAAAATAAAAGTTCTCCTTAAAGATCCTGCAGATCAATAAAGGCGATCAGTTAAAGAACCATGAGTCCAGAGGAGGCCTTCACCACTGAGCTTCACAGCTTCACCATATCCTGCATTCGTACCATTCAGCTGCATAAATCACATCATAGCAGAACGTGAAGGATCCAAAGCTGTGGACCCTTAACTCTCCTCTTGGCACATTTTCATGCACTTTGACAACAGAAAGTTTCCTTCAAATATTAAAACGCTTCATCAACAACCATCATTCAGTTGATTGGAGACTTTATGGTCCAGATGTTTATGAGGAGAATATATCAAAATAATTTAAAATTTTTCATCTGCAGCCTTCAGCTTTGTGCGTATACCTGGACTGGATCCATCTGACCTAGTTCCTACCTGTCTGAACTGGTTCCTACCTGTCTGAACCAGGTCCTACCAGTTTGAACCAGTCCCTACTGGGCTGACCCAGTGCCAACCAGTCTGAACTGGTCCTGTTTACATCAGGCTCTTGCGGTCGGGGCTCAGTTTGTTGCTGTTGGTGGGACTGACGGCGGAGGTGGAGTCCAGCTGTTGGTATAGCACCCTCAACTCCTTTACCTCCTCCAGAACCTCGCGGGCCTGGTTCCAGGCCGCCGCTGCCTCCTTCAGGAGTCTCTCAGCTTCGGCTCGCGCTCCATCAGTCCCGCCCTTCACCTTCCCCAGCTCCCCCTCGCCACCTGTCCGGACCTCCATCAGCAGCTGCTCTGTCTTCTCCAGCTTTTGACCGATGAGGTCCTGCAGCTGGTTGATGGGTGCTGCCGTTCCGGTCGTCGATGAGGCTGACGAATGAGACACTGCTTTGTTCTTGACAGCTTTAGTCTCTGAGTGCGTCAGGATCTCGTCCATGGAGGCGCAGCGGTTCTTCTCCGCTGTTGTGAGGCGTTTCCCTGCCTGAGGGGTTTGAGCTGGGCCCGTCTGTTCCCACACCACCACCACCTCACGGGGAAGGCTCTGAGACTTCCCAGAAGCCTCAGCAGTCCGAGCTGAGAGGGTGCCATCTGTTTTGGACCTCGGACAGTCTGGCGTGAGGCGGGTTTTATCGACGTCAACCCTGAAGCCATTGGCACCTTGGGGAGACACAGCGTCCTCCTCTTGGATCAGGTCCAGAGTCAGCATCCCGTCTGAGGATGAAGTGGAGGCCTGAAGGTAGAGAGGAGGCAGGTCAACCACTCATATACCTGAGACTAGGTTTGGTAATGATAACCACTAATTCATCAATTGTTGTTAATATTTTAACAGACAAAAAATATAATAACCATTAAGGCAGAAGAAGAAGGTTGTGCATGTCAGTAAATGTACTGCAGATTAGCTGTAGTACCTGGTTGTTCCACCAGGTGGAACATCTTACTGTTTAATACTGTAGAGACCAGAGGAGGCGTCACTCAGACTACAGTTCATGTTGGTAAGCAGACAGCATTTTTGGAGTTTAGCTAGCAATGGGTACCATGACAAAGACTCATATAAGCAAGATGATTTGTGTTCCACATATATACTATACGTTATAATAGCCAAGACACTAATGTTAGCTAGCTGCTCTTCTGGAGAAACTTGTGTGTCCATGGTTAAAATGAGCTATATCAATATGTAGAATAATGTTTACAAAATCCACATTGATTGATTGATAGGGCTGTAGCAACTGTTGGTTCAGAAAATTGTTTATACTTTAATTTTCAGCAGCTTTTGACACTTGTAACTGCAACTATGAGTACAAACATCCTGAACACTCCTGAATGCTGATGATCTGGTAACTGAAGCTTTTGATCGAGTCACGCTGTCTTCAACAGCAGATTCATTAACATGGGTGTGGCACTTGAGCTGAAATTTCTTGCTAATTTGAATGTGTGATAAGCTACAATTTGAATTTGTCAGCTGTAAAGAAGTTATTTAATACAATATAAGTCCAGTTTATTTTCAAATAACATTTATTGGATATTTTTTATTCAGCAGAAACAATCAATTATCCTTCTGCTTGGCCATAATTTACTCATAAACCCCCCCACTAATCACATTGTTGTGAATGTGTGAGCATCTGTTATAACTTTGCGTTGCTTTTGTGATAGATGATACTGACCACAGCCAGCAGGTGACCTCTGGTCGGCAGTCGGCGGTTGTGAGGAATCTTCACTCGATCTCGAGTCAGATGAGACAGCTGAGAGTCTTCAACCGTCACCTGAAACACAACATCAGAAGGTTTAGTACAACATTGTGAACTCAAACTAATTGATTATCAGAATAGTCGGAGATTAATTTAACAGTCGAAAGGGCCTGGGATCTTTCTGTATGGAGTTTGCATGTTCTCCCTGTGCATGCATGGGTTTTCTCTGGGTACTCTGACTTCCTGCCACAGTCCAAAAAATATGCTGAGGTTAATTGGCTATTCTAAATTGCCCGTAGGTGTGAATGTGAGTGTGATTGTGTGTCTGTATATGTAGCCCTGCGCCAAACTGGCGACCTGTCCAGGGTGT
The DNA here is from genome assembly GCF_021347895.1 of Acanthochromis polyacanthus. Taxonomy (NCBI): domain Eukaryota; kingdom Metazoa; phylum Chordata; class Actinopteri; family Pomacentridae; genus Acanthochromis; species Acanthochromis polyacanthus. The sequence goes on from NC_067124.1 coordinate 17,742,279, forward strand.
CCCCTGCCTTCGCCCGAGTCAGCTGGGATAAGCTCCAGCACCCCCGCGACCCTAATGAGGATAAAGCAGTGTATAGAGAATGGATGGATGGATGTCCTGATTGGTTGTTTCATCAGGTTATGAACAAAACATGACTGGAATGTTAAGAAATGTGTGAAGAAATGCATAAATAAATCAAAATAAATAATTTAATATCTTTATTTTATTTCTACATTTTAATACATCAACTTTTGTTTACACTGAACTGAGACAGGATTTATTCCTCTCAGGGATGACTTTAACATCACAGATCTTCAGAAGACCCAGGGTGGAACCCTGAGGAACTCCTGAGCTGTACTAAACTCCACTAACACTTAACTTGTTCTGGTTAAAGTTGTTTCTAAGTTCAGATTTGAATCATTTAAAATACTCCTGGCAGATATTCATTATCAGGAGTTGCTGTCTTTAAGAGCAAATCAGGATGCAGATACCATGAAGGAACTGTTTAATATTTCAGGTGAATAAACACCTGCAGTCTTTGTCTCTGAGTGTGTTCTTCTTGTAAGTTAGATAAATTAAAACTCTGAGTCCATCATCTGAGAGGAGTTTCTGTTAGTTGTGATAACAAGAGGAACTCAGCAGAACCAACATTTTAACACTTTAAACTGACCCTGAACATCAGTTTGTAGCTGTGAGAGTCGCACACTGCGATTCCCTGGATAGAAAACACCACAACATCAATACAACATGACTGTGGTAGTAGTGAAACCTGGAACACAGTGTGCGACAGAGTCAGAGTATTATCGATGAGAGCATTGACTGGAGTATTGATGGGTGGAAAGCAGCTCTGACACACATCCTGCTGCTGTCAGCGAGGACGAACACAAACACAGGAAGCTGCTTCGAAAGTCAGACCTGCAGACACCTCCAAATAATTCAGCTCTTAACCAAATCTGACAGCAAGCAAAGGTGGCCCTGTTTTAAAAAAATAATGTCTACCTAAAATATCTTTTCACAAACCAAACACTAAACAACCTGTTTAAAACTGCACCAAATTAAACTGAAGGAAGAGTAACAACAAAGAACCAAAACGCAACCAAACTGCAAAATCTGTCTATCTAAAAGAAAGTAAAACTCTCCAAAAACAGCCAAAAACCATCCAGCAGCATCAGAAACTGCTTTAACAGAACAACAGGAGCTGCTAACAGCAGATTCAGCTGCAAAACTGTGAAACAAAACCAATCTGAAACTCTACAAAAACATCTGAAAACATCAGCTCACCAAACAATCAAACTCTGAACAGAACCTAAGACTGCACAAGTTGTACTAAAGTGATGAAAAAGTTCCAACAATGCAGCAAAAAACGATGAAAATTGTCAACATCCAAAAAATATGAAACTTGACAAAAAGTTCCAAAACCTCTAAACTGGGCTTCTAAGGAACTGTTGAAAAAACAAACCAAGAGTCAAAAACGGTCTGCTAACAGTCAAAAATGGACTGTACATACACTGTATGTACAGTCACTGCTTTAGACTGAAAACAACGGCTGCTAGTGTTTCATTTTGTGTTTGTGTCTCTTTAGAACTTGATTCTCAAGAACAGAAAAGACCCACCTCATCCAGAATGCGGTTCTTGGCTCTGGTGAGGGCAGCGTTGAGGACGGAGATCCACGACTCTTTATCCTCTGGACTGACAGCCAGGAAGACCAGGTTTGGAACCTGCAACCCCAACAGACACAGAACACGCACACACAGTTTTACTCCGTGTAACATCACACACATTAAACATCAGAGTCCAAACTTTCTGCTGAGAGTCTGTCGTTGTTCTGACGTGTTCTAGTCGGCTGTCAGCGTAAGAACCTGTTCAGAACCTCAGGTTGTTTTAAAGCTGGCAACAGGAACAACCGCACACTGAAAAAACAAAACACACTGATCAGAATCAGCTGCAGAGTTGTGCAGTGTGGAATTGTGGGATTGTTAGCAGACAGGCTGTTCTGGTGTTCGTGGTCCTCACAAGTACAGGAATCTGTGTAGCAGAAACTGCAGGACACCTGACACCCCCAGTGCATTCTGGGTGTTCGTGTCCATCTGTTGCACTGCTGTCGAGGGAAGTGTCGCAGCAGAATGTGCAGCTGTGTTCAGTCAGCTGCTGAGTCACAGCAAAAACACAACCTGCTTCTATCTCACTGAGCTGCACATGAGCAGAACCAGAACCAGCAGAACTGAGCTGCAGGTGGACAAGATACCACACTGATTCAGTCAGGTGACAGTCGCATGAATCTGAACTTCTCTGTCTGGAACTCCTCATTATTGTTGATCCTCTATGTTTGTAACATTACAGCTGATCTGAACCAGAACCAGAACCAGACCCTCATCCAGTTGACCCAGATCCGCAGTGTGAGCCACGAACGTAGCTTTGATGTGGAAAACATGTTTCTGATTTTCTGACTTTAATGTAAAATCCACACATGGATCTTAAATCAGTTGAAACCAGAGAACTTCAAAACCTGTTGATGGATTTTACAAGACATTTTATCTTAAAAAAAATCAGAGCAGTGCAGAGAAGAGACAACCAGAGAGAGTGAGAGGAAAATCAGACTGGATCAGTAAAATAAATGCAGCATGGCTCTACAGTATGAGGAGACTACTTTAGTTCCAGTGTTTTAGTATTTAAGGAAACATAGTGGATATTAAGGTTTTTTGTTTACAAAGTAAATAATCAAATGTTTTTATTCCTGATTTTTGTCATTTTAACTGACACAGAAGACATATGAGTTCTCTCTCTCCTTCTTGATGTTGTTCTTTTAGTGATGTAGAAAGTTGATTAAATATATTTTTCTTAGTTTCATGACCTCTTAACTTTTGTGAGTCACTGCAATCGACTACAGCTGCTGACTCCTCTGAGCCAATTTAAATAGAATCCATTTGATCCACTCATTAGACTCGGACACAAACACCACAGTGGGAAAGTCTACGGAGCTCAGAGCAAATCATTGACTAGAACGAGTCATAAAGTCACTTGGAGCCACAAAGTGACATAAAGAAATGGTTAAATCAGGCTAAAATGATGAGTTTTAGACAGGTTTTCCCAAAGTCCTGATTAAACCCATCAAGAACCTGTGGACTGATGGAGAAACAAGTTTGAGTCAGAAAGACAACAGATTTAGCTGAACTGCACCAATTCTCTCCAGAGGAGTCAAAGATAGACCAGAAGCTTGTGGACAGAAACCAGAAGAAGTGAACTGAGGTGAAAATGGCTAAGGACGATTAGCCCAGTAGTAGCATTTGTGTATGTATATTTATGAGCCAGCAGATTAAGTCATATTTATCAAGATCTTTAATAAATCTAAGAAAAAAACTAAATTATTATTTTTGAAAAAGATTCATGTTTCAATGATTCCATTAAATTCAGAAATGGTCTTTACAAGCGGATGTAAAATTTTGGTCACGATTGTATAAAAGTATGTTCAGGTGTATGTACAGGTATGTTCAAAGTATGTACAGGTGTGTTCAGGTGTATGTACAGGTGTGTTTAGGTGTATGTTCAGGTGTGTGTTCAGGTGTACCGTGTTCCCTGGCGAGCTGCAGCGCTGCAGTCTGAACTTGCTGTGGTTCTTTTTGCTGCGACTCTTGTTCTTTCTGATCTCCTCGCAGCGCTCGTAGTCCGACAGGTCCAACACCTCGTCAGCCCGACCCAGTTCCTTCACCTGTAGACAGGTAATATACCAGTAATTATAACAGGTAATATACAGGTAACTATCACAGGTAATATACAGGTAATTATCACAGGTAATATACAGGTAACAGTCAGGTAACGCTCAGGTGAGTTAGTGTCCTGGTTTAGGGGGTGGAGCATAGAGAACCACTTCATCCTCAAATATATTTCCTCTCAGTTTTTGTTTTGATGTCACGTGATGCTGTGAAGATGAAGGATTCAGGCCCCGCCCACACCAGCTGAGTTCTGGATGAACTCAACCGGTGTGGATGTCAGTGTGATCAGTGATCAATATTGATCCCCGTGCTGATGTAATGTTCGGTATATCGCGGTCTACACCAGCTCATGTGTTTTCTCTGTTACTGTCTTTGTCTCTGAGCGGGAACTTCATTTCCCATGAGGCTTTCAGAGAATAAACTGGAAGTGTAGAGTTTCTGTTCAGTGACTTGGTCTTTTTTTTTTAGCTTGTGTCTGTTTTCCTGATCAATTATTGATAATCTATTAGCAGCTCTGCTGTCCAGAGACGTCTGAGAAACACATGAATAAAACATCAGATTATGAAAACCTATGGAACAATACTATTAGAATATTATAATTAGAATATTATAAAGAATAACAATAAATATTTGTTATGTAGTTTTGTTTTATGGTTTTCTATAGTTTTTGGATAGTTTGATAGTTTAAACATTGTTGGATGGTTTAATGTAGGTTTGAACAGTTTTGGACCATTTCTTGGAAGGTTTTGACAGTTTCTGACAGTTCTAGATGCTGAGAGACAGCTTAGTTTGATTTTGGACAGTTTTTCAGGGGTTTAAAAACTTTTTGATCATATTTGGATGGTGTTAGACATTTTTTGAAGTTTTGGACAGTTCTTAACAGCTTGGAACAGTTTTAGTTTAGTTTTTAACAAGGTTGGTTCCAGGTGTGTACAGGTGGTTCTGCTGTCAGGTGTCAGAGCAGCACTGATCATCTATCAGTGATCTGCTCTGTGTTTACTCTCAACTCTTTATACTGGTCAGCACTCATGTTTCCACCTACAGACAGACAGTTTACACACAGACAGACAGTTTACAGAGAGACAGTTTACAGACAGACAGGTAGAAAAGACAGACAGACAGATTACAGACACAGTTTGCAGACAGCTATTAGCCCGTTAGCATGTCTCCTGCAAGTTTTGGCCCGTTGGTCTCCATGGAAACAGCATCCATTATTAACCAGACTTAAACTGAGCCTTCCTGGGTGGGAGGCCACACCCACCACACACACACACACACACACACACACACACACACACACACACACACACACACACACACACACACACACAACTGTGTTTTTCTATCATTGTGGAGACCTACCATTGACTCCCATTCATATCTAAACCCTAACCCTTACCCTAACCCTAACCTTAACCCAGACCAAAACAATGGCTAACCCTAAAGAAACGTTTTTGCACTTTTACTTTTTTCAGTAACAACAACATGGCCAAGAAAACACTGTTTAAACTTGTGGGGACCAAAATGAGGTCCCCACAAGTTTTCCTACAGTTGTGGGGACATTTGGTCCCACAAGTATAGCCAGCACCTGAGCGCGTGTGCACACACACACACACACACACACACACACACACACACACACACACACACACACACACACACACACACACACACACACACACACACACACACACCTGTTGGCACTGGTGTGTTCGTGTGTTTGTGAGGACTCTGAGTGTGACTGCAGCAGCTGACCGTCTCTGGTTGTTTTTCGGCAGTTTTACTTCAGATTTGGACACACAGTTCAGGACAGTTTATTTTAAGTTCCTGTATATTGGTGCACAGGTGTACCACAGGTGTAGAGCAGCTGGGTTGTTCCAGAATTGGAGGACATTTTACGTCTAATCCATCAAATTGCAAATCATCCATGTACAAAATACTAAAACATGGAGCTGTTGTGTAAACTTACTTGTCCTGAGATCAAATCTAAAAAAAATGGAAGACAAGAATGTTTGAAAATGTTTTTAAAATACCAAATAAGTCTGGAGTTCCCCCTAAAATGCAATTTTTCTCTTATCCCACCCCCTTGAATTGAATTGATGAATTGAATCTCAAATAAAACTGTTAAAATGTAACCTAAACCTCCTTTTTTGGTATTTTATTGATGTCTTTTGTAATTGTGGGATTTTTTTAAATCAACAAAATATTTTAAACAATAATTATTATGCATGGAACGTGTGTCCCAAACAACCCTGTTAGCATAACCTTTTTAGCTGGTAGAAGAAGAAGAAAACAGTGAATCACATGATACACTGGAATTAACATCATCCAACAGTTTTCTAAAAGAATGGGTAGAGCAAAGCTATGTCCTCTCTGCTACATTTTTATATTTTCATAACATTGTCAGCTTTGATTGAATGTCTCACTCTCCCTTATAAGGATAACACAAATTCTTCTTACTTCTTCTTTACTTTTTTCTGTAAGTAGGTTTGTCCTCTTGGTCAGCAGCAACAGCGAGCTAAATAGCTGACTTCTACTTCCAAGAAAAAAGCTAACATTAGCATGGATTAGTAGTAGGGTTAGTGAACAACAAATACAACATGGGATAAAAATGGTACCATTAATGTGTAAGCTGAGCCAATCATGCCTTTGATAGTTTATTACCTGTTATTGATAAATATGTAGCAGAAAACTGTAAAAGACAAGGTTTATTTTTCAAAAAAATTTGAAGCCCAAATGTGCTTTAATTCTGGAATGACTCAGCTAATTGGTGAGTTTTTGGCCCTTTGTTGGAGGGTTTCTGAGCAGATTAAACAGCTCCACAGGTTCTCCACTTTATTGGTACTGAGTCTGTCAGTGTTTGAACTGAACCTGAACTGGTCTGAGCCCTGAGGAACATCACGTCCTGCATCATCACTCATTCAATCAATAATTAGTATTCATCCCTCAGCTTCACAGTTATGTAATGACTGACCTCTGACTGTCACATCCATCAGTGTTTGTTATCGAGTCAAACTCTGTATTAATGACGCTGCCAATCAGACAGCAGTGCCGGGTCCATGTGAATTAAATGACAGACCGAGCAGCCAATCAGAGCACGACTGTCTGATGGAAAACAGTCTCTGTTTCTGAACATTTTAACCTCCATCTGTTCACAATAATCCACAGTGTGCGTGCGTGCGTGCGTGCATGTTAAACATGATATCTATATATGGACACAAATCTGTCCTTATGTCAGTGTTTCTGTATTAATTAGTTGATTTACTGATATTTTGATTGATTCGATAAATTAATTAAATTATTGTAATGACTTAACAAATAGTGTTTTATAAAGTATATGATCATTTTATTGTTATTTTTACTTCACTGTGCTGAATGTATTTTCCAACAATCTGTCTCAGGCTGTACAGTTAGCACTTTCTCCTTGCAGAAAGAAGATCCTCGATTCAAATCCCGGCCTGGGCCTGGGATCTTTCTGCATGGAGTTTGCATGTTCTCCCTGTGCATACGTGGGTTTTCTCCGGGTACTCCGGCTTCCTCCCACAGTCCAAAAATATGCTGAGGTTAATTGATGACTCTAAATTGCCAGTAGGTGTGAATGTGAGTGTGATTGTTTGTCTGTATATGTAACCCTGCGACAGACTGGCGACCTGTCCAGGGTGTCCCCTGCCTTCACCCGAGTCAGCTGGGATAGACTCCAGCACTCCCCGCGACCCTAATGAGGATAAAGCGGTGTATCGAGAACGTATGGATGGATGTTCGTCTCAATGTTGTCTTTGAAATATGTGACAGGAGCCAAAAACAAACCGGAACTGCTCAGAGTTCAGAGGTTTAAATGAAAAACTTAAATATTTGCTGTGACTTAAGGACGGGATAAGTTTATAAATGTCACTTTGTTTTGTCAGAAATTATAACAGATGTTTGTCTTTAATCCATTAGTTGATGAATCTGGAAAATAATCTGTTGATGACTCCGTAATGACAATAATCATTCGCTGCAGCCCAGCAGTGACAGAAAACCTAATAAAACATAATATATTACAAATAGAAAATAGACAGGAACAGTTTCAGATAACATCTGATGAAGATGGAAAGCCGCTGAAACTGAACTACATTTCCCATCATCCCTCAGTATGGGCTCACCTGCTGTTAGTGACCTTATCTTCACCTGTGAGGAAATGATGCGTTCACTGACCTTTGCACCCGAAACCACATCTGAGACTTCACAGAGCAGGTTAATCAATAATGATGTAGTATTGACTAATCTGCTGATGATCTGTCTGATCAATCAAATGTTTGACCTATAAAATGTTTTAATCCAACAAACAAATTTAAAGATATAAAAGTGAAATAAAATGGCTCATTTCTGCAAGTTGGGATTTATAATCAATTATTAAACTGATCAACTAAACAATTGATCTGACTGACTGATCATTTCAGACACATCTGGAGAATTTCAGCTCATGTCATTCAGTGAAAATTACTGAGAAAAACAGAGACAAAGTGGACCTGAGACAGTCAGCAGATCTATTATCACTAATCACATTTATTGATCAGAAATGAATGACATAACAGGAGCAATAGTCCCTGATGCAGCGATCATGGGTTCGAACTCAGCCCATGGCCATTTACTGCATGTCATTCCCCCACTCTTCTACCCAAGTTTCCTGTCTCTCTCCACTGTCCTATACAATAGAGGCAAAAAGGCCAAAAAAAATAACTTTAAAAAAAGGAATCAACGATAGACGAAGCTGCTGAAGAGACGAAAGAAAGACAAGTGACTGTCAAATTGAAAACATGGTCAGTGTGTGTTTCTGTGTGTGTTTATTAGTGTATGTGTGTGGTTTGTGTGGTTCCACTCTCAGTTTCTATTCCAGTCAATCCGGATGTCGCTGCTGACGGTGGGACTTCTCGTGAACCAAACCTCAAACAGCAGCAACTCAGACATCCTAATTTGGTCGTGAGACAGTTTTTAGGAAGCTCTGAATGGTCATGTGACCACCGAAGAAGACTAATCAGAAAAAGGAACCAAAGAAACCAGTAGTTCTACAGTAGTTTTGTGCTTCCTAAATTAAACACAGAACCGAAACTCTTACCCTGAATGCACCACAGAGAGTCAGCTGACAGACGCTGAATCACTAACCTGAGAACTTTTTTTGAGAGAAAAAGCTTCTACAAGAATGTTCTGTGTGTGATAAAGGTTCTACAAGAACTTTCTGTGTGTTATAATGGTGGTTATACAGGGACATTCTTTATGAGATAAAGGTTCTACAAGAAAGTTTTATGTTCAATAAAGGTTCTATGAGGACATTCTAAGTATGATAAAGGTTCTATGTGCACGTTCTCTGTGGTAAAGGTTCTAAGAAGACACTCTCGGTGTGAAAAAAGTTCTACAATAACGTTTTCAGCATGATAAAGGTTCTATGAGGACATTTTCTGCATAATACAGGTTCTAAGAGGACATTCTCAGTGTGATAAAAGGTTCTATGAGGATGTTCAGTATGTTTTAAAGGTTCTGTGAGGATGTTCTATATGTATTAAACGTTCTATGAAGATGATCTGTATGTATTAATGGTTCTATGAGGACGTTCTGCATGTATTAAAGGTTCTCTGAAGATATTCTGTTTGTATTAAAGGTTCTGTGAAGATATTCTGCATGTATTAAAGGTTCTGTGAAGATATTCTGCATGTATTAAAGGTTCTATGAGGACGTTCCGCTCTGTGCTGCGGCAGTGAAACCAGAGCTCTCTGTGTGTTTGCAGCTCAGACTGAAACTCGACTCCTGCACAACGTCGACTGTAGAAAGTGGAGAAACTTTGTTTGCAGAATGAACCAAAACTGCAGAACCCAGAGGAACAAGTCAGACACTACGTACAGTACTCACAGTACTTCTTTCTTTAGTTCAAGGATGTGGTGAAGGAAATAATTATCAGAACCTGGAACTAAATCATGTTTGAATTCAAAATACAACTGAGGCGTTCTGTTAGAGTATTGATTACTGATCAGTAACCTGAAGTGATCACTGAATACTGATTCTTATTTTAGATGCTGTCAGTGACGTTCAGTCACTTTAAATCTATTTTAGTAACTAACAAGGTTAATGATGTCATGACCTCACATGTGATGTCACCCTCAGCTGTCCGTCTCCTTGACAACCTCTGACACCTGGTTGCCATGGTGAGAACTGAAGCTCCTAAGGAGGGGACAGCATCAGTCAGCTGACGGCGAGGTGGATGTCAGTACCTGTTGGCCCCGCCCCCCCGACTCACCTCCTTCTCACAGATGAACAGCTGGTCTCCTCGTAGAACCACAAATCGGTTCTTCCAGATCTCTCTAAAGATGCCCTTCCCGCAGAACTTCCTGATCCAGCCTACTTTGTCCGGCGGAGCATTCTGCTGTGCCGAGTCCGCTGGACCCTGAAACAGGTAACAGAAACTGTCAGTTTCCAGATGTTCACTAAACGCCTCACAGTCACAGAGAAGCTTCTAGCCTCCATCAGTTAGCTTTCAGAGCTCAATCTGTTAGCATCTGTCTTGTTAATTATTTGACTAACGTAGCACCTGCACAGCTTGGCATCTGTACTTCACATCTGTATTGCTTAACATCTGAACTGTTTAGTGTGTGACTTACTTAGCATCTGAGTAGCTTAACATATCTTTAGCCTAACATCAAACCTGCTTAGTATGTAATTAGCTCAGCATCTAACTAATAGTCTGGTTTGTTTAGCATGCAACTAGCTTAAGGTGCGACTATGTTAATATCTGACTAGCTTAGTACACTTTGCTATTGACAAACTTAGGGTCTGACTTGCTTAGCATGTTTAGCTTAACATCTGGTTAGCTTAGCGTATGACTATTTTAGTATCTGACAAGCTTAGCATCTATTCAGCTTAAACATTTTCTTGAGCCATGCCCTGTAATTAATGAATAGATGATCAGATATTTCCTTTTGCTCTGTGGTGCATTCAGGGCCTTGTTTTAAAGAGTTAGTGTGAGGTCATTCTGTGGTGCGTTTGGGTGTCTGTGTCAGATATTTTTGATCCAAGTCCATTAAACAGCTGTAGAGTGAAACTTGCTGTGTGTTGCTTGTGTCCTCCTTCTATAACTATGGATTCCTGCAGTCCATAAACTCACCATAATCTGTTTTTATTACTTTTTAAATCATTAATGAGGCTCTTATTGTGAAAACCGAAGTTCAGCTTTAATCAGCGGCTCTGCTCTCCTTCAGAATAAAAGCTCAAAGAACAAAAGGATTACTTTTGTTCCTCGCGCTCCGATGTAACGGTTTTAACGGTTTTAAAGCGACTGTTCGGAGCCTCTGGTGCTGCTGTGGGCTCCGTCAACACTCACCCGTTTCCCGGAGCTGTTCTTCTTCATGTCTCGTAGCTCCGCTACTTCAGCACTTTAACTCCGGTAACGCAGCGGCGGGAGGAGGCGCTGAAAGCGGCTTAAAGGCCGGTAAAGTCCGGCAGGGAGGACCGGAGCCTCCGCCTCACGCTGCGCTGCTCGACTGCTGCTCCTCGGTGTGACTCTGCTCTCCGCCCCGCTGCTGTCTGCTGCCGACGGGCTCCGCTGCGCTCTGACCGGCCTCAGCCTCTCCGACGGTCGGTGTCCGGTTACTGCTCCTCCCCTGGACTCCCGCTGCTCAGCGGCTCCTCGGCAGCATCACAGCGCCCCCATCCGGAAATAAACCAAACTCCATAAAGAACTGACCGTGTCCACAACGGTTCAGTGTTTATGCTACAATTACATAGCGAATAACTATATAAAATATAAAGTGTTTGATAAATATTGTTTCCATCAGATTTTAAATTCAGTTTCAGTTTGGGAACTTCACAAACTTTTTTTTTAAACTTCTTTTGATTGTTTTAACAAAGGGAATACAACATTATTGTGCAAATAGAACAATTAAATACATTATGATGAAATAAATAAAAAATAACCCCATTCCACCCTTTCCCTTTGGTACCTTTCCCCTACACAAAACAAATAAACCATAAAAAGGATGTGGGACAAGCCAGGCATACATAGCCCAAGTGCACATAAAGAGTTAAACAAAATAACTCATAATCTTAAGAACAAACAATAAAATTCTTCTTAGCATATTCTGTGGTGTGACCTTAGTGAATCAAGTTATAGAAATCACTCCAAACAACAGCTCAATCTGGTGTAAATGTAAATTGTGTGCTGTTAATCAGGACACAAAATGGATTCCAGATCTTACTGAACTTTTCTGATTGTCCATTAATCAACAACCTGATTTTTTCAAGTTTTACAAAGTGTAAGACATCCCTGAGCCACCGCATGTGTGTGGGAGGTAGAGTAGATTTCCATCTTAATAGAATTAGCCTCTGGGCAAGAAGAGTAGCAAAGGCCAAGGTGTCTTTCTGTGAGGAGGAGAGGCTGAGTGGGGGCAATGGAACTCCAAAAATAGCTATGAACGGACATGGTGGAATCAATACACCTATAATTATCGATAACGTGGAGAAGATTTCTTGCCAAAATTTAGAAAGAAGTGGGCATTGCCAGAACATATGAAAATAATTAGCAGGGGTATGATGGCAACGATCACAAGATGGTGACACATTCTTAAATATCTTTGCCATACGTTCTTTAGTATAGTGAGCACGGTGTAAAATTTTACATTGAATAAAACAGTGTTTTAGCCTAGCCATGCTAGATCCCATGTTTCTGACGGCACAAGGGTCTTGGGAAGCTCGACAGGGAGGGAGGTGGGCTAAAAGGTTGTCTATCAAATCCCTCTGCAGCAATTGGGTAGGTATACAACCAATCAACGCAACGAATAGGCTGACGTGGTTCCGAGAGCACCGGCGGATTGTGTGGCTAAGTCCCATTAGCTTCCCAACCAGCTGAGCCAACTGGTATATTAAGGATTTGCCATATCCCGTCAGCATAAGTCCAAATACGTCTTTCTTCTCAATGAAACACTTCAGTGCCGTCCTTTGTTTATCTTTCAAGTTGAATTTTAGCTTCAAATCTTTAAGGGCTGTGGCCAAAGCCGAGTCGAAAGATAACTGTTTATTGTGCGCCGGTTGTTTCTGTCAGAATCGTCACGCTTCTGTCGTCACTTCGTTACGCCCGCCTTCTGACTCTACACTTCATGGTGATTGGTCCGGCCAGTTTTAGGAGAATCCAGCCTCGAGGCTTATGGAGGGTAACTAGACCCTCCCTGGCAGAGAATTAAATTCGTTGCCGTGGGTTGTCTAGCGCGGCTAGGCTAACAGTGTTTGGCACAAATAGAGGATTTATGCACCCTACGTAAAGCCTCACCCCAGATGTTTCCAGAGATTTCCATTCCTAAGCTAGTTTCCCCAAGTTCTTCTATAACTCTCCAAGGAGTCTGACCTGAGTTTGTGAATGTTAGAGTATATAGATGAAACAGCTCCTTTAAGGGATGAAAAAACAATCAGGAAGCTGTCAATATCAGAATCAGGAGGTAAGGCAGGGAAACATGCGTATGTCTTAGAAACGAAACTTTGCACTTGAAGATATCTGAAAAAATGATTTTTTGGCAAGGAAAATTTAGACACTAATTCCTGAAAGGAGGCAAATATCCCATCAATAAATAAATCCCTGACGCACCTCACTCCTAGTTGTGCCCAAACTGAAAAAGCATTATCCATCAGTGATGGAGTAAATATTTGGTTACCAGATAAGGGGAGTTTAGTGGAGAGTGATTGGAAGCCAAAGTAACGACGGAATTGGACCCATATTCTCAGTGATGACAACACAATGATATTATTTGTATGCTTGGAGACCGAGGAGGAAAGCTGTGAGTATAATAAAGACTGCAATGCGACCGGGTGAACAGAATTAGCCTCCATAATTAACCACACAGGTGGAGCCTCAAGGTTACCATACTGAATCCAAAATTAAGATTTCTTATATTCACCGCCCAATAATAAAATAACATATTTGGTAACGACATCCCCCCCAGATCTTTCGGTCTCTGAAGTGATTGTAGTCTTGGATTGGGTGTTTTTTTATTCCAAATGAAGTTCAAGATAATGCCATCAAGTTTACGAAAAAAGGCGCGGGGAATAAAAATTGGGATACATTGAAACAAGTACATAAAACGAGGTAGAATAATCATTCTAATTATATTGATTTTAGCAGCTACCGATAAATATAAAAGGGACCAACGGTCAAAATCGGATTTAATTTGTGTCATCAGAGAGGTGAAGTTTCTTTTAAATAGTTTATCATATGTGTCAGTTACATGAATGCCTAAATAATCAAAACCTGACCCAGCTAATTTGAAAGGAACATTTTGAAGGGGGTAATTTTTAGAATGTTCACCAATAAGAAATAACTCGCTCTTACCGAGATTCACTTTGTACCCTGAGATCTTACTAAATGAGTCAATAATAGAAAGTGCTACTGGAATAGATTGAGATAAGTCTGAAGTGAACAAGAGTAGATCATCTGCATAAAGAGTAAGTTTGGATTCTACCCCATCTCTAATAATTCCTGTTAATTTAGGGTGGCCACGTATGGCGATAGCCAAAGGCTCTATAGCTATAGCGAACAAGAGGGGACTAAGTGGGCATCCCTGTCTGCTTCACAAACTTAAAGCTTCACTTTTATTTTGGCTGCAGATGTTTCACTGAGCCACTTAGCGGCTTCCAGTAATCAGATTACTGAAGATGTTCAATAAAATGTCACTTGGTGTACCTGATAGGATCCCAACTCTGTAGATTTTTATTATTTTAGATGAATTTTGAATTATTTTGGACAATTAAAAAAATAGACATTCTTCTATTTCTTTTAGACATTTATGTGGTTTGTTGGACATGAAGCTGCAGGAAACTCTGAAAACCACTGTGTGACCTGAACATGAACACAGAAACGGTCTGATGGAGAAACCAGGAGCAAAGCTGAGGAGCTGTGTGATCTTCAAGGTGCAGCAGCTCAGGTGAACACAGAAGCTGCTTTTTGTTTCAGTCACACACAAAATCCAGATGTGATTTAAAAACCTCATAGATGTGGTTCCAGATCAACAGCTTGGAGGTGGACTTCAGGTGAGCTCAGATAAAAACAGGTGAAATATGTCTTTAGACTTGCTCTCTGATCACCAGACATCAAAAAGTCATGTTCACACCTGCACCAAAACATCTAAAACATGGAATGATTTATTAAAATAAAATATTAAGTTGTTTTTTGTGATTATGAATCTGATCAATTAAGGGAAAGTTTTGAACTGCAGCCATCAGGTCAGCAGGTTTTACTGTCTGCAGAGGTTCACACTGATCCAGGATCTGGATCTGGATCTGATATGGATGTTGGCAGATGTTAAAGGCTCAGATGTGACCTGCAGTCGGATCACAAACTGGGTCAGACAGACGGATTATCTACTGACACGCTGCATTAAAGGCAAAACACACGCAAACAACATCAACAACAACAGATCAGTCCTGCAGTTTAATGTTCAATTGGAAACCTGATCTAAGGTTTAATCACCTCAACAGAAACGGCAACACATCTCACAAAAAAAAACACAACAAAAGAGCACACAAAATAATACAAATAATAAACAGACAATAAAAATTTAAATAATAAAACCTGAAGTGTTAAAACAATTCAAACAAAGAAAACCACAAAACTCAAAAAAGTAAAGTCCAAACAATAAAAAAACTTAATGATTTAATGATATATCATTCAAAAATAGTAAAAAATAATAATAACTAGGAAGATTAATTTCAGAAATGAAAACAAATATTAAAAACTTAAATACTGAAACAGAAAACTAAACATGAAAAGGTGTTGCTTTTCATTTCTGCCACTTAGAATCATTAAAACCACATAAACATGCAGGACTTTTATTGTGGCGCTCTGTCAGTAATTGAAAGTACATTTACTCGAGTACTGATGGTACATTTACTCTAAGTATTTCGTTATAACTCTTCACTTCACCTTTTTAATTCATTAGAAAATGTATTTACTCACAAACAGATGAAAAGTTGCAAAACATGAAGCTTTAGACAACAAATAATATTTTTATCACTATTGTTATTATTAGTATTATTATTTTCAGTCTTTGTCGTGTCACTTGATTTACACTTTCTTTCAAAAGTTTTAGAACACCCCAGTTCAAGTTTTTTTTTTTGGAAATTATGCATGTTAATGTCTCATTGTACTCTGAATTGAAAGCATAGAATAAATAAACAAATGATCAATTTAGAAACCAAAATGTATTCTAAATTTCTGGCTCTTCAAAGTAGCCACCTTTGGCAGATGTAACAGCTGAACACACTTTTGGCATTCTTTCCACAATGGAAATCAAATATTCTTCAGAAAGTTCTTCCTAACTCTGTTGCAGAAGTTCCCTAAATGTGTGGAACTTGTAGGTTGCTTTTCTTTCACTCTTCTGTCCATTTCATCCCAAACTAGCTCCACGGAGTTTAAGTCTGGAGACTGTGCTGCCACTCCATGTTTTCAATCTTTCCATCTTGATCTCTTCCCCGAGGTAGTTCTGGCATGGACTTATGTTTTGGGTCATTATCTTGCTGTAGGATGAACCCATGAACAAATAGGAACATACCAGAGGGTACTGCATGACGTTGCAGAATGCTGTGGTAGCCATTTTGGTTCAGGGTTCCTCTCACTCTGTACAAGTCGGCACCCTGGAGCCAGCAAAACAGACCCAAACCATCACACTTCCTCCTCCATGTTAGACAGTTGATTTCACACACAAACAATCCTGGATGAAGATTTCAGATTTGAATTCATCAGTCCATAACACCTTCTTCCAGTCTCCAGTAGTCCATTGGTGGTGTTTCAGTTTCCAGACAAGCCTCTTTTTCTTACTCTAACATCTTAGCAATGGCTTTCTTGCAGCAACTCAACCTGTCACATCTGCAACTCCAAGTCTTCTCTCCACAGTTGAAACTGAGACTTCTTTCTACGACCACTTTTAAGCTGTGATTGAAGCTGTTGTCCTGTGAGCTCCTATCACCAAGCTGTTGACTCTCACAAACTTGTCTTCTGATTCTGTTGTGACTTTGGGTCTTCCAGACCTCTTCCTGTCAGAGTTTCCTCCAGTTTCTGAGCCTTTTGATGGTGAAGAAAACTGGACTCACTGATACCTTGACTTTCTTTACAATTTCTCTGTAGGAAAGATCTACATTTTTAAGTGTTATGATGGTCTGTCTCTCTTCTATTTCCGTTTCCTCATAATTTTCATAGCAACACACTATTTTCTGCAATACTGGTCAAATATTTCTCTGAAAGTTATGGAGCCACAGTGTGTTCCAACTCTACTTTAATGCAGACAGAGGGGGTTGTAAGTAATCAAGAAAAGTTGGGACAATTGTAGGATTTGGAAACACCAACTTTCAAGGCACCATTTCAAGCTATTCAATTGCCTCAAACTACTTGAATTTCTATTTTTTTTAAAAAAAACTGGAAAAATTGAGGCATTCCAAAACTTTTGACCAGTAGTGTAAATTATTGAAGCTTTCTTTCGTGACATAATCTGTGATTTGAATTTAATTATTACAATAACTGCTTCCATTGTTAATTTGGTTTGTTTCATGTTGCTTCATGGTTCCTCAGGTTTGTGATGTTCTTCCTAGCAGGAAATCGAACTTTATTAGACCAACTTCTGAGAACCGACTAAGCTAAGGATTTAAAATATGAATTTAAACTATAAAATAAACAAAGAAAAGACATAAAAAGCACAAAAACATTGAAAGAACATTTTTATTTTCTGCGTTTCAGCGTCACTGTGGTTCTGTTGCTTTAACACCCTGCAGCCAATCAATAACTGATCATTAACTGATTAATAAGTGATCGATAACTGATCATTAATTGACCACAAACCAATCACGAACAAATCAGTAGAAATTGATTATAACCCTGAATCTGATCAACTAGACACAAATTCAAATCAAATTTTGACCAAACAGCTTCAGGAACAATGAAATCAGGATTTACAGTAAACTGAGCGGCAGAAACAGCAGCTTTGTTCTGGGGAAGTAAAACCAAGTTCTAAAATTCTACCTTCTAAAAATGAAAACATTTGTTGACTAAATTGCTCCAGCTGGTTTGTCATTTAAACTGTTGTTGTTTTCAGAATCTTTATCTTTATATCTGAACATCGTGAAATATTTGCTAATTTAATAATTATTAATAAATAGACATCTAACAGAAGACATTCTCTGAAAGTAAAATCACTGACAATGAAAACATTTCTGTTTGCAGCGTCTTCTTCAATCATATTTCAGATGAATGCTCCAGAAGTTTTAGTTCCAGTTTTAGGAACTGATGTGAAGAACTTTTCAGGGAACTGAAGGTTCCTTCAGTTTGTTCTCTGTGCTTCAGTCTGAAGTTCTTTGAAGGTTAAAATAGAAAATACTAAATATTTATTAACTTCACAGCACGTTCCGTTGATGTTCTCACTGTGGATCTCTGTTCCCGCTGAACGTCTTTGGTTCTTCCATCAGAAGGTTCCCTGTATTGTCTTTGTGTCAAAGCTCAAAGAACAAAACTCAAAAATGTATTTAGAAGAACTGAACACGGGATTACAGGATGGAACCTCAGATTCCTCCATGAGGTTCCTGTTCCCACAGAGCATGCTCAGTAGAACCCTCCACAGTGAAACCCGTAAAGATCAAGACTCCAAAGACTTTGGATCAATTTATTTCATTTGATCTAAACTCAGACGTTCCACGCTGGTTAAGCACACAGATCAGGTTCCCTGAGAAAAAAAAAACCTAACTGTCTGTCAGCCCTTAACAAACCACAGAGAACAGTCTGCAAACACAGAACCTCTTGTTCTCACATTCTCACAGCCAGAGGCAGAATTTCTTCAAACATCAACAAGCTGAGTCAAGGAAATGAGAAGGAAAATGACACACAGTCAACAAGAACTTGAAGAGGAACAAGAAGGACACAAAGATGGAAACAAAGGGAACACAAGGAGAAGCCATTAAAATATTCAGGGAGCTGGAAGATAAAGAGAACATTAAGGGAACTTGAAGGGAAAACAAGGGAACACTGAGGGAACATTAACAGAAACTTAAAAAGGAACAATGAAAAAATGTGAAGGCAACATTTAGGAAACAATGTGAACAACAAGGAAATGTTTTGAAAGGGGAACTTAAAATAAAAATAAGGGAACATAAAGAGAACAACAAAGGAACATGAAGAAAGCATAAAGGTAATATCAAGGTAATTTTAACGAAAAGATGAAGGAACTTCAAGAGAATAATAAAGACACACTAAGGGAACACAGGAGAAAATTAAACAGGAATACAAAGAAATATAAAGTGGATATGAATAAACATGATGAAAACATTTAGGAAACAAAGAGAACAGCAGAGGAGCATATATGGAAACTTAAACAGGAGTACCGGCAGAACTTAGTGGAAACATGAAGGGAACATAAAATATTAGGGGAACGTAAAGAGAGCAAAAGAACATAAATGGTTAAGTTAAAAAGAAATCCTAAAAGAATGATTCGCAAGTATCAAAGGAACATACAGGGAAAAATAAAGACAAGACGAAAGGAACTTCAAGAGACCATCAAGAGAACATGAAGGCAATGTTCAGGGTACAGTACGGGAACATACTCTTGTTTGAACAGTGTTCAGATCCTTTCTCAAGAGTCCAAATACTTTGGCTGTGTGAGTTAAAGAACATATGTGAATTGGACAAAAACAGAAACATGAAGCTTGACATTCAGATTAACAGAACGAGCAGATGTTGTGTTTCATCTCTTCTGTCCTGCTGGGGGCGCTGCAGCTCCATCACTTCCTGTTTTCACCATGTGTCCTTTAATCCGACCAGTCGTGCGCTCTCTTCCCACAGCTTCCTCGCTGCCACATCATCTCGTCCCTCCGGTGCCGTCTCCTTCTCTGCACAGTCACTGCAAATGTTTTATTCTTCCGTTACACATTGTTGTGTACTGGTACTGCAGTACACCTGATGTCTGGTACTGTGTATATCTGCTCAGTATGCTTGGATTCTGATTTCATGTAAAAACAATTAACAATTTTGTAAAAACAGAGATAAAACTGGGTGTATTTTTCCCTGAGTGTCCTAAAGGCTTCGTTGTCTTCCAGACTAAACTCAGGGAAACCAGACTCTCCTCCCAACAGGTGTCTGTATTTAGCCCCTCCCACTCCTACCTGAAGTAGCGTCCTGAGCATTCCTCGAGCCCCGGCGTCACGGCACAGAACACAGTGGTCTGACAGCCCTGCCACGGCGTCTTCATGAGCAGCAGCGACGGTAGCCTCAGCAGCGCCCCCAGTAGGGGGAACCAGCCCTCCACATGGCGGCCCAGTTCAGTCCGGATCACACCAGGGTGGAGGGAGAACGATGACACGCCAGTACCTGCAAGACAGATGAGAGTTCAGTCAGGGGGAGGGGTTCTAGGTGTGTCAGTCAACTCAACAGCCAATTATGTTGCAGGTCTAATGTGCTGCACAGACATGAGAGATAGCTAGACAACAGACACAACACAACTTACCAGGTACTTATACTGCAGTCCTGAAGGTTCCTCTAAGAACCCTTAGGACTGCACTATAAGTTCCTCCAGAAACCCTCAGGACTGAATTTAAAGTTCCTTTAAGAACCCTTTTAGGTTGTTATGGTTTCAGAATTTTAAGATCATTCATTGAACACAGTGGAACTAAAACTGTGGCACTGATGGCAGCCGACCAATGACTGGAGCCAAAAAGCAGTGATGTCACAATGCAACATGTTTTCAGTCACTGTTTTGTGTTTTCACTGTTTGGTGTTTTTAGTCACTGTTTGGTGTTTTCAGTCGCTGTTTGGTGTTTTCAGTCACTGTTTGGTGTTTTTACCGTTTGGTGTTTTCAGTCAGTGTTTGGTGTTTTCAGTCACTGGTGTTTTTCAGTCACTGTTTTTTATCATTTTGTTTGTGGAGTCAGTGTTTGTAGAACCTGAGAGTCTGCGGGCGAGTTCTCTGGAGAATAGCACGTTGGCCAGTTTGCTCTGCCTGTAGCTCTCCAGAGGACTGTAGGTTCTCCGGCTGAAGAACAAGTCGTCAAAGTTGATGCAACCTGAAGCACAAAGGAAACACAGAGACTGTAAAACAATACCAACTAACACCTCAGAGATCAGAGATCAGAGGTCAGAGGTCTGAGGTCGCACCTCCTCGGTGGGCAATGGACGACACGTTGACCACGCGGCTAGGGGCGGAGCTCTTCAGCTTCGGCAGCAGCAAATTGGTCAGCAAGAAGTGACCCAGGTGATTGACAGCCAGCTGAGTCTCAAAACCGTCTTCTGTCAGCCATTTTGGACACATCATCACTCCTGCAGACAGACAGACAATCAATAATCATTTAACAAAACATAAAAACCCTGAACCAACATGTTTCCTCAGATGTTACACACTGAAACTGATGTTGTCTCATACTGTAGATGTTTGAACTATCTCCATGTTTCCTCTTCAGACTTTTCCTCTCTACTCTGCTCATCATCTGTAGAAGATGTTTCACCATGCAACTTACTCCTCTGTTCACTGTTTCTGAGCCATGCTGCATTTATTTTATTGATCCTGTAGGTTTGATTTTCCTCTCAGCCTCTCTCGAAACGCTGCCTGCAGTTCACCTGAAAACTGTTGGTCATAGCTGAGTCAGTCCTGGAGAATCACAAGGTCCTGGTTTTATAGGATCTGTTTATTTTTGGAGAATTTTTACATGAGACTTGTAAAATAAACTTACTGATTATTGATTAAATGATTTTTAGCTCAGATTTGGTTAATTTTCCTGATGGAGCAGCACGTCACACATGATAGTTTCACAGTTTTGCATTTTTTTCTGTTTTTACTCTTTCCAGCAGATAAAATGTGCAATTTTAGTGATTTTTTTAAAAGATAAAATGTCTTTTAAACCCACTGACTAGTTTTGATTTTCAGTCAGTTAAAGTGGAAATAGATGAGCTCACCTGCGTTGTTGATGAGGATGTCCAGTCTATCTTCACTGTCCAGGAAGTCTTTGGCGAACTGTCTAACAGAGTAGACAGAGGCCAGGTCCAGGTGTCTGATCACCACGTTTCCGTTCCCCGTTGACCGGCGAACCTCCTCAGCCGCCTGCTCCGCCCGTGTCAGGTCCCTGCACGCCATCACCACCCGGGCCCCTGGTAAGCAAAACAAACGCATCTGTTTCAGGTGTTCCTGCAGCTTCTTTAGCCTCAGTTTGCAGCAGTTTGTCTGAACGGACTTCAGGACATCTGTGTGGCCTGAGCAGAGGTCAGACGTCACCGAGATTCTCAGAGAGGCTGAATCCCTCTGAGCTGATTATTAGGATTAACACCGTTCTGCGCGTCTGACAGCAGGAATTACAGCCACCAAAAGAAGACCTAAAGACAACCTCGGCAGCAGAACAGTAATAAATGTTGAACTAGAAACTGGGGGGCAGAATTAAACAATGAATGTGGAATCTGCAGGTTGTGGATCGTAGATGGAGACTGATGGATCTGCAGATTCTCTTCATATCAGCCGTGGTCATCTGCTTGTTACATTCTGCTGCTCCTGAAGATCACTTCAGGTTTTCGGGTACATTTAAGAACCTCCCATATTTTCAGTTTTCATGATGTGGCTAAGAGTAGTAGTTATGAAGGAAGAGGGCTGCAGTGTACAGGTGTGTTCTCGTGTGTCTACAGGTGTGTCTGGAGGTGTAATATGTGCTGGAACCAGAACCTCTTCCAGCCATGTCTCTGCTCGTCTCTTTGCCAATGCCGGTGTTCGCTCCAGTGATCAGAACCGTCTTCCCATCCAGACGAACCGAACAGCGACACACTCCACCTGCAATCCACTTCCTCAGCACCGCCATACCTGCACACACACAGCAGTTGTTACCATAGAAACAGCAGATGATGTGGACATTTACCATCAGTGCTAAAATATCTCCTGCTTTATCATTTATCTTCTCTAAATGAAACCACAATTTATTAAATGAAAATCATAATGTGTTGAAGGAGAAGTGAAACCAGCGACAGAGACAATAAACTCATGAGAAACATGTTCACTGAGAGAACAAATCAACTGAGATTTGGATCGTTTTCTCAGACTTCTATACAAGCAGTCTCCCAGAGGAGTCGCCCTCTGGTGGCTGGTTTAAGGAGATGACATCCATTGTTTACATCCAGTCTGATTCTCTTTACCAAGAAAGTACAAACACTGAAAGAATTTGCATGATTATATTTCAGATAGTTTCTTCTCAGGCTGTTCTGTATGAGAAAGAGTTTGCAATAATCAAACTTTGAATGTTGTTTGAGTTGGATTTTCTTGTTTTTTATTTGGGAACAAAGAACAAACAGACCATGTCATTTCATGTTTTGTTTTTGGTTTAAAATAAAATTTAACAAGATGCGTGACTTTTGTTTTAGGTGTCCAGATGACAGAATGGAATTGCCTTGAAAAAGAGAAATCAAACAGTGACAGAGTTGGTTTTAGTTTTCCTTTGTGAACTTCTTTATTAATGGTGCAACACAAATAAAAACTAATATGACTAATATTAATTAAAAAGCTGAAAACTTCTTCTATTGCCTGCAGACTCATATAACAGTTTATTAAATCCAGTTTAATCAGTGAGCTTTTTGTTGTCTTCAGTTCCACATCTCATAAACAGCATAGAAACAGAATATGCAAAGTTACTGATCAGAAATTAGAAGTGAGGTCTTACAGATCAGAGTGACTCCCAGCAGAGCTCCACTCCTCAGCAGCAGCCTCCCCCAGCCCTCCTCCCCCACACCAGAGTCTGGTCCAACGCCATCACCGGCGCCGCCTCCACCGGGCCACGGCAGCACCAGGAATCCTCCCGGAGCTGCAGCCTTCATCCTGTAGGTCCAACTAGACTGAGAGCGGCACAGAGACGGAGACTGAACAGCACAGATTAACAGATTACAGCAGATTATTCACCACAGGCTGATCTGAGAAACACACTGCCCCCTACAGGCAGCGGCAGGAACACAAATTGTATGAGATATTTGGACTGTTGGTAAAAA
Source organism: Acanthochromis polyacanthus (assembly GCF_021347895.1). Classification (NCBI taxonomy): domain Eukaryota; kingdom Metazoa; phylum Chordata; class Actinopteri; family Pomacentridae; genus Acanthochromis; species Acanthochromis polyacanthus. The sequence continues at coordinate 17,765,961 of NC_067124.1, forward strand.
TTTGAAGTTTAAAGAAATAAGAAAATAATCGTAAGACCAAATGGTAATGATAAATTTAGTGTCTGGTCTAGACCTTAGAAGTGGGGTGCTAAGCAGTGGTGCAGTCTAGTTTTTTCTAGTGGGTATACTCCAGCCTCATAAGCCAAGTCAGGTTTTTATATATGTGCGTGTGCGCTTACACGTGCACACACACACACACACACACACACACACACACACACACACACACACACACACACACACACACACACACACACACACACACACACACACACACACACAGCAGCAGCAGCAGCAGCTCCTTTATTTCAAACTACCAATTAGATACTTATAGACATTATAGCCAGCAGCTCCTCTTCCTGCCATCAGGTAGAGCTGATGTTTCCACTTCATCAGGTAGAGCTGATGTTTCCACTTCATCAGGTAGAACTGATGTTTCCTCTTCATCAGGTAGAGCTGATGTTTCCTCTTCGTCAGGTAGAGCTGATGTTTCCTCTTCATCAGGCTCTCTTTCCTAAATGTTGACCTCATATCCAGCTGCAGTGTTTCCTAAAGCGGCAGTATTCACAGGACAAGCAACAGACTTATTAAAACAATGAAATAGTTTCATTTGGCTTTGCTTTCTTTTTCTTAATTTTTCTCCACTGACTGGTGTTGGATCATTAGAGGTTGTTGACTCATGTCCCTCTTCTTCTAAGCCAGGGGTATTCAGCTAAAATTCAGAGAGGTCCAGTCAGAGAAAATGGATTAAAGCAAAGGTCCAAAACGTCATAATGTCTAACTTGAATTAGTGTGATATATGTTAATGTAACCTGGTAGTTATATTAGAGTCTGCCTGTAATCAAAAACTGACCGTCAAATAAATTCAGTACGGTTCAAAAACATTTCAACATTTATAAATAAATAACTTTTTATGTAACTGTATATCTTAAAATAAAGTGTAGAACTTAAAAACTGAACAACCTGAACTAACTTCTATACATCTTTAACAATACCTAAATCTCATAAATGTAATCATTTGAACACTTTCACATTGTTTTCTTGTCTTATATCACTCCCTGAATATCTCTGCTGCTTAATGGGAGAGCTGAGCTGCTGCTGCTTGTCCTGCCAGTGTTTTGAATCATGGCCTGAATGGTGTCAGGGCCGTTCTCAAACATATTTAGAGGAGCTCATTGGTGAGTCTGGAACAATATTTAGTTTTATGTTCATAGTTGAGAAAGCTGCCTTACAGCTGTATGTTGAGCCAAACATGTTCAGCATGTGACCACAGTCTGTCCTCTACTGATGTATAATGTGCAAAAGACACGACTCTCAGAGCTGATGCTTTGTAGTGAATCTGAAGAGCCGACTCCTAACGTATTTAATGGAGTATAGAGTTCAACACTGTCCTCGCAGAAAACATGTTACTGGATCCTAGATTAAAGAAGCTTGCCTTCAGTGACAACAGAGCTGTTGATGAGACACTTCAGAGAATAAGAGCAGCAGCCTCACACCTCCACCATTAGAGGACCAAGTGGAGGAGGAACCTCAAACTTCTGCTGTGTGGAGGCTCTTTGATGGAAGGGAGATGATTCAGGAGAAATCCTACAGCTGATGTGGTAATGGAGGATCATATCTAGAGGAAGCCCTCATCCAACCAGCAGATGACCCACTGAGCTGGAGGCAGGACAAGGCCTCAGTCTGCCCCACCTGGTGAAGGTGATGGAGGAGAGACTGTATTGTGGCATCTTCTGGTTCATCTGAGAGAATCTTCTCAAAAACACGGCAGATATTCACTGAAAGAAGAAATGTATCAGCCCATCCAAGCTCGGGCTTCTGATTTTTCTGAATGTCAGCCTGCACTGAGGACATTTATACTGTTTGAATACCAAATCTGGTTCTGGTTCTGTTCTGGTTCTGTGGGTTCATGTGCAGAGTTTTGTTCATTTTTTTGTGCAAAAAGTTTTATTGAAATATTAAACAAAAGTAAGAATGCCTGTTTTTGTAACAGAGCAAATGCACAAAATGAGTCAATTATAAGGCTTCTCATAAAAACACTGAATGAAAAAGAATTTGTCAAAACACAAATGATTCATATTTGCCTGATTAGGATAAATATGAGGCTACAAAGAATAATAAATTAGGAGCCGTTTGGGAGCCGAAAGAACCGGCTTTTCTTTGGAAGCAGGCGTATACCTGCGTGTTTACACCCCTGGGTATACGTATCTTTGTGCATTTTTAAGTGGGTATACGGGAATTTGGAAAATTTTCTCGTGGGTATACAGCGTATACCTGCGTATCACGTAGACTACACCACTGATGCTAAGGTACCTCAGCCAAGTACCCCTGACTGCAGCCTGCAGATCGGGGCGTGGCTCAACGTGGCGGAGTTAAACGTTTAACTCCGCCCGCATAGCGCAGTTGAACCTCAATGGAGGCGGAGCTAAACGTTTAACTCCGCCCACGTTGAGCCACGCCCCGATCTGCGGGCTGCAGTCAGGGGTACTTGGCTGAGGTACCTTAGCACCAGTGGTGTAGTCTACGTGATACGCAGGTATACGCTGTATACCCACTCGAAAATTTTCCAAATTCCCGTATACCCACTTAAAAATGTGCAAAGATAGATATACCCAGGGGTAACGGGCAACCCAGAAACAGTGGTCATGGGTTCGAATCCAGCCAAGGGACCGGGAAGGACCTTTGCTGCAGGTCCTTCCCCTATTCTTCTACTTACTTTCCCTGTCTCTCTCCACTGTCCTATATAATAAAGGCAAAAAAAGAAATACTTGAGTTCAGTAATACTTGCATACTATTGAAAGCTCTGCATTCAAAATAATAATAATTAGAGGCATTGTGGTAATGATTGCATTATTTATTGGGTTGGATTTATTTAAGTGATCCTTATAATTTTCTAAACTAGTCTAAATCTAAATAAAGAAAACCACCTTTATGTCAGGATTTCAATATTTTACATTAACTATAAATCTTCCCCCTATAATTTCTCTAATTTGAAAATTGGGTTGTATTACTTTTCCACTTTCTGTGTTTTTAATACCGATATTACTTTATTTAGTCAGATGTCCTTTTAAATTGACTCCGATGTGCCATCACATACATTTGTATAGAGGTGTTCTAACATTAAAATTATTTTAAAGGCCAAATATCAAACATGGGTTGACTCTGGCTTCCTAAATGTGCACATTGTCTGTTTTTGTTTGTCATGTGTGACTATAGACTGTATAATAAGTATTCCAAAGAAGATAAAGATTATTATATAGTCTGTGTGTGAGTTCACTCTCTTTGGATTTAGGGATGGGTTTTGAAGTGACGTCATGCTGGGACATGGTGAAAAGACTTTTTCTTTGCAATGTTTTACTTTTTATAGACAAACTGATTATTTGGCTAACACAGGAAACAACAGTTAAATCATTTGATAATTTAAAAAAAAAACAGTTCCAGCTGTAGTTGTAAAACTGTATACAACCAGATTGTTTGTCTATTAATTTGTTAATAAAGAAGTGCAGTCTGACTGTTTTATTTTTGGTTCAGTGTTTGTTGAAAAAGGTCATTTGACTCAAAATGAATTTCAGATTAGTAATTAATTAATTAATTTTAAAAATTTAAACAGCAGGAGCTTTAATTCATTAAAATCTTTATCTGGTCATTTTTAAAATCTCATTTAGTTTATTTAACTCATAAATAACATTTTGTAAAACTTTTAAAACTTTTATTAAAATTGATTACTCAACTGGCTGCACAGTGGAGTAGTGGGTAGCCCTTTTGCCTTGCAGCAAGAAATCCCCGGTTCAAATCCCGGGCTGGGCCTGGGATCTTTCTGCATGGAGTTCACATGCTCTCCCTGTGCATGCGTGGGTTTTCTCCGGGCACTCCGGCTTCCTCCCACAGTCCAAAAATATGCTGAGGTTAATTGATAACTCTAAATTACCCGTAGGTGTGATTGTTTGTCTGTATATGTAGCCCTGCGACAGATTGGCGACCTGTCCAGGGTGTCCCCTGCCTTTGCCTGAGTCAGCTGGGATAGGCTCCAGCACCCCCCGTGACCCTAATGAGGATAAAGCGATGTATAGAGAATGGATGGATGGATGTTTATTGTGTATCTTATTTTGTGTGTGTGTGTGTGTGTGTGTGTGTGTGTGTGTGTGTGTGTGTGTGTGTGTGTATCAGCAGATTATTTGTATGTCAGTGTATTAAAGACAATCCGGCTGTTTCATTATTTCTGTTCAGTGTTTGATAAAAGGTAAATTAACTCTACTTGAACTCAAATTAATTTAGTATTTGTTGTTTAATGAGACAAACAGCAGAAAAACTTCAGTTATTAAAACTTTATTTTGTAAACCTTGTCACTTTTGGCTTTAGAGTTCAGATTTGACGTCACTTGGCTCCGCCTCTTCACAAAACAACAAAAACAAAATGGCGGCATGGCCCCTGAGCACCTGCTGTTTTTGTGCCTCCTGGTCTCGGTTCTGACCGCCCAGTGAGTCTGCCGGTGCGGCTCCGCTTCTCGTCTCGTCAGTGAGGTTCACCGGAGCATTATCGGCCGCTGCAGAGGTTCAACTGCCTCCAGTCTGAAAACCCGCGGTGCAGAGCCGTACTTCTAGAAGAATTTTCAACGACCAATCAGAGGCAGCGCTGCCTGAAGAGGAAGTTGCGTAACATCCTTGCAGGCCAATCTGCGGCTCTGACTCGGACAGTGGGGGGAAGACCCGCCCTCTGCTATCGAACCAGAGAACGCCTGGCGAAGAACCGAGCTTCTAAGAACCCGTCCGAGGCTCTCCGGCAGCAGGTAAGACCCGCCCGGTCCCGGCCTGGCTCGGCCCGGATTACCACGCAGACCCGGTAAACCAACGGCCCGGAAGCCTCATGTGTGGGGCAGCGAGCTGCTGCCGGCGGGGCGGTGCAGGCAGGCAGGCAGGCAGGCGAGGAATCAAACACACTGTGGCGGGCTGAGATGGGCTCCACGTTCGCTCTGTGTTCACCGTGACCCGGTGCAACCGGTTTACCGGTGCTCTCTGACGCTTCTGTGCCGTCTGGAGGAGAAGTTTGCTCCAGCCGGGACAGACACGCTTCAGGCGGGTTTAAAGAAACACAAAGCTGTGGGAGCAACACCCCAGCGGTCGTAGTTGGTACTGCACACCTGAGGCCATTTAAATCCAACTTTATTGAGCTCTGCGGGACAAACACTGAATAAAGTTTAGTTTCAACCAAAACATCATGATGCCTTATGTTCAGTTCGTTTATCACTTAGATTCATTAATCTTTTGTCATGTGATAAATGATTGGCGCTGAAACCAGCAAATGTTCAAACACATATTTTCAATTGATTTTCAAAATTCTCTATGTTAAACATAATATTTATAATGTCCAGATTTTATATAGAAAGCTGCTGACTGTCCACTAAATAAACTGCCTGTGTGTATAAGCTGCAGCTACTGACTGTTAATGTAATCACCAACTCTTCTGACATTCAGTTTGAAATAATTAAAACAGTCTGAATTCAGTGATTTTAGCTTCTTCAGAGGGGATATTTTCTGGTTTCTGTCCTCCCCTATGACAGTAAACTGAAGATCTTTGGACAAGACAAGACGTCAGCCTTTGAGTGCAGCTTCATGTTCTAATGAAGGTCATGTGATACACTAGAAAGCTGCTCAGTAGACACTTGATCTGTTTCTTGGAACAATTCAAACTTTTCAGGCTGCTAACATTTTCTTTATGATGATGATGGTGATAATGTAGGACAGAGATCATCTATTGGTTCTTGTGGTGGTTTCCATAGAAACATGGATACAGAGCTGTTCATGGAGTGTGAGGAGGAGGAGCTGGAGCCATGGCAACAGGTGGACGACAGCGTGGAAGAAGACGAGATGGACTTTATGGACAACTACGGCGAGCCAGGTGAGACATACAGACATGCTGTCTGTCTGTCCTCCGTGACAGTGTCCTCTCAAAGACTCACTCTGTTGTCTGTTTCATAGTGGAGGATTCGCCGTCTCCTCTTCCTGCCTCTGAGACTCCGCCCCCCAGGGACTCCTCCACCCGTCACCCTGCTCCAACAGGTATCTGTGTGTGAAACAAAGAGACACAAAACAACAGTCTGACACAACGAAATACTAAAAGGACAAAAAGATGTAAAACCAATACAAGCGAGGAAAAACGTTATTTGTGGGCCTCAGCTTCAGGTAAATATTTGTTTATTGGTCCTCAGCCTCCCCTCCTGTGCAGATCATCTCGTCCTCTGTAGCTCCTCGTCTTCCTACGATCATCACCAACCTCCACCACCCCCCGCCTTCCTGCTGCCTCCTCACCTGCTGTCTCGGCTTCCGCCCCTGATGGCTCAGGCTCCGCCCCTCATCCTGACGCAGACAGCAGGTGGAACGTTTCTCCTTCCAGCAGCACCCGGAACCGGCAATGCCCAACCCATCCTCCTGACCACACAGGTACACAAAACAAACGACTTTCTATTTCCTACTGACTGCGTTCGATTTATTGATCTGAAATGAGGTCACTGTGAGGTCATGTGTTCTCAGGGCTTCCCGGTGATGAACTCTGCACTCCTCTGCTGCTTAACTGCAGGGTCAGACAGTGCACCGCTCACACTGATCCAGTGTAAGTTACCCGACGGTCGCACCCATTAATTGATCAGGAAACCTGATCAAATCATTGATCCCAGCTGGTGTGTTTTCTCCACAGCGCCATCACTTGGTCAGCTGGTCCGGCCTAGTGTGGGTGGTGTCCAACGTCCTCCCCAGGGTCAGAACATCCAGACCCGACCGACTGCCATGCAGCTGCCCGCTACGTTGACCATCCGAACTGGCACGACAGGACCTGGTCAGAGTGCTGCAGTCTGAGGGGCAGGGCTCAGGCAGCCACTCACACTGACTCACTGACTGATGTTCTTGTTTACAGTTAACCTCCAGGTGGACGCAGGTGGCAAAACCAGCACCCTGAAGCTCGCAGGTGCCCCCACCCTCCCCTCTGGTTCTGCCAATGGAGTCACCAGAGTCACCACGTTCAGCAGCGGTACCACTGATCAATACACCAATACTTTGATTACAGAACATCTCAGACTGAGTTCTACTGTCTCTTCTGATGGAACCAATTCAGTTCCAGATATCCAAAGTTGTTTAAATCCATCCACTGGACTTTGAGAAAGTTCCTTGAAAACGTTTCAGATGATGTCTGATATCGTCTGACATCACATGATGTCTGAGACATCATCTTTCGCCGATTTACAATCAGGTCCTTTCAAAACTCCCCAAAAAAACTACTCAGCAGAATGACTCGTGAGGTGGCTCATGCTAATGAACACCATTAGCATACGAGGGCTCGGTGAAACTCGCATTTTAATGAACCCCATTGCACTCCCTGACTCCGGCGACCATCGTTGAGGAGCCAGATGGGTCTTGCCAATGGTCATTGGAATATGAATAGCACTGACCACACCTCACAGAGGTTATAAGCTGAGGGAACTCCAACCACCAACAGAACTGAAGAAGCCTCTTGGATGAGAGGTGAAACATTTTCAGGGAACTTTCTTAAAGTCCGGTGGATTGATTTAAACAACTTTGGATAACCATGACCTGGATGAATGAGAACTACACAGACTTCAGTCCCAGTTTAATACCATGAGCTGATCATCAAATACTCACTGATATTGCAGAGGTCCACTAGTGATATTTTTCATAACTACGTGTCACAATAATTCAAACTAAACACACAAAATACTTTCAGTGTTTCCCTGGGTTGAAATGGCTGTGAGGCGGTGGGTGTAGGCAGGGCCAACGGGGGGGACCTGCAGGTTCATGAGTTCATGTGTTTCAGACAAACTGATGGAGTCTGAGGAGAAAATCATGAATCTGTTGACTGAAACATCAGCTCAGAACAACTGAACACTGTGATCAATAAATGTTATTGATTAATCCATTATTGATTGAAGTTGTTGCTGTTTTGGAAAATCACAATTAATCAACATCCACAACTTCGCACCACAAAACTGTGTGAAGAACAAACAGGGATCTGTTTAAAAGCAGCTTGATTGGAATCACAACAAACCCAGATCAAAAGTGTGACTGCATTAAGTTTCTCTGTACCTGGTCTCTCAGCTCCTGGCTCCACCCCCTCCGTCATCATGACGCCCACTGTGACCTTAGCACCGACCTCCAACTCCCGAGGGTGGTGATGAGCGTTGAGGAGTTCTACTACGGAACCTACAAAGGCGACCTGAGTCTGAGGAAGCCACTCCCACTGGGCATCAAAGCCTCCACCTTCACCTGCCAGATCTGCATGCACCTGGCAGAGAACAACCTGAGGTGTGGCCACCGAGCACCTGAACATTTGGACACACTTGAATACACCTGGACTGCTGGATGAAGGTGTTGTCTGTGTTGACCTGTTGTGTGTGTGTGTGTGGTGTGTCATGTAGGTTGATGCAGCACATGCTGCAGCACTCAGAGCTGCTTAGTGAGGAGGAGACGATGAGAGGAAGTGCTGCAGGTACTGTTACCGACAGTTCTCATCTCCAGCTCAACTGCAGAGCCACCAGGAGCAGGTGCATGGCCCCACCTCTCCTCCTGTAAGAACCACACCTGCCTCACACACCTGAGAAACGCATCACAAGAGAGTGTTGTGGACTTGTTGGTCCTGAACTCTGACTGTTTGGTCTCAGTTTGACATTTATCTTTTCAAGATCTGACCTGCTCTCACCTATCTCTCTTTCTAGGTATGTGTCGTATTTGTGAATGGGCGTTGAGAACGAGCCGGCTTCTTGAACCACATGAAGTCAAACCACAAACCGGGTGAGATGCCGTACGTCTGCCAGGTGAGTCCTGACCTCTGGCTTCTGTTGGTGCTCGTTCTCAGGTGTCAGTCTTAACTCAGGTGTGACAACGTTTCTTGCAGGTGTGTTCGTATCGCTCGTCCTCTACTCAGATGTCCTGCAGCACTGTCGGCCAGATTCCACAGAGAGTCTCGCTTCCTGCTGTGTGTGTTTCTGTCTGAAGGTGACCAGAAACCCAATCAGCTACCAAGAGCACCTGCTCCGACACCAGGTAATCACCTGTTCAGACACCAGGTAATTATTTGTTGCTTGGTTGAATTGTTTTCCATTACAATACTTTAATAGATTAAAAACATATTAATTGATGAGACAGAACATGAGACCCTGCCTGCAGACCAGCTGTAACACCTGTTTGTTTCAGCAGGTGGAGCCTCTTAACTGTGTAATGAGATGGAGTTACAGTCAGAATGACCAAAATCAGAGACAGAAAACATTCCTTTGATTATTGTTTTTACAAAAATGTGAAAACCTGGAACATGTCCAGAACAAAAAATGTTGTTCTCCACAAGCTATAGATAACTATTTAACTATTTCCCCGTTTCCAGCCTCTACAAACTTTCTCTAAATTCTTTATGATTTTGCATCTACTGGATGTTTATTTTTATCTATTTGTTTATTTTTAATATAAAGTACATTTGAAACCTGAAATTTAATTTACAATTGATTAACCTTTTTCTTTACTTTAACTGTTCTTTCAAATTCTTTATGTAACTGAGCTGATTTTATAGCCAATATTAAGTGTCAGTGACAGTATTTAATTGATTATTGATTTGAAAACATGGTCGACTATCTGCTAAGGAACCTGTTTATTAATTACATCTGTGGTTGAACACTTGGACAGTAATTCTTTGGTTTTAATTCTGTCCTCTGTGTCTCAGATAAACCAGGCCTTCCACTGCAACCGCTGTCGGCTTCAGTTCATCTTCCTGAAGGACAAAATGCAGCATAAACTGGAGAACCATCGCCAGGCTTCCGCCGACCTGCTCGGTTGGAGGGACTGCCGCCAGGGTCAAAGGTCAGGCCCTGCCTCTCCTCCACCTATTACAGGTGTCAATGCTTTAGCCACAACATCGTAATTATGGGTCCGTGTGTCTCCAGGTGACCATCCGGACATATGGGAAGATCCGGCCGATGATGACATCAGCAGGGAGCCGCCTCCTCCAGAGCCCCGTCTCCATCATCTCAGCCAATCAACATCAAGACAGAGGTTGCAGAGGTCGCCAATCCAGAGGAGCAACGTGATCTCCAATCACCACGATCCCCAACCAAGAGACCAATCAGCCGCAGCCGAGTCCACAGGTAAGTCCAGGTCACAGGTTGAAAACTGTGATGTTTGTCCAATAGGTGGCACCAGATGACAGATCATGTTGTGATCTAAATCTGAAGGATTTTCTTTCTGTTCTACTGTTTGATGTTCCACTGTCATGCATTCCACTTTCAAGTGTTCTTTTCAACTGTCAAATGTTCTGTTCTACTGTCAATCTTTTGTTTTGATGTCAGGTGTTCTCCTCTCAGGTGTTCTACAATCAGGTGTTCTTTTCAACTTTAAGATGCTCTGTTCTACTGTTAGTGTTCTTCTCTTCTGCCAGATGTTCTCATGTCAGGTGTTCTACTGTCAGGCATTGTTCTGTCAGGTGTTTTGTTCTACTGTTGGATGTTCTGCGATCAGGTGTTTCTACTGTCAGGTGTTCTTATGTGGGAACCGTTCCTCCCCTGCCAGGTCAGGTGATTCAGACAGTTGGTGTGCTTGGAGTGTGGAACCGAGGCATCGGACTTCTCAGCCACTACCCGACCCACGTCCACTGCCTGCTGTGTCCTTACAGCAGCTGCTGCTCCAGAGCCTACGCTGCCCACATGATCAAGTTAAGAACCGATCAGCATCATTGACCACTGATTGATTAGATCTCAGACAGGTTCAGCTGATCGATCCATGTCTGACGTTCTGTGATTGCAGCCACCACATTCGACGATCCAAAGACAAAGTCCTGCCCCTGCACAAACTGCCCCTCCCTGGTGAGACCCAATTAGCATTATTGATCTGTTCAGTTTTAGTCTATCTTGTCTGTCGCCTCCCCTGAGGTTGTGTCTCTTCATGCTGTTGTGTCTCTTCATGCTGTTGTGTCTCTTCATGCTGCTGTGTCTCTTCATGCTGCTGTGTCTCTTCATGCTGCTGTGTCTTTCATTGCTGCTGTGTCTCTTTATGCTGTTGTCTCTTCATGCTGTTGTGTCTCTTCATGCTGTTGTGTATCTCTTAGGGATGTGCGGACGAGTCGTTTAATCGGTTAATTGTCGACTCATTTATGAAAACGGTTAGTATTTTACTAGTCGGTTAAACGCTAGTGTGCCCCCCCCCCTCCCCCTCCCCCTCCCAGCCACGCTTCGCGGCCCCGGGTCCCGACCGTGCGCACCATGCAGCTCTACGCTCGGCCGTGCGCCGCACACTCGTCCCGTCTGGGCTACCTGGTTGATCCTGCCAGTAAGCATATGCTTGTCTCTTTTTTCAACCCCGCTATCCCCCTCATCATTAGCGGTGTTTTTGACCACTCCAGCTACACCACCACGTCCCTTCCTGCCACCCCGAAGCAAAGCATCGGCTCCACTATGTGCTGCTTGGACTGTCATGGCGCACCGACCCGCTGCCGTTACGCACAGACGCAGCGGCACTTTCTGTCTCAGTGGACGACTGAACATCTTCATCAGAGGGTGAATATTCCTCTTCAGAATATGAGTAAGCCAATACTTGACAAAGTACTTTGTCAGCGTTGACCAGACCTCTCGGTACGGTGAGTTTTCTCACTCTAAAATGTGCCGTCTTGCGCTCTGATACGCTCGACAGTGAGTCTCGTCTCCTCGGTTTTCAAACTCTGTAAACTCCAAAACTTTGCATGAAAACACGCCCACAACTGATGCTCAGATTGAAGTTCCAGATGTCCGCCATCTCCTGGTGTACAGTACATGAGGCACATGAGGCCAGTATATTTGAAGCTATGGCTTGTTATGTCAGCAATGTTGCTTGTGGCAATATTGCGACTTTGGCGCTTAAAGGGTTAAATTGCAAGTTCAATACAAATTTCCGAACCGACTAGTCGTTAATTTTATTGGCGACTAGTCGGTTCGGAAATTAGTCGAAATCCCATCCCTAGTATCTCTTCATGCTGTTGTCTCTTTATGCTGTTGTCTCTCTTTATGTGTTGTCTCTTCATGCTGTTGTCTCTCTTTATGCTGTTGTCTCTTTATGCTGTTGTCTCTTCATGCTTGTTGTCTCTTTATGCTGTTGTCTCTTCATGCTGTTGTCTCTTTATGCTGTGTCTCTTCATGCTGTTGTCTCTCTTTATGCGTTGTCTCTCTTCATGCTGTTGTCTCTCTTTATGCTGTTGTCTCTCTTTATGCTGTTGTCTCTTTTATGCTTGTCTCTCTTCATGCTGTGTCTCTCTTCATGCTGTTGTCTCTCTTCATGCTGTTGTCTCTCTTCATGCTGTTGTCTCTCTTCATGCTGTTGTCTCTCTTCATGCTGCCTTGTCTCTCTTCATGCTGCCTTGTCTCTCTTCATGCTGCCGTTGTCTCTCTTCATGCTGCCTGTCTCTTTCATGGCCTGTCTCTCTTCTCTTCATGCTGCTTGTCTCTCTTCATGTGCCGTGTCTCTCTTCATGCTGCCGTGTCTCTTTATGCTATGGCTCTCTTCATGCTGTTGTCTCTCTTTATGTTGTTGTGCTTCTGCAGTGTGTTCCTGCCTGCGGTGTTCTCAGTGTGACTTCAGGCCTCAGACTGCTGATCAGATGGCCGATCACCTGCTAGTAAACCCGGATCACGACAGCGCCACCTGCTACCCACGGAGTAAGACTGCACCACAACACCCACACAACTATGACACAATAACACACATACACCTGAGCGGTCAGAGGTGATTTATCAACCTGACGTTCTCTTGGTCAGTCTGAGTCAAATCAGACAGAATCGGGAAACCTATTCCTCCACCGTCTCGGATTCTCTTTCCTTATTTGTGATTTGGAACCCAACTAAGTTCTCTAAAATATTTGGTTTGAAGTTTGAGAGTTTCAAGTTGTCAGATCTGTGCTTTCAGTGTTTTCCCATCAGAAATTGGTGTTCATAGGGGTCCAGATGTTAGTGTTATGTGCAGAGTTACAAGCTGCTTCATGTTGTCTTAGTGTGAAATTTAGCAACATATGAGGCTGATTTTGCCCTACTTCAACATATAAACACCTTCAGGTTTCAAGTCAAAATATGCTACAACTGGAACCTTGTCTTGTCAAACTTTCCACACATCAGATTCTATCGATGTTAGAGCCTCAAAAGTTGGTGAAATGTCGACCAAAGACTGTATTTTTGTGGAAATATGGATCCTTTCAGACATACACATTTGCATCAGGCACAAGACCAGTAAAGTCTGAACATTTTGCACTTCATTCCATTTTCAAGATCAAATAATTAAAAATGTGTTCTCTGCTGGATCAATTCAGTTATTCTGAGCTGACGAAACTACTCTGTCTGTTCTCACAAGACTGTTTGTTTTATTTCTGGAGATACTGAACCCTAAAAATTGCTTCACAGTTCTCTTTGTTTTGATGAAAATGCAGAAATTCTCAGGTCTGAAAACTCATGAAATTTTCTATATATCTTATCCAACCAACTTTGGATCCGAAATACCAAATCAGTAAATATAACATTTTCCTGGATTCTGCCTGATCTGACTTAGCTGCCTGATGTCCCAGACATTTCCTGGTGGAGTCTAGAACAGTTTCTCCTCTGACAGCGTCAAGCTGTGCAGCCAAAATAAACACAAGCGACCAGAAGAAAGGGTCAGAGAAGGAGTAAACAGCAGAACAATGTGTTTATACGAAGGGGAAGTTTAACTCCGATTAACCACAATCTGAACCCTCTGAACTCACCTGCTTCCTGAGGGGAGTTGTCTCTTCTTGGTCAGTTTTCATCTCCCCTCTGTCGTTTTGTATCATGTTTGGTGAGTTGTATCTTACTTTTGTTTGTCTCCAATATACTACAGAATATTTTACGTTTTACAACCTTTACAAACTTAATCTTTCTACTCTGCACATCAGCTGCAGAAAGATGTTTTACCATTCTGAATGTACGCTCCTGGTCAAAAGTTTTAGAATGCCCTAATTTTTCCAGTTTTTAAATGAAATTCAAGTGTTTGAGCCCAAATGAAATAGCTTGAAATAGTACATAGGTAAGTCATGAACTGCCAGAGGTTAAAAAAGGTAAGGTTGCCCAAAACTGAAAATAATGTACATTCAGAAGTACACAAAATACCTTTTTCAGGGACCAAGAAATGGATTAACAACATAAAGCTGTTCTGCAGCAATGGAGGTTGATCAAGCCTTGAAAGTTGGCGTTTCCAAATCCTACAGTAGTCCCAACTTTTCTTGATTACTTACAACCCCCTCTGTCTGCATTAAAGTAGTGTTGGAAAACACCGTGGCTCCATACCATTCAGAGAAATATTGACCAGTATTGCAGAAAGTAGTGTGTTGCTATGAAAATGGTGAGGAAAAGGAAATTAAAATAGAAGAGAGACAGACCATCATAACACTTAAAAATGTAGATCTTTCCTACAGAGAAATTGTAAAGAAAGTCAAGGTGTCAGTAAGTACAGTTTTCTTCACCATCAAAAGGCTCAGAAACTGGAGGAAACTCTGACAGGAAGAGGTCTGAAGACCCAAAGTCACAACAGAATCAGAAGACAAGTGTTGTGAGAGTCAACAGCTTGGTGATAGGAGCTCACAGGACAACAGCTTCAATCACAGCTTAAAAGTGGTCGAGTAAGAAGTCTCAGTTTCAACTGTGGAGAGAAGACTTGGAGTTGCAGGTTTGACAGGTTGAGTTGCTGCAAGAAAGTCATTGCTAAGATGTCACAGTAAGAAAAGAGGCTTGTCTGGAAACTGAAACACCACCAATGAACACTGGAGACTAGAAGAAGGTGTTATGGACTGATGAATCCAAATCTAAAATCTTGGTTCATCATCCAGGATTGTTTTTATGCTGTCAAGTAGGAGAAAGGATGGTTCCTCAGTGTGTGACATCAACTGTCTAATATGGAGGAGAAGTGTGATGGTTTGAGGCTGTTTTGTTGGATTCAGTAGGTGACTTGTACAGAGTGAGAGGAACCCTGAACCAAAACGACTACCACAGCATTCTGCAGTACCCTCTGGTATGTTCCTATTTGTTCAGGGGTCATCCTACAGCAAGATAATGACCCAAAACATAAGTCTATGCCAGAACTACCTCATGGAAAAGATCAAGATGGAAAGCTTGAAAACATGGAGTGGCAGCACAGTCTCCAGATTTAATCCCCATGGAGCTGGTTTGGGATGAAATGGACAGAAGAGTGAAAGAAAAGCAACCTACAAGTTCACACAATTATGGGAAACTCTGCAACAGAGTTTAGGAAGAACTTTCTGAAGAATATTTGATTTGGAAAGAATGCCATGAGTGTGTTCAGCTGTTACATCTGCCAAAGGTGGCAATTTTGAGTTAGAATAAATATTTTGATTACATTTGGTTTTTTAAATTGACTTTTTTAACTTCATTTTTATCTGTTATATGCTTTCATTTAATGATACATTAACGTGCATAATTTCCAATAAAAGCTGGAAAAATTGAGGTGTCTACAACTTATGATTGGTAATATATCTTCTTGTAGAACTTCAAGAAAAAAACAACTGCCCAGTTGCCTTTACTGAGCCTTTAGAATGTTCTGTGAAAACATTTTTTTGACAAAATGTATAGACGTTTTGAAGACAGACACATGCTTTGTAACTAATTTTGGGGTTCAGAGGGTTAATGTTGGTTGATTTTCAGTCCTGTTCATCCTGACAGGAACATTGTCTGCTGTGCTGAGTGCAAATTTTAGTTTGTGCTGAAATCTGAATCTTCCTGAAACACTCACATGTATGATCATCACAATATTTGGCTTTGGTATTGATTTTGTTGAAACGCTGGATTTCAAGTTGTTAAAACCTGTCCCTTGTTTTTCTTTCAGCCTACACCGAACTGGACATTCAGTCTGCACATGAAGACTGAGTTCTGCAAAAGATAGGAACCCGAGAAGGACCAGACATACTGATGACTCCGGAGTCAGCGGATTGTTGGAAGCGTCAGTAGAGAGCAGCGAATCCTCCATCCTGCCACTTCACAGAACCAGTGGTCCAAACCACTGCTGTCTAGGAACAGCGATGCTCTAGACTTCTTACCTGCTCTTCCCTGCCAGCGCTCATTGAGCTCATCACCAAGGAGACCAACTCCCATGCTAAGACCTGCCAGTTCTTGGACGCCAGCTATTCAGACTGGGTCCCTGTCACCACCCATGAAGTTAAACGCTTCATCGGCCTAGTGATCCTGATGGGGATCCAGAACCTGCCCGACCCCTCGCCACTACTGGTCTTGGAATCACTACGACACAGCTGCACCTTTCTACCGTGCCATGAGCTTCAAGCGCTTCAAGCAGATCGCCACCAACATCCGCATGGGACAGCTTTGCCACCATGTGAATACTGCGGCACGGGCAACACCTGGCGACTCGCTGCCACATCTCAAGGCCAATGCTGAACATCATGATGGAAGCCATGTGGAGCACCTACCAGCCGAACTGCTGCCTGACCATTGACCGAGCGCTGCTGCCCAGCCTGGAGAGGAAGAGTTCCACCTGAAGGGAAACCCAAAAGACGCAGCCTCAGGTGTGGGTTGCTCTGTGAATCCAAGTTGGTTATTGCACCGCTTTTTTATCCAGGTGGGGCAGAAGGTGGGACAGAGGTGGCTTCACAGTGGTGCCAGAGCTGGTGAAGGTCTGGAGGGCAAACACCACCAGCTCTACCTGGCCGTTCGCTCACATCAATCCCGCTCATGCCAGAAGCTCCTAGGTCAAACATTTATGCTTCCAGCTCTTCCCTCCACCTAATCCATCCTTCCCCGAGGCTGTGGGATGAAGGCCAGCTTGAGAAGCCTGAGACTTCCTGCAGAGGCAGTGTGGCCCCTGTTGGTCATCGTTTGGAGGGACACCAAGGAGATGGGCTGTCTTTCAACGAACGCAGCGCCAGGTGACCGACACTGTTTGGAGGCGGTCTCAGACCAAAGTAGGTGGGCTGGACCCATTGACCGCCCAATGGCCTTCCGCCTCCTGCAGGAGAAACATGCGAGGCGTCGACATCTGCAAGCAGCTGCTGGCCTGTAACCCACTGGAGGAATCCACAGGATCGACACTGGCGCAGCCTTCTTCTGTTTCTGGTCAACCTGAGCATCGTCAATGCTTTCATCATGCTGCGGGAGAGCCGCAAGGAAAACCCACCCGCCTGGGTGCAGGACGGTCTTTTCACTCAGGTCAACTTCGCAAGCGTCTGGCAACCAACTTGTCAAGTGCTCCCAGAAATACTTTGAAACCATGGAGATTGCTAGCAACCGCAGCACAAGGACAGAACGTTGGGTGACCCCAGCAAAGAGAGACACAGAATGGCGAAGTTAGCAGCATCTCAAGAGGTGCAAAGAACTGCAACACGAAGAGCGTCCGTCGCGAGAGTGTGTACGGCTGCATCATCTGCAAGGCCAACCTGTGCAAGCAGCCAAGCTGTTTCTGGGAATTTCACGGCCTGTCACCTCTCAACAAAGGTCAGTGTTTCACACAGTCACTCAAAAGCAACTTGCTTTAATACGGCAATACTTCACACAACTAAAGATGTGTTGATGTTTTCAACAGGACCAACAAAAGTCGGATTTCTCAAGGATAGACTAAGGTAATTGATTACCAGTGATATGTTATTTTTTTTATTTTTTATGCATTGTTTGTAAGAATTAACCTTCGTACAGCAGGTTTGAAGGGTGGGTTCTTTTTATTTCTAACAATTTTAAACTTTCTGATGGTCCTTGAAATAATCACAGGAATACTAACCAAGTCTGCAGTTAAAAATTGCGACTATTTCATCAAAATTATTTTATTCTAGGTGACAAATTTTAAAATTCACCAAAATAGACTATTTGCTGAATCCAAATTCTGTAAAACCAGAACGTCTTCCCTCGTGGTTCCGACTGATTCTCCATGACTAACTCAAACTGTGAGCTCATTAGAGAGAAAAAGTCTGTTGCTGAAAACATGGAAATGGTTCAATACAGGGGGTCCTCCACTTACGTTGGAGTTCCGTTCCTAGAGCCCAATGTAAGTCAATTTTCGACATAAGTCGGAACGCCAGTGAAAATGCAAAGCCGTCTGTCAACATGATATTCATCGATTCTTCGGAAAAGTCATATGAAATTACTAATGACTTTCATGCATGTATGAGTAATTTTACAAGAAGATAACAGAATATGTTGCACTGTTTTTCCAACTTGATCTACTTGATAACGCTTGGGAACCATAATGAAAGGGCAAAAAGTTAGTAAATGTACCAATCCAAGGTGTGGCGTACAACCGGCAAATGTAAACAAAGCCCTCTCAAAGTGCCGCATGATGACGTACTCGTCCGCTCTGTTCACCAACTAGTTCCAAGTGACCAGTTCCAACTAAACGCTGTACGTCGTAAATCGAGGACCCACCCTTAAGCCATTCGGACGTAACGCTGTAGGTCAAAGATGTTGAAAATCGTGGACCTCCTGTATCTACACTATGTGTAGACAACAATGAGGACACATTAGACAGGAGCCAAAAAAATGCGGAGCTCGGGGGTTAAAATTTGCATTGTGTCTTTTGTTTTCATTTGAAGTGGCTGCTGTGGTTTCATATTGACATTAATGTTGTTTGTCTTTTTTGTTTGCTGTAGCGGTGAAGTTGAGGTGGACGAGGTCGACAGCGTGGACCAGACGATGGCTCCTGTGGAGGACTTGGACTTGTCTGATGATGAGAAACTGGACGATCTGGACGACATTGAAGAAAATGACGCTATTAAAGAAGAATTTATCCAAGAAGAGAGAAGTCTGGAGTCTCACTTGCCATCGACAACAAACAGCCATGCCCAACCGGCTGCTATCTTACCCGGGTCTAAAGAGCGGGAGGATTTCCTGACCGCCGGCAGCTGAGGATCGCCCTGTTTGCTTTGTGCGATGGACTCCGTCAGGCCTCAAGGGTGTTTTCCACTGAGACGCAGCAGATCCGGTCATGGCTGAAGGAGGCCAGGAAGCGTCTTAAACAAACCGTGCAGGAAGTCCACAGTGATGGCGAGGACCGCATGGTGGCATGGGTACTGTCCATGCGGGAGCAGCAGCTTCCAATCACAGAAAGCAACCTCTTCCACAAAGTGTCAATGCTGAAGAAGAAGGGAGGCTTCGGCGACAACTTTCGCATTTCGTACGTCTGGGCGGTAAGTTTCCTGCTACAGCGGCGGCTCGGTGTGAGGACCGCTGGCAGGGCTGCGTCTCTGGGTCGCATCCTGCCTTCATCTCTGGACGCCAAGGTCTTGTCCTTCAGACAGTTTACACAGAAGGTCTTCCGTGTCCACAGACTCACAGAAAGCTCTGTGGCTTCCATGGATGAATTGTGCCTCTTTGTGGACGTGAGATTAGCTCAGGACAAGTCCCGATGCTCAGAGGCGCTGGAGTTCACTGGGTCTTCACCACTGGTCACTGTGTACTTGTCGGCACTGGCTGACGGTACTATGCTACCATCTCTGGTGCTGGCTAACCAGCAGGTAGCCTTAAAAACACCGCAAGAGTTCATTATGGTGGAGACGAGCCCAGAGGGACTGCTGGTCGAGGAGGCATTGGATCTATGGACGAACAAGGTTTGGCTGCAGAATCAGTCCGGTCTGGCTCATAAATCAATGCTGGTCCTGGATCGGCACAGGGAGCACCTGGGAGATCAGTTCCTCACTGCTGTCAGTGGGTCTGGCACCCTGCCGGCGGTGATCCCTGGAGGCTGCTCCTTCTGCCTGCAACCGTTGGAGGTCTGTCTGAAGCCGGTGCTGCAGCGCTACCTGCTGGCACGCTGGTCCAAGTTCACCGAAAGAAACCCAAAGGAGCTGGACGAGATCTTACCTCGCCAACTTCAAGCTAACGTGGCTCAACTGCTGGTCGACTGGGTGACTGAGGCCCTGACACACCTGAATAAACTTCAGCAACTGTTGAAGAAGTCATTTGACCTGACAGAACTCCTGCCAAGGTCCAACGACGATGACAAAAAGACAAAGGAGGATGAAATGAGTCAGAAACCAGAGGAGGTTCAGTCAGACCTCCTGAAAGCTCTGACAGAGATCCTGCTGGGAGGTGAACAGGAAGATTCACCTGATCTGCTGGAAATGGAGGATGAAGAGGACGAAGAGGAAGGACAGGAGACAACAGAAGAGACGACAGAAGAGGTACAAAAGAACAAAGATGATGGTCGGAAGGAGGAGAAAGAGGAGAACCAGACAGACGACAGGCAGAAGATGGAGGAGGAAAGGATGGAAACTGAGGAGGAAGGAAGGAGAGAGGACACAGAACAGGAAGTTCAGGAGACAGTGAAGGATGAGGAAGATATGAGGAAGCACAGCGAGGATAAGGAGGACAAACAAATAGTAGCAGAGGACAGTGAGGAGGACAAGAAAGAAACATCAGCAAGGAGAGGCGAGGGACAAGGATCCGTGATCGGGAGAAGACTTGGGAACGAATGGGAGATAACAGTGCAAGAACCGAAACGAAGGCATGGAGGAGGGCAGGACAGGAGGGCAGGACGATGAGGGCGGGACAGAGAGCAGGACGTGGCTCTAACCTTGAGGAGGATGGGACGCGAGAGCAGATACGTGAGGACTGGGACGGAGAGGCAAGGACGCGGAGGATGGGGCGGAGAGCAGGACGGAGGATGGGACGGAAGCAGGACGGAGGATGGGACGGAGAGCAGGACGGAGGATGGGACGGAGAGCGAAGGATGGACGGACGGAGGAGGACAGAGAGCAGGACAGGAGGATGCGACAGAGAGCAGGATGGAGGAAAGCTGAAACTGTTGATAAGGACATGAGACTAAACGCTGGTTGAGTTCCGTGTAGCGACTCTGATTTACTGGTTGGACAGTAAACAGATACAAGTCCAGGTTGGACCAAGGGGTTTGTTTCAGATTTAAGGTGAACCGTGGGACAGAAACTTGAAAAGAAATGCCAGACGTAGCCTGAAATTTAAACATTCAAACCAAACTGACAGCAGAAGGTCAGATACGACCTTGTTGTTTTTAAGTGAGTGGGATCTAGGGGATAACAGAAGAACTGCAGGTGGATTGGACTTTTAATCATGGGTTTTACAGTCTGGAACTTTAATTTGCCACAGATTTTTTGTTTAGATGTCATTATTTTTAAAGTTTTTGCTAATAAATAGCAGGAGCAAAAAGACAGACGATTTTTACGCAGGGCTGATCATGCAGTTGGAGTTGGTGGAACAAAAGCAGTATTTTCAACTAAGTTGTTCCTGGATACAATCAGGATCCAGCAAGTTAAAGGGAAGCTGGTCCACAGATGTAGCATCCAGGCCAAATCAGACATTTGTAATGGAGTGTGAAGATGAATACTTCATCACCCTTGTGTATCTCCCAGGTTCATGACAAACCCAGATAAGCCTCCAATTTGTCATTTGGTGGCAGTTTTTGTTAAATAAACTTCAAAGCCAATCAAGGTTTGTCATTCTGATAAGTTTATTCAGCCTCTCCCAAAATCACATATACGGTTAGTGAATAGTGCAGAACCTTGGTTTTAAAATCAGGGTTATTGCAAGGTGCCCGACTAAAAGTCATAGTGCTTTAACTGTGTATGAGAACCTGTAGTCCATTAAATGACCTGCATTTGTTTAGAAATCACATTCCCCCTTTTAGCTTCTAAAAGCTTATAATGTCCCGTTAAATCTTAATCAAACTAATCATACAAGTATTAATTAGGTTTAATTACACACGTGGACAAAATTGTTGGTACCCCTCAGTTAAAGAAGGAAAAACCCACAATTCTCACTGAAATCACTTGAAACTCACAAAAGTAACAATAAATAAAAATTTATGAAAATTAAATAATCAAAATCAGCCATCACTTTTGAATTGTTGATTAACATAATTATTTAAAAAAAACAAACTAATGAAATAGGGCTGGACAAAAATGATGGTACCCATAACTTAATATTTTGTTGCACAACCTTTTGAGGCAATCACTGCAATTAAACGATTTCTGTATTTGTCAATGAGCGTTCTGCAGCTGTCAACAGGTATTTTGGCCCACTCCTCATGAGCAAACAGCTCCAGTTGTCTCAGGTTTGATGGGTGTCTTCTCCAAATGGCATGTTTCAGCTCCTTCCACATATGTTCAATGGGATTCAGATCTGGGCTCATAGAAGGCCACTTTAGAATAGTCCAACGCTTTTCTCTCAGCCATTCTTGGGTGTTTTTGGCTGTGTGTTTGGATCGTTGTCCTGTTGGAAGACCCATGACCTGCGACTGAGACCAAGCTTTCTGACACTAGGCAGCACATTTCTCTCCAGAATGCCTTGATAGTCTTCAGATTTCATCGTACCTTGCACACTTTCAAGACACCCTGTGCCAGATGCAGCAAAGCAGCCCCAAAACATTACTGAGCCTCCTCCATGTTTCACCGTAGGGACAGTGTTCTTTTCTTCGTATGCTTGGTTTTTGAGTCTATGAACATAGAGTTGATGTGCCTTACCAAAAAGCTCCAGTTTGGTCTCATCTGTCCAAAGGACATTCTCCAGAAGCTTTGTGGCTTGTCAACATGCATTTTTGCAAATTCCAGTCTCGCTTTTTTATGAGTTTTTTTCAGCAGTGGTGTCCTCCTTGGTCGTCTCCCATGAAGTCCACTTGGCTCAAACAACGACGAATGGTGCGATCTGACACTGATGTACCTTGGCCTTGGAGGTTCACCTTTAATTTCTTTGGAGGTTGCTCTGGGCTCTTTGGATACATTCCAACGATCCGTCTCTTCAATTTGTCATCAATTTTCCTCTTGCGGCCACGTCCAGGGAGGTTGGCTACTGTCCCGTGGGTCTTGAACTTCTGAATAATATGAGCCACTGTTGTCACAGGAACTTCAAGCTGTTTAGAGATGGTCTTATAGCCTTTACCTTAAGATGTTTGTCTATCATTTTTTTCGGATGTCCTGGGACAATTCTCTCCTTCGCTTTCTGTTGTCCATGTTCAGTGTGGTACACACCTTTTCACCAAACAGCAGGGTGACTACTTGTCTCCCTTTAAATAGGCAGACTGACTGATTATGAGTTTGGAAACACCTGTGATGTCAATTAAATGACACACCTGAGTTAATCATGTCACTCTGGTCAAATAGTTTTCAATCTTTTATAGAGGTACCATCATTTTTGTCCAGGCCTGTTTCATTAGTTTGTTTTTTTAAATAATTATGTTAATCAACAATTCAAAAGTAATGGCTGTTTTTGATTATTTAATTTTCAATAAATTTTTATTTATTGTTACTTTTGTGAGTTTCAAGTGATTTCAGTGAGAATTGTGGGTTTTTCCTTCTTTAACTGAGGGTACCAACAATTTTGTCCACGTGTGTATTAGGTAAATGCAAATCTGGTAAGACTAATGATAATACAATCACACATGGTTTCGCCAAAGGAAATATTAAGATTAAAAAATAAGAGCTCAAGAGTTTTATTGTCACATGCTCTGCAGTGAAGTGCAAAGTGACGGTTGTCAAGGCTGGGCAACAATAATTCATGAAGGACAAACTTTAGAAAAATAGAATTTTTTTTAAAAAAAGTCTCAATGTCATTAATAATGAGGTAAATCTTAAATAGTGCAGAGTATGTTGTGCAAGAGTGCAGTTCCATTGGCGCTCCATGATCCTGCTGGTTCTGGTGTCCTGGAGCGTGGAGTTCTATGTTCGTGGTTCGCTCTGCTGAGCTCAGCAGACAAGTATGTAAATGCTTCACACACAGTCATCATCATCATAACTGGATAATGGTGTCCAGTCTGGGAATCAGAGACACTTGTTTTTCAATTTGTTTTAATTTAATCTCACTAAATTATTCACATAAAAAATAAATTTTCACATATTTTCAGCGAGACTCTCACAGGTCTGACTACATCGATCACATCTGAAAACCTTTGGGATACATCTATGAGAGGTCAGTATGAGGGTGTGGCTCTCAGGTGTAGGATGAGTGTTGGACTTGGTTCAGTTCTGGGCTCCACCAGGTTCTCTTTGTGTGTCCCACTTTTCGCCGTATGAATCTGGTTTCACATTTCACTCGTCTGCTTGTTTTCTGTGCTTCTGTTTTCTTCTGTCCCTTTTCTTCTTCCTCATCATCTTATTTGCTGCCTCAGACTCTTGTTTCTAATCGCTGTCACAGATCTGTGGTTTCATGAAGCGTCTCGTGGGTGAACTTCTTAATATTCAGTTCGGTGAGGATGAATGGTGATATTTTATTAGCATACAGTCTTAATGAAAAAGTGTCTTTTATCCTGTTAGTCCTGCACATTTTCTTCGTCGTCTCGTCTCCTGAGGTCAATCTCAGATCAACTATTTGGCCAATTGGTTTCCATATGAGTCATGAGAACATTTCTGCTCAGACGAGGTTTGAAGTGCTGATAAGAAATTCATAGCTGAAATAAATTCCTGCGTCACTGAACTTCACCAAACTCCTCCTTTCTCTCCTGTGTAGCTGAGTCTTTTAGCTCCGGTTTGTTCTTGTCCTTGATGGAGTCATGTACCTCCAGCTTCATCCAACCACAGAAAACATGAATCCAGTCAAACATATTTTTCTTTCTCCTATTTTCTGGTTTTCTTCCAATCCAGCTCTCAAAGATTGTAGTTGTTTCATAATAAACTCATTTGTTCAACAATCTTTTTACCATATTCATCATATATTGAATATTAGAACAGTTTGGTGGATTATCAACTACGTCAACCATTTTTCTTGATTCTCCAGCAGCGATCAAAACCATCCCAGTGATAATCAGCCGGCTCCTCCTCACCACTGTTCTTTATGTTATCTGTGGAGACGATCAGTGTAAGAATCTAAACCTTTAACTCAACATCACAGTTTTCTACAGCAGTCAGTTTATCCCAAAAACACGTCGGTCATGGCGCTAACTTCCCCAGAAACACTTGGTTCTGATCTGCCGGGTTCTTGTATCTCTGCGTTCACATTCTGGTTCCTCCTGTTATTCCTCTGTGACGCTGAGTTCGAGGTCAGTCTTCATCCAAACGTTCTTCATGATCCGCTGACACCTGGTTTGGTTCTTTTGGTTTGATTCAGACTCACAGGCTGTCAGTCTGTTAATCAGCTGCTCTTAATGTTCTGTACAGTCTGAGGAGGAAAATCTGAGGATCACCTGAAGGTCGCTGGTCTGATATTTGAGCATCACCTACACTATCAGTTAAAAGTCTGGGCACATCTTCTCATTCAATGGTTTCTATTGAAATATGTTCTGTATTGTAGATTAATACTGAATACATCAGAACTATAGCCTAGCCGCGCTAGACAACCCACGGCAGCGAATTTAATTCTCTACCAGGGTGGGTCTAGTTACCCTCCATAAGGCTCGAGGCTGGATTCTCCTAAAACTGGCCGGACCAATCACCATGAAGTGTAGAGTCAGAAGGCGAGCGTAACTAAGTGACGACAGAGGCGCGACGATTCTGACAGAAACAACCGGCGCACAATAAACCGTTATCTTTCGACTCGGCTTTGGCCACAGCCCTTAAAGATTTGAAGCTAAAATTCAACTTGAAAGATAAACAAAGGACGGCACTGAAGTGTTTCATTGAGAAGAAAGACATATTTGGACTTATGCTGACAAGATATGGCAAATCCTTGATATACCAGTTGGCTCCGCTGGTTGGGAAGCTAATGGGACTTAGCCACAATCCGCCAGCGCTCTAGGAACTACGTCAGCCTATTAGTTGCGCTGATTGGTTGTATACCTACCCAATTGCTGCAGAGTGATTTCATAGACAACCTTTTAGCCCGCCTCCCTCCCTGTCGAGCGTTCCTAGACTCTTGTGCCTTCAGAACATGGGTCTAGCGCGGCTAGGCTATCAAAACTATAAAATACATATGGAATTTTAGGCTGAAAACAATCAGCAAAATTATTAACTCATCAAAATCCTTCTTAGCTGTTCTTCTAAAGAGCTACAAAAATTTGCATATAATACAGTCATTTTTTGGATTCATCGATCAGCTTTTTGTCTCTCAAATGTCAGAAAATGTTGAAAAATGTGGACCAGAGTTTCAACAAATGTCTTGTTTAGTCCAAGATCTTCAGTTTACTGTCACAGAGGAGAGAAACCAGAAAATATTCACACAGAAATCAGAGAATTTAGACAGTTTTAAGAGAGACTGATGATGACTGACTGAGAACTGGAAGTGTTTGTGCTGCTGATGGACTCTTGTTATGTAACTGTAGCTTCCTGCTGACTGAACTTTGACTCACAGATTCCTCTGAGATGTTGAAGATTGTCATCGGCTTTTTATCAAGCGTCTCTGCTGGAACCACAACGCTGTTCAAACACAGCTGCAGTCGTTTTCACAGATGAATTCAGATTTAAAGTGAATTCTTCTTCTGGCTGGAAATGGCAGAAACAAGTGACAGACAAAAAAAATGAACGAAATTCAAGGGTATGAATAATTTTGAACATTGCATTTTTAGAAAAAACAAACCCACAACTAAACCGAATTTATCATTAACATAACATCACTTCCACCTGTTTGTGTTGGTTCCAAAAAACAACAAAACAAAAACTGTAACTTTACACTGATCACATCTGTCTGATGTCTGACTTGATCACAGCTACTGGTTCTGGATGAGTTCAGTGGTTCAGAGGAAAACGTCCAGCAGGAAGGTCCATGTTCTTCCAACCAGAACCTCCAACCCAGCAGAATGCTTTTTTTTAATTCTTTATTTTGCCAGGTAAGCTCAGTTGAGAACAGTTTCTAATTTACAATGATGACCTGGCAAGAGGGCTGCACAGTGCCGTAGTGGTTAGCACTTTCGCCTTGCAGCAAGAAGATCCCTGGTTCAAGTCCCGGCCTGAGCCCGGGATCTTTCTGCATGGAGTTTGCATGTTCTCCCTGTGCATGCGTGGGTTTTCTCCGGGTACTTCGGCTTCCTCCCACAGTCCAAAAACATGCTGAGGTTAATTGATGACTCTAAATTGCCTGTAGGTGTGAATGTGAGTGTGATTGTTTGTCTGTGTATGTAGCCCTGTGACAGACTGGTGACCTGTCCAGGGTGTCCCCTGCCTTTGCCCGAATCAGCTGGGATAGGCTCCAGCACCCCCTGCAACCCTAGTGAGGATAAAGTGGTGTAGAGAGAATGGATGTCAGGTGGTCCAAAACCCAGCACTTAATTAGTGCTGACAAAGTAAAAAAAAAAAAAAAAGGGGGGGGGGGGTTGGCAATTCTTCTGCAACTTGATGGCAACACCTTTGACCAATCGCACTTGAAGCACTTTTTGCACTTACTACAGGTTTTTCCTTATGTCTGAATTCTTTCTTGTGTTGTACGTCGCTTTGGACAAAAGCGTCTGCTAAATGAAATTGTAGAATTGTAGAACTGGATGGATGGATGGACCTGGCAAGAGGTCCCAGCAGGAAGAAAGGTAACAAATAAACAATACATATGCAAGAAAGGACACACAAGTGTTTAAACAGAGATTAAAAACACCCTAAATTAATACTGAATGCTCCTTTTCTGATTAAATGTTCAACAGATTTTACAGCCTCTAATACTTTGGCTTCTTTGTGTCTCCTCATCCATCTGCAGCCTCCAATGGTTAGTTATTGTTTCTGACCCACTTCTGAAACCAGCTGCAAGTAAGTTCAGTCACGTAGCTGGTCAGGTCTGACAGTAAATCAAGGTTAACTTATAACCCACCCCTCCTCTCTGATTGGCTGGCTCCTCACAAACAGGCCATGTAGGTCCTCCCCCTGGTGTTATGTCAGTGGTTCTGGTCTGAGGGAGTCCAGACCTGCAGGATTGGACCAGCAGCTCAGATATGGGTGAGTTTATCTCTACATCACTGATGCAGCTGCTTAAAACTGGAGTTTTTCTGGTGGAGTCTGGTTGGTCTGCAGCTCTCAGGCTGCTCATCTGCAGCTTCTCTGCAGCTCACGATTAATGAATCACTTTTTTATTTAAATAATGAAATTCTAAAATGGGTTTATTGTGCCTACTGTTTGGCAACTGGCTTAGTGTTTATTTTGGTGTCTTATAAGCCCATGTATGTAAGACACAATATTAAAAAAAAAATTCATTTATTTATAATGAAACTGCATTTTACAGGCTGTTTGCACAAAATAGAAATCAAGTTTGTGAGTTTTACGCAATCAGCTGCTTAAACCTGGAGTTTTCCTTTTGGAGTCTGGGTGGTCAGAGCTGCAGCTCTCAGGCTGTTACTGACCTTTGTTCTGTTTGTTTGAATCCACTGTGGAGCTGCTTCTCTGTAGCTCCGGACAAATGAATCCGCATTCCATCACATTTTAGTGCTGTTTGCACAAAGCAAACCGAAGTTAGTGAGATTTAAACAACCTGCAGCTTAAATCGGATGTGTTTCTGGTGGAGTCTGGCTGCTGTAACCTGTGCAGCTTAAACTGGTCAGACATGGAAACAGCTGCTAGTAAAAGTTTTCAACCGTGGTCATACGTGTTTTTAGAGCTCTCTGAAGAGCTGCTGTGGTTTTCTAGAGGTTTTAGGAGCTGGATGTGATGAAACCCTTGTATTAGTGGGTGCATGCAAGCAGTCTGGAAAACAGGACATTTGTGAATGCAACAGCCAAATTAAATCAGACACAAAGAAACACAAAAAATACCTGAAAATCTATCTTTTGTATTGATTAATCTGATTATTGATAAAAGCTTTAAACCTGATCTACAGCAGCTGATCAGAGTCCGTCCTTATTACTGATATTATTGATTATTGAAGCTGTGAAACTGATAGATCAGTAATGATTAACAGGAAAACAACTGACCGAGCCTTGTGCGTGTGCATGTATGTGTGTGCATGTGCATGTATGTGTGTGCGTATGTGTGTTACATAAGGCTGCCTGTGTTTCTCTTCAGGAGTCCT
The DNA here is from genome assembly GCF_021347895.1 of Acanthochromis polyacanthus. Lineage (NCBI taxonomy): Eukaryota > Metazoa > Chordata > Actinopteri > Pomacentridae > Acanthochromis > Acanthochromis polyacanthus. Next base: position 17,794,807 of record NC_067124.1, read on the forward strand.
CAGTAGTCTCGAGCTGCTTTGTTTATTATTGCAGCAGATTTAGAAGTTTGTAGACTTTTGTCCCCCGTTTGTCTCTGTAGATTAAAGAGTCCAGACTGGATTCTTCTGGGGTGATTCAAGCTGATCTGGAATCAGTTTCACAAAAAACCCCAAAAGGTCTCAGAAACCAGCAGTTGGTTTCAGTCCAGTGACCAACGCAACAGTGACAAAGGTTGTAGCTGGTTATTCACTAATAGCGGCAACGACTGTGACCTCTAAGTTGTGTTGGGTGTCTTTGCGGTTGTCTTGGGGGGGGTGCGGCCGCGGCGGCACAGCGATTTCCAATGGCTGGGCCGTTTACAATCAAAGGACAGCTTGTTAACATCGTTAACAAGCTACCGTTAACGTAGCCGCGGCGGCACAGCGATTTCCAATGGCTGGGCCGTTTACAATCAAAGGACAGCTTGTTAACATCGTTAACAAGCTACCGTTAACGTAGCCGCGGCGGCACAGCGATTTCCAATGGCTGGGCCGTTTACAATCAAAGGACAGCTTGTTAACATCGTTAACAAGCTACCGTTAACGTCATTACCATCTCGCGGGAGTATCAGCGACAATAAAGTGTTCAAACTTGAAATGAAATCCGCGGAAATCCGCGGAAATCCGCGGATCCACGGAAAAATCCCATCCCTGAGTCTCTTGGTGGTTTTGTGTCTCATTGTGGTAGTTTTGTGTGCCTTTCTGCTAGTTTTGTGTTTCTTTGTGGTTGTTTTGTGACTCTTTACGGTTGTTTTGTGTGTCTTTCTGCTAGTTTTGTGTTTCTTTGTGTTTTTGTGACTCTTTGTGGTAGTTTTTAATCTCTTTGTGGTAGTTTTGTGTCTCTGTGGTTGTTTTCTGTATAATTATTGCTATTTTCTCTCTGTGTGGTAGTTTTGTGTGTCTTTGTGGTGGTTTTCTGTTTCTTTGTGGTGGTTTTCTCTCTTTGTGATTGTTTTGTGTCTCTTTGTAGTGGTTTTCTGTGTCTTTGTGGTTGTTTTATGACTCTTTGTGGTTGTTTTGTGTCCATTTGTGGTCATTTTCTGTCTTTGTGGTTGTCTTCAGTTTCTTTGTGGTGGTCTTGTGTCTCATTGTGGTAGTTTTGTGTGTCTTTGCGGTAGTTTTTAGTCTCTTTGTGGTAGTTTTTAGTCTCCTTGTGGTAGTTTTGTGTCTGTTTGTGGTTATTTTCTGTCTCTGTGAGACAAGGGCGTAGGTTTGGTCTCAACATTGGTAGGGACGATATAACAGCATAACCTGCATGTACACTTTTTGCTGGGGACGGGACATTAATAAGACCAAAGAGATTGGGTGAACGGGGGTCAGGGCTACATTTCTCACGAATATGAACCTAATTAATTGATAAGCTAAATGATCAATGCAAAATAAATCTGTATTGACTTATACTAACTTCATGTGTATTGGTTCAGGTGATAGTAATTAAATACATTTTAATTAATAAATAAATGCACTAATAGGTATTTGGTTTCAAAAGTGTAAAGTCACAACATGCTCTAGCCTTCTTTCCTTCTAAACCAGGCCGTTTACAAGAAGAAAAGCAGCAGCATGTGTTTTTTTTTTGACTGTCAACACTTTCCTGTGAAACACAGACTGGGACCTCTCTCTCTAAGCAGCTTCTTGCTCACGTTTTTCTGGTTCTATATTTTCCAGCAGAGTTCACTACATTTCTCACAGTTTAATTAACGTTAACAGTAGAAAACACATACAGGAGGACAGTTCTCTCTAAGCAGCTTCCTACTCGAGTTTTGCAGGTTAGCAAGTTCACACAGTTTAATGTTATGCTAACTCTGATGCAGGTCGGACTTTCAGTAGCAACATTAGTGGTGTGTTCCCCACGTCCACAATATTGACGTCTTTTTACATTACTTACAGTGTCGTCTGCTGCTGCTGCTGGCCGAGAAAAACTTCTAATATCCCTCCTCTTCGAAGGGGGCGGAGAAGGTGGCATGTTTATTTCTTGTGTATTTCTGCCGGGGCTGTGTGAGTGTGAGTGTGAGTGTGCGTGTGGGTGGCGCGGGGGGGGGGGCGCAAGTCATCAGCCAATCAAACGCACGTTTGATTGGACCGGCACATTCAGCAAGTGAAAAGGGGTAAATGTAAGTCTGAACCTGGTCTGAACATAATGTAAATAATTCACTTAATAATGGTAGGGTCAATTCTATCCTTAAAACATATGGGAAGACAATCAAAATTACCTATATAACTGAACTCATTATATAATGCAAATAAAGTTGCTTAAAAGTTGGTGGGGACAATTTGACCCTCTTGAAAAGTTGGTAGTGTTATGTCCCTACAGTCCCTATGCAAATCTACGCCCTTGCTGTGAGAGTTTTGTGTGTTTTTTTGGTAGTTTTTAGTCTCTGTGGTAGTTTTGTGCCTCTTTATGGCTGTTTTCTGTCTTTGTGGTGGTTTTCTGTCTCTTTGTGGTTGTTTTATGACTCTTTCTGGTTGTGACTCTTTTGGTGGTTTTGTATCCCTTTGTGGTTGTTTTCTGTCTCTTTGTAGCCGTGTTGTGCATTGTCGCTGTAACCAAACCCAGGTCAGTGCGTTAGTATTTACTGATCACAGCGTCGTGTTGTTGCTGAGTGTGAACAGACAGATGAAGGTTCTTGACAAACGAAATTCTGTTAAAGTATCCCTCAGTTTCTGGAAGTTGTGCTTCTTCTTTACGTTTGGTCCAGCAGAGTGCTCAGATCTTCTGGATTCACAAGCTGTTAATTTCTCCTGTAATTCTGTTGGTGGTTTGTAGACTGATGTCCAGTGTGAAGTTCTCCTGAGAACTTCAGCTCCAAGTGTCGTCTTCATGCCCTGGTTCTGCTGTTAAAATGTTCCCACTGCAGGAACCATGTAGTTCCAGGTTCAGTCTCTCCTCAGCCTTTTACGGCAACCTGCGGAACTTTTAGCATTTAAACTGGAGCATATGTTTGCTTCAGAATGCTTCAAAGATGATGTCAGGACTGAAGAGCTGCTGACTTTTACTGGACGTTTCTTTGGAGGTTTCTGATGAGGGTTGATCTCTGTTGTTCCTCAGCCAAGTGTTCAGGATGTGGACCAGGATACCGCAGCCCGCTGGACGCCATGAAGGGTGAGTGACATCATCATTTCACTTAGCACAACTTTATCAAACAGGAAACTCGTCTCAGAGTCACGTGATCACTGAAACCCCACTGCAGAGACCTGAACTACAAAGCCAGATTAGTGTGAAAATCAGAGATTTCAGTATCATGAAGGTGGTTGAACCTGTTAGATCTCCATGGTAACTGATGCTGTGGAGCTAACTTGGTCCAGGTTGTGTTCACAGTCTGGATTCAACCAGATGGTTTCCAGATGATTCTCTGAGTGATTCAGATTCTCTTTGAGCTGTCTGTTAGAAATAATCTGCTGTATTGATCAGTAAAACAAATATATTAACACATGATTAACAGTTTTCTACCAGCAGTCCTGTCCTGCATCATTTACAGTAGCACCTTTTTACCATCATAAATTTTTATATTCCTAATTGTTCTCCATTAAAACAGCCTGCTGACTATAGGAGGAACATGATTGGTCCATCTACTGATGATAAGTTTAACACCTTCTTTTATGTGAAGAGATTATGAGTGAATAAAGAAAGTTGATAAACACCGTCATGATACCCGCTGACTCTGAGGTTCTAGTTTTTGTGGAGCTGATTTACACAAAGAAAGTCTGGATATGTTGTACTTGTTACGTAGTTCAGCCCTCTGGTTAAACCGCACCTGAGATTTAACCCGCTGTAGACTGGGTTTAACTGAGGTTTAAGTTCAGCCCGAGGACAGATTTTACAGCTTCCAGGAATTCCTCAACTGTTTGATGTTTAAACTTCTAAAAGCACCGCTATCAATTCCTCCTCAGTTATCTATCATGTCAGTTGCTGATTATCTGACCAACAGAACACGGTAACATCAATAAAGTTTTTATATTGCCTTGTAAAACATTACATCTTGGCAACCAGCCAGGGTAATAAATAAAATCACTGCAACTGTTAAAAAATAATAATTTACACTTGTAGTTCAGGTTCTTTCAGCGTTACTGTTTTATTCTACAGACAGATTCTCCATGTTAAACACCATCCTGTCACAGTGTTATGGCTGCTGTTGCTTTCAAAAAACAAGACGTCCAAAACAGTCCGGTTCGTCTTTTGAGGAGGAGGTTTATGACTCACTAATTTAATAAGCACATACGGAGATCTATTATGATTCAAAAACAAGTTTTATTTACGTAAACACAAGTTAAGTATTCTCCGTTGTTGACTTTCTCAAAATGCAAAAATAACGAAATTTAGTGGTTGATAAACTGTCTCACTCCTCACTCCTTCAACACAAAAAACAGAGCCCTCCAAGCGACAGCTGATCGCTCTCCCTTAATCAAGGGAGTGGGATGGCTCAACAAGTAGGAGGCAGGTGAGCAGTTAATCATAATCACAACAAGCAAAATGATCAAAACAATTCAAACAATCAATCATCAATTAATAGAAATAGGCTCCAACACTCCGGCCCCTAATTGTTGGCCTTAGCAAAACAATTACACAAACAAAATTCTAAAGGAGCCAAACAAACAATAACAATATATAAACTCTTTATGTTCTAAGTCCATTCACTTGATGACCATCTGTCTTTTCACAGTCCATGATTGTGTAAACAGTCTATGGTGGAAGCTGTAGAATCACAGCCTCATGTTTAGTTCATCACGCCGCCTCCATTAGGAGACAGTTTATCTATTGGTCGTTGAACCATGTTGTTTTTGGTTTTAACCAAAACACTTCTCACAAAGCCTCTGGCATCAGGAAATGTCTTCACCACACATCCCATAATCCACGAGTTTCTTGGTGCTGTGTTGTCAGCAATGATGACCAGATCTCCAAGGCTCAAATTCCTTTTTATGTTGTGCCATTTCTTTCTTTCTTGCAGCAGTGGAAGATACTCTTTTGTCCATCGCTTCCATAAGAGATCAGCGAGATATTGGGCTTGTCTCCATCTCTTTCTGGAATATTCATCCCTTTTCTCAAATACTCCTGGTGGCATGATTGTCTTCGCCTTAAGCTGGAGCAGATGTTTGGGGTCAATGGCTCTAAATCATTGGGGTCATTTGACACTGTGGTTATAGGTCTGTCATTTAGGATAGCTTCGACTTCACATAGTGCAGTTGACAGTGTTTCATCATCCAGTGTTTGTTCTTTTAGAACAGATGTGAGAATTTTTTTAATTAACCTGATTAATCTTTCCCAGACTCCGCCATGGTAGGCTCCAAAAGGTGGGTTAAAGATCCATTTCACTCCTTCGGTTAAAAATGTGTTTTGAATTTTCTGATGATTCAGCTCTTTCAATGCTTCTTTTAGTTCTTTCTGAGCTCCAATAAAGTTGGTTCCACAGTCTGTTCTGATACTTATAACTGGTCCTCTTCTGCATACAAATCTGCGTATTGCATTTATGCATGAGTCTGTGGTTAGGAAGTTTGCCATCTCCAGGTGGACAGCTCGACTCACCATGCAGGTGAAGATGACACCCCAGCGTTTCACCATGACTCGGCCTCTCTTCACTTCAATGGGACCGAAGTAGTCAATACCAACGTGACTAAAAGGTGGTAGATCTGGATACAAACGCTCCTCAGGAAGATCCGCCATTTTTTGTTCTCCAAGTTTTGCCTGCATGCGTCTGCAAAAAACACAGCTTCTGATAATTTTTCTGGCTGAGGAGTTTGCATGAGGGAGCCAATACCTCTAATGTAACTTGGAAAGCATATGGCTTCTTCCTGAATGTCCAACTTGGTGATGGATATGCTGCAGAATCAGATGGGATATGTGAGAACCTTTAGGAAGAATGATTGGATTCTTCTGGTGCACTGGCATGGCACTTTTGTTTACTCTGCCGCCTACTCTCAAGATGCCATGATCAATGATTGCATCCAGCTTGATAAGAGTACTTCTTGCACTGATCCTTTTGTAGTTTGCCAGACTCGTAAACTCACTGTTATAATAGCGCCTTTGTTCAAAACAAATGAGAGCGTTTTCTGCCTCTTGCATATCCTCTACCGATAGATTTTGTAGCCCATGATCGCTTTTGAGTTTTCCCTTTTTCTCTGTGGAAACGTGTCTGATCCTTTCGCTGCTGATTTAGAAGTTGGAGTAATTTTTCACCTTTAATATCCAGGCAACAGCTCTCTGAAGTCGTTTCCATGATGAGTAATGTTTGATCAGTTTACATACAGGGTTGTCTTGGTTGTCAGTACTCACACTATGAACTGTAACTTCCTTTCTCACTTCAGGGTCTTGTGCAGATATTTCTCCCAGGTCTTTTGAGCTCTTTGGCCATTTCCTCTTCTCTTGACCCAGGAATTCAGGACCTTTCAGCCATCTTGATCTTAAAAAAGATTCCACATGCAACCCTCGTGATGCATCGTCGGCCGGGTTATCTCTTGAATGAACATATCTCCACTGACTTGTTTGAGCTAGATCATGGATCACTGCAACTCTGTTTGATACAAATGTATGGAATCTCTTGGTTTGATTGTGGATATATTTTAACACAGATGTGCTGTCTCTCCAAAAAGTGGAATCAGTAAGTGGGAGCTGTAACTCCTTTCTCAACATCCGATCCACTTTAACAGCTAGTGTTGCTGCAGTGAGTTCAAGCCTGGGTATTGTGATCTGCTTGAGAGGTGACACCCTGGCTTTTCCAAATATAAAGGAGGTGTGGATTTTTCCTTGGTGGTTTGTGAGTCTGAGGTAGCTTGCTGTGCCATAACCTGACTCACTTGCATCACAGAAGTGATGTAGTTCTACAGCCTCTACTGGATCGAAGTTTTCAGGCTTGATGCATCTTCCTATTTGAAATCCACTTAATTGATTCAATTCCCTGACCCATCTCTGCCAAGGCTTTGCAACTTCCTGGGGAATAACTTGATCCCATCCACACCTGGATCTGCAGAGTTTTTGGAGTATCTGTTTGGCTGTTAGAATGAATGGAGACAGAAAACCTAATGGGTCATAAATCAAGCTTACTGTCAAGAGTATACCTCTTCTTGTTGCAGGACGGCTCCTGAAAGCTACTTTAAAGCTGAAGGTGTCACTATGAATGTTCCACTGGATTCCAAGTGCTGGCTCGACTGAGGCTTGACCCTTTATTTCATCATCATCCAGGTCCAGCTCTTTGACTGTCGTCGCTCTGTGTGGTTCAGGAATGCATGCTAAAACTTCACAGCTGTTACTGACCCATTTTGTTAATGTGAAACCTCCCTGGTAGCAGGCTTCTGTCAGATCTTTTATGAGTTTAATTGCTTCGTCCTTGGTTGGCACAGATCTGAGGCAGTCATCCACATAAAAGTTGGTTTTGATTGTTTTTATGACCTCATCTGAGTAATGTTTCTGGTTGTCATGAGCAGTTTGATGTAGGGCAAAATTAGCAATGCTCGGGGATGATACAGCTCCAAACAGGTGGACTTTCATTCTATAAACTTCAAGTGGTTTGCTGAGATCACCCTGTGGCCACCATAAAAACCTCAAAAAATCTCTGTCCCTCTCATCAACATGAACTTGATAAAACATTGCCTCAGTGTCTGCCATAATTGCGATTTGCTCCTGTCGAAACCTCAGTAGGACTCCAATAAGTGTGTTCGTTAAATCTGGTCCTTGGAGGAGCTCCTTGTTTAGTGACGTCCTTTTGAATGAGGATGTACAGTCAAACACCACTCTCAGTTTGCGCTTTCGTTTGTGGTAAACCCCGTGATGAGGGATATACCACACCTGCCCATCTTTCCTGTGAAGTTGTTGAGGTGGAACTTTGCATAGCCCTTCTTCAGAATGTCCTCCATGAATGCTGTATACTCCTCAGCATACACTTCATCCTTTCTAAATTTTTTCAGAAGGTGCAGTGTGCGTTCTCTAACCAGTTCGTAGTTCTCAGGCATAACCTTGTCTTTATCCCTGAAGGGCAGTGGCAGATGATAGTGGCCATCTTTAAGGGATGCTGAGCTTGAAGCAATCAATTAATAGAAATAGGCTCCAACACACAGACATGTTTATTTCATGGACATGTGCAGAGTTTCTCCTGCTTTCATGATGTTTGTCAGACATGTTGAGCAGCAGATAAAAAACCACAGTAAAGGAACAACAGGTGTATTAATGATAGCTCAGTTCCATTTGGTGTCTTTTTTCCTGGTTGCAGGTCCTCGGGAGGAGATCGTCTACCTGCCCTGCATCTACCGAAGCACCGACATCCTGAAACCCGACTACCTGGCCACCGTCGACGTTGACCCAAAGTCTCCGACCTACAGTCAGGTAGACCCGGACCAGTCTCTGTTTGGTCCTACAGCTCAAACTGTTCTGTGGTCCATCATTGGTCCTGGACCGGTTTAGACTGATTTGGGACTGGTTTTAGACAGGTGCTGGATTGGTTTTAAGCCTGCTTTAGGACCTGATCTTGGATTGTTTTAGGAATTGGATTTTAGAATAGTTTTAGTGCTGATTTTAGGACTGGATTTAGACAAATTTTCGACAGGTGCTAGACTGGTTTAAGGGCTGCTTTAGGACCTGATGTTGAACTGGCCTTACAGCTAGTTTTTACATTGGTTTGGATGCCTTTAGATTACTTTTGGACTTGTCTAGGACTTGGACTTTCTTAGTTCTGATTTTTGACTGGTTTAGGGATTATTTTAAACTGTTTTGGACAGTCTTAGGGATGGTTTTAGACTGATTGTGGTGCTTGTCTTAGACTATTTTTGGGCTAGTTGTAGACTGATTTAAGACTGGTTCAGGATTTGTGATAGACTGGCTTTAGGACATATAGACTGGTTTTGGACTTGACACTTGCTGTAGACTGGATTTTGGACTGGTTTCAGACCACTTAAGGGTTGTTTTGAATTGGTTTTAGAACCTGTAGACTGGTTTTCGGACTAGTTTTAGAAATTGTCTCAAAGTGGTTTTCGACTGGTTTGGGAATTGTTTTAGACAGTTTTTTCCCATCTGAATTAATCAGCTGATTGATAACAAACATCTTTGTTCTCGAACAGGTTTTTCATGCTGCTGCTTCATACATTTCTTTCTCTTCTTCTTCTTCTTTAAGGTGTTTGTTTTTCTGTCTTAATTTTTTGAATATCTTTCTGTAACCGTGTTCTTTAAACATCTTATGAATTAATCAGATCCACATGTTCTTGTGATTTCTGTCTCTACCTGTATAAATATAAACATGTTGGTTCAGGTGATCCACCGGCTGCCGATGCCGAACCTTCGTGACGAGCTGCATCACTCCGGCTGGAACGCCTGCAGCAGCTGTTTTGATGACCCCTCCAAGACACGAAACCGTCTGATTCTGCCGTCGCTGATCTCCTCGAGAATCTATGTTGTCGATGTGGGGACGAATCCCAGGGCACCCAAAATGCACAAGGTACAGTCATCACTACAGTTTCACCAAGACACATGTTAAGTCCACTACTGCAGTCACATGACCAGCTGCTCCCACTAAAACACAAATCCAATGCATCTCTTAATGATTTACTGCAGTGCTGCTGCTGTCCATGACCCCACCTCCACCACATCATTCACCCATGAGCTCAAAAAAGGTGATGCAGACATCAGGGTGCTGATTTTGGCCTGGTTTTAGACTAGTTTTAGGGTTATGTTTTAGAACTGGTATCGGATCAGTTTCTGACAGGGTTTGGACGTAGTTTTGAGGGTGGTTTTGGACTGGTGTCAGACCTTTTTAAAACTAGTTTTAAACTTGGTATTGAACTGGTGTTAGACTGGTTTTGGTGTCGCATAAAAATAGAAAAAAGAGCATTAAAAAAGATAAGGACTCTGGACTCTGTGGGTTCTGTTTGTTGCTGTCATTCTGCTACAGGATGAATTTATGATGCTGAATGAGACCACGGTGACCAACTTGAATTCAACAATTGAGTTCAAAGCATCTTTCACTTGAATTTCTGAGTTTAGTCAGTTTATATAGTTTAATAAGAGACTGTCATTTTTAATAAGAACTCTGGATTTATTCCTAGAAATAAACGTTTCTCACTGTTCAGAGTATTGTATGTTTCTCATGTGTGTCAGAGGCAGCTGTTATAAATCTGACCTTGGGTTCAGGAAGAACCAGTACTGACTTGTACAGAATGAATAAAAACAGGGAGATCAAATTGATAAACACTCAACTGACTAATAAACCATCTGTTGATGTGAAACCACAAGAATCTGTTGGACCATTGGACCAAAAATAAATCAGAATATAAACATGTCTGAGCCCGCTGTTCCCTGGATTGGGAACTTTATGTGCTCTGATGGAGGTTCTACAGTGAAGGGTTTTGTAGTTGGAACCCGCTCAAAGATTCAGGTTTCCTTAAAAACAGCCTGCAGCTTCCATTAGTGAAGAGCATCATTCAGACTGAAGTTAGAAACCCAAAGTTTCAGGTTCTGATCACCATAAGTGTTTGGACAGAACCAGAACCACCAGGTTAATATTCAAGGAAAACTCCAGTCAAAAACACAGAGGTCAGAGTTCCCGTTGTACCAAGACCTGAGGGCTGAACTACGAAGAAAGTTCAACATATCCAGACTTTCTTTGTATAAATCGTCTCCTCAGTCAAAGTTAATGGGTATCATGAAGGTTTTCATCAACTTTCTTTGTAACTCAGACTTCCTGCTTCATACTCTGTTCAGATAGAAGGAGGAGTTTAACTCGTCATGTGACTCTTCTTCAGTAAATTAAACGATTGTGTGCTGCTGCTTCAGTCAACAGGTTGTTATAATGGATAACAACAAGGAATATAATGTGCGACGGTAAAAAGCTGCTTCTGTAAATGATGCGGGACAGGAATGCTGGTAGAAAACTGTTGAATGTGTGCTAATGTATTTATTTTACTGATCAATGCATTCAATGGTTAGTAATGTACAGATCAACAGGTTTCCAGACAAAACATTTTCCCTCAGAGAGAATCTGAATCACTCAGAGAATCATCATGAAACCATCTGGTTAAATCTAAACCGTAAGTCTAAATCTAAACACAACCTGGACCAGATTAGTTCCATAGTATCAGTTACCATAGAGATCTAGCAGGTAAAAGACAGCCACCTTTGTGATACTGAAAACTTCAATCTCAATATACCTGCTGACACTAATGTGGCTTCGTAGTTCAGGTCTCTGGTCTGTTGCTGTTGTGTTATTGTTGTTATTGTTGCGTTAATTTTTGTGTTGTTGCGTTGCTGTTGTATTATCGTTGTCTGGTTATTGGTTATTGTTGTTATTTTGTTACTTGTGTGCATTCAGATGGTGGAGCCAGTCGATCTGTTCTGGAAGTGCGGTCTGGCGAATCCTCACACCAGCCACTGTCTGGGCAGCGGTCAGATCATGATCAGCTGCATGGGAGACCCAGCGGGGAACGGCAAAGGTAACACAACAGCGACAACACACACAGCTACACACACTCACCTAGTGCAAATGTTCTAATGAACCGTTGTGTTCTCAGGTGGGTTTGTTCTGCTGGATGGCGAGACGTTCGAGGTTATCGGTAACTGGGAGCACCAGGGGGAGGCTGCGCCGTTCGGCTACGACTTCTGGTACCAGCCGAGACACAACGTGATGATCAGCACCGAATGGGGGGCGCCCAAAGCTCTGGTCAATGGATTTAACCCTGCTCACGTTAAAGAAGGTGAGGAAGCTTCTGATCCTGGCAGGGTTCCACGAGGTACCGTAGGGTGAAATCTGAGAACTTCATCTTGGTTCTTTGGTTCTTTTTCAGGCCTCTATGGCAGCTCCCTCAATGTTTGGGACTGGACCACCCACAGGAAGCTGCAGACGCTGGAGCTGGGTGAAGACGGCGCCATTCCTCTGGAGGTCCGGTTCCTGCACGACCCAAGTGCCACCGAGGGATATGTGGGATGTGCTCTGAAGTCAACCGTGTTTAGGTTCTACAAAACACCCGTCAGTACCACAGGGTTCTGATGGACTCTGTTGTTCTTACACTGCATGTTCAGAATTAATCAGTTAAATTTTTGTGATAAAGAGCTATAAGATTAAATTAGCTTGAACATTATATCTGTTCTAATTAGAACTCTGACTGAAGCAGGTCAGAACCACATGAAGAAAATATCCTGCCAGTATAAACTAATCAATTAATTAAACTGACCACAAATCAAAACTTGAAATCGATAATTGCAGGTGTTGTTTTTAGAATGTTTACTGCAAATTAGCTAGTGGTTGCATGCTCACCTAAGATGACCAGCACGTTAACACTGTAAGCATGGTTATGTTAGCCTATAGCTCCTGTGCGAGCATGATTGCTGTAACCTCAGTATCACATGTTAGCATGCTGGTGTTATCCATTAATATCTCTGTTATTGTGCCTACAGCCTCAGTACTGCATGTTAGCATGTTGATGTTAGCCTTTAACTCCCCTGTTAGCATGGCTCAGTGTGGCATCTGTGTTTTAGAAAGGTGACTGGGCTGCAGAGAAAGTCATCAGTGTTCCTAGCAAGAAGGTGGAGGGATGGATGCTGCCAGAGATGCCAGGTGAGTCTGTCTCACCTGACACCCTTCTATCATACCTGTCACCTATCTGTCTCACCCATCTCACCTGTCACCTGTCTGTCTGCACAGGTCTCATCACAGACATCCTGATCTCTTTGGACGACCGTTTTCTCTACTTCAGTAACTGGCTGCACGGTGACATCAGACAGTATGACATTACAGACCGGAGGAACCCCCGATTGGCCGGCCAGGTCTGAGGCTGATACACCTGTCCGATGATGTAGAACAGATGACACCTCAGAGTGAGACAGCTCACCTGTCTGTCTGTTCCAGGTGTTTCTGGGAGGAAGTCTTGTGACTGACGGACCAGTCAAAATCCTGGAGGATCCAGAAAACCAGCCGCAGCCCAGCCCCCGTATAATCCAGGTACTACAGACAGGAGGCAGCCCAACTGTCTGTCTCTGTCCTCTCTTTCCCTGTCACCCGTCTCTGTCTCACCTGTCTAAATTGCCTCTGTCTCTCTCAACTCTCTGTCTCATGAGTCTGTCTGTCTGTCTGTCTGAAGCGATATGGCCCAACAGATGATCCCAGGGTGCTGGAGAAAGACTTGACCATGTACCTGTAATACTACTGTCTCCGATGTCTTTGTTTGAATCATCGTCTGTCTATCTGTCTTTCACACCTCTCTCTCTCAAATCTGTCTCACTTGTCTATCTGTCTCTCAGGGGAAACGTATCCCTGGAAGTCCTCAGATGTTGCAGCTCAGTTTGGACGGTCGCAGACTTTATGTGACGACGTCTCTGTTCAGCGGTTGGGACAAGCAGTTTTACCCCGACATGCTCAGGTACCGACCCGGGAGCCTCCAGAGTCCAGGTCCTGGAATCTGTACTCTGGAGATTCTGTAGTCGTCCTGCTGCAGTTTGTACTGTTATGTATGTTTAACACTAAAGTATGTGACAGTTCTGCTGTACAGTGGAGCTGTGGGTGTCCAGATACTTGTGATCAGGTGAAGTCAGAGTAAATCCTGTGTGCTGAGGTTCTTTCTGTGTTGTGCTTGGTTCAGAGAGGGTTCCGTGATGATGCAGATCGATGTGGACACTGTCAACGGCGGTCTTTCCCTGAATGAGAACTTTCTGGTGGATTTTGGTAAAGAACCCGACGGTCCGGCTCTGGCCCACGAGCTCAGGTATCCTGGTGGAGACTGCACCTCTGACATCTGGCTATAAACAAGACGCCTCAGCTGCTGCTTTTTACTTCATCTCATGATTTTCTGATTCTTTTTTTCCTCCTCAGGCGCATTTAAAAACACAAACACGGCAAATCTGAGATGAATAACACGCATGAATGAGAATATTCAGCACAGATCAAATGGAAGTTTCTGAAAACAGAACAGGAAGTAAAAATTGTTTGTCCTTTTCTGACTTCAGAATCAACCACTAAAAAAAACTTTGTCTTACTTCATAGTGTAAAAATGTAAATCAAAAAAAACAGCACAAACACATTTAAGTACACGATGTGAGAATAAAACGTGGTGACTGTTCTGAGAGTCACGTCCTTATGTTGTCACATCCAGCAGAAGATTTTACATTGTTGTTGTTGGCGGCGTTGTTTGTTGTTGAATAACAACAAACGGCACCGAGATTCATGACTTCAGCTGAAGAAAACTTTGATTGCTAATAGTAGAAACACAAATTACAAGATTTAGGAAATTTTTCAGAATAGAGAATGAAGGGCATTAAATGCTCCATTTACTTTGACTTTTTTTGTTGTTCTTCTTGTTCTTAAATGATTTTTACTAAAAGTAAATGTTTAAAACATTTTTAAAATGTCCTGTGATACAATCAAAAAGAGTTCAATAATATTTTACTGGTGAAAAAACACAGCAGCACCTATAAACAGATCTATGGAATAAATTGTGGTTTTGATGAGCCGCTAGTGATTGCGGCCTGCAGGGGGCGCTGCTGCAGGAAATATCTGCTGCTGTTACCTGCAAAAAATAAATATGAAAAATAATTTTCATTAAATAACATATAACATATGTTCAGATAGATAAACCAGTCATGTTTTCATAAATCAGATTGTCAGAATGAATTGACTTGATCAATTAAAACCAATCACAGTGATTGATTAACCTGCAGATCAACATGATGTCAGTCAGAAATAAGATTTTTGACTGATTTTATTTTCTCTCTTCATCAAACTGTACTTTCATATTAAAAATGAAATCTTCTTTCTGTGTTTGCGTCATTTTTCCAGCAGCTTTCTGACTGGTCAGGTGAATGTATTCTAGAAACCGACGTTTCAAAAATAAATACTGAAAGTCTAAATAATTGACCTTAGTAATAAAAGAAGTCAGAGCGTCATGTCTGAGGGCATCAGTAAATGTATTCTTAGCTGCTGTAATAAATTGTTGATGTATTTTAGTTATTTCATCCACAGCTCCAATATTTGCCTCCAAAAACGCTTCAGATTTTACAGTTTTTAACCATTTTCATTTTAACCAGGTTCATCTCTTCACAGTCTGTTTAAACCAGACTTTCTCCCTGCTGTGTTTCTATCCTAAGTTTATTACTTTATTATTTATTATTAACATGACATCTGTTGTGTTTAATTCATCTTCATACTGGATTTGAGACCCAACGAACAATAAAACAGCACCTTTTATCCTTTGTTTTTGTTGGTTGAACAGTCGTTTTTCACACTGTCAAACTGAACTTGGTGTTTGTGAATATTTAGACTTTGAAAACTTTAAATTGTTTGAGTTTCACCAATTTCAACTTGAAGTGGTTCAACTGATGAACATGTACCCTTGTGGATTATATAAAACATTTTCAGTACAACGATATTGCTAGAAAACGACCTCACCAGGTCATTTTTGGCCCACTTATGCATCTAAAGGTTAAAACAATAGTGACTGAGACAAGTGCTGTCCAGCAGAAACAAAGACTAATACTATACATTTATCCAACAACATTTAGTATAAATTCTGCAGGTTCATACAGGAAAACACAATGAATCAAAACAACTTCTCATATTCTGTTTATTTATTGTTGTATTTATTTGGTAACTGGTTAATTTGTTCAGTTTTTACCATTCAGCATTACAGAGGTATTAAAGTGAGGACAAACAGACTTAAAAACAACTTCTTTCCAAGAGCCATCACCACCCCTCATGTCTCATGTCTCACAACCAGCAAACAATATAATTTGAAATGTGCGATATATACCACTGCCTCATTCACTCTGTTTTTGACATTCACTCTGTTAATTATACTGTATATTTGTAAATAGACTGTTTGCACTATCTTTAAGATTTCTTTGCACTGAAAAGGAGAAGCTCTCCAATCTCGTTATATACTGCATAATGATAATAAAGCGTATTTTATTCTATTCTATTCTATTATGTCAGTTTACATGATGATACACGTGAAGCTGTGTAGGTGAAGCGTGACTCCGCCCCTCCGGCAGGTGGCGGCATAGGTGGCGGCGCAGCAGCGGAAGAAGAAGAGGCAGCAGTGCAGCGCAGCCTGCTGGCTGTTAGCTGAGATGAAGAACAGACAGAATCAATGGAGGACACAAACAGTACCTAAAGCATCATTTCAGAGCTGCTAAAACGCAAGCAGGTGAGACCGACACACCTGAACACGACACTGCACCTGGAACCCTCACCTGTGCTAACGTTAGCTTAGCATTCAGCTGTAATGAACTGCTGAGCGGCAACAGTTGGCCTGGTTTTACTGGCTAATGCTAATGCTAACTGTGTTTCTGGATTAACACTGCCTGTAGTTGGAAGCTAACGCTGCTAATGGTTAGTTAGCTGGTTATCACTGTGTATCTGGCTAACTAACTGTCCAACTAACTAACTGAGTCAGTGTTGACCATCAGCGACTGAACCGTATTTCTCATGTGGCAGCAGACAGTCACGGAGCTAACCGTTAGTTTTTACAGAAGTTTTTAAAGCTTCGCTGCTTTTAAAACCACGAGGTTCGTTTTAAACTTCTACAGCTGTTCTAAAAAATCTTCCTAGACTCATCGGAGACTCTTCTGAACATCTGGATGAAAATAAATAATCTCTAAAATGTGTTTTAGTAAACGTTTTTAACTTGTTTCTGAACCAAAACAAAGCTGGCGGCCCAGTGGCTAACTGCACAGACTATGCAGACTGACAACTTTAATAAACCAGTTAAAACCTTCTTTGTCAGTCAATGAACCAAATAAGTTTAATCTGACCGATCACAAAAGTCTTTGAGATTTTTAGAAACACCTCCATAAAACTGTAATTCTTTGTTAACGATCTTTTAGTGTTTTTTTAAACACCGTCGGATGGTCATGTGTGATGAAAGCTCACGGTTAGCTTCTCTGATAACATTTGCAGGAGCTGCAGCTAAAGAAGCTAACAGTCTGTTTTACTGGACTTTAAACTGTCACTGGCTGCTAATGCTAACGCCGACTAACTGGGCGGTGCGTGTCTCTGAGCTAGCTTTGTGCTAAGCAGCACTGGCTGAATAAGAGGATTAATGCGTCTGTGGCTTCTGCTCAGTGTTTGGGTCCGTCAGACTGTATCTGGTCTTAAATGTCGGACAGGTGTGGAACAGCTGGCTGCTAACATGGAAACAGTCTGAGCAGAAAAACAACAGGCTGAAAATGATATTTTAAAGGAAATAAATCACCTTATAACATCCTGTGATTTACAGTTTCACCAAGAAAACAGTTTAGTTATCTGATCAATCGCTCATTTTCTGATTTATCAACCAGCTGATTTAATCATTAAACCACTTTCAGTCAAGCAGATAAATCAGAGTCTGTGTTCATAGCCTAATCAATGACAGTGATTAGCTGATTATCAGTTGTTTGTAAAACTGTCAACTTCAGTCTGAAAGGTGTGTGTATGAGAGATAAATGAGTATTTCTTATCATTAAGTCACTGTTTTTAAATGTTCTGATATCAACTCATAAACTGCACCTTTGTTTTGTCAATAATTAAAATAGTTTTATTCTACTTTTATTACTGAGTTGAACATAACATTTCTGCAGGAAGATTCAGTCACAGAAGCAGAACCTTACATGTGTAAAACTAAACTTTCATGTTGGAACATTGACGTCATAGATATTTGCATTTTGTTAACAAAGAAATCAGGCAAAGCTCTAGTAAGTAAGAATTTAATATACTGATAAAAACTGGATTGGAGGTTCCAAACTGAACCGCTGAATATTGAACCATTATCAAATAACAATATGTCAAAGTGTAATATCTGAATTACTGGAGCTGCTGTTTATTGATAAATTGCATCACAACATACCTTTACAATAATATTAAAATCATGTTCTCTGCGTTTTTTATTTGTGTCAGTGGAAAAGGAATGAAAAAACAACCTTTGATGCTAAAATCCTGATTTTGATCTTAATATCTGTCAGAATAATAACAGTATGACATTTTGCTGCAGAATATTTTGTGCTAACTTTGATCCAGATCAGTGATCAAAAGCTCCCTCAGGTCATCTAAATCTGTTTCTGAACGGTCTGCTTCTCTGTATTCTGATTCTGAGAAAAATAAGCAACAGAGACGGAAAAGCTGCAGATCTCAGATGAGCTTCACATTTGTGTGTCTGCAGGCTGTAATCTATAATCTGCTCAGTGGATTACAGACTGATGATGGTCATTTAACCAGATGCTCATCATTTCATCTGTTAAACATCAGGAATCTTTCTGATTCTTCGGTTTTGTTGGCTCCACACAGGCCAGAAAGAACTTTTATACTTTTATTCTGCTGCTGTCAGATCAGATCCAACAGGATTCACAATCTCAGAGTTTCCTGCTCAGATTTAGGCTTTTTGGGAGGTAAAAATATGCAAAATATACGTAAGTATAATCAGTAAACACGGTGTGTGTTACTTTATATGCAAACACCTGTTTTTTCTGACCATCAGATGAACAGAAACGTCTGTTATGTTTCAGTAAATGAAATTACAACTCAATAAACTGGTGAAATATGGAATCACTATTGTTATTCTTAGTCCTTATGATATTGGTGGGCATCAAAAATTCCTCTGCACAGTGAAAAACACCCAAGTTTAGTGAGAAACTGTATTGAAGCAACTCAAATCAGCTTGTGTTTGGACTGTTTTTGTGTAGATTTTTCAGTTTTTGAGAAGTTCCTGGACTGTGTTTGCAAGTCTTCTTGGCAGTGTTTGCTCAGGTGTAAGACAGTGGTTTTGATTCTTTCTTCATCACTTTTCCATCTGTTTTCTTTGGTACAATTTGTGCAGTTTTAGTCATGTTTTGTTCTGATTTTGGATGAAATTTGTGGATATTTCTGATACTTTGTTGGCACTTTTTCATCTGAATTTCTTGGTTGCGCTTAGATTGTTTTGATGGATACTTTTCACAGTGTAAACATGTGAATTGTCTGTCAGCAGCTCGTGTCTCTGTGTGGCTCACGGAGGTATTTTAAACTGTTTTTGAACACTTCGGATGTTTTCACTAGTTTTTAGTGTTAAAATTTGGCCATTTTTTACACAGATTATGTTTCATTTTTGGAAGTTTTCTGACACTTTAATTTGAAGTGCGCTGAGATGAATGTTAGAATTTGGTGCTGTATCAAAAACTGAATGTCAGTTTTATGAAGATAGAGTTTGATATTGTTTTGATGGACGGTAATAAAGCAGCTGATCAGTTAGCAGCTCCTGTGTTTGACAGTTTTTGTGTTGCAGGTAAACAGATTTAGATTTTTTTGAGAGTTTTTGTTCAGGTTTTTCCAGCCCTTGTCGGTGTGATTACAGTGAAATCTCAACGTCTTACTTACAGAATTCTGCATTTTCGTGATATTTCTGATTGTTTGATGAAATGTTTCAGTAAATAAACTACAGTTAATTAACCCTGACCTGAACCTTTGACCTCTGTTTCAGCGGAGGTGGGTGGAGCTTCCCAGCGGCCATGATGGAGGAGGCAGAGCCTGACATTTCTCCCATCCCTTCTGACCAGAACAGCCCCTCCCCCTCTCTCTCATCCTCCCCCTCCCTCTCACTGCCCTCCACCCCCTCCTCCTCCTGTGGCCCTGCCCAGGCCGCAACCCCGCCTCTGTGCGTCATCAGTGAGGGCGCCAGCGAGCTCAGCCTGGTGATCGACGCTGAGGTGGCTCAGCGGGCGTGTCAGGAGGTGCTGCAGAAGGTGAAGCTGCGGCAGGTTGAAGGTGACGTCACTCACCTGCAGAATGGGGCTGGGCTGGAGGCAGAGCCCGCCGCTGCCAAAGCCTCCAAGATCCGCGAGGAGGACGACCACGATGCACCGGCGCCCGGCTCGGTAAAGAACGCCCGGCGGCGGCAGAGACACAACCCCTCCAAACAGTCGTGGTTGCTGCGCCTGTTCGAGTCCAAGCTGTTTGATGTTTCCATGGCGATCTCCTACCTGCACAACTCCAAGGAGCCCGGTGTCCAGGCGTACATCGGCAACCGGTTGTTCAGCTTCCCACACGAGGACGTGGACTTCTACCTGCCGCAGCTGCTCAACATGTACATCCACATGGACGAGGATGTGGGCGACGCCATCAAGCCCTACGTGGTGGGTGTGGCCTCCAACTGTGTGTCCAATCGGGGGCTCGTAGCTTACAGCTGCATCACATGATCATAATCATCAGATACGGTTTCTAAATTCTTAGCAACCATTAGCACACCCGCAGCATCTGCAGTTACTCTAGCGATGACCTAGAAAGACAAAACACACAAATCAGACAGAACACATGCTGTCTATTTTAATGAGTTTCTTGTTCTGTGTTGTTAATCGTGTGGTTGTTTTCTGCCCTGCTGGTTGTCTGCAGGTGCACCGCTGCAGGCAGAGCATCTCCTTCAGCCTGCAGTGCGCCTGGCTGCTGGGCGCCTACTCATCCGACATGCACATCTCCACCCAGCGACACTCTCGAGGAACCAAACTGAGGAAACTCATCCTGTCTGATGAACTCAAACCGGTGGGGCCTCGTGCCCGCAGAGATCCCCTGACTCTTACGCCGTTCTGCCCGACAGCAGCCCACGGCGGCGGCTCTGGACCGCTGGGAGGAGACCACGGTCTGTCGCCGTCCAAACGAACGCATCAGCGCTCAAAGTCTGATGCCACCGTCAGCATCAGTCTGAGCAGCAACCTGAAGAGAACAGCCAGCAACCCGAAGGTGGAGAGCAGCCAGGATGAGGTAACAGCGGCCCTCAGGGGCCCCAGTTAACCTGGTTTAACATGTGTCTGCAACTGTCTGTGCGGCTGATGGAGTCACAGACGTTCAGTTTGAAATCAGGATTTAACAGACCAGAAGCCAGAGTAGACGTTCAGACGTCTCACTCACAGTTCTGCTAGTTTTCATCTGGACTCCAACTTTCTTTATTAATCAATCTCATCAGCCCTTTATGAAAAAAACAATTATTATAATACAGAATGTGTTCTATATGACACAAAATGACAGAAATAACTTTATATTAGTGAGAAATGAGACGGTTGTAGTTGACTGATCCTCAGTGACAGAATTAATATATTTTCAGTCCGATCAATAATCAGCTGGTAGCTGAACGTCCTTCAGCAGCTTCTTCTCTCTGACCTCCAGGACAGCAGCTCCAGCTCCGACAGTCTGGAGTTTGATTCTGGTTCCGTAAGTCCATCAGCTTCGTGTTCTGACCTCCAGGGTGCATTGCGGGATATTATGGAGGCTGTGGTTCTGGTTCTGGTTCTGGTTCAGTCCACACATGAGCTGCTCGTCTGTGGACTGAACCACTGTGATTCTGCTGGATCCAATCAGCTGTTGGAGGTTCTGGTTGTGGACTGATCACACTGATCATCTTGTCATTGATTGATTTATTTATTGACTGTTTGTGTGTCAGGTCTGATCAACAGTGAGGCTACTGATGTCAGTATGATCAATACTGTTACTTTCTTTGTCCGTCTAAATGACCAGAGTCCTTTGAGTATCTGCTGATTTAATATCAGTTTGTGCTTCAGCGTTCATGATGAATATTAACCAAACCCCAGTCAAGAGTCTCTCATATTTAGTTTAACTAAACTAAACTACATAAAAAATGGTTGTTGTTGTTGTCACTGTGGCATTAAAATCCTGTAATATGTAAAATACTGTAAATATTTCAAACACTCGGTGACTATTACAGATCAAAGTAAACCATCAACTCTCACATTCAGTTTTAATCAGATGACCACCAGGCTATTCAGTTTTCTATTTAAATAAAGCAGGAAATTACTAAATACACAATCAGATTCTGTTAACTGGATTCTTCTGGTGATTCTGCAAATATGAAAGAGTTCGGTCCTGTTTTTTTCACATATGACAAAAGCATCAGAATATTATATTTCCAAACTTAAAGCTTCCCACCAAACACATAAAAGGAGTCGACTAAAACACACAGTGATTTTCCAATAACTATACATTCAAGAGTAAATCAAGAGTAAAAATGACATTCCAGTGTCCGTAAAAGTTAGTTAAAGAGAAAGTGAATGATTCAGCACTGCTTTACAGAACCTGCAGCTCTACACTCTGTTTAAACAAACACTTATTTACACACTTTATAACTTGTTCTTGAAACTTTTTGATGCTTCTGTAAAATGTCTTCATTTCTGACCTCTGAGAGCTTCTAAACTTCATCTGTGACGTTCAGACGTCGTTCTGCTGCTTCAGTCTCAGGTTTCAGTGACGTCATGCTGTTAATTTTGATTCCTTTTAGATTTTATTCCTAAAAACTATTGCAACAGGCATTTCTGAGCAGCTCTTTTTGAATACATAGCTTCTTTTAGTCTGGACAGAAACCAGTCAAAAAGCTGAGTTAAAGGACCACAAACCTGACACACAAACATCACAGCTTTACCTGTCTGTCTCTGAGCTCACCTGAGCTGTGGCTCCGCCCCCTCCACCTGTCTGACACTGTGTGTGTCTGCAGCCGGTGCGTCTGGCTCCTCAGAGGGAGTTCATCAAGTCTCTGATGGGCATCGGGAAGCGTTTGGCGACGCTGCCGACCAAAGAGCAGAAAACTCAGCGGCTGATCTCAGAGCTGTCGCTGCTCAACCACAAGCTGCCGGCCCGAGTCTGGCTGCCGACCGCCGCCTTCGACCACCACGTGGTCCGAGTGCCACACACCCAGGCTGTGGTGCTCAACTCCAAGGACAAAGTGAGTCTCACCAAATACAAGAAACGCTGACTGAAGAGTTCATCAGAATCATGTTCAACATAACAGCCACAGACATTCACTCATTTAACAGGAAATAAATCCAGCAGAAACCGTCAGATTCCTTCTGTATGAGATCCTGCACATTTTAAAGGGCTTCTTAATGTTTTAATATTTTTCATTGTTTTTATTTTAGAAACATTTGATCCGGTTTGTCTTTAGTTTTTTGCTCATGTTTTTGTGCAAATGTCACGTTACAGGAGCATTTTCTAAAAATCATCTGAGGATAATAAGAGTTGAAAACATAGACATTAGAACATTCTGTCTTGTTGGAAATGAGAAATGTATATAAGCTCTGTCAGAACCTGCAGAGAACCTTGAAGGAAAGTTTCTAATGCGCTGTCACCCTCAGGCTCCGTACCTGATCTACGTGGAGGTTCTGGAGTGCGAGAACTTTGAGACGTCCAGTGTTCCGATCCGGATCCCAGAGAACCGGATCAGGAGTACACGTTCTGTGGAGAACCTGCCGGACTGCGGCATGACGGCCGAGCAGCGAGCAGGAAGCTTCTCCGTTGTCCCAAACTACGACAACGACGATGAGGCGTGGTCTGTGGACGACATTGGAGAACTTCAGGTGGAGGTGAGGCCCCGCCCACACAGCAGTGATGTCATCACCATGGCAGCCGTGGATCCACCCAGAAACATGTTGGTGCTTAGAATTAATACGCCGCAGTTTAGATTAATAACACTGACTTCTTAACGTCCTCATTTAAACTTGTAAGCTGAATTTCTCTGTTTAATCAGCGTCTGTTGTTTTAAATGTGTTTAAGGAACCAACAGACTGAATTAAAGCAATATTCTAATTATTAAACAGCTGGATTGAGATGTTACAGCTGTTTGAGTCATTTAACTGGTGACAGTAGTAACAAACTTTACACAAATACTCATTCTACTGAGCTGCTATAGAACATGTTGAATCTACTGTATCTGTACCTTTCACAATAAAAGTAAACCACGTAAACATGAAAATAAAATGGAGAATAGAATCTGATAAAATCAGGAATTCAGATTGGTCACGTCTAAACGAATTCAACTTATTGATTTAAATGTGTTTGTGGAACCTTTAAGTGGGAACCAACAAGAACTCCAGCTCAGAACCAGCAGGACCAGAATAGTTCTGTCATAGAACCACCAGTTTCATGTTGTTAGATGGATGATATAAATCTGACCGACTGGTCCTCCTCCGTCGTCCTCTGTCCTTCTCCAGCTCCCAGAGATTCACACCAACAGCTGTGACAACATCAGTCAGTTTTCAGTGGACAGCATCACCAGCCTGGAGAGCAAAGAGCCAGTGTTCATCGCAGCTGGAGACATCAGGTACCCAGTACACCCAGTACACGCTCAGAGTATACAGTACACACTCAGAGTACACAGTACAAACTCCTCACCTGGTGTTTGTGTTCAGGCGTCGGCTGTCCGAACAGCTGGCTCAGGCTCCCACCACCTTCAAACGGGACCCTGAGGACCCCTCAGCTGTGGCCCTGAAGGAGCCCTGGGAGGAGAAGGTCAGGTAGGTGACTCCACCTGTCCTAGTCACCTGACAGGACTTCACCTGCACATCTGTACTTCCCTCAGTTTAGTCTTTAAGGCAGCGCCTCCTCCCAGACTGCAGAGTCCTGACAAACACCTGAAGCCTGCAGGTCAAACTCTGGGAACAAATATCCACCAGCTGCACAGAATGGATATAGTTATGATTGTAGTTTGTAAATGTCTGACTGTAGATTTTATAGTTATGATTGTAGTTTGTAAATGTCTGACTGTAGATTTTATAGTTATGATTGTAGTTTGTACATGTCTGACTGTAGATTTTATAGTTATGATTGTAGTTTGTAAATGTCTGACTGTAGATTTTATAGTTATGATTGTAGTTTGTAAATGTCTGACTGTAG
Source organism: Acanthochromis polyacanthus (assembly GCF_021347895.1). Taxonomy (NCBI): domain Eukaryota; kingdom Metazoa; phylum Chordata; class Actinopteri; family Pomacentridae; genus Acanthochromis; species Acanthochromis polyacanthus. The sequence goes on from NC_067124.1 coordinate 17,819,400, forward strand.
ATTTTATAGTTATGATTGTAGTTTGTAAATGTCTGACTGTAGATTTTATAGTTATGATTGTAGTTTGTACATGTCTGACTGTAGATTTTATAGTTATGATTGTAGTTTGTAAATGTCTGAC